>NC_044040.1:17022259-17771054 GCF_901765095.1 Microcaecilia unicolor
CCCCCCCAGTGCCACACTTGTCAGGAACCAAAGAAACCAGCATGGAGGCTACATATACTTTTCATTTGGCCTTCGGTTTTCATTCCCACAAAACCACAAGGGAGGGTCCCTTACTTTGTGTTCTCTAGGAGCCAGTTCGATTCAAGGGCACATCTGGATCTGGATTAATTCCCTTGAATGCCTAATTAGGTGGTCTTTCGTCATACTTAAAATGTAATCTGAAACATTTAGCTCAGTTCTAATATTTTCCTGCAGTTTCTTGTGCTTTCTTATCAGAACTAATGTTGCTTGTGTTGAATTGTGAACCAGAGTAAAACCCTGTTTTCCAAATAAATCTCCTTGCTCTGGTTTCAGGGTTTTGCAGCTCAAAAAGGAGAAAAAGGAGAACCGGTAAGTTTTTTTTCTTTTTGGTAAAGAAGATGCACCTGGCCTTACAAAAGCTTTTACACTTGCCCAAAGGAACAGCTAGACCCAGACACCCTTTGATATGTTGATCTGGTCCTATTTTTCTATTTTAGAGCAGTATAGAATCTTTAAGTAGGGAAAGCTGCCGCATGCCTTTGGGAATGCTTTCCAATATACATGTGTAGAAATGGCAGTGTGTGGGTGTGGGGTGTGAGGAGAGGTTGTGTTGGAACTGTGCTTGTGGGGAAGTCCTACTGGTATTTAAAAATTCTCCACTTGTGAGCAACCTGTAGTGTTAAAGCACCAACAGGAGTGGAGGAGTGGCCTAGTGGTTTGAGCACCAAGCTTGAAAGCTAGAGGTGGTGGGCTCAAATCCCACTGCTGCTCCTTGTGATCTTGGGCAAGTCACTTAACCCTCCATGCCTCAGGTACAACTTAGATTGTGAGCCCTCCTGGGACAGAGAAATATCCAGAGTACCTGAATTGTAACTCATCTTGAGCAACTACTAAATAGTGTGAGCAAAATCCAAATAAATAAATATTCCATGTAGAAACCCCAAAGAATAGCAAGATTCTGGAATCCTAAAGAGTGACAAGATTCATGCAGAATCTCAAAGCAGTAGCAACATTCCATGTAGAACCCCAAAGATAAGAGTGGAGGAGTGGCCTAGTGGTTAAGCACCGGTCTTGCAATCCAGAGTGGCCAGTTCAAATCCCACTGCTGCTCCTGTGATCTTGGGCAAGTCACTTACCCTCTATTTGCCTCAGGTACAACTTAGATTGTGAGCCCTCCTGGGACAGAGAAATACCCGGTTGTCCCTGAATGTAACTTACCTGAGCTACTACTGAAAAAGGTGTGAGCAAAATCCAAATAAATAACAGTATGATACCAAGGGCTTCAAAACTATAAAGCAACATCCATATTCAAACAAAAGAAATGTTGACATCACAGATGCCCCAAAGCTACTCAGATGGAAGCCTCAGAACATTTGCATTGGTCTTTGGAGAGACTAACCACAGAATGACTACAACAGTCATCACCAATACTCCCACAATGCAAATTATTACTACTAGTAAAAAAGCCCCGTTTCGTGATGCAAATGAAACGGGGGGGCTAGCAATGTTTCTTCTGTGTGCATGTGGGAGTGTGTGTGTCCCTGCCCTCTGGCCTCTCTCCCCCTCCCCCCGTCTGAGTCTTCACTGTTACAGAGCCAGCGATTTGATTTCGTGCTCTGCTGTGTTTCCTTCACTGACGGTTTGTGTTACAGAGAGGGCGTGGCAGACACTCATGGGGAAACCGGATAGTCTCTCCCCACTTCACACTTCCGGCTGGAGGCTTCATAGAACGTTGGTGTTGCATTTATATAGAGAAGATTACATATTTTTTCTATAGACAAATTGCAGTGCCATGGTACAAACACATAAAAGATAGTCTCAGCTCAACACAATCTATTCAAGACAGACAAATGGGAAAAATAAGAGATTAAAGAGTTATATTTAATTTGAGAATGATTATAACATGGATATTAAACAAGTGAATAAGAGGTTAAGAGTTAAAAGTAGCCTCGAAAGATGGACTTCTAGCCTGAATTTGAATAGGGCCAGAGATGGAGCATAACATACTGACTCAGAAAGTCTGTTTACAGGCACTGGGGCAGCAGATACAAGGAACAGAGTCTGGAGTTGGCAGTGGATGAGGAGGGCACAGATAAGAGTGACTGACCCAATGAATGAAGTCCAGGGAGGGGGTATAGGGAAAGATAAGAGAGGAAACATACTGAGGAGCTAGAGAATGAATATACTTGTAAGTCAGTAAGAGACGTTTACAATTGACCGCAATCTCACACTGGAGAGCCAAGTGAAAGCCACAACAAAGAAAATGTTCCATTCAATGTGGAAGCTCAAACGAGTAAAAGCTTTCTTCCCGAGGGAAATATTTCGCAATCTGGTACAAACCATGGTACTAAGTTACCTAGACTACTGCAATAGAATCTACGCGGGATGCAAAGAACAAATCCTAAAGAAACTCCAAAACACAGCAGCCAGGCTTATATATGGAAAAACGAGATTCGAAAGCGCCACACCCCTACTGAGAAAAACTGCACTGGCTGCCCATCAAAGACGCCATGACATTCAAAGTCTGCACAATGGTTCATAAAATCATCTACGGAGATGCCCCGGGATACATGACAGATCTCATCGACCTACCAACCAGAAACGCATCAAGATCAACACGAACATTCCTAAATCTCCACTACCCAAGCTGTAAAGGAGTCAAATACAAATCAACCTACTCATCCAGCTTTTCCTATATAAGCACACAACTATGGAATGCACTACCAAGAACCGTGAAAACAACAAACAACTACCTAAAATTCCGGAAATTACTGAAAACTTACTTGTTCAGAAAGGCATACCCTAACGATCCAACTTAAATGTCTTAACCCTGCAACACAACGAAACCAAAGCTCATACTGGACATAACTTAACTCTTCCCCCTTACGATCCCCTAATGTGTCTGTAACACATGAACCGTCTTCTACTACAACATCACTCCGTATTTGTTCATACCGATATTGGCGATCGCCTGTCCGGTACTATGTAAGCCACATTGAGCCTGCAAATAGGTGGGAAACAAATGTAACTAATAAATAAATCCTTTCCACTGCAGCCATGCCATATAAGAGCAGCCATCTAAGAGAGTCATGGACTAGAGGCGGAAAGGCTGAAGAACAGAATCCTGCCTTGGGTGGGAAGAGGCTGCCATGTGTCAATCCCTCTTAGTTCCCGCTGGATGCCTGATGTGAGCGATTATGGCCCAACGGCTATTCTGCAGGCTATTCATTGCATCTGAGACCATGTAGAAGAGGTGGAGAGTAATTTTTTAACAAGGTGCCTAAACTAATAGGGCACATACGTCGTACCTATTTTATAAGTGTGAAAAGCTTGTAGAGCAAATCCCACCATTGCAGTTCCTCACCTACCTTCAAACTTCGCACCTCCAAGCACAACTCCTCCCCATGCACAGTCCAACTCCCCCCCTCCAGGTCATACCTTTAGAAATTATTGGTGGTAGAGTGGTTCCCGGGCCGCAGTGATTCCCTTCCACTGCCACCCAGGTGGCGCTGTTCTCCAAAATGGTGCCTCTCCCCCTAGAGGTAGTTCTACATGCTGATGTCCCTTATTAAAATTCCCCATAAACGTCAATTTGTTGCACAATCATGAGGTTTGACTAAAAGTTGTGGGGTGGGCCTCTATTTGCAGTGGATTATAATTCTACGTTTTATTATACACTGTGCAGTACACAACAGTGCTTGAAAAATGGTTGTGATTGATACATCCTTGGTATGAAATTATATTTTCTTGTATTAGTAGCGTAGACATTTTTGGAAGTGTTCTCTCACCTCCTCTGTTTCTCATGCTGTCTCTTCCCCGGTCTGTACTTTATGCCTCCCACATCTCCTGGTGTAATAGCCCCATCACCTCTATCAGTATCCCACAATGCATCATGTGTGCTGAGCCTTTGAAACAGTGCATGAACTAAAATCTTAACACCTGGTCAGAAGCATATTTTTAAACAGACCATAGGTAGTACATGCTAAATAGCATGTGAAGGAGAGTGAGCATAGCACTTGGACCTAGATTTACTAAAGGATGTTACTATGCATTATTTATTATCACATTTATATCCCACATTTTCCCAACTGTGTCAGGCTCAATGTGGCTTACATCGCACCGTCATGGCAAAGGCCAATCTAGTGAATTAAACTAATACAAGATATAACCTACATAAGAAATAGCGGAAAGGCCAGGGAAGGAACAAAAGGAACAGAGAAACCAGGGGAAAAGGAGGGAGGGTGAGTGAGCCCAGAATTGTCATTAAATTGATGCATGTCTAAAAGTAGAGACACAGGTTGAGTCCTTGTGGTAGGCTCTTCCAAATAAGAAGGTCTTGAGAGATTTCCTGAAATTTAGATGGTTTTGGATGGATTTTAATGCTTTTGGTAAGGCATTCCAGAGCTGTGAGCTGATGAAGGAGAAGGATGAAGCATATGTGGATTTATACTTGAGACCGTTGCAGCTTGGGTAATGAAGGTTTAAATAAGAACGGGATAGCATTACCTACTCCAGTTCTCGTTTTATTGAATGGGACTTATTCACTAACAATATGTTAGTGCCCTATAGTAATTTTTAGTCTGTACATGCTAACCTCTTCAGGAACTGGCTTGGCGTGCACACTAGAATATTAATACATGCACATATGCTAAATGTCCCTAGTGTGCATACTAATCTTTAGCAGTACTTAATTGGACTGCCAGTGGGATCCATAGTAGGAAAACATTGACTTTTGAGGAAGGATAGTAACAGAAAGGAGTTTGCCCAAACTCAGTGGCTATGGAAGTTATTGTTCCCTTCTACGTAACTTTATTACAATCAGTATTTTGCTACTGGCTGGTCCATAGTTTAATTTTGGTTGGCCATGTAATCTTATCTGCACTGATGGGAACTGCTGATGCCAGTTTACAGTGTCAACATATGAAAGAAGTAAAATACAGGTTGATACTACTTTCTGTTTACCAAGCAATTTCTATTCCTAACTGGCTCTGGTGTCCCTTCTTCACAGGGGAATCCTGGGCCCCCCAGTGCATCGGGAACCTTTGTGAGTATTAATAATTCTCGTGGTTCCTTCATCAAGAAGTCACAATAGCTATTCAGTTTCTGTCTTTGCTGGAGGTCCTGTAAAATGCAATGCCATTAGATTTTGATGACAGTACAAAAACTAGCTGGGAACAGTATTAAATAATAATGTTCTAATTACAATCATGGGGGAGGGGGAGTTTATTAAACATGCACAATTAATACACACTTGGTTAACTCAGTGCCCAGAATTCACATTTAGCAAATATGGTCTGCCTCGTTGGTCTCTTGGCACATCTGTTCAGAATACTGGGGTAACTTTTCGGGGGGACGCTTTTCAAAGGGATTTTGTCTGGGTAAGACGAGGAAAAACCACACAAAAAGGTGGAGATGCACTGGTTCCTTACATGAGGACAGTCAGAGCAGACAAGAAGTAGGGAGAGTTGGCTCTTCTCAAACAACGAAGGAGACGTATAGATGGATAAAGACTCTTATCCATCTATACATCTCCTTCGTTGTTTGAGAAGAGCCAACTCTCCCTACTTCTTGTCTGCTCTGACTGTCCTCATGTAGGGATCCAGTGCACCTCCACCTTTTTGTGTGGTTTTTCCTCGTCTTGAGAACCTCTGCTTCAAACTCCATGATTCATCGGCATACCAACCACCCTCCCTACTATGTAATACATGAATGTGTCTCTCCATAGGGCCTTGAATAACTGAAGAGGTCAACCCAAGGTCTTTCCCCTGTTCTTCTGCATCCCTACAGGAATCGAAGCAGAAACATAACCCTTGACTTTTTCAGGCACCTCTCTCTGACTTTTGCCCGACACTGCTGGTTTCCTCATGTGTGTGCTGTTTTCTTTTTCAGATCAGCTCTTTGGATAACCACACTGTTGTGAAAGGAGAGAAGGTACAGTACTGTCCTACATGGTCCAATGGAAGCCTCACTTGTTTCATGTGATCCATTTGACCATCACTATTTGTACTAAGTCTCAAACACTCACTGAAGCAGCTTATGTTCAGCTGTGCAGCTAATACCTCTCTGCCCTCCAACACTAATTGTGCATAAGGTAGCAGGTGTTTAATTGAATGATCCGATTGATTGAATATTCTGGGAAGAACATAAGAGATTTTAGAATGCAGCCCCTAGGTGGGCCCTAGTGTGGACAGTTTCAACAATTCCCCCATGGAGGTAATTTTAAAAGTCATTCATACACGTGAAAGAACACAGAAATGGTGTGTTATAGAATATACATGAGAAAAATATGTGTGTGATGTCATTTTACACATCTTTACCTGCATATGGTTTGGAAAATGTTATAACAAGTAATTTCCATGTATAAACCACTTTTAAAATGATCCCCGTTGCCTACGCGATAAGGATTTCTTTATTGTTCACTGCCACTGACGGCACCATCAGAGAAAGAGAATGGTGGGCTCATTGTTCAGAAAAAGCTGAGCTTCTAACTTTATGTTCCTAAGTTACTCTCTTAAATTTGTGTCCTATTTTCATATAAATTTAGGAGCCTAAGTTTTCAGCTGAAAATTCATCTTAATTTAGGAACTTAAAAGTTATGCATATAAAGGGGGTCCTTTAACAAAAATTAGCACAGGTTATCTGCTGCAGGACCCTTTTATTTATTTATTTATTTATTTATTTATTGATTGATTGCATTTGTATCCCACATTATCCCACCTATTTGCAGGTTCAAAGTGGCTTACATAGTTTTGTAAACATTGTCATTACAGGATAGCAGATACATTTAGTATTGTGTAGAAATTAAGTGAGGGAAGGAAGAAGAAGGAAGGGAGTAGTTAGGGTAATAGGAGGTGGATTTTCTTAACTGAGTGGGTTGGTGGGGTGGATTAGTGTGGCTATCGGTTCTCATTGTAGGCCTTGTTGAAGAGATAAGTCTTAAGAGATTTGTCTTAAGAGATTTTATTTCTAATGTTTAGTAAAAGACCCCCAAAGTTGGGTCTGACATTCGATTGCCTAGATTTATGAGTTTTGGGCTAGATTCTATATATAGCACCTGAAAATTCCGCACGGAACAAAAATACACCTAGGCAAATTCTCTATAGAATGCCTAGATTTTATAGACTAGGCTTAAATTTCCGTGTGGTATATAGAATGTGTCAAGGGCCTCTCCACGCGACCAAATTTAGTTGCTTCAATTTACACCATGTTTTACTTGATGTGAATCCCGACACTTAAATTAGGTGCAGGGCGGATGTATGCTATAATCATGCGCATAGATTTTAGAAACGCCCACGCCCCACCCATAGCTATGCCCCCTTTTCAACTATGCAACTTAGAATTTACTTGCACCACGTTACAGAATACGCTTAGCGAATTGTGAGTGTAAATCTTAATTAATGCCAATTAGTGCAGATAATTGCTTGTTAACATCAATTGACAGTGCTGATTAGCTAGTTAAACAATTAAGTTACGTGCATTATTATAGAATACGCTTCGATTTGCACATGGAAATTAAAGTGCGATATATAGAATCCAGCAGTTAGTGCTCAATTTCAGTGCTAATATAGTAACATGTAAGTGATGGCAGATAAAGGACCCGAATGGTCCATCCAATCTGCCCAACAGTCACATTCATTATCAATTCAAGATTTAAATCAACAATGAATGTGATAGTATTTACTTGATCAATGTCTTTTTTTGGTGTTTCTGGGACATAGACCATAGAAGTCCGCCCGGCTCTGTCCTTATGTTCCCACTACTGGAGTTAGAACATAAGAGTAGCCATACTGGGTCAGACCACTGGTCCATCTAGCACAGAATCCTGTTTTCCAAACAGTGTCCAAGCCAGGTCACAAGTACCTGATAGAAACCCAAATCGTGGCAACACTCCATGTAGAACCCAAAGAATAGCAAAATTCTGGAATCCTAAAGAGTGACAAGATTCCATGCAGAACCCCAAATATCAAGATTCTGGAATTCTAAAGAGTGACAAGATTCTATGCAGAATCTCAGAGTACCAACATTCTATGTAGAACCCCAAAAAATAGCAAGATTCTGGAATCCTAAAGAGTGACAAGATTCCATGTAGAACCCCAAAGAATAGCAAGATTCTGGAATCCTAAAGAGTGACAAGATTCTATGCAGAATCTCAGAGTAGCAACATTCTATGTAGAATCCCAAAGAATAGCAAGATTCTGGAATCCTAAAGAGTGACAAGATTCCATGCAGAATCTCTCAGAGTAGCAACATTCCATGTAGAACCCCAAAGAATAGCAAGATTCCGGAATCCTAAAGAGTGACAAGATTCCATGCAGAATCTCAGAGTAGCAACATTCCATACTACAAATCCCAGGGCAAGCAGTTGCTTCCCATGTCTGTCTCAATAGCAGACTATGGACTTTTCCTCCAGGAATTTGTCCAAACCTTTTTTAAACTCAGATATGCTAACCTCTGTTATCGCCTCCTCCAGCAAAGAATGGGCGCTTTTTACAGAATAGCATGTAGTACTGGAATCCGCACCCAACTTTGGGCGCGAGGATTTAAACACCAACTGAAACCAGGTGTAAATCCCAGTCTACAAATTAGGTGCAGATCCCCCTAATTCTATAACACTGCATGCATTTTAAGGGAATGCCCCTGACCTGCCCATGTCCCTCCCATCATTACACAACCTTTTCCAATCCACACTTAGGTGCTATTCTATAACTTGGCACATAAGTGTAGTTCTACGCGGATCTGCCATTCTTGGCCTGCTTCGGCACCTTGCTTCCGTTATAATGCTTTTCCGTGCTGAAACATCGGCACGCAGATAGTCCATAATGTTAAGTATCATATACAGAATTCCCTTTGAAAATCCTAAACTAAGCTTAGTGTTGCCTCACCCTCCTAACCCTGGCTCTGAGCCTGCCTGCGTTTCCCAAGGGTAAAAGTCTGTGTATTGTCGATCCCTGCACAAACCTTTACCCACAGAGTATGCAATTTTCAGAAACCCTTTTTACCTGGATGAAAATAGCTCTCCCAATCTGAAGATGCACCTAGCCACAGGCCATGCTGAACATAAGCAGGTAAATGACTGAAGTTTTACTTGCTTGGTTTCAGGGAGATCCTGGTGATCCAGGTGAAAATGGGGATCCAGGAGAATCAGGATTTAAAGGAGAGAAAGGGGATAAAGGTCCTCCAGGCCCAAGGGTAAGTTCTTTGGATGAATCTCTGCTTCTCTCAGTGCACCAAAATGTTATGTAAACATATTGCATAAGTGAGAATTCTATAACTAGTCTATGTTTGCTATCCCCGTTGTGCACTAAATGCAAGGAAGCGTAACACGGGCATAAGGGTGCATGTAAGGGGGCATATTCTACATGGGTGCATGTAAGTACTATAGCATTAATTACAAGGAGGGCGTGCATGGGTTTTGGGTCATAACTGCAGTTGGGCACCCACAGTTACACCGGGTCTATGGCTGGTGCAAATACGGGCTCCTAAATGTAAGGCGTACGGCATGCCAATCCAGGTTACTGGAATGTGGCTGCCCAGTTGCTATTTACAATAGACTCTTACCCCACGGCATCGGAGAACCTAAAAGGAGATGCCCACTTAGAGAATTGCCACCTATGAGTGCATGTATTTATATGACAGTACAAATTTGTCTCAGTGCATCTATGTGCATTTCTGAGATTATCCCCAGTGTCAGCCACTAGTGAGTGTTAGCAATCTGCAGTGACCCTAACGACATACAG
The DNA here is from genome assembly GCF_901765095.1 of Microcaecilia unicolor. Lineage (NCBI taxonomy): Eukaryota > Metazoa > Chordata > Amphibia > Gymnophiona > Siphonopidae > Microcaecilia > Microcaecilia unicolor. Next base: position 17,032,018 of record NC_044040.1, read on the forward strand.
TAGGTAACTTTAGCAATTAGTTGAGGCTTCACTGACAACATGGAAAGCTTACAAATCCAAAGAGCTAGGGCTTGTGTGAGGATATGTCAAAGACAGCAAAGGTTTGCACCTAGACCAAACTCCAGCTCACTTCTGTTGCACAAATAGAGCACGCTCGGTGTTCGTCTTCCACTTTAAAATTCTTACGCAGCCTTCATACATGGTGCAACTTTAGTGCAAGGCTATGGCTAAGGCTAAGACCAGTGTTCTGCTGGTGTGACAGTGTCCCTCATAGGCTGCTTGGGGTGGGGGATGCAGCTAGAGGGACAACTTCTGGCCTCCATGTTACTTTCCATCTGACAAACATTGGCAGGAGGGAGGATCCGGTACTGGGATGTAACTATACAAAAATGTTCACTTTATGTTTGAAGGGCCCTGAAGGACGTCCGGGAATTCTAGGTGGTGGGTTGGTAAGTCATATTCCAGACAATTTTATTTTTTATACCTATATAGGAGAAACTGAGAATACCAGAGAAACCTGTGTTTCATAGTCAATAAAGTGCCCAGGACCTCTATCCATAAGTTGAAGAAACTGAACAGAGCTATCCAAATACTGGGTACAGGGATATCTAGGCATGTATATAGCAGGCGTTCTAGTGGTGGGAAGGTGAGGTTAGAACTGGAGATCAAGTAAGGACTGAGATGTTGTAGCAGGTTTGGAAAAATGAGTAGATGAAATGTGCCTGGAGGCAGGGGTGTGTGCTGGTAAATTTTTAACAACAGGCTCTTTCTCCGGACGTAGCCAGCTCTGCAGTTGGAAGGGCCTGGGGTGGCAACACTTGCCTCTCTCCTCCCTCCCTTCGTGCGGGCACGCTAGGCATACCTTTGCTGGCAGCCAATAAATGGACTGCCACCACTCCTAACGTCTTGCTCTGAGCAGCATACTGTAACTTCTCACACATGCTGGAGAAGTCCCAGCCTGCTGCTCAGAGCTGGAAACAAGGAGCGGGGAGCAGCAGTAGTCTATTTACTTGGCTGGCAGGGCTCAGCATCCCCACCAGCAAAGTAAAAGATAATTCAGCAGGGGGCCCAAGCCCACATTTTGGGAGCCAGTTGTTAAAGTAGCCATGGAGGGCCCTATTTTAACAACCGGCTCCCAAAATTCTTAAAAACTTAACAACCGGCTCTTGCGAGCCTGTGAGAGCCTGCTCCAGCACACCACTGCCTGGAGGTCTTTCACAAACAAGGCTTCTGTGTTGATGATAGTTTGTCAACGATCCCTTTTGCATTGGTCTAATTAAGGGAATATAACTCTCAGATGCTAGTCATAAATTCATTGGGTTAGTCCAATGGAAAGGTACCATCTCCGACTTCTTTATTCAACCGGTTTGTTGAATAAATCACCGAACCTGTCAATGTTTATGGATCAACATTTTGTTATAACACCATTAATCAGATGTTTTAGACTGGGCTACAAATTAAGTATCATTTAAACAGTGGCAAGGATGCAGGTGACACCTTATGGATTAAGTGATTTATTGAAGTAAGTGCTTTTGAGGCATGCAATTTAATAGGTTAGAGCGCCACCATCATGGCTCCCTCTAAGCTAATTATTCCCATCAGTGCCTTGCAAGGCATTCTCAATTAGTTCCGGAGGCAGCGGTAAATATGTAGAGTTATATTTTATACCATATAAATAAATTATATTCAAAACATTCAAGGAAGGCCATCTTAAGGCAACTTGCTTGCTTGGTTTCTCTGTTGCAGCTTCTTGTGCTATAGAAGTGTCCAAATACATTTTGTTTTCTATCTGGAATATAATCAGCTCACAGTGGTCAGCATTTTTGAAAGTACTGACCACTGCGGGCTGCATTAGACTCAGATAATGCAGTGTCAGGCCATATCTGGGTCATCAGCAATCGTGAGAAGTTATCCAGGTACCACTGATATTCAGTATCCATACCCAGATAATTAACCGGGCATAGTTAGCAGGGCTGGTCCTCGGGTCTCTGGCGCCCCCCTGCAGACTATGAGTTGGTGCCCGCGCGCCCCCCTCCGGCACCCATGCGCCCCCGCCCCCCCCCCCCCCAGCATCTCCTTTCTCTCTTCTCCCACCCTGCCCCTGTCCAGTGATTCTCCTTCACCCCCATCCCCCGCCGCCCTTGGTGCTTTAAATCTTTAATTTACCTCCGTTCCAGCAGCCACATCATTTGAAAGCCTTGCCCCGTCTCTAGCCTTCCCTCCCTTCGTGAGTTTGTTCCGCAGTCCCGCTCTCAAGAAAATGACGTCAGAAGGCGGGACTGCGGAACGATAGTTAGAACTGATAGTTAGAACTGCTTGTTATGCCATCCTCCTTGCCCAGCTAGTTATCTGGGTATTGGCACTGAATATCCAGGGCCGGTCTTAGGCCGAGGCGACCGAGGCGGCCGCATAGGGCCCCACGCTTAGGGGGGCCCCGCGCGGCATGCCTCAGTCAGCCTCTTCCCAGGGCCGGTCCGACTCCGACACGGACGGTAAGCATGGCTGGAGGGCGCCGTCGTGCCATGCTTACCGCCACTGTCCGCCCTGGCGCCCTCTTCTTCTCCCCCCCAACCAAGGATTTTTCTTTTAAATTTACCCTCCATTGCCGGAATCCCACAGCAGCGTCCTGCGTGCGTCACTGAAAGCGCTCCTCACCTCCCGAGTCCCCCCGACGTCTCTAGCAGAACGCAGCTCTTCCTGATTCGTTCATTCTCGAGGGCGGGACACTGAGAATGAACGAATCAGGAAGAGCTTCTGCGTTCTGCTAGAGACGTCGGGGGGACTCGGTAGGGGAGGAGCGCTTTCAGTGAAGCACGCTGCTGTGGGATGCCGGCGACGGAGGGTAAATTTAAAAGAAAAATCCTTGGTTGGGGGGAGAAGAAAAGGGCGCCAGGGCGGACAGGCAGGCAGTTGAACTTGGGAGCGGGAGGGCAAGGGAGAGAGGACCTGGGCATGGATGGCAGGGCTCAGGGAGAGAGGGGAATTGCTGGATAGGGATGAATGGAGGGGGCAGGGGCCAGAGAGGAGCATGGATGGGAGGGCAGGGCTCAGGGAGAGAGGGGAATTGCTGGATAGGGATGATGAATGGAGGGGGCAGGGGCCAGAGAGGAGCATGGATGGAGGGGAGGGCAGGGCTCATGGAGAGAGGGGAATTGCTGGATAGGGATGAATGGAGGGTGCAGGGGCCAGAGAGGAGCATGGATGGGAGGGCAGGGCTCAGGGAGAGAGGGGAATTGCTGGATAAGGATGATGAATGGAGGGGGCAGAGGACAGAGAGGAGCATGGATGGGAGGGCAGGGCTCAGGGAGAGAGGGGAATTGCTGGATAGGGATCAATGGAGGGGGCAGGGGACAGAGGAGCATGGATGGGAGGGCAGGGCCCAGGGAGAGAGGAGAAATTGCTGGACATGGAGGTCAGGGGAGAGAGGAGAAATGTTGGGCAGGAATGGAGGGAAGGAAAGACAAAGGAAGGAGATGCACATGGATGGAGGGGAAGGGATATAGGAGAAATGCTGGACATGGATGTAGGGGAGGGGAGGAAAGTAGATGTACATGGAAGGAGGGGAGTGAGGAGAAATGCTGGATATGCATGGAGGGGAAATTGCTGAATTTAAGGGCTGGATCAGAACACTTTGAAGACAGATGCTGAAACTGGAGAAAGGATAGGGACAGGGCTACAGATGGTAGACAGGACACAGGAGGATGATGGACATGTTGAGAGAAAAAATATCAAATGGAAAGAAGACACTGGGACCAAAGAATAGAAAAACTAAATGATCAGACAACAAAGGTAGAAAAAAGTATTTTATTCAGAATTTATTAACTGGAATATGTCAGCTTTTGGAAATGTGCATCTGTGATATTTTGCTTGTAAGTTTCAATTTTTCTAGTATTGCTGCATGCTGAGTCTGATTTCTTGAGGTAACTTTTCAGTTCCATATTTTGCCTTCATATCTGTTGTGTCATGTGTGATCAAGGTGCAGTATCCTGCTAGCGTGTAGCATTCGCAGCCCTTTTTGTTTTGTTTTTTTTCACGAGATAGTGTATTGGTGTTTTAGAGCCTGGTGTAATTACAGTTCTGCCTTTCCACGCATAAGGTTGTTCTCGTCCTGTCCATGGAATTAGTGCTGTTATGGTTTGGTAAGGTTATGAGTGTGTTTTTGCACAAGTTTATGTATAGTGTTTTGCAGTGGAGAGATTGTGTGTCCGCACCTCTGAACCCCCCCCCCCCCCCCGGGGTTATGAGAATTGGAACTAATTGTAGTGGACTTGAACTGAATAATTTCGGGGGGGGGGGGGTCATGATAGCATTGTGCTTATTATTTCAATCAGTTTTTCTGTACAAGTTTAGCTTCATTTGTCTTTATTTGAAATTTCATAAATAACAAATTTTCTAAAAATTGAATAATATCAATGGGGTGGAGCTGGAGTGGGGGCGGGGCTAGGATGGGGCCCCACCAAATTGGTCTGCATAGGGCCCCGCACTTGCTAAGACCGGCCCTGTGAATATCAACAGTGCCCGGGTAACCTCTGGATCTGCCCTGACTCCACTCTGGACCATCCTGGCACTAGCAAGATAGTGTCGCGACATTCAGACTAGGGTTGCCTGTTTTCTGTCATGCCGTGTTCTTTGCTTTCAGAGATCCCTCTGGTTCAGATTCTGTGAACTTTAATTCATGTTTCCTGATTTTGATTTCCAGCTGGACGCTGCATCTGTTAAAGAGATCAAAGGAGAAAAGGTAAAACAGTTTCAGCAACAAGTAGACAATGGTTTCCTTTAAAGGAGAGGTCATGTTCCATGAAGGGAAACTTGGCTCTGTGCAAATGCCTCCCTCGAGGGCACAGATTATATTCATGCGCCTTTCTGAACTCATGTGCAACTTTCTTTAAATTAGTCCCTTATTTTCTAATTCCTTTTACTCTATCTTATCCATGTATATGTTCTATCTTTGCTTACATCCTATGCTGTCTATTAAAATGTTTTATTGCCTATTGTGTTGACTATGAGGGGCATAATCGAATGGGGCACCCAAGTTTTCCTGGGGCCGTCCTCGCAGGATGGCTCCGTGAAGGGGCAGGGAAACAAGATGGGTGTCCATCTTTTGTTTCGATAATACGGTCGGGGACATCCAAATCTCAACATTTAGGTCGACCTTAGAGATGGTCGTCCTTAGGTTGTCCTTAGAGATGGTCGTCCCCAGTTTTTGGCGATAATGGAAACCGAGGACGCCCATCTCAGAAACGACCAAATCCAAGGCATTTGGTCATGGGAGGAGCCAGTATTCGTAGTGCACTGGTCCCCCTCACATGCCAGGACATCAACCGGGCACCCTAGGGGGCACTGCAGTGGACTTCAGAAATTGCTCCCAGGTGCATAGCTCCCTTACCTTGGGTGCTGAGCCCCCCAACCTCCCCCCCAAAAAAACCCACTCCCCACAACTGTATACCATTACCATAGCCCTAAGGGGTGAAGGGGGGCACCTACATGTGGGTATAGTGGGTTTTAAAGGTAAGGGGGGGTGGGCTTGGGTCCACCTGCCTGAAGTGCACTGCACCCACTAAAACTGCTCCAGGGACCTGCATACTGCTGTCAAGGAGCTGGATATGACATTTGAGGCTGGCAAAAAAAAAAAAAATTTAAGTTTTTTTTTACGGCGGGAGGGGGTTGGTGACCACTGGGGGAGTAAGGGGAGGTCATCCCCAATTCCCTCCGGTGGTCATCTGGCCAGTTCGGGCACCTTTTTGAGGCTTGGTCGCAAGAAAAAATGCACCAAGTAAAGTCGACCAAGTGCTACGCCCTTCTTTTTTCCATTATCGGCCAAGGACACCCATCTCTTAAACACGCCCCAGTCCCGCTTTTGCTACGCTGCCGACACACCCCCCCCCCCCCCTGTGAACTTTGATTGTCCCCGCGACGGAAAGCAGTTGGGGACGCCCAAAATCAGCTTCGACCCTGAGAGAAGGACGCCCATCTCCCGATTTGTGTCGGAAGATGGGCGCCCTTCTCTTTCGAAAATAAGCCTGATTGTAATGTAGCATATACTGTGCTAAACTTTGTATTGTTATTTGAATATTTTTACTGTTGTAATCGTCTATTGCCTTTCTTTGGCTTCTTCTTGCTATACACCACCATGAGTGAATTCCTTCAAAAGGCAGTAAATAAATCCTAATAAATCCTAATAAATAAGCAATGCCTTGTGCATGTTATTTTCAGAATACCAAGACTTCTGACACCTCTCCTTCCTTATTTTTAAGGGAATATGGATGAAGTTTATTTATTTATTTATTTGTTGCATTTGTACCCCACATTTTCCCACCTATTTGCAGGCTCAATGTGGCTTACATAGTACCGTCAAAGGCGTTTGCTCAGTCAGTGGATAACAAATACAAAGTTGTATAGTGATCGTATGAGGTATAAATGGAGGGTCGGAATGGATGAAGATTGCGTGATGTCCTGTTCGATCATAGTCATGCTGTGTTGGTAGGTGAAGAGGGTTACGTGGGGTCGTTGAGGTAGGCCTTTTTGAAGAGGTAGGTTTTTAGTGATTTCCTGAAGGTCAAGTGGTCGTGGATTGTTTTCACAGCTTTTGGGAGCCCATTCCATAGTTGTGCGCTTATGTAGGAGAAGCCGGCTGCGTAAGTTGTTTTGTATTTCAGTCCTTTGCAATTTGGGTAGTGTAGGTTTAGGTAGGATCTTGACGATCTGACTTTATTTCTTATTGGTAAGTCTATAAGGTCTGTCATGTATTCTGGGACTACGCCGTATATGATTTTGTGGACTAAGGTGCAGATTTTGAAGATGATCCATTCTTTGATTGGGAGCCAATGCAACTTTTCTCGGAGGGGTTTGGCACTTTCGAAGCGTGTTTTGCTGAATATCAGCCTGGCTGCTGTATCTTGGGCGATCTGGAGTTTTTAATGTTGTTCTTTGCAGCCCGCGTAGATTCCGTTGCAATAATCTACATGGCTTAGGACCATTGATTGTATTAGGTATCGAAAAGTTGCTCTTGGGAAGAAAGGTTTTAATCGTTTGAGCTTCCACATTGAATAGAACATTTAGGTTTTTACCTAAGCACCTCTCTTACCTTTCACCCTACCCCACCTAAGCCAGTCCCCATTGAGCAGCCCATACATGGGTGTGCCACTGGGATCATGGCCCAACCAGTATTTTTCCCAGCACAGCACAGCATTGGCAAGTAGAGAACATAGGGGTGGGCCTGGTTTGTTTAGCCCCTCCAGCCAAAAAGACGTCCCACTGCCCCTAAAGAGACAGAGGGCACTGGCAGCAAACAGAGCAAAGCCTAGACATAGTGAAAATAATATCTTCATAAGATAAAGCTGTTACTTAGTACATCTGGCCTAAAATAAAGACCTGTCCCCGATATTCAAATCTATTTAACCAGCCTGAAACGGCCACTAACCAGTTAAATAGCATTTCAGCACTTAACTGTGAATATTCAGCACAAGATAATTGGTTATCGCCGCTGAATATTCGCGGTCAGCACTGAAATGTTAATCAGCTATATTGTGTGATAACTGCAAGTATTCAGCGCTGACCGGCTAAGTTTAGTCATCAAATCAGATCGCATAAACAACAGTCCTATCTTTTTGCCTACTATTAACTTAACCAGCCAGTGGTGAATATTCACTTAGGGGTCCTTTTACTAAGGTGCTTTGAAAAATGGCCTGTGGTAGTGTAAGCGTGTGTTTTGGACGTGCACAGATCCATTTTCAGCGCTCCTGTAAAAAATGCCTTTTTTTTTAAAATTTTGACCAACAATGGAGGTGCAGCAAAATATATAACTGCTGTTTGAATATTGACCTTTTTGTTCACAGTTAATACTGTGCAGACCAGCAGGTTCCTCCAGTCACTGAAATTCTATGATTCAGATTTGCTCCTTCATTTCAGGGCAGCCCAGGTATACCAGGCAAGAACGGAAAGGATGGGAAAAATGGCTCCCCTGGACCTCCGGGACTTAAAGTACGTATTACAGTCAGCTGCCAACTAAAAATTGGCTTAACACGAGTAATAATTATTGCTGCACAGAAATCATAGAAATTTGTTAGCACTGAGGTCAGTGTTGATGTCACTGTTCCTTCAATGACACTATTAGAAGTTGGTTCTGGGTTGTTCAGAGTTGCAAAGGGGGAAATTCATCAAAACTTTGGCAGGCACTAAATGCTAAAATGCCCATTTATGTCTACAGGCTTCTTAGCATTTAGGGGTCCTTTTACAAAGCCGCGGTAAAAAAAAGTGGCTTTCGGTAATGTGGGCGCATCTTTTGGGCTCGCACTGGGCCACTTTTCACTGCAGCTGGGAAAAAGGCAATATTTTAATGGGCTGGGAAATGGGCCTGCTCTAATATTAAAACTAGCGGGCGCCTATTTATGACCTGAGCCCTTACCGCCCTCCGTTGAGTTAGCAGTGAGGGCTCACACGCTACCCACGCGGTAACCATGCAGCACGTGCCAACATGGGTTACCACTGGGAATTCCCCCTGCGGTAGAAAATAGAAAATTCTTTTCTACCACAGGATTTGGCACAGGCCAAAATCAGAATTACCACCAGGCACATGCGCTACCCTGGCGGTAGTGCCAATTTGGCATACGCTACCCGCGCCTGTGTAAAAGGGTCCCTTAGTGCACGCTGAGGTCTAATGAATTCCCCCCCCCCCCCAAGTGATCCAGAATAATTGATTTCAGAATAAGTGATTTCAGGAGAGGGCTGATATGGGCATAACGACTTTGGCGACTAATATTTTGCCAAAGTCGTTATGCCCATATCAGCCCTCTCCTGAAATCACTTCACTGACTCCCTATCCGTTTCTGTATACAATTCAAGCTCCTCTTGTTGACCTATAAGTGCATTCACTATGCATCCCCTCACCAGTGGCGTAGGAAGGGGAGGGTGGTGGGGCGGTCCGCCCCGGGTGCACGCCGCTGGGGGGGGGGGGCGTGTCGGCTCGGCTGGTTCCCTGCTCTCTCTGCCCCGGAACAGGTTACTTCCTGTTCTGGGGCAGAGAGAGCAGGGAACCAGCGGAGCTGACGCGGCTCCCAGCGACGTGCACTCGGGGGTGGATTGGCTCTCCCGCCCGCCCCTCGCTTCTAAATAATGTAAGAATGCACTCCGGGGGGGGGGGGGGGGTTTGAGCGCCGAGGGGGGGGGGTGTGCGACGTGCTGCACCGGGGGGGGGGGGGGTGCGCAGCGACGACCCGCCCCGGGTGTCAGCCGCCCTCGCTACGGCACTGCCCCTCACTACCTCTCCACCCTCACCTCTCCCTACACTCCTTCCCTAGAACTCCGTTCACTAGGCAAATCTCTCCTAGTTGCACCCTTCTCCTCCATCGCTAACTCCAGACTCCGCTCCTTCTATCTCTCCGCATCTTATGCCTGGAATAGGCTTCCTGAGCCATTACGTCTAGCTCCATCCCTGGCTGCCTTCAAATCCGGGCTAAAGGCCTACCTGTTTGATGCTGCTTTCGACTCCTGACTTGTAACTTTTATCTTATCCTTATGTGTCCTTCTGTCTGTCCTTCCCTTATCCTTTTTGGTCCTGTCTATTTGTCCTGATTTAGATTGTAAGCTCTTTTGAGCAGGGACTGTCTTCTTCATGTTCAATTGTAAAGCGCTGCGTACGACTGCTAGCGCTATAGAAGTGATTTATAGTAGTAGTAGAAATGGTTGTCTGTTTCTGGATTTGGAGCGAATGTCTTAGTGGAGTGGGGTATGTTTAGTCCCGCTTTGTCCATCAAGGGAATCAGATGGCATAATTGTAATGGCACGTTCTCAAAAGGTTGTACCAAAATTTGTGCTAGTCCCAGGGGCGTATCTGCGTGGGGCCACAGGGGCCTGGGCCCCTGCAGATTTCGCCCTGGACCCCCCCCTACCGCTGTCAACCCTTCCCCGCTGCCGTTGCTTACCTTTGCTGGCGGGGGACCCCAACCCCCGCCAGCCGAGGTCCGCTTCCACCTGCCGCTGCCTTTAAAAATATTTCTTCGGCTGGCGGGGGACCCCAACCCCCGCCAGCCAACCCGAAGTCTTTAAAGTTCTTCTTCGTCCTCCGTGTGGCCGTGCTGCTGTTGAAAGCTGTTGAATCCAGTTCGGAGTCTGACCTCGGGTCGGCTGGCGGGGGTTGGGGTCCCCCGCCAGCCGAAGAAATATTTTTAAAGGCAGCAGCAGGTGGAAGTGGACCTCGGCTGGCGGGGGTTGGGGTCCCCCGCCAGCAAAGGTAAGCAGAGGGGGAGGGTTGACGGCAGGAGGGGGGGTGGAACAAGTCATTGGTGGCGGAGGGGTTTGGCAATGGCCTAGGGGGAGGGGGTTGGTGGGGTGGGGGCTAAAATGTGCTCCCTCCCTCTGGCTCTGGCCCCCCTACTGCCGGAGTCCAGATACGCCCCTGGCTGGTCCTCTACATTCTCTCTCATTCCTCAGTACTAGTATGAAGCGTTTGCATTTTACAAATCATGTCGTTTCTAGCCCAAGCCAATTTCTGACCCTTTGGGCTTTGTGCTAAAGTTTCGGTTTCATTTCAATGTACAGGGCCATGCCAAGGGTATCTGGTGCCCCCCTGCAGACTACCAGTTGGCGCCCCCCCCCCCCCCCCCCCCCCGCACCTGCCTGGCTCCAAGGCAGCGATTCCCCTCTCTCCCCTGCCCTCACCGCTCCCATGTAGGAACTGCCCGCCCTCTTCTCCCCCCCAAGATCCCGTTCCTTTTTTTTTTCTTTTAAATTTACCTTCCTCCGGCAGCGCAGCGTCAGTGAAGGAGGCGGCGCTCCCAGTCCCGACGTCTCTAGCCTTCCCTTGTTCGCTGCTCACTGCCCCGCCTTCTTCTGACGTCATCCCTGACGTCGGGACTGGGAGCGCCGCCTCCTTCACTGACGCTGCGCTGCCGGAGGAAGGTAAATTTAAAAGAAAAAAAAAAAGGAACGGGATCTTGGGGGGGAGAAGAGGGCGGGCAGTTCCTACATGGGAGCGGGAGGGCAGAGTAAGCACGCAGCGGCGGCGCCCCCCAGAGGATAGCGCCCCCCCTGCGGCGCTTACCCCGCTTACCGCATCGGCACGGCCCTGTCAATGTACACAGAGATGAAGAAGACCTCTTCTTAAAATGAGGGACTGTCTTTTTGTGTATGGTGTACAGCGCTGCGTATGCCGTGTAGCGCTACAGAAATGATTAGTAGTAGTAGTAGTAGTAGTAACCATCTGCTGCTTTCTAAACTGTGCTTCATTTCTTTGTGCTGTGTCTAGGGGGAACCGGGACAGAATGGTGAATCGAGTACTACTGTAAGTTCTCAGAATATTTCCACGCTACATGACTGAGTGTGAACCAGACTAGAGGGTCAAGCATGGGGAGGGGGGGGGGGGGGGTCTGCATTCAAGAACATCATTCTCACTTAGGGTCCTGGAAGGAAATGCAGGCAGAAAGTCCCATTTTCCACTCTGATGTATTGGATGAGAGTTAATTATGAATTTTTAGAGTGCAAAACTAGGCATGTTATTTGGGGTTTTTTTTTTAAATTGTATTCAAAATTCTAGTCAAAAACTTCTTAAGACATTCAAATGGAAGGCTTGAGAGAGGATAGTAATATATTAACTTGTACAGCGCTGCGTAACCCTAGTAGCGCTATAGAAATGCTAAGTAGTAGTATTATAGCCAGTGGTGTGCTGGAGCAGGCTCTCACGGGCTGGCGAGAGCCGTTTGTTAAGATTTGAAGAATTTTGGGAGCCGGTTGTAAAAGTAGGCCCTCCATGGCTACTTTAACCACTGGCTCCCAAAATGTGGGCTAAAATCTCTTTCAGTTTTCTGGTGGGGATGCTCAGCTTCGCCAGCCAAGTGAATAGACTGCTGCTGCTCCCCGCTCCTTATTTCCAACTCTGAGCAGCAGGCTGGGACTTCTCCTGCATGTGCAAGAAGTCCCAGCTTGCTGCTCAGAGCCAGAAACAAGCAGTGGGGTGTGGTGGCAGTCCATAGCATGCCTATATGAGGTAGAGAGAGAGGGGCATGCGTTGTCCCCCAAGTCCACTCATGCCCCCACCCCCCCAAATTGCAGGGCTGGCTATGCCCAGAGAGAGAGAGAACCCGTTGTTAAAAATTTACCAGCACACCCCTGATTGTAGCTAGAGAAGGTTCGGATGGATCCAAGTCGGAAGAGGTTTATCAGACACTTTTCAGAAGACAGGATGATCTCAGTTCTTCTGACACACACACGTTGAATGGGGATGGACCCAGAATGGAGGTTTGAAAAAATAATAAAGAATGCTCATTATAAATCTCACTTACAGATTGATTGGTGGAGTCATTGATTACTGGAACAATTTGTGTGCATTGTGAGAGATATGTTCAAAATCTGGAGGAAAATCCCCAAAGACAGATGTTTTCTAAAGCTGATAATTACATATAATATAATATGTCAGGGTTGGACATCAATACAGAAATGCTATTTCCTTAAGGTGATACATTATTAATGTACATTACCAGGGCATGTTTAAAATCACTAACCTTGACTCTTGAACTTTTCCTTGGATCACTATATAACAGTAAGAAAATTGCACTGAGATACACAATGGCTCTGTGGAAAAATTAAAATCCGATGGATTAAAGAGACTTTGGCAAATGTTAAATGATTGGTACAGAATCCTGTTTGGAAAGGATCCTCAGGAGCTTAACCGAGATTTGATAGCAGAGCCGGTAGTGGGAGGCGGGGATAGTGCGGGGCAGACTTATACGGTCTGTGCCAGAGCCAGTGGTGGGAGGCAGGACTGGAGGTTGGGAGGCAGGGATAGCACTGGGCAGACTTATACGGTCTGTGCCAGAGCCGGTGGTGGGAGGCGAGGATAGTGCTGGGCAGACTTATACGGTCTATGCCAGAGCCGGTGGTTGGGAGGCGGGGCTAGTGCTGGGCAGACTTATACGGTCTGTGCCCTGAAGAGCACAGGTACAAATCAAAGTAGGGTATACACAAAAGTAGCACACATGAGTTGTCTTGTTGGGCAGACTGGATGGACCGTGCAGGTCTTTTTCTGCCGTCATCTACTATGTTACTATGTAATTCCTGAAGCTCTCGTGTGAACTTACAGCAGCCTGAGAAAACTCCTTGAGAAAGTGATCCTTTCTGATTAAGAAGAAAACACATTTGGAGTTTTCGTTACACTAATGACCACTGGTCCAGTGTCAGACAGTGCCCTCCCTGGGTTAGCAAAGGAGAAATAGTGCTTGGTGGCTAGAATATTGGCTAAAGTAGCATGGTTGTTGTGTTAGTCTATTTGAATGCACAGAAATAAAAGTTAACAAAATAAAACATGGTTTGAACTAACTTAACAAAAAATACACAAGTCTAGTCAAGAAACGTAGAAAGCCCTTTATCAAAGGGCAGTAGCGGTTGCACTCGCTGGCTTGGCACACGGTGATTCGACCCTATCGCCAGGCTCGTCCAGGAGCCAGGCAGTAGTTCTGGCTTTCCTGTGCATGTGTGTAACTTTGTAAGTCTATGTGCTTTGAAAATGAGCCTCAAAATCAATCAAATTAAAATGCAGGCAAAGCGTGCTTGTCTGACATTGCTGTCTGGATGTCTCAACGCCACCTGAGATTAAACATGACCAAAACCGAGCTTCTCATTTTTCCCCCCAAACCCACCTCCCCACTCCCCCTGTTTTCTATTTCTGTTGATGGCTCTCTCGTTCTCCCTGTCTCCTCAGCTCGAAACCTTGGGGTCATCTTTGACTCTTCTTCTCTGCTCATATCCAGCAGATTGCCAAGACCTGTCGTTTCTTTCTTTACAACATCCGTAAAATCCGCCCCTTTCTTTCTGAGCACTCTACTAAAACCCTCATCCACACCCTGATCACCTCTCGTTTAGACTACTGCAATCTCCTTCTTGTTGGCCTCCCACTTAGTCACCTCTCCCCTCTCCAATCGGTTCAAAGCTCTGCTGCCCGTCTCGTCTTCCGCCAGGGTCGCTTTACTCGTACTACCCCTCTCCTCAAGTCGCTTCACTGTCTCCCTATCTGTTTTCGCATCCTGTTCAAACTTCTTCTACTAACCTATAAATGTACTCACTCTGCTGCTCCCCAGTATCTCTCCACACTCGTCCTTCCCTACTCCCCTTCCCGTGCGCTCCAATCCATGAATAAATCCTTCTTATCTGTTCCCTTCTCCACTACTGCCAACTCCAGACTTCGCGCCTTCTGTCTCGCTGCACCCTACGCCTGGAATAAACTTCCTGAGCCCCTACGTCTTGCCCCATCCTTGGCCACCTTTAAATCTAGACTGAAGCCCACCTCTTTAACATTGCTTTTGACTCGTAACCACTCGCCTCCACCTACCCTCCTCTCCTCCTTCCTGTACACATTAATTGATTTGATTTGCTTACTTTATTTTTTGTCTATTAGATTGTAAGCTCTTTGAGCAGGGACTGTCTTTCTTCTATGTTTGTGCAGCGCTGCGTACGCCTTGTAGCGCTATATAAATGCTAAATAGTAGTAGTAGTAGTTTAGATGAGAGACCTGATTGCCAATCATTGACTCCAGTTCACTACACAGTTTCTCATGGACACGTGTTTTATACAATAATTGTCAGTGAAGGTAACTAGCAAGAGTTTCTTCAGGTGGCATTCAATGTAACATAGTAACATAGTAACATAGTAGATGACTGCAGAAAAAGACCTGCACAGTCCATCCAGTCTGCCCAACAAGACAACTCATATGTGTTACTTTTTGTGTATACCCTACTTTGATTTGTACCTGTGCTCTTCAGGGCACAGACCGTATAAGTCTGCCCAGCACTATCCCCGCCTCCCAACCACCAGCCCCGCCTCCCACCACCGGCTCTGCCACCCAATCTCGGCTAAGCTCCTTAGGATCCATTCCTTCTGAACAGGATTCCTTTATGTTTATCCCACGCGTGTTTGAATTCCGTTACCGTTTTCATTTCCACCACCTCCCGCGGGAGGGCATTCCAAGCATCCACTACTCTCTCCATGAAGAAATACTTCCTGACATTTTTCTTGAGTCTGCCCCCCTTCAATCTCATTTCATGTCCTCTCGTTCTACCGCCTTCGCATCTCCGGAAAAGGTTTGTCTGCGGACCAACACCCCTCAAACACCCGAACTTCTGCATCACATCACCCCCCGCCTCCCCTCTCCTCCAGAGCACACATGTCCAGCTCAGCAAGTCTCTCCCCACACGTCCTGCAATGCAAATCCCATACCACCCTCGCAGCCCCTCCCCGCACCACTTCAATTCCCCTCAATGTGTGTGTGTATTTTGCGGAACCCAATTCGTTCTGCGATATTCAGATAAGTGCTCCTTTTTGGAACTGGGAAACCAAAATTGGTGTTTGAAAATTTGTAAAGAATTCTTAGATTTAAGCTTCAGTCTTACAACAGATACACTTTGACCGAATGAAGAGGCTTGGTGAGCCGAGAGTGGTAGGCTCGTGTGAAACGAGTCTTCACAGAGGAGTCACTGTGCTGTTGGGTTGAAACACTGTTTTCAGGTGTCGGGATGCATTTGCTTATCTTATATTTTTGGGAATTGCAGGTCACTAGTGGGCAGAAAGGGGAACGCGGACCTGTTGGACTTACTGGTGCTCGGGGCCCTCCTGGTCTTCCTGGCCCCCCTGGGGTCCCTGTAAGTCTCTTAACCTTGGTACCAATAATCACGTGTTGCAGCATGATGGGAGCGTTGTAGGAGACCTACACCTCACGCCAACCCCCTAAGATTTCTTTGTTTCATATCTGCCGATAAAATCATCAGAGCTGCACCATCTTGTAGACTTTAACCAAGGATGTAGCCACAGTTGTTGTAGGAAAGCTTTCACAAATTGTACTTGTGTTGAGATTGGTTGATCACTCTCTTTCCCTCACCCCCCCCCCCCCACCTTATATTGTACAGGTTCTCGACCTCATCCATATAAGTACAGATGTAAAACAATGGGAACAGAGAGAATATGGAATTTCAGTAAATCACATCCCATAATGTTTAGGAATCTCCTCATGTCTTACAGTATCATGTCTGATCAGTGAGATAGGTTATATTAACAGAGACTTTGAAAATACTATAGTGGCAATTCTTTAACGTGATACCAAGAGTTGGGTGCCCCAGATGCTTAATGCCCTGCTATTTCTAGACACCGCACTGAGTGTATTCAGAACCGCTAATAGGCTGAACTACCCTCAGAATAACCAGCAAAGGTCATTTCCATGGTATCTCAATGCAACAGAAGACCAGGGAAACCATGAAAATCATGGATCCTCGTTTCCCACAATCTTCTTTTCCATTGATCTCCTAAAGCTCTTAGATCAGAGCTGCTGTAATTTTTATTGGGATTGATATGGGGGAAACCGCAGAGGAAGCTAATTAATTATGCTACTGGTGCATCTATCGGCTGCCAGGAATTAAGTTGCTGCAAAATCTATATCTACTTTTCTGCTGAATTGAACGTACTGGAGCTCCTTTGACCTGAAAGGGTACCTGTTTTTTTGTGAATTCCTCTACTCTTTCTTGAAGGTGTAATAAATTAGATATTGAGAAACTAGTAGCTGTTATTAATATGTAGCCATGACATGTTTGCAGTTCAACCTGATTGTTACACAAATTCAATGCATCAGTTTGATCTGATACAGGTTTTCTAACCTGATAAGTTCCTCTTTGCAAGAGAAAAGCGTGACATCTCATGAAAGGTGACTCATATTCGTGAGATGAGAGTAAAGGTTTAGGGTGTATAGTGTATAGAATTCTTTTAGTGTCCCAGACACAGCTTTTAACACAATGTTGTCTAACTAATAGACTGGGGGGGGGGGGGGGGGGGGGGGGCCAACGGGAATATGGCCAGAGTGACATCTTTCTCCATTCAACATCAGCAACTAGGGGGTCTTGGAGTCAGGGACTGAGGTTACTCCCCTCCCGATACGCAAAAGCATTTAATTGGCCAGGAGAGACACCTGGCTGATTAAATGCCCCATAACCGGCTATCCGCAAATTTTCAGTGGGACGTGGCCGGCCGTGACCAGCTGAAAATTCGTGGTTAGCAGATAGTCGGTCATATTGCGCGATATACCCGGCCATCCGCTGATTTTCAGCGTATCGCCGGCTAAGTTTGGCGGCCATATTTGGCTGCATGAATACCAGGCCTATCCTTGCCTGGTTTAAACTTAATCAGCCAGTGCCGAGTATCAGCTTGGCTGGTTTAGTTTTAATCGGCCAGAACTAAATCGGAAATTCAATGCCAGTCACCACAAATGGCCCGGCATTGAATTTGTGGGCTCAGGGTCGACCGTGGCAGTTAGCCAGACTAACTCCTGCGGTCTGAGTATCAGGCCCACTATGTTTAGCCCAGTGGCGTACCAAGGTCGGGGCGGTGGGGGCGGTCCGTCCCGGGTGCACGCCGCTGGGGGGGGGGGGGGTGTCGGCTCCACTGGTTCCCTGCTCCCTCTGCCCCGGAACAGGTTACTTCCTGTTCCGGGGCAGAGGGAGCCAGCGGAGCCGACAGCCGCACGGCTGCTCCCAACACCCCTCCAGCAGCGTGTGTTGATGCAGGGTATGCTGATGCATCGGAGGAGGGGGGTGTTGATGCTGCATGGGGGGGCGGTGTTGATGCGGGGAGGTGCTGATGCGCCGGGGGGGGGGGGGGGGGTGCACAGCGGTGATCCGCCCCGGGTGGCAGCTGACCTAGGAACGCCACTGGTTTAGCCCACTCAACAAAAAGTTGTTTCACTAGCCCCTGTGATGTTTCTTATGTCTGCTGTCTTCCTTTGTGATATTAACATGCTTAACTCTCTTCTTTCTTTGAGGGAAACCGAGGCCCACCTGGTAAAGGAGTGGAGCTCAAGGTACAGCAATTTGTGGGTTTATAAGCTTGGAGGAAATTTGACCTGTGCTCTACCTTACCTATGGGACTGGTATATTTTAAAACTGTGCTACCACCTACTGGCAGCAACATTAAAGACTCCGGGGGTTCTTTTACTAAGCGGTGCTAAACCGGAAGTACGTGGTAGTTCCCACCCTCAATATGCACCATTTCCGGTGCTACAAAATATTTTAATTTTTGTAGCGCCAGCTTAGCGCAGGAGCCCCAATGGGTGGCAGTAATTGCTGCCCCACTGAAATGGCCGCACGCAGTGGTATAGCAAGGGCGGGGCGGTCCGCCCCGGGTGCACGCTACTGGAGGTAACAGAGAGCAGCCGCACGGCTGTTGGCTCCACTGGTTCCCTGCTCCCTCTGCCCTGGAACAGGTTACTTCCTGTTCCGGGGCAGAGGGAGCAGGGAGCCAGTGGAGCCGACAGGCGCGCGGCTGCTCTCTGCACCCTCCAACAGGCAAGAATGCACCCGGGGAGGGGGTTCTCATTGCGTCGGGGGGGGGGCTTGATGCGCCAGGGAGGGGGGTGTCATTGCGCTGGGGGGGGGTGTCGTGCTGCACCCTGGGGGGACGGACGCCGCTGCATCCGGGGGGGGGGGGTGCACAGCTGCGATCCGCCCCGGGTGACAGCCGACTTTGCTACACCACTTGCCACTTTGCGTCACTTGCCAACAGCCATCTCTTTTTTTTTAAAAAGCAGCCTTTTACCCGCTGAGGTAAAATGGGGCCTCGGCACACATCAAAAACACTCGCCAATGCCAGTGTACGACCCCCTTTGCCACAGCTTAATAAAAGGACCCCTCTGTTAGGAAGCCAAACACAGTCCCTCTGATATTCAGCACTATTTAACCAGGAAGAAATGGCCACTGACCACTTAAACAGCGTTTCTTCAGTAGGAGATAACCAGTTACCTTCCGCTGAATGTTCCCAGTTAGTGACTACTTCTATGCCGGCTATGTCATGCGACTTATCCAGCCTATCTTTATGTGACTCAGCCGGTTAACAGCTGAATATTGCAGTTAACTGGCTAGGTCAGGGGTTCCCAAACTTTTTCGGTTTGCAGCACCCCCCCCCCCCCCCCCGGTCAAATGGGTGTCCGTGGCACCCCTCCAGCCACATGGGTCTCCGCACCCCTCTACCCCCCCCCCCCCCACCACATAGGTCTCTCTTTCCCTTTCCCTGCAGCCCCCTCTTCTCACACTAGCACCTTCCCCAAATCCAGCATCACTCCTACCTTCCTTCCTGCAGGTCCAGGATCACTACCAGTCCACTTCCTTCTCCTTCCTCCACCGCCGCTGCACTGCTTTCAGCTTACATTCACACAGGCACTCTGGTGCCTTCCTAGTCTGCTGTGCCCAGCCCTCTCTGATGCAACTTCCTGTTGCGAGGGCCAGACGTGGCAAAGGGAAGTCCCCGCACTGCCTGTGTGAATTGCTGACGCCCGCAAATGTAAGCTGCAAGCACTGCAGCAGCGGTGAGGGAAGAGGCAGGAAGCGACAGATGCTGGGCCTGTGGGAGGAGAAAGTAGGAGCGATTCGCCACGGCACCCCCGAGAGTTCGCTGAGGTGTACCAGGGTGCCACGACGCACAGTTGGGGAACCACTAGGCTAGGTTTTATCCGGCCATGTATGGACAGACATTCAGTGCCATGCCTGAACATGGCCTGGCATTCACCAGCCAGGCATAAAGCCGGTGGCAGACAAAAAGACGCCGGCTGCCTCCGGCTGAATTTCTACCCCAAGGTGCCTAAGTTTAAGAGTTGTGGCATCTAGAACTTACTAAATATTGTCCCCTGATGTGCGCCTACATTTGGGATCCCTGAAACTGGGTAGTGGCAGGGGAAGGACATTAGGTGTTCAGCACTGATTTGAAGTGCCGAGGCCTGAGTTGTAGGGGCCTAAAATTAAAGTTTGGTGTCAATTTTCATCTCAAAACTGGAACCTAAGGGGCTCTTTTAGTAAAGCTTAGCACGCGCTAAATACTAAAAAGCCCATTTTATACCTATGGGCTTCTTAGCTTTGCTCCCTAATGCTATAAAAGTTACCATAAATTGTGCGTGTGCAATTTAATTGAATAACAATCTAATTAGCACCAATAATTGGCTTTTTAACAAAGAATTATTGGCATTAATTAGATTTAATGGCCGTTTAGGTGTATAAATTTAGGCAGAGGATCTGTGCCTAAAATTTACATGTGATCTGAAAAAGGGGTCACGGAAGTGAATGGGTAGGGTTACCGTATTTTGTCCCCCAAAAAGGAGGACAAATGCCCCTGTCCCCCACCACACACCCCGCCCCCTTTCACACCCTCGCTCTGCCCCCCCGTCACACCCTCGCTCAGCACCCTGTCACATTTTCCCCTTCCCCGTCACATACCCCGTCGCCCCCCCTCCCCTTACCTTACTACTGCCCTGGTGGTCTAGTGACCACCAGCACTGCCCTGCATGTATTCTTCCTGTTGGTGATCTCGGCGCTGATTCAAAATGGCCGCAGAGAGTTGAAGTCTCGCGAGGTCACTTCAACTCTCGGCGGCCATTTTGAATCGGCGCCGAAGATCAGCAACAGGAAGGATGCATGCAGGGTAGCGCTCCGGGCAGGAAAGAGGGGGCTCTTTCCTGCCCTGAAGGCGGAAGAGGTCACTAGACCACCAGGGCACTAGTAAGTAAGGGGAGGGGAGGCTAGCAATCTGCCCGTTTGTCCAGAAATCCGGACAAACGGGCAGATTGGCAAAACCCGCCCGGTTGCCAGGACATGCCCTCAAAAAGAGGACATGTCCGGGTAAATCCGGACATATGGTAACCCTGTGAATGGGTCACGGGCGTAACAGGTGTGTTCCTACAATTTACGCACATTGTTATTAAATAACGGGGATACGTTTCAGTTGCTGCAAATGGGCGTGCCTAAAGTTAGGTGCGATTCCCAGGCATAAGTGCTATTCTATAAACTCTGCCTAACTTTAAGCGCAGCTTATAAAATAGCGCTTTTTTAGCGCTGATTTTTTGGGCACTGTATATAGAATCTAGTCCCTAGGGTGCGCTATTTCTGTTAGCGCGTGCTAAGCTTTAGCAAAAGAGCCCCTAACTTTGGCTGAAAATAAGGGCCTAAATTTTGGTGCTGAGCAGTTTTGGAATTTCGACTGCATAGGCTCTTGCCTGTATCTGTTTAGGCTGTTCCTTATCAGGCTCTTACTCATTCATTTCTTCTATATTTTCTAAGATTTCATTTTTTAAAGTCTCTTTTATTCTTTTGTCAGGATCTAGAAAAGCTTTTTGAAGCTTATGGCATTCAGGTAGGTGAACAAAAGTCACTTTTTTGGTGGTTCTGTGATACAGACAATTTTGTTCCAGTTCTGATAAACCTTACTGAAAATGGTTCAAATGAGACATGATTCTCCAAGATTCATCAAAGAATGGATTGTACTCTTATTATGTATGTATTTATTTATTAGGATTTAATTACCGCATTTTTGAAGGAATTCACTCAAGGCGGTGTACAGTAAGAATAGATCAAACATGAGCAATAGACGATTACATCAGTATAAACATTCACATAACAAAAGTAAGGCATAGTATACTACGTACAATGTCAACACAATACGTAGTAGAACATTTTAATTGACATTGTAGGGGAATGGGGTGTGATTTGCCGGCTCTTCTCTGAGTCTGGACCCAACCTGGACTCTGGTATTTCCAGGGCTGTTGTGGGTTCTTAGAAAGCCTTATGTCGCACCCCTTGAATTTTCCATTAAGTAATGTGGAGAAAAACTGGATTATGATGAATAGGGGCATAAACTATAAAGAAATGGGCCTGAAGGCAATCACCCAGCGAGAAGTTCGGAACCCATGGTAGCCTGTCTCAAACTATAGGGTTCCTTGAAATTAGACCTTGGCATACATGACAAGATACCTTCAGGCTTCTCTGGCACTAGTGCCATGCTTGGAACTCAGGCCCAGTGGCGTAGGAAGGGGGGGCGGGGGGGTCCGCCCCGGGTGCACGCCGCTGGGGGGTGTCGGCTCCGTGCTGGTGCACTGCCCTCTCTGCCCTGGAACAGGTTACTTCCTGTTCCGGGACAGAGAGAGCAGTGAATCAGCGCAGAGCCGACACACCCCAGCAACGTGCAGTCGGGGCGGATCGGCCCTCCCGCCCGTCCCTCGCCGCAGGTATGCGCTCCGGGGGGGGGGGGGAGGTACAGCGGCGACCCGCCCCGGGTGTCAGCTCTCCTCGCTACGGCTCTGCTCAGGCCTATCTCATTTATGCCCATACAATAGGTTGTTTTGATTCAGAGGCAGTTGTGAAAAAACAAGGCCTGCCACCTCTGCGAATAGATCTTTCCACTTTGCTCAGTGATGCTAACCTGTGTCCAGAATCTCTTCTCCATGGACGATATATTAACAGAGCAGCAACAGTGAGACCAATATTTAACCCCCTCTCCGTCCCAGCAGAATTTGTTGCAACTGGCATTTCTTGGCTAAATTGAGCAGCTTTTTTACAAAGACGCATAATGGCCTATGCTTGTCCAGCGCACACCAAATCAGAATTACCGCCCAGCTACCGCATGCCCCAGGCGGTAATTCCAAATTTGTTGCACGCTGAAAACGTGCAGTAGAAAATATTTTCTATTTCCTACCGGGGGGTACCTACTTGGCGGTAAATGGAAGTTGGCATGCGCTCAATGCTTACCGCCTGGGTAGCGCGTGAGACCCAATGGGTGGTGGTAAGATCTCAGGATGAAAATGGACAGGCACTGCTTTTCAATTTGCCGCACATTCATTTTCCGTCCCAGTAAAGAAAAAAAGCCCACACTGCTGCAGTCCAGTTTTTGGTGTGCCCTTGTAAAAGGGCTCTTTAGCTAGTTAGTGCTTTAAAAATGTCAGTAATCCCAAGTTCCCACCTCTCATCAGCAAATTAATGCTGGGCAGGGGGCTGTTAGCCAACAATGGAAAAAGTGTGCCGAATATCCCCCCCCCACCCAATATTTACCATAAAGCCCAAGTACCTCCTGGTCCCCTTCCGTCTCCAACCACTGCCTTCCTAAACTCCCAAACTCTGAAAATACAGTCAGGGCAAGAGGGGAGCAGAAACAGACTTTTTGCTTGTGGTCAAGAATGCATGACGTGAGTTTGATTCAGTGTATCACTGCACCCCTGCAAAGGGACTTATCCTCCTTGGATGAATGTGACCCTTTCAGCTTTGTGAAACTGCTGTGTGTCATGACAGGGCTGGTCCTTGGGGAGAAAGCTCAGACCCCTTTCTGCTTGCTCATCTGTCCTCCATTGCCATTTCAGCTGGCTCTACTGAAAGAACTGACAGACCATCTCCTGCAGGGTGGCATGGAGGAAGTGTTTCAGCAGCTGACAAACCCCAAAAAGGAGCGGACCACAAGGAAGAAACAGGGACTGAAGCAGGCTTCAGAATACACTGTGAGTGTCCCACAGTAGGGATCTAAGTGAGACCAGAAGAAACTGCAGGAAGTTAGTTAGATTGTCTCATTTTAACTTGCCTGACTTTTTGAATTGGTCAGATTGTGGAGCTTTTCATATATGACGGTAGCAACTGGGGGGGGGGGGGGGCATTGTGGTTTTGTTTATTAACCCAGTTGGTGCAGAGACTAGATTAAATCTAATACTGGCACTAGCATTTAACTTAATCTGTTGTATACAGCACTTCTATGTGTACGGGTATTGCAACCCTATCCAGGACCCAATATCCAAATGGACATGTGTTTCATGGCAGCTGCTAAGCATACTTATTCCTTTGGATTTAGAAAGTTGATCATTTTGGTCAGTGCTCCACTGAAAGGATTAGGGTAAGTTTACATAAGTGCAGAAGTGTTGCCATACTGGGACAGACCAAAGGTCCATCAAGCCCAGCATCCTGTTTCCAACAGTGGCCAATCCAGGTCACAAGTTCCTGGCAGAAACCCAAATAGAAACCCAAAACAGTAGCAACATTCCATGTAGAACTCCAAAGAACAGAAAGATTCCAGAATCCCAACAAGTAGCAACATTCCATGTAGAATCTCAAAGAGTAGCAACATTCCATGCTATCCATCCCAGGGCAAGCAGTGACCCGATCAGTTCGCACTGAAGAAAACATTGAAAACGTACTTATTTAGGGGTCCTTTCACTAAGGTGCGCTGAAAAATGGACTGCGCTAGTGTAGGCGCATATTTTGGGCAAGCGCAGATCCATTTTTCAGCATGCCTGTAAAAAAGGCCTTTTTAAAAATTTTTGCCGAAAATGGACGTGTGGCAAAATATAAATTGGTGTGCGTCCATTTTGGGTCTGAGACCTTACCGCCACCCATTGACTTAGTGGTAAGGTCTCATGCAGTAACCGTGCGGTAATCGTCTATGCATGTTGAATGATGATTACTGCCCGGTTTCCGCTGCATGCAGGAAAATAAAAATAAATTTCCAGCACGCCTAGCAGATGTGCATAAAAACGAAATAACCGCCCGAGCCATGTGGTAGCCAGGGGGTAACTCCAAATTGACATGTGTAGGACATGCATATGTGCCTACATGGCTTAGCAAAAGGGCCCCTAAGTAAATATATAGGGAAAGGGGGAAATGGGACTTAATATACCACCTTTCTGAGGTTTTTGCAACTACATTCAAAGCAGTTTACATATATTCAGGTACTTATTTTGTACCAGGGGCAATAGAGGGTTAAGTGGCTTACCCATAGTCACAAGGGGCTGCAGTGGGAATCAAACTCAGTTCCCCAGGATCAAAGTCCACTGCACTAACCACTAGGCTACTCCTCCACTCATTTCACCAATAAGAGCCAACCTCATCAGTGATGTCACAATGGCTTGATTGCCCGATACTTGGCTCACTTCTGATATTGTGATGTCATAAGGGAAATAGGGAAAGGGAAATGGGACTTGATATACTGCCTTTCTGAGGTTTTTGCAACTACATTCAAAGCAGTTTACTTATATTCAGGTACTTATTTTGTACCAGGGGCAATGGAGGGTTAAGTGACTTGCCCAGAGTCACAAGGAGCTGCAGTGGGAATCAAACTCAGTTCCCCAGGATCAAAGTCCACTGCACTAACCACTAGGCTACTCCTCCACTAGCAACATTCCATGTAGAAGCCTGCCGTTGCAGGACGTCAGACTCACAGAAACAGAAGCCTGTGCGGCCGCGTTGCTGATCTGCAAGGGCAGGCTTCTACATGGAATGTTGCTAGTGGAATAACATTAACATTCCATGTAGAATCTCAAATAGTAGCAACAGAATCTCCAATAGTTATCTACATTCCATGTAGAATCTCAAATAGGGAAAGGGAAATGGGACTTGATATACCACCTTTCTGAGGTTTTTGCAACTACATTCAAAGCGGTTTACATATATTCAGGTACTTATTTTGTACCAGGGGCAATGGAGGGTTAAGTGACTTGCCCAGAGTCACAAGGAGCTGCAGTGGGAATTGAACTCAGTTCCCCAGGATCAAAGTCCACAGCACTAACCTCTAGGCTACTCCTCCACTCCACTCCATATAGGGTATGTGCAAGGCTATTTTAGTTGTTTTTAATTGGATGTAACCCGCCTTTATTCCTGGTTGATATAGGTGGGATATATGAATAGAATAGAATTGTGAAAGTTGAAGAACCAGGTAGTTAAATGATGACATTTAGGTGAGGTGGCTAGCGTGAGTATAGGGTTATTTCAAATTTATTCGGAATTGTATATCCCAAATTTTAAAGAAATTGGTTAAGTTTTGTCAGAGTTATGCAGAAAAGAAGCTTTGTATTTTTTTTTTTTTACACAAGAAAGGCTAAGGATCTGATCTTTGCCCCTTTCTGTACCTACTGAAGGTTATCAATAGAAATCAAACAAAATAAAACATGGAAAAGAAAATAAGATGATACCTTTTTTATTGGACATAACTTAATACATTTCTTGATTAGCTTTCGAAGGTTGCCCTTCTTCCTCAGATTGGAAATAAGCAAATGCCCTTCTTCCTCAGATCGGAAATACCGATCTGAGGAAGAAGGGCAACCTTCGAAAGCTAATCAAGAAATGTATTAAGTTATGTCCAATAAAAAAGGTATCATCTTATTTTCTTTTCCATGTTTTATTTTGTTTGATTTCTATTGATAACCTTAAGAGTGGACTAACACGGCTACCACACTCCTGTACCTACTGAAGAAATTCCTGGGACTGTGTTTCATTTCTCTTCCAGGGCTCCTTGAAGTATGAAACTTCCAGTGAGCCTCTGACTCAGCTGGAAGTGACAGAAGACTTGAGTCTGGAAAAAGAGCATTCCTTTCAACAGCGTATCCCTTCAGTACTTACAAGTCGCAAGGTAAAATGAGCAAGGACAGCCAGAAGGCATCAAATCTACTAACATATCAGCAGAAGGGTTAATAAATATTTTAATCTGTCTCGGCATCGCATGTTGGGAAAAATCGATTTTATAGAACCTGCTGCATTGTACAGTGCACCTCTAAAATAGCAAGGACAGTTTCCAAAACTGTGGGGAAAGGTGCAAGATGCCCCAGTATTTTTCTTGGTAGATATTGCAGTGATTCTCAAAAGAAAACACGTGTGCCCTTTCCATTTGAAAACTGTCCAAGGAAAAAGTTCCTGTAGACATTTCTACCTCCCTTTTCCACAGATACTTCACCCAGCCAAAATATCGTGCATCATTTTGAAAATCCCAAACCACATGTGTTCTTGAGTCCCCTGACCTAACTCTGCCCTGGGAATACCGAAAATGTGAATGAAAATATGCACAGTCCCCCGGATTCTATAAAGGTCACCCAAATTTGGGCATGGATCACGGTTAATGAGCCATATACAATCAATTATTGCAGTTAATTGGAACTAATTATTACTTATGCGTGGATCTGCCTATGCATTATTGTATCAAAATTTCAATTGTCCCAAAAACTTTAAATTGCAGGGGTATAAAACAATGCATACAAACAACCCAGCGCTAATCTTCAATTACTTTAATGTATATATTCTGGTATGTGGTAGAATCATAAGGACAGAAGCCTCGGAGGTGATTCTTTTCATATTAGGAACACAGCCTAGTGCCTCGTTCAAATCATTATTGGCTTCTATATATGCCCAAGTGCCAAAACATACCAATTTTTTTCAAATCATACTTGCGCCAATTAAATATCTTTAATATAAAGTTCATACAACAGCACTAATCTCTTAAACAGGAACATTAGGTAAACAGGATCCCAACATGAATCGTGTTTTGTAAAGCTGCGTCAGGGTAAGATCTCATACTGGCACACCTACATTACTTCGGTGTCACTAAATGATTTAATAATTATGTTGGTATTGGCATTATCATATATACCACTGAATGTGGTTTGTTCTCACTGGAAATTCTTGACTGTTTTACTTTACACAAAGAGCATAATTATAAAGACCCCTGATGCAAACTTGTTGCTGAAACACGGACCGTGTCGGGTCTGCCAATATAACATAATTTTTATGCTAACCCAATTCTCAAGGCACATTGTGCTTCTTATGTCCCAGCAAGCCATGGCAGCCTGCTGTGGCTCTTGAAATATCAGTGTAGCCCACCCATGAAAGATGTGCAGCCTGGCACAGAAACCTTCCAATACTATCCTTCTTCACCAGACTTCTAACTTTTCTTTAGGATGCAAAAGAGAACAGAAAAGAGCAGAAGAAAATGGGTCGGCCAGAAAGTGCACCTAATCCCAGAACCAAAGTTGACTCCATACAGGAGGAGACTGGGGAAAAACTAAACCCCAGCCAGGCACTGGTGGATGAAGACATGAACGTCATCAGCACAGGTCTTCCTGGAACTCCAATTCTAGCCAATAGCCAAGAGTCTTCGCAAGATTTAGAGGGAGAATCTTACAATTTCAGCCAGAAATCTGTAGGCACAACCCAACTGATAGAAGAACCTCCGAAGGTCAGGGCGGAGCAAGTAAGTTCAAAATGATGGGAGAACTTTGATTTTGCCAAATCTATAATCTGAGTTTGAGTTTTGGCTAGTGTAGAGAGATTTGATTGTATTAGTCCTTGGGTCTTAGTAGGTTGTGATACAAAAAAGGCAGTGTAGTACACGAGCATTTTGATATCTAAAGAAGGGACTTTGATGCTTTTGAATACTCATGCACTTCAACAACTTTTTTTGATGGTTTAGTTAAATTTATCACTGCATACAAAGTTTACAGTTTGAACCAAAGAAAGGGGCCCTTGTACTAAACACTAATGTGCACATAACACAGGAAAAATGGCCTAATCTAGGACATTCTCAGGGCCGGGGCTAGGGTTTCTAGCGCCCTCCTGCAACCTGTGAGTTGGCGCCCCCCCCCCCCCCCCATCCGGCATCGCTTCTCTCTCCCTCCTATCTACCCCTTCTTTCTGCCCTCCCCTCCCCAGGGGCAGCAGAATGCCTTTTTTGTTTGGGGGAACCCAAGTTCTGCCCTAGCTCCATCTCCAGTTTCCATACTGATTTACATGTAGTCAACTTTTCATAAATCATGGACCCCCTAATGCTAAGGTTAGGCACCTTAGGTGTGTTTATTTGGTAGAATACAATCACTTACTTGCATATAATAATAATTATTATTATTATTTATTACATTTGTACCCCGCGCTTTCCCACACATGGCAGGCTCAATGCGGCTTACATAGTAACAATATAAAGAATTACAAAGTCGTAAATGAAATGAGCGTTAGGAGGTAGGCATAGGGAGATGGAGAGGAATTGATATGGGATAGCAAAGGATTATGGGAAACATAGTCATATGACACGTAGGCAATCATTTTGAAAAAGGCTATTTGCATTTGAGACAGGCATAAACCAATACGTAAAGGTTTATCTCCCATGTTACAAAGCTGGGATATGCACATCAAAAACCCAAGTATGTGCAAATGGGAAGGGAGTGTGGTCTGGGCATGTTTTGGGTGGAACCAGGGCATGCCTAGAACATACACATTTATTCCCCATTTCAAAAGAGAAATAAACATGGATGTCCTCACATATCGAGATCAGGATTTACACCAGCTACCAGGCACATTTAGGTTTTGGTAAACTGCTCCAATTGAGCGACACTACACGAGAGGGATTAGGGGAGGTGACCATCTTAATCCCGCAGTGGTTTTTGTCCTCTCCAAACCCAAACAGGCAAGGGATACTAGTCTCTGTGACAGCATCAGGAAAATACACATTTATGTGCTGGTTCTCAACCCGTTGAAATTCTCAACATTTATTTATTTTTTTCTAAAATGGAAGTTTATGCCGCATGTACCCAACAAATAAACATCCGTGTTTCCTGTATGTTAGAACAGCTTCTTCATTGGCAGATTCTGTTCTGAAATACTGGTGAAACTTGAGATGTCCTGACCCGGACGTCTGAATTCCAACTCCTACGCCCTTTCTAAAATGGGGCTGCGCACAAACTCACAGGATTAAAAATGTACCCGATTAAGTAAGAAACCATTCATCATAAAACTATGTCCAAGATGTGCCATAGTGACCTCCTGTTGTGCCATTAATTTCCTTGAAGCCGCCTGCTGCAAATGCTCAATGTGATAGCAGATTCTGGTTACAGCGTACAGGGTGCTAAGTTATGAAGAACATTTATGCTCTCCTAAAAGTAGTAAAAACCATCCAAAACCATCTTAATTTCAGGAAATCACTCAAGAGCATCTTATTTGGAAAGGCCTACCCTAAGGCCTCAACCAGTGTATCTACCTCCTGCAACCCATCAATTTAATGGACTACTTTGGACATTCTTGCCCTTCCCTCCTTTCCCAGTTTTCTTGTTCCTTTTGCTCTTTCCTTATTTATGACACTAATTAAAGTATTCTCTATTATTGTATTTGCCTAACTACTGGATTGGCGATTGCCTTTACAGTGTGATGTAAGCCACATTGAGCCTGCATATAGGTGGGAAAATGTGGGGTACAAATGTGATAATAAATAAATAAAACATTTACTCTTAAGCTTTCTTCCTTCTCCTTAGGATGTGAAAGGGAGTCGAAAAGAGCAAAAATCAAAGAAGAAGGCCCATCTGGAGACTGTACCCAACCCCAAAACCAAGAATCATTCTGCAAAGGAGAAGATAAGAGCAGGGATGAACCACAACCAAACTCCAGTGAATGAAGACGTGAGGACCACCAGTGAGGGTCTCCCGGTAATTCCAATCCTAGCCAATAGTGAAGAATCATCCCTAAACTTCAAGGCAGAATCTCACAATCAAGTCCAGAATCCTGCAGACGTAGGTCTACTGACAGAAGAACATTCAGCAGCTAAGGAGAAGGTGAGCTTTCAAGGCAGTGCAACAGTACAACTGCCACCTATTTTTGGCAATGAGCAAGTGGGTGTAACAGTGTTCTTCAATGCAAACCTGGGGGGGGGGCACTGACAGCCCCTAGAGACTGAGATGACCCCCATCTCAGTCTCTAGGGGTTGCCAGTGGCCCCCATCATCTGTCTGAGATGACCCCATCGTCATTCAGGTTTTTCCCTCTTACTCATCTCTCTAGCCAAGCTCCTGGCAGACAGGGGGAAGTGGATGGGGAAAAGACCCATATGCTTGAAGGACAAAGCATTTCTGAATAGACAAAGAGGATATATTTGGAAATGCTCACCTTCTTGAGGATACCCCCCAATGAAAAGTTTGAAGTTGGGCTGGTGGGGTTGGATGTCCTCAACCCACATTGGTCAACAATGTTGCAGCCCTACCTAGGAAGATATTTGGCATTTCTCCATCAGCTCATCTGGATCCAAAGTGGCTCCAACTTCAAAATTAATGAAGACCACTGTCTAAGTGATATGTGATAGCTGCTGTGCAGAGTGTGTACACAATAACTGGTTTCTGTGCTGGTTGTAATGCCTTGTATTGGGTCAAACTGGGAGAACTCTCCAGATATACCACAAAGATCAAATCATGTGAAACGCATACATATATCCAGAAATGTTAGTAATGCCTTCTATTATATTACTATCATGTATTCCATTACCATGCAATCCAACATCTTTCTGTAACACCAAATGCCTATTCCCTTTTCATTTCCATTATCCATGATGTTTTGTAAGCCACATTGCGCCTGCAAAGAGGTGGGAAAATGTGGGATACAAGTGCAATAAATAAAATAAATCTGTACAAATAAAGCAGGAAAAAGAAGAAAATAGAATAAGGGAAAAATACAGATAAATAAGACTTAATAAGACAAAAAAAGGGGGAAATGATGAAAAAGAAAAAGGACAATATTCAAAACTTCAACAAATCACACACAAAAAAGCCCCAAACTAACAACTGGAGATCTATTATTTACCCCCCTGTTTACTAAGCTGCGCGGCAATGCCAACACAGCCCATTCAAAGTGAATGGGCTGTGTCGGCATTAGCGCACGGCTTAGTAAACATGAAGGATAGCGTTTCTTTGCAGCATGAAGATGCACAAGACTACCCAACATGGGGACTAAGAAGAAGAAAGAGAAATAATATTGGAGGAAACCTGGGCGGCCTTAGTTTCCAAAAACTACTTCAATTGTATTAGGTCATAGAAAAAGTACGGTACCTGGTCAAAATGGCCCCGACAAAATGGCCCCAACACAATAGCCCCGACAAAAAAGCTCCAAACAAAAAAAGCTCTCGACATAATAGTCCCTGACATAACAGCCACTGTCAAAATGGCCTGCCCACAATTTAACCCTTGACAAGTTAGCCCACCGACGAAACAGCCCGTTCAGGCTGCCCAAAATATGGGAAATGAGCATGTTGATGGAAGAATAGTTTCTGTAAATAGCAAAACAGATCATGAATACCAGTTTGTAGCTATAGAATTTTGTATATTTATATATGCTTTATGCAATTGAATTCTAGTAGGAGTCTTTATCAGTGAAGATTTCAGTTGTAGTTTATTATATTTTTTTGTGATGTGTTATTTTTTCTTAGGGGGCTGTTTTGTTAAGGGGGCTGTTTTGTGTAGAGGCTATTTTGTCAAGGGTTGTTTTGTGGGAGGGGCCATTTTGTCAAGGGCTATTTTGTTAGGGTGTGAAATGTCAAGGGTTATTTTGTTACAAGGCTGTTTTGTCAGGACTTTGTTGTCGGGGCTATTTTGTCAGGGCTATTATGACTGGGTGCCAAAAAGTACTTATGATTTTGATACTTAATCATATATACACAAGGGAAACTCAACACAAAATGTTGCACCCTTAGAAATTACTGGCTCCTTCAAAGCAAGAAAGAGTCTACAGCTTTCCTGAGAAGCTCTTGAAATATCTGTAAAAACAGAAATCATTGAACCCAAAAAAGAAGCAGTTCTATATTTAAAGAAAAATGTATGCTTCCAAACTCCCAAAGCAAAAGTTGCCAAGAGCATCCCACAAGTCACAAGCTGCAATTGAGAACCTTCCAGCACTGCGGTAACATTAAGGTTGTCCTCTGAAACCACCTTCAAACTCTGACCCAATTAATTTTTTTCCACAGATTTAATAGGTAAATAGAAAACCCTAGTAATTGGAGGAATAATTTCTGGAAGTACCCTAAGTACTTCTCTATAATAGCGTCGTAGCATATCCAAAGGAGGAACCAAACCGCTCTTAGGAAAATTCAAGAATTGTAAATTCAGTCTTCTAGTAAAATTTTCAAATGTTCTTGTTTCCTCCGAATGGCAGACAGATCTTTAATAAATACACTAATTAAGTTCTTAATCTCAATTATCTGATCCTCTAACACAGTAATCTTTGTGTCTAACACCACATATTTCCCCGCCACCACTTTGACCCAAATGGAAATTTGACTAGCCTAACTCAAAACTTTAATAATTTGTGAAGCCAACAAGGCTTCCATCTTTTATAAGGCAGTCCACAATAAGATCTAAAGTCACTTCTGAAGGCTTAGCAACAACTACTGGTTGATGTGGGGTGAATTTCCCCTGAGGGGTCTCACCACCATTCAAGAGTCCTCCTCTGGAATCCTCAGACGTTATTGGAGTAATGGTTGCCTCCACAATCACGCTCATCTGCTCCAATTAACAGGCTCCTAGCTTGATGGGAAAAACTCCAGTTGAAGAGGCATCAGCATGCTATTCCACAACATCACCATCTGAACCAAGCACTCCAGAGTTTCCGTACTAGGTGATTGCAGGATGTGTACTGAGGCCATTCCAGGCATCGGAGGAGGCAAGCGCAACTCGAGGCTCAGAATGATGTTATTATCACTGAGGGAAGACATGCCCTGAGACAGCCCCTCATCTTGTCCCAATACTACTCCAGGAAGTCATTGCAAACCGAGTTATACTCATCTGGGCAACTCCCCCTCGTCTTTGGGATGTTACCGTGCCTCGCTTGGTTCTTGTGTTTCCTCATCTAAGCAAAGAAACACTGCAGGAGCTCCACACCCACACATTGCTTATGGAGCCATCTTGGACCCGCCCCACTGATTTTTTTTACATCAAATTTTGAGCGCCATGTACTGAATCCAGTCCATATTGCTCAAATATATACCTTCAGCAATCATAAGAACATAATTACATAAGTATTGCCATACTGGGACAGACCGAAGGTCCATCAAGTCCAGCATCCTGTTTCCAACAATGGCCAATCCAGGTTACAAGTACCTGGCAAGATCCCAAAACAGTACAATACATAATATAATGTCTTAAAGAGCTTGTTGGCATTCCTTTATTATATTGTCTTCAACAATACAACATTTATCTCTTATAGTAGATTCTCAGCTTTGACATATTCATGTTTTGATATTCTGCATCAGGAAGCTAAGAGTTCTCCATTCAGCATCCAATGATTCCCTTAGCTTGTTGGCTTAACTCAAAAACATGGTAACACTGTCTCTTACCACATGATCCAATTACATCAATGTCACCCTTATATAAATGCACCAATCATCCCAAGGACATCCACTCGACAGCACAATTTAAACCTTAAGGTTGTATAGATTCTATGCCAAGGAGCCTGAAAATCTTCAGGGCACATTCTCGTTTCATACCCCCTGTTGGCCAGAAGTCCCCTCTAGGCAATTTCTAAAAGGACAAGAGCACAATCCCTATCCAATCTCTTTGTTGATTTTCTTGTAAAGACTGATGATTATGATCTACATGTAGTATTGAGTCATAACTGACATGGCCTCTTCGGACTTCCTTCTTTGTTGTAGGGTGTAAAAGAGAGAAGAAAGGAGAGGAAGAAGGTTCGGCTGCAAGATGGACATGATCCAAGATCCAAGAATGGCCCTGTACAGGAAGCCAACAGGGCAAAACTGCCCCACAACCAAATTCTGGGATATGAGCACATGAGAACCACCATTGAGGGTTTCACCAGGTCTCCAAACCTAGACAGCAGCAAAGGCATGGGAATCACCAGTGAGGGTCTCACCAGATCTCCAGATCTAGGCAGCAAAGAACACATGGGAACCACCAATCAAGGTCTCACTACATCTCCAGACCTAGGCAGCAGCGAAGAAATGAGAACCACCAGTGAGGGTGTCACTGGATCTCCAGACCTAGGCAGCAGTGAAGACATGGGAACCACCAATGAGGGTGTTACTGTATCTCCAGGCCTAGGCAGCAGTGAAGACATGGGAACCACCATGGAGAATCTCACTGGATCACCAGACCTAGGCAGCACTGAAAACATGGGAACCACCAGTGAGGGTCTCATTGGATCTCCAGACCTAGGTAGCAGCAAAGACATGAGAACTATCAATGAGGGTCTTGTTGGAGCTTGGCTAATAGCGGACAATGTAGACATGAGAATCATTACCCAGGATTTCACTGGAGCTCTGATCCTGGCCAGCAAACAAGACAAAGAAAGTACTAGTGAGGACAGCAGTGAAAATGTGAGAACCACCAGCCAGGATTCCACTGGGACTCCAATCTTAGTCACTGGAGAAGACATGAGGACTACCAGTGAGGATATCACTGGATCTCCAGCCCTTGCTGGCAGCATAAAGTTGGATCAAGAATTAGATGCAGACTTTTACAATATCAAGCAGAAATCTGAAGGGTCAGCACAGTTCCTAAAAGAACGTTCTGGTCCCAGAGAGAAGAAGGTGAGTTTAAGTGATAGGAGATCTTGTATTTGTTGATTGACTCTTTCAGCATGTATGTGCTTTATATTTCTGCTTATTCACTTGATATATCACTTATTATAATTGTATAAAGCGGTGTAAAATTAAAAAATACAATTGCGTTATATTAAGTTAAAAAAGCAATATTAATACTAAAATATCATTAACAGTTACTAAAACACATTGATCAAATAGGCAAGCGTTCAAGCGTTTCCTAAAGCACAAGTAATTCATTATTTCTCTTAATTGTTGTGGCCATAAGTTCTATAAATGAGAGTTAAAATATAGAAAAGCCCCAAAACACATTGTAATACGTTTTATTGAAATTGTTGACTGTGAACTGCTTTGACACTAAGGGGCCCTTTAACCAAAGAGTGATAGGGCTACCACCGGCTTGGCACCCGGTGAATACCCTCGGACTCATCCAGGAGCCCGGTGGTACTTCTGGGTCTCCCGCGTGCCACGTCTGGCGCTAGAAAATACCTTTTTATTTTCTAGTGGCGGGGGCATGCCCAGCGGTAATCGGGCAGCTCGTTACTGCCAGAACCCTCACCACCTCCTAAATAGGAGGCAGTAAGGACCCCAGCAGTCAACGGCCATGTGGCAATTTTTTTATTATCGCACTGCCATTTACTGCCTCTTAAAAAAAAAAAAGCCACTTTTACCGGCGGCGGTAAAAGGTGGCCTTCAGGGCACAGCAATCCCATGCACTGATGCCACCACCGCTGTTTGGTGAAAGGGCCCCTAAGGTATTAATGTGGTATGTAAAATTAATCAATCCAATCCAATGTGGCACTTAATGAGGCCTCGGAGAGAGAGAAGGCGATTATAATGGTCCCTTTTGAGAAGACCTCAATGACTGTGTAAGACACATTATTCACTAGCCAATCAGCAGCAGAATCAAACTGGAGCGAGCCTCAAGAGGTAACCAATGAATAGGGATAACACAGTCCTGCTTGTTGGCCACAGATACCAACCGAGCTGTGATATTTTATATAAACTGGAGCCTTCTAATATTTTTCGGACTATAAGACGCACCGGACCATAAGACGCACCTAGGTTTTAAAGGAGGAAAATAGGAAAAAAAATTTTGAAGCAAAAAGTGTGGCGGAGATCTGCTGGAGGACCACAGGTTGTGCAACACTCTTGTATGGGGACAGCAGTTTTGCACAACCTGTGTGGCTCTGCAGTGGAATTTGTCCTCCCCTGCCATCCATGTCCAACGAGTCTTCTCTCTCCCCTGCCCTGCCCTCCCCTCCCCTCCATGTCCAGCAATTCTCCTCCCCTCCCCATGTCCAGCGATTTGTTCAAACCCCCGCCCGCCTGCCTGTCCACCCTCAGCTCCCCGACTTTCCGTTCGTGCAACTGTGCTCCCTGCCTTGAAATCTTTAATTTGCATACCCGAAGTCACAGTGAACCAGCAGTAAGTAAAAGCAGCAGGCAGGCAGGCTCGCCTCCTCGTCGCTTCCCTTCCCTCTCAGCGCGTCCCGCCCTCGCGGAAAGGAAGTTACATCAGAGGAAGGCGGGACGCGCTGAGAGGGAAGGGAAGCGACGAGAAGGCGAGCCTGCCTGCTGCTTTTACTGCTGGTTCGCCGCCACTTCGGGTAAATGAAAGATTTCAAAACAGGGAGCACGGGTGCGCAAATGGAAGGGAGTGGGCAGGTGAGCCAGACCTCACAAAAAAAGCACTGGGCGGAGTTGAGGTGCGCCACGCGGGGGGCCCCTTTGAGCGCGAGGCACTATGCGGTCGCAACGCTTGCCTCAGCCTAAGACCGGCCCTGGCCACCCCCCAGCGAGCAGGTACGCTACATTCAGTGCTTAGAGGAAGTGTACAAAAAGCCCAGAATGTATACCTTTGGAGATTCACCATCATACACACCCATGGTTTAGGAGTGACCTCAGTTAAGTTTGATATCTTTGCCTGTTAAGTCAAGCAAAGGATAAGAAAGATACCAAAGTAGCTCACCAGGCAATTTCTCCTTCATATAGTCTAATATCCAGTGGAGGGCTTCCCATGTATGCACATTCTGAGAAATAGCTCTACCCTCTGAAAAAGATAGTGGTGCAGTCACTGGAATGATAACCCTGGCCCTGGATGAGAGGTCTTCCACTGGAGAGACAGTGCTGTCATGGGAAGAATATGATTGCCATTGGAGGGAAAACGCTTCTGCAGAAGGTGAGGTTTGACAATGAAGAGAAGCACTGCCCCTAACCTAAAGGGGGGGAAGGGGGAAGCATTGAGCAGTCTAAGTTATCAATCTTCAATGTGTAAAACCATCTAAGCTAGATAAAATGAGTG
This sequence comes from Microcaecilia unicolor, assembly GCF_901765095.1. Classification (NCBI taxonomy): domain Eukaryota; kingdom Metazoa; phylum Chordata; class Amphibia; order Gymnophiona; family Siphonopidae; genus Microcaecilia; species Microcaecilia unicolor. Next base: position 17,069,203 of record NC_044040.1, read on the forward strand.
ACAGCTGTAAATGATTACATAATTATCTGGTACTTAGGTAGATGACCACATATAAAAAAAAAAGCATGAGCCAGGCCAAATGAAAAACTCACCTGTTTTATGAAGACAACGTAGCCACATCTGAACCTTCATGAAATTATTCCAAGGAAAGCAGGTGCACATAATTATAGCTGCTGTGTGAGTATAGATGTCGGTAAGAACAAGTCCATGTGAACGTATTATCCATGATATGAATGTAAGCATCAATCCTGCCTCCACTGATTCTCCATCCCTAGGAACGTATACGGTGACAAGTCTATACGTAGGTTCCTCTTTTTACGCACCCTGATGCTGCGCGGTGAGATCCGAGATGCCCTTCTAGAATATTAACATAACCTGGCATTAGCACCCTTAAAAATATTGGCCATGGTTACACGAAACATAGACCTGATATAACTTTGGATTCCTTAAATAGAGTAAGGGCATACGTAACTTACAGTATGCTAAAAGCTATGAGTGTAACTGGGAGCCTGCCCATGCTTCACCTATGTTCTACTCATGCTCCTCCCATGCTCCGCCCATGTTCTGCTCATGCTTTGCCCATGCTCCGCCCATGCTCCACCCATGTTCTTCTCATGCTTTGCCCATGCTCTGCCCATGTTCTGCTCATGTGGTGGATTGTCTATGAGAGATCAGGTTATGCCACTCTATGTCAAATATCACGGGCTTCCAGTAGAGTTTCGTTTTATGTTCAAGGTAATGACTATGGTACATCGAGTGTTAGCTACTGGAACGTTGGGGGTATTTGGCAGAGTTATTATGTTATTATAACCCTTCTAGAGTATTGAGGTCCTAGGATAAAGCATTTTTTAATGCTTCTCTCTCACTCCTCAGCTCGTTTAACTTCTACCAGGGAAGGTGGCAGTGACTTGCCCAAGATCACAAGGAGCAGCAGTGGGATTTGAACTGACCACCTTTGGCTAGCAGGACCCATGCTCCAACTACTAGGCCACTCCTCCACTCATATGTACATTACATAAAAGTAGGCATGTCAGCATGCCTGCTTTGTATGCATGTATGCCCTGGACAGTTTATAAGAACCTACTTGAATGTGTCAAGCTCTGATCTACGTGCTCAAATCCTTATAAAATTACCCCCACGGTCCCACTACCACTAGGGGTCTGAGATGCCATTTTGAACCCAGGTGCCCGACGGGGATAGCGCAACTGTGGATTGCACCTGTCCCCAATAGACACTAAGGAGACTCCAGTGAGAGCTGGGGGAAGAGTTCAGGGGATGGGGTGTGGTCATTTGGATGGCTTGTGTCCAGGGGGTTCAGGATGTTGGGGGGGGGGGGAGGAAGGGGTGTTATGAGGTGCCTGGGGCGGCTCAGGGGAAGGGGAACTTAATCTTCCCACCAGTTCCTTTACCAGATGGTGGGCCTGATTTGGAGCCTGCTGTCTGTGTTGCTGTAGCCAAGAACCTGCAGTGCTCCAAGGTCAAGATAGGGACCCTTTTATTTCACTATCTGGATTTCTATAATCTCTGCCTCTTCTGGAAGCAGGGGCAGACTGACAATTGGAACAATAGGGCAATGCTCGAGGGCCCACAGCAGTAAGGGGCCCACTTCTCCCCTAACTTCCATTTAATTTAATCAGTTTTGCTAGGTGGTTAGGGGCCCATGGGTCCAGAACACTGTCAGTCCACCCCTGGCTGGAAGAGTTTGGACGGTTTCCTAAAGGACAAGTCCATAAACCGCTACTAAACGGACTTGGAAAACTCCAAAATTCCAGGAATAACATGTATAGAATGTTTGTACGTTTGGGAAGCTTGCCAGGTGCCCTTGGCCTGGATTGGCCGCTGTCGTGGACAGGATGCTGGGCTCGATGGACCCTTGGTCTTTTCCCAGTATGGCATTACTTATGTACTTATGTCCTCTACTTGGCTCACTTTTATTACATAGAGCAGTGATTTAACCTATTGTGATGTCATAGTGGCTCATTCCACCAATAAGAGCCAACCTCTTTAGTGATGTCACAATGGCTTGATTGTATAGAATGTTTGTACGTTTGGGAAGCTTGCCAGGTGCCCTTGGCCTGGATTGGCCGCTGTCATGGACAGGATGCTGGGCTCGATGGACCCTTGGTCTTTTCCCAGTATGGCATTACTTATGTACTTATGTCCTCTACTTGGCTCACTTTTATTACATAGAGCAGTGATTTAACCTATTGTGATGTCATAGTGGCTCATTCCACCAATAAGAGCCAACCTCTTTAGTGATGTCACAATCGCTTGATTGTATAGAATGTTTGTACGTTTGGGAAGCTTGCCAGGTGCCCTTGGCCTGGATTGGCCGCTGTCATGGACAGGATGCTGGGCTCAATGGACCCTTGGTCTTTTCCCAGTATGGCATTACTTATGTACTTATGTACACTCCTGCACATCTTTATAAGTATTTTACAAAAAGCTCTGCACTCAGTACAGCCTTTTGTAAAACATAGGGGGAACTCAGCACCTCTAGAACCTGGACATCGCAAATCTTCTCTTCACATCATATTTAAAATGGATCTTCACTATTGTCGTTTACAGATACAGTGACCCAAACATATTTTTCCCCAGGTCAGGAATAAATGATGCAGAATCCAAAATCCAAATCCAGAGGTGGTTAAGTTTCCATGTGGCCACTGGAGGGCACCAAAGATTCACACATTGGACAGAAGCAAGGGAGCCCATGAATTCTTTCAATTCTGAGAACTGCCTTCAGCCTGCTCGCTCTCACTCTGGTTTTATGGACATTTATCTTAGTTCTACTGTGTTTGCTTCCCAGTTTTTGGATATTGCAGGGCACAAATGTGGCCACATATGCGTGTGGATGGGCTCATAAAATAATGACCGGTGCAGAAGTACGCACTTTAAAATGATAATCCTCACTTTGATGGTGGGCTTGCACGGGGATGGAATTTGGAAGGAGTGTTGGCTGAGCGTGAAAGATTATAAAATGCTACAAGTTATTCGAGTACTTGGCAAATATTAGTTATGTTCTAGAGCTAGTATAAATGCCCCATGTCTGCCACTTATGCTAGGATTTTATAAAGAGACACAAAATTGACTCCCCAGGCCACCTCCCCGCCTGAGGGAACATGACTGAGACACAAAACTGGCTCTCTGCTAGAAATCCGTGCATGCGCTGGGGTAAACCTGGAGCTTGATGGCCCTGAAATCCTACAGCCAGCTGCTCACCAAGACAGATATACACACCCCCAGCAGGGTATGCAATGAAAGCTCAGGGAACCCCCTTTAAACCAAAGAGTTGCTAACTAGATCCAGATTCATCTGACAGGGTTGATCCAGACCTGGGCTTACCTCATTGCCTTCAAAGACTTTTGGTTCTGATTTCCCCATTGGATTCCCCAAGCAGTGGCGTTCCTAGGGGGGCTGACACCCGGGGCGGATCGCTGATGCGCCCCACCCCCCGGGTGCAGCCCCCCCCGGAACAGCGCGACGCCCCCCCCCCCCCGGCAAAAGAACCCCCAATCCCCGGCGAAAGAACCCCCCGGGTGCACGCCGTGCACCTGCCGGCTCTTCGTTTTCATGCTCCCTCTGCCCCGGAACAGGAAGTACGCCACTGTCCCCAAGAAAAACAAGGCTAAAAGTCTCTGCATGCATCGGGGTAAGGACAGGACTGGATCAACCTGTCAGGCGAATCTGGATCTAGTTGGTAACCCTACATCTGTCTTGTGTGCAAGTGGGCTTTATTGTGTATTCCCTTTTCTGAAAGCCACAGACTGCTAAATGTCCTCTCTTTAAACCACACAGGGCCTTTTCTAAACTTCTGCAAGGCCTCACCCCACAGAGACAGTCTTTTCCTTCTCTTCTTCCAGAAGTCATTGGAAAAGTGCCATGAAAGAGATGTGACAAACTGTAGCAGCGCTTGGGGGGGGGGGGGGGGGAGGAGTGTGGATCAATCACAGAGACTATGTTGAATGCCTGACCCTTCAAGCTAGCAGTGACTACTTCCTCTTTGGAGCTGCAGGTTGAAAATTAAGTCATGCACTGTTCCTGTGATCAACTGGGTTGCTTTTTAGAACGGTTCTGTTCTTCCTCTGCTCTCAGCTGCTCCCCTGCACCCCATCTACACAGAGGCCTACGTAACAACCCATAATGCAACAGGAGAGCTTTCTCAACTTTTGCTAATATGACTGAACTCTCGCACACAGTGTCAATAAGTTGAAGAATGATTTTCAACCCTGTCCTGGAGGCACACCCAACTGGCCTGGTTTTTGGATCTCCATAGTGAATAATAATGTGAAGCGTCTGTTCACGCTTTCCAAAAATACTAGGACCAGGGGGCATGCGATGAAACTACAGTGTAGTAAATTTAAAACAAATCGGAGAAAATGTTTCTTCACCCAACGCATAATTAAACTCTGGAATTCGTTGCCGGAGAACGTGGTGAAGGCGGTTAGCTTGGCAGAGTTTAAAAAGGGGTTAGACAGTTTCCTAAAGGACAAGTCCATAAACCACTACTAAATGGACTTGGGAAACATCCACATTTCCAGGAATGACATGTATAGAATGTTTGTACGTTTGGGAAGCTCGCCAGGTGCCCTTGGCCTGGATTGGCCGCTGTCTTGGACAGGATGCTGGGCTCGACGGACCCTTGGTCTTTTCCCAGTGTGGCATTACTTATGTAATATCTGAGACAGATTTGAATATGCTGGGTTTCCACTGTGTGCTCATTATGAAGAACAGGAAAACCAGTAAAGCTGGATGTGCTTCCAGCACAGGGTTCAGACTCACTTCCTGAGAGCACCTTATCTGCACAGATGTGGCTAAGTAAACCCATAGTAAAAGCTGAAATGGCTCCAATTGATATGGAATGGACATTCTATACCTGAGTGCATGCACTTACTCGTGCCTTGCATGCACAGAAAAGTGTCCCACGCAGAAGTGTAGTATCACTGTTCTTTAAGGGTGCATGTAACTGCATGAGTGTGCTTGAAAGTGGAGCATTGGGAGGGGCTTGGGTGGAGCTATCACACACTGTAAGTTAGCCCTCAAATTTTATAAAGGATGTTAAATTTGGATGGCCAGGGGTCATTTATTCATGTTACTAAATTAGCTAATTCGTGATAAATTGGCCCCCAAATCTACAAGGCACACCTAAATTATAGAAGGAAGGGATCCTCAGGAGCTTAGCGGAGATTGGATGGCAGAGCCGATGCTGGGAGGCGGGACTGGTGGTTGGGAGGCGGGGCTAGTGCTGGGCAGACTTCTACGGTCTGTGCCCTGAAAAAGACAGATACAAATCAAGGGGCTGGTGGTTGGGAGGCGGGGCTAGTGCTGGGCAGACTTATACAGTCTGTGCCCTGGAAAAGACAGATACAAATCAAGGTAAGGTATACACAAAAAGTAGCACATATGAGTTATCTTGTTGGGCAGACTGGATGGACCGTGCAGGTCTTTTTCTGCCGTCATCTACTATTTTACTCATGTTACTATGTTATACTGTGGGGGCCTTTAACACCAGGGTTCTTTCACTATTATGCAGGGGTTATATAAGAATTTGAGCTGATTTGAAAATGGCCATTGCATAGTCTCTTCCATATTCAGTGAGTTTTATCACTAGAGGGAGGTTTGAACCCTCCCCCCAGTATGAGAATGTAATAATCGGGTGACAATGTCACATGAAACTTTGTGCCTTTTAGTGTTGTGATACAGTCCTGTGTTTTTTCTTCTCTGTGGGGCCTCACTTTATAACAGGATATTCTACATGTAAAGTCCACTGAAATACATTATTTTTACCAAATATTATGTCTGGGGTTTCTTTTTTTTTTTTTTTGATAATTAAAGATTATTGGTTTTGTCTTGACTGTTTCCTCCTGTTCCTTTATTTCCAGCTCAGTCAGACTGAGTTAATGAAGGTTTGTCGGGACCAAATTCCTGGAGGAAAAGTCCATAAATTGTTATTAAGGTAGATTTGGGAAAAGCCACTGCTTATCCTTGTGATTAAGTAGCCTGGAACCTTTCTGGGACTCTGCAGGTACTTGAGACCTGAAATGGTCACTATTGGAAACAGGATACTTGGCTAGATGGACCCTTTATCTTCTCAGTAGGGCAACTCTTACATACCATGGCTTCCATTAGGTGAACTAGGAAGTCACCTAGAGCGCTGATATTCTGGAGGTGGCAAACGGGCAGGGAGCAGACTTTTCAAATTTATTAGATTCTGTTCCTGAAGCTGGGGAGGAAGGGCGCATAAGGAGAAGTGCTTTCTTCTGAGATGCTGGGTTAATACAGGCAGCTCAGGTCCAGAGGCAGGAAGAGAAAAGGTGTTTAAGAAAGTTTCTGTTTCCTCTGAGGTGTGGAGTCAATCTGACAAGTATGGTACTACCTAAGCAGTGACACCTGGGCTGGATTTGGGGTCCATGACCATAAGGTTCTGGTCAAGGACTGTTGATGCAAGGACTGGATTGTGGACTCATGAGATTGTCTCCACCCCTCAGAAGAAATTGGTACACTCGTAACTGCCCTTCCATCTCTGAATCAGGAGCTCATCTGCCTGTACTGACCCTGAACTTGAAAGGAAAGCAAAGCCCCGCTATACACACTTTCGCCTCCAGCTTCAGGAGTTTGCTGCCGGTAAATTTAAAAAGTCTGCTCGGGCTTGTGCTTTCTATGGTAGCAGGTTGAAGGGTGCAATATTTACAGGGGAGCAGGAAAAGAAGCCATCAGCCAGATTGACAGGTCACCTAGGGCACAAGATATCCTTTCATTGGCCCTGAGCTTCATGGCACTCAGGCATGGCTTTGATGCCATAAGCTTTCATTTGCAGCTAACTGGACCTGTATGAAATGAGTTGGTGATCTGAATCCAGCTTCAGATATCATAACGGAAGTGTTCACATCACAACACTTAACCAGATTCTTATGCATCACTCATCACTGACTTGTTGTGACAAGAACAAGGCAAGAGAGACCACTCTGGACCCAAGTGTGTCAAATCGTAGAAACATGGAAGGACAAGAATCTTGTATTTGGATGGGCCAATTATCGAAAAAAAATGAAACCTATTCCAGGGATTGACCAGTATCTGGATTTAAGCTTGCTCAGAAAATACTTTTCTGCTTTTAGCGTTCATTACGAAATTGAATTTCTCACTAAGCCTCCTCTGACTCGTGCTGCTTCCCTTGACCCCCATCTGCTCTTACAGTGAGTGATGGTGAGCAGTTGAAGAGAGGCATGCTTCATAAAGCAACCATTTGGCTCTTGGTGCTATCTCATCTCCTTTCACAAGCCTAGACAGTGAAGAACTGTTGAGTTCTCGGTGTTGACTTCAGAGAGATGGGGCAATGGAGAAGACAGGTAGGGGCCGACACATTAAACTTGTGAGTAAAGGATTGTTGTATAGCCCCTGAAGCAGCCCTGTCGGGAGAAACACGGCCTGGGTCGGGCTATTTATGTATATATAACTTCAGGTTTTAATAATAAATTACTGTTTTATTTTTGCAATCTGCTTCGTTTGTTTTCCATCTTGGAGCTTGCAGACCGTTTGCCCTTGTGTTTTCTTGAAGACAGGTAGGGGGAAAGGCAGGTGACTGGGAGAGGGTACTGGAATCTCAGCAGGTACTGATGCTTTTTAAGGGACCAATAGCGGAAAAGTCAAAAGATAACTGTAGCATATTATAGGAAGTATAAGGTTTGTTCCCTTAAGGAACTGAAGTGACCTCAAGTGGCTCTACCATAGAATTGTAATTTTACGTACCCCCCACAGCTTCTGGAACAAGGGGCTGGCTTGCCTACTCATAATTGACAATGGTAGGCTGTAACACCTCTTGGAAGGAAACTGTACTGGCATAAAAACACAGTGATGGGAAGGGGCCTTTGGTTAACGTGGCCATTGCACTTGGAGAGAGGACCGGGAGCAGTAACAGAGCCCATAAAGCTTCTGCTCATGCTACAGGTGATTGCTGAAACGCGAACCACCCACCACCACATCCTTTAACCAGAGGAGAGTTCCGGAAGTGCTACAAGGATAAATAAGCCCAGAGAGCCTTGTCTAATTAATAGAAGACTGGCAGAGAGGGGATCCCAGTGAGAGTAAAGCTGTGAAGGACTACTAGATACTTTGATCAAGGAGAGTGTTCATAGGGAAACCTACGACTATGGGGACAGTTCTATAACTGGGCCCTTCCATTTAGGTGCTCAAGGACCTGTTGTGTAGCAGCATCTGGGAATCCAGATTCCATTATAGAAAACTGGTGTAGGCCTATAATTGATGCACCTAACGACAGGGCTGCCGAGAGACTGAGGGATTCCTCTTGCCCGATGACCACTGTACCACCAAAGCAAATAATGGTAGGCCCTTTTTGGGGGGGACTTTGATCGGGGGTAGGGGTGGGGGCATGGGCTTGGATCAGTGGGTTGGGAGGTCCAGAATCAACACCTCAACTCCTTTCAGCTCCAGGTGGGAGCATCAGGTTGTAGCCGAGAGGGCAGGGCCACCGCTGCCTGGCCCCCTCTTCATCCCGGGCTCTCGGCAGCCCTGCTGTTCTTTCCTGCCCCCCCCCCCTCCCCACAGAGGCCAGTAGACCATCAGGGCCCTTCAAGGTAGGAATGGGGGTGGGGTGTAGTATGTGACGGCAGCAGCAGGCAACCGGACAGAGCCTCTGGACCCTCGGGTACTGCTCGGTTGCCTGAATGGTCAGTCCATCCCAGACCACAGCTGTCCACAAAGGGGAAAATTCTATAAATGATGCTCAAACTTTGGCGCCAAAAATAATTAGCTCTGATTGGTATTCTATAATGGACATTCCAGGATCAGTGCCCTTTATAGAATAGCGCACAGCGCCAGGATTTTGGTATTTTGCATCTGTAAGAATGCTTTTTTCGTGCTATAAATTCATCACGGAAGTAGCCCCTAACGTTCAGCGCCATATATAGAATTTCCTCCAAAGTGCCTTCGGATTTCCAAAGCAGTGTGCTCTGTATCATGGAGTATTGCCATGCGGTTTGTGTGTCATAACGAATCTGACAGCTGACTGGGTATCGCTATGTTTTAAGCAGGAAAACGCAAGTCTTGGACAAAAGGATAGAATTCGAATCCGAAGAATGACAGACCGGCAAAGGGAAACGGTAAAGAAACTTTGTTACTCTGCTCATCTCCATGTGTTATGCTGTAGGGATCATTTGAAAAAGGTAAGAGATGTGATGTAGAAGTCATATGGTCAATATCCAACCAGCGGCTGTGAGCTTTTTTCCAAGTGCCGACTGTCAACAGCTAAAATAGACTTGGATATTCAATGCTGAGCCAAGTCTGGGCAACAGCATTGAAAATCCAGGTCTGCAGCAGCACCCAGAAGTCATGGGGCTTATTGTATAAAGGGAATGCTCATAAATTTACGCTCCTGCCCTGGCAGGCAATGTCTTCAAAATGGTGCCCCTAGTGGTAGTAGTGTGAAACTACCACTAAAGGCACTATTTTGAACATGGCACCGGCCAGGGCAGGAGTGACTGAGGATTCCTCTTGCCCGATGACCACTATACCAATAAAGCAAATAATGGTAGGCCCTTTTGGGGGGTGGGACTTTGATCGGGGGTAGGGGTGGGGGCAGGGACTTGGATCAGTGGGATTTGAGGTCCAGAATCAACACCTCAACTCCTTTCAGCTCCAGGTGGGAGCATCAAGTTGTAGCTTTGCGGCCTGAACTTCTGGCATGGTAAAATAATCCCAATTTTTTGGCTGGGGTTCTTTTACCATGATTTTCTGCTAGATTCTGTATATGGCCCCGACAAATTGGTGCCAGAAAAAGTGAGCACTAAGCACTATTTTATAAATGGCGCTCCAAGTTGGGCAACATTTATCGGACAGCTCTTAGCTCCGGGATCTGCTGCAAATTTTAGGTGCGACCATTTACACCAACTGAACCCTGGTGTAAATCCTCGTGCCCAAATTAGACACAGATCTCTCTTAGTCTATAACAACGTGCATGAATTGCAGGAACACCCCTGATCCGCCCATGACCTTCCCGTGACCGTGCCCCCTTTTTTTGATCTGCATGTAAAACTTTTACTTGTTAAACTAATATTATGTTTTATTATCATGTTCCCACGATCCTTCTGTAACACTAAATGTATTTTCTCATGTTGTCACCATTCATGATGTATTGTAAGCCACATTGAGCCTGCAAAGAGGTGGGAAAATGTGGGATACAAATGCAATAAATAAAAAAATAAAAATCTTAGTTAATGCCAATCAGCGCCGATAGTAGGTTGTTAGGGCTCCATTGTCGGTGTTTAATTGTGCGTTCAAATTGGGCATGCACCCAAATTTGTGTGCACAATTTAAAGTACCATTTACAGAATCCGGGGCAGTGTGACTTGCGGTGTGAATCCGGTCCATACTGCACATCACCTTTTGATATTTACATAGGCCCCCTTCTACTAAGGCGCACTCACATGCTAAAATTGTGGGCGTGCTAAACGTTAGAGACGCCCATAGGAACGCATTGGTGTCTCTAACGTTTATCGCGCCCCAGTTTTAATGTGTGCTAAAAAGGTGAGTGTGCCTTAGTATTAATTAATTAATTACTTAATTTATTTAACACGTTTATATCCCACATTATCTCACTTAGTTGCAGGCTCAATGTGGCTTACACAATACCGTAGAGGTAGGTTCTGGTTCAATAATACAAATACATAGTACAGTATTAAGCATGTAACAAACATCAGTATGAGGAAATACAGAAGGGGTAGTGATAGAAGTCTATTACGGTCCATAGTTTGCTGTGTCGCAGGGAGTAGGAAGTTAATTTGGATCAGGGGGGCTAGGCCTTCTTAAACAAGTTGGTTTTCAATAGTTTCCTGAAGTTAAGATGGTTATGGATAGATCTCACGGTTTTGGGCAAAGCGTTCCACAGTTGTGTACTTATGTAAGAAAAGCTGGATGCATAAATTGATTTGTATCTAAGCCCATTGCAGTCTGGATAATGCAAATTTAAATAAGTTCGGAATAGGCTGGTACTGTTTCTGGGTGGAAGTTTTATGAGGTCCAACATGTATCCAGGAACTTCACCATAAATAATCCTGTGGACAAGAGAGCAAACCTTGAAGGCAATACGTTCCTTAGTGGGAAGCCAATGCAGTTTTTCACGAAGGGGCCTGTTTTAAAAGGGGGCCCTAGTAATTAGCTGCTCTACATGCATTTTGCATGTTTTGCATCTCATTATTATGTAACCTGCAGCAACCTAAATATTGCTGCAGTAACACAAGTCAAGCTGCATTAAATTGCATTAACGGGCAAACAATACAACTTAAAGCCCTAATGCAGCTTGATAATCCCCCCCCCCCCCAAATAAATACCTGTAAATACTATGTAAACCGCGTTGAATGTAGTTGCAAAAACCACAGAAAGGCAGTCTATCAAGTCCCATTCCCTTTCCCCGAAATGTTGGTTATTTCCCTGAAGAAGGCGACAGTTTCATACATTTCAGCCAATTGGGTTGCCAACTGGTTCCAGGTTTTCAGGATAGGTTGATCCAGTCTTGGTTTTACCTGTATGAACTTGTAATTTTGGTGACCCTATTGATTTTCATATGACAAGCAAGACTACACTCCATACATGGAGTGGGATAAAAAACCAGGGCTGGAAAATCTGGAGCCAGCTGGAACCCTATAGAAAGAGCCAACTGTTCTTTCTCTTGTCCTGATAAGCACTGCCACGCTGGGAAAAGACCAAAGGTCCATCAAGCCCAGCACTCCGTCTCCGACAGCGGCCAATCCAGGCCCCAAGAACCTGGCAAAATCCCAAAATTTAATAACGATCAATGGACTTTTCCTTCAGGAATCTGTCCAGACCCCCTTTAAACTCAGCAAGGCCAGCTGCCGTCACTACCTTCTCCGGCAATGAGTTCCAGAGTCTAACCACACGCTGAGTAAAGAAATCTTTCTCCAATTTGTTTTAAACGTACCACATTCTAATTTCATCTTGTGTCCCCTAGTTCTATTATCGTTAGAAAGCGTAAACAAACGCTTCACATCTGTCCGCTCTACCCCACTCAAACTTTTGTAGACCTCTATCATATCACCCCTCAGCCGCCTTTTCTCCAGGCTAAAGAGTCCTAGCCTTCTTAACCTCTCCTCATAAGGTAGTCGTCCCATCCCTTTTATCATTTTTGTCGTGCTTCTCTGCACCTTCTCCAATTCCTTTATATCTTTTTTGAGATGAGGCGACCAGAACTGAACACAGTACTCCAGGTGCGGTCGCACCATGGAGCGATATAACAGCATTATAACATCCTCATGCTTGTTTTCCATCTCTTTTCTAATAATACTCAACATTCTGTTCGCCTTCTTGGCCACCGCAGCACATTTAGCGGAAGATTTCAACGTCCTATCCACGATGACTCCCAGATCCCTTTCTTGGTCTGTAACTCCTAAAGCGGAACCTTGCATGACATAGCCATAATTTGGGTTCCTCCTTCCCACGTGCATCACTTTGCACTTGTCAACGTTGAACTTCATCTGCCATTTGGACGCCCCCAGTCTCACGAGGTCCTCTTGTAATCTTTCACATTCCTCCTTCACACGTTCTGCCCCAGCCATTCTCCTCAAAACGTTTGAATGATTGACTTGTTCATTCTAAAATATACAAATTTTCCAGAAAATGTCTAGAGGAAATGAGAGAAAGCATGTGTGTTCAAATTCTCGTCAAGAAATACAGCTCTTGCATGATTTATAAAGAACTAGTGAAAAAGGCCCATTTCGGAGTAAAACGGGCACTAGCAAGGTTTTCCTTGTAGTGTGTATGTTTGCGAGAGTTTGTGTGGGCGAGTGTGTGTGGAAAGAATACTTGTACAGGCTATCCTCTCTGTAAATGAAACACAGACTCCTAAGGTTGGGAGCGGAGCTGACACTGAATCAGTCACAGCAGCAGCAGCAGCGAATATACAATGTTGTGGTCTGGAGAGCGGCCCCCAAACAGTGCCCTCTAGGTCCTAGTGCCTGCCTGAGCTAACATATAGAACACAGCACCTGCAGTCCTCCCTGCATTCACCTCTCCCTGGCAGAGAACGAAACCTGAGCTGTGCCTTTTTCCTTGAAGCACTGGGCTGGACAGCTTGTTGAAAAAGCTTTACTCTTGGCAGAGGGCATGAGCGTGGGAACTTGCTAGCAGTTCTCTTAATTACTTCTAAGGCTGTGTTATTTGTTGGGGTGGGGGAGGAGAAAGTCGGTGAACCTGGCGATCTGGATTGTGTGCTGATGCTGGTAAGAATGTGCCTCCGTGTTGTTTTATGACCCTGCCGATTTCAGCACCTCCAGTCCTCCCTGCATTCAAGCAGTGGCAGCTCATTGTGAGGCAGGGGGAGGAGTAGGGAAACACACTGCGCGTGTTTCCCTACTCCTTACTCCTGCCTGTGATTCGTGAAACCGGATATCTACACCACCATGCAAAATGGAAGTGAGGCTTCATTAGAACGTTGGTGGTGCCTTTTATATATATAGATGTTTCAATAGTTCTGGTTAATGCTATTGCTTTATGCGTGTTTCGTTATACAGATTCGCTTGCCCGGGGTTCCTGGAATTAGGAAGTCGCAGAAAAGAGGCACAGTAAGTAGGAAAGGCCTTTGCTTTCAACCTGGTGGGATTCCAGATGTAAGATGCAGAACTTTCCGGATGTTGTTCTCAAAACCCCCACGAGGTCTGGTGTTTAGGGTAACCAAGATATTCAAAGTAAAATGGTTTGCAGTTATGTCTCATGTATATTCATTGCAGAGAATCTGAAAAGCAGACCTGTGTGGACGTTTGTGAGGGGTAGATATAGGAGTCACTGGCAGACACCCTTAAAAGTCCTCAAGGTCAAATGCCAATAAATAAATAAATTATGAGGTCGGACACAAGAAGCCTACACATTGCCTGTGTGTGCCAGGAAAATTTAGATCCATGCGGACCGTATGGGATATCACACAGAGGGCATGGTAGAAGAGGTGATCAGAAAATAAGCTTTTGTTTCTTGTCATTGTTCATTTTATTTTATACTAGTAAAAAAGGCCCGTTTCTTAACGCAATGAAACGGGCGCTAGCAATGTAATGAGTTCCTGCCATTAATGTTTCCACGGTTGTATTCTGAATATAATTGTTGTTTACATGTGTAAGATTTCTTTATACACAATATTTTTTGTGTAAACTGTGTTACAATGTGGTAAAAGTTTTCCTTGTTCAGGCCCTTCAATCAGTTTAACAATCACATCAGAAGAGCTCCTTACTCGTGAGAATGCAACATACAGTTGCCCATGGGAGAGACTGAGAGTGACGGTGTGTTTTACAGACAGTGTAAGAGAGAGATACACAGTGATTGTGTGTGTGTGTGTGTGATGTGTGTGCGTGACAAAGTGATTAAATGTTTGTCTTTCCTTCCGTTCACTTGCCTCCACTGATGTTCGTACCTCCCTGTATATGATTGTTTGTTAGAGATTCAATCCACTCCACTTCCCTCCTCCAAGTTCCGTTCTGTCTGATTGGTTCTTCGTTGACAGTGAGAGCCAATGAAACGCTGAACTACAGACTTACGAACCCTACACTGCCACAGAGCCACGGAGTCAGCTTCAGAATGTTGGAGGTGCTTTTTATTATATAGGATTTATTTAGGGATAAAGATTCAGCGTTTTATTTTTTTTTTAGCTGTCGGTGGCATTATTCCCAGATATTCAATGCCGGGCCATATCCAGGCACCAGCATTGAATATCCAGGCTTATGCGGCCAGGTTTATGTGGCTGGCTATCTCTAAGTGCAACACCATATAAAGATAAGACTGGCTTTTATGCAGCCTGATTTCGACTGCTAGGGAGTTAAGTGCTGAATACCGACACTTAACCGCCTAAGTGTCGACTCCAGTGGCATAGCTACGGGGGGGGGGGGGGGGGCTACGGACGCCTGGGCCCCCCAAATTGGCTCTAGAGCCCCTGGTTTGGCTGGCAGGGGTCCCCAAGCCCTGCCAGCTGAAGCGTTTGCTCCACGCTGTTCTCTCTGCGCACTTGTTTTAGCGAAACTAAGCATGTGTGGCACTTTGCACATGCTCAGTTTCATTAAAACGAGCGCGCGTGGCGTGACTGAAAACAGGACAAACAATGAAAGACCAGCGTGGGACAAGCGCTTCAGCTGGCGGGGGGTTGGTGACCCCCCCACCAGCCAAGGTACCTTCGCAGCGGCGGCAAGGGGGCACTGGCGGTTGGGGGCGGAAGCAGCAGCAGGGGGGTGGCGGAGGGGAGGTGGGCCAAAATGTCCCCCCCCCCCACACACACTTTGGACTCTGGTGCCCCCTCCCTCCAAGGTCTGGCTACACCCCTGGTCGACTGTGCTCCAAGACTAGTTAAGTGCCGCTGAATATCAATGGATAGCCCCCAAAAGCTATTTAACTGGCCAGGAGCCATTTCTGGCCAGTTAAAGTGCTTTGACTATCAACCCCAATGTTTTTCTTTTCATTTTGTTATTTTTCCTTTTTGTAGGTTTAGCAAATGCTAATCTATTTTAACATGTGCTTATTGTTTTTGCCAGCACTGAAAGACCACAAAACAAAGCAACTTTTTGTTAGGCATCTTGTGTCATTTTGAATGGGAAATGACAATTTCCCAATCATAAGAACATAAGAACAGCCATACTGGGTCAGACCAATGGTCCATCTAGCCCAGTATCCTGTTTTTGACAGTGGCCAATCCAGGTCACAAGTGGAACCCAAATAGTAGCAAGATTCCAGAATCCCAAAGAGTAGCAACATTCTGGAATCCCATAGAGTAAGAACATTCCATACTACCAATCCCAGGGCAAGCAGGGCACTATGTCTGTCTAAACAGCAGAGTATGGACTTTTCCTCCAGGAACTTGTACAAACCTTCTGTTAAACCTAGGTACACTAACCGCAGTTACTATGTCCTCCAGCAAAGAGTTCCAGAGCTTAACTATTCGTTGAGTGAAAAAATATTTCTTACCAGATATTGCCCAGGGGATCCAAAATCGCAGAAGATTTCACTGTACCACTCATGTCTTACAGCACTGTCCCATGGACAAGTTTTCTTATACTACTACTACTACTTAACATTTCTAGAGTGCTACTAGGGTTACGCAGCGCTGTACAGTTTAACAAAGAAGGACAGTCCCTGCTCGAAGGAGCTTACAATCTAAAGGACGAAATGTCAAGTTGGGGCAGTCTAGATTTCCTGAATAGTTTTCTTATAATTCCAAAGAGTTTTGAAAAGCAATCACCCTCTCTCTGATTGATTAAGCACTGCCCAGGTCAAAGGGACCTGCTCTGTGGGTGCGGAGGGTGCTGTGCACCCCCTGCACCCACATAAGGAAACTTATGTGGGTGCAACCTTATAAGGAAAAATTAAGCAACCTTATAAGTACATAAGTACATGAGCATCGCCATCCTGGGACAGACCAAGGGTCCATGGAGCCCAGCACCCTGTCTCCAACAGAGGCCAAAAGAACAAACAATTTGTCCCGCCCATCCCAGAAATAGCGGATTTTTCCCATGTCCATTTAATAACATTCTATGGCCTTTCTCTCCAGGAAGCTGTCCAACCCTTTTTTAAATTCTGCTATGTCAACCGCCTTAACCACTGTTTCCGGCAATGAATTCCAGAGTCTAACTACGCGTTGAGTGAAGAAAAATTTCCTCCAATTCATTCTAAATTTACTACTCTGCAGCTTCATCGCATGCCCCCTTGTCCTAGTATTTTTGGAAAACGTAAACAGACGGTCCACAATGACCCTTTCCATTCCACTCATTATCTTATAGACCTCTATCATATCTCCTCTCAGCCGCCTTTTCTCCAAGCTGAAGAGCCCCAGCCTCTTCAGCCTTTCCTCATAGGGAAGTTGTCCCATCCCCTGTATCATCTTTGTCACCCTTCTCTGCACATTTTCTAATTCCACTATCTTTTTTTGAGGTGCGGCGACCAGAATTGCACACAATACTCGAGGTGCGGTCGCACCATGGAGTGATACAATGGTAGAATAATATCCTTATTTTTGTTTTCCATCCCTTTCCTAATAATACCCAACATTCTATTTGCTTTCCTAGCCGCAGCAGCACACTGAGCAGAAGGTTTCAACGTATCATCAACGATGACACCTAGATCCCTTTCTTGGTCCATGACTCCTAACGTTGAACCCTGCATGACGTAGCTACAGTACGTAGTCTCCCAGTCTCGTAAGGTCCTCTTGTAATTTTTCACAATCTTCCTGCGATTTGACAACTTTGAATAACTTTGTGTCATCAGCAAATTTGATTACCTCACTAGTTACCCCCATCTCTAGGTCATTTATGAATATGTTAAAAAGCAGAGGTCCCAGCACAGATCCCTGAGGGACCTCACTAACTACCCTTCTCCATTGCGAATATTGACCTTTTAACCCTACTCTCTGTTTCCTATCTTTCAACCAGCTTTTAATCCACAGTAAGACACTACCTCCGATCCCATGTCCCTCTAATTTCCTCTGTAGTCTTTCATGAGGGACTTTATCAAAACGCCTTCTGAAAATCTAGATACACAATATCAACCTTTGTCCACACGTTTGTTTACCCCTTCAAAGAAATGCAGCAGATTGGTGAGGCAAAACTTCCCTTCACTAAATCCATGTTGACTTTGTCCCATTAGTCCATGCTTTTGAATGTGCTCTGTAATTGTGTTCTTGATAATAGTCTCTACCATTTTGCCTGGCACCGACGTCAGACTCACCAGTCTGTAATTTCCCGATTCTTCTCTGGAACCTTTTTTAAATATCGGCGTTACATTGGCCACCCTCCAAACCTCTCCTCAAGTCACTTCACTGGCTTCCTATCCGTTTCCGCATACAGTTCAAACTCCTCTTATTGACCTATAAGTGCATTCACTCTGCAGCTCCTCAGTATCTTTCCACTCTCATCTCTCCCTACATTCCTCCCCGGGAACTCCATTCACTTGGTAAATCTCTCTTATCTGCACCCTTCTTCTCCACTGCTAACTCCAGACTCCGTTCCTTTTATCTTGCTGCACCATATGCCTGGAATAGACTTCCTGAGCCGGTACGTCAAGCTCCATCTCTAGCCATCTTCAAATCTAAGCTAAAAGCCCACCTTTCTGATGCAGCTTTTAACTCCTAACCCTTATTCACTTGTTCAGAACCCTTATTTTATCATCCTCACTTTAATATTCCCTTATCTCTTGTTTCTCCTGTTTGTCTGTCCTAATTAGATTGTAAGCTCTCTCGAGCAGGGACTGTCTCTTCATGTTCAAGTGTACAGCGCTGCGTACGTCTAGTAGTGCTTTAGAAATGATAAGTAGTATTTACTGAGTCCAAGGAGAGATAATTTGTGTTGTGTTTGGCACCCTCAATCATTCTGAAAAGTTAGCACCTATGCCCTGGGTTTTCAGGTGCAGTCCTTGAGGGTCAGTCTCAAGGATGCTCAAGCTGTGCGAATGAGCGTTCTTCTTAGACAATTTGTATGCCTTCCTCCAATATACAAAAGGAGACAACCCTTGCCACTAGATAGGCAGGTCCAACCTCCATACCAGGGGCGTAGCCAGACAGCAGATTTTGGGTGGGCCTAGGTAAGAAGTGGGTGGGCACCAAGTGTCCTCCCCCACCCCACACACCAGCTGGCGGGAAAATGCTTCTCCCCACCTTGGCAGTCTGCAGGAGGCATGCACTGAAAACTGAGCATGTGCAGGTACCAGTATCATGGAGAGCAGCATTTTTGTTACCATCAGGGGAAAGTCTTCAGCTGGTGGAGCTTGGGATCCCCAACAGATACTGCTAAACGTGTGCTACTGTTGGGTGGGCCTGAGCCCTAACTGGGTGGGCCTCGGCCCACCCAGGCCCACCTGTGGCTACGCCACTGCTCCATACATTTGCAAAACAGGCAGGGTCTGATCTGAAGCAGCATGTTCCTCTGTTTGAACATAGAAGTTATACCATGGAACAGTCTTTTTGCTGTTCTAAAGTTAGTGGATTGAATATTGCCATTAACTGGATAACTCATATATGACCCACTGAATATCAGACAAATACACCCGGGTCCCCTCTAAACCACTGAAATTTGAATAGGAGGAGGAATAGACTTCAGAGATACTTTAAATATTGTAGCATAAGGTTAATTCCATCAAAAAAAAACCTCCACCACCACTTTTGATATCATTTTTATGTTATTTTTCAATTGTGTAAAACTTTACTTCTTTGATTACAGTATTGTAAAGAATGCAGAAAGGTGAAAAATGCAACTTAGTTAAGTTGCATTTTTCACCTTCTTCTGGGAAATAACCAATATTTAGGGGGGGGGGGGTAATTAATAGGGTTTTACCTTGTATTGGAGGAGTGGCCTAGTGGTTAGGGTGGTGGACTTTGGACTGAGGAACTGAGTTTGATTCCCGCTTCAGGCACAGGCAGCTCCTTGTGACTCTGGGCAAGTCACTTAACCCTCCATTGCCCCATGTAAGCTGCATTGAGCCTGTCATGAGTGGGAAAGCGCAGGGTACAAATGTAACAAAAATAAAATAGATACTATTGGAGATTCTACATGGAATGTTGCTACTATTGGAGATTCTACATGGAATGTTGCTATTCCACTAGCAACATTCCATGTAGAAGCCTGCGCGGCCACATTGTTGATCTGCAAGGGCCGACATCTACATGGAATGTTGCTAGTGGAATAGCAACATTCCATGTAGAATCTCAAATAGTAGCAACATTCCATGTAGAATCTCCAATAGTATCTATTTTATTTTTGTTACATTTGTACCCTGCGCTTTCCCACTCAAACATGTGGACAATGGGGAGCCGGTTGATATTGTATATCTGGATTTTCAGAAGGCGTTTGACAAAGTGCCGCACGAAAGACTCCTGAAGAAATTGCAGAGTCATGGAATCGGAGGTAGGGTATTATTATGGATTAAGAACTGGTTGAAAGATAGGAAGCAGAGAGTAGGATTGCGTGGCCAGTATTCTCAGTGGAGGAGGGTAGTTAGTGGGGTCCCGCAGGGGTCTGTGCTGGGTCCGTTGCTTTTTAATGTATTTATAAATGACCTAGAGATGGGAATAACTAGTGAGGTAATTAAATTCGCCGATGACACAAAATTATTCAGGGTCGTCAAGTCGCAGGAGGAATGTGAACGATTACAGGAGGACCTTGCGAGACTGGGAGAATGGGCGTGCAAGTGGCAGATGAAGTTCAATGTTGACAAGTGCAAAGTGATGCATGTGGGTAAGAGGAACCCGAATTATAGCTACGTCTTGCAAGGTTCCACGTTAGGAGTTACGGATCAAGAAAGGGATCTGGGTGTCGTCGTCGATGATACGCTGAAACCTTCTGCTCAGTGTGCTGCTGCGGCTAGGAAAGCAAATAGAATGTTGGGTGTTATTAGGAAGGGTATGGAGTCCAGGTGTGCGGATGTTATAATGCTGTTGTATCGCTCCATGGTGCGACCGCACCTGGAGTATTGTGTTCAGTACTGGTCTCCGTATCTCAAAAAAGATATAGTAGAATTGGAAAAGGTACAGCGAAGGGCGACGAAAATGATAGTGGGGATGGGACGACTTTCCTATGAAGAGAGGCTGAGAAGGCTAGGGCTTTTCAGCTTGGAGAAGAGACGGCTGAGGGGAGATATGATAGAAGTGTATAAAATAATGAGTGGAATGGATCGGGTGGATGTGAAGCGACTGTTCACGCTATCCAAAAATACTAGGATTAGAGGGCATGAGTTGAAGCTACAGTGTGGTAAATTTAAAACGAATCGGAGAAAATTTTTCTTCACCCAACGTGTAATTAGACTCTGGAATTCATTGCCGGAGAACGTGGTACGGGCGGTTAGCTTGACGGAGTTTAAAAAGGGGTTAGATAGATTCCTAAAGGACAAGTCCATAGACCGCTATTAAATGGACTTGGAAAAATTCCGCATTTTTAGGTATAACTTGTCTGGAATGTTTTTACGTTTGGGGAGCGTGCCAGGTGCCCTTGACCTGGATTGGCCACTGTCGGTGACAGGATGCTGGGCTAGATGGACCTTTGGTCTTTCCCAGTATGGCACTACTTATGTACTTATGTAACAGTGGAGGAGTGGCCTAGTGGTTAGGGTGGTGGACTTTGGTCCTGGGGAACTGAGGAACTGAGTTCGATTCCCACTTCAGGCACAGGCAGCTCCTTGTGACTTTGGGCAAGTCACTTAACCCTCCATTGCCCCATGTAAGCTGCATTGAGCCTGCCATGAGTGGGAAAGCGCAGGGTACAAATGAAACAAAAATAAAATAGATACTATTGGAGATTCTACATGGAATGTTGCTACTATTGGAGATTCTACATGGAATGTTGCTATTCCACTTGCAGCATTCCATGTAGAAGGCTGCGCAGGCTTCTGTTTCTGTCAGTCTGACGTCCTGCGTCAGACTCACAGAAGCAGAAGCCTGCGCGGCCACATTGGTGATCTGCAAGGGCCGACTTCTAGTGGAATAGCAACATTCCATGTAGAATCTCAAATAGTAGCAACAGTGGAGGAGTGGCCTAGTGGTTAGGGTGGTGGACTTTGGACTGAGGAACTGAGTTCAATTCCCACTTCAGGCACAGGCAGCTCCTTGTGACTCTGGGCAAGTCACTTAACCCTCCATTGCCCGCTGCATTGAGCCTGCCATGAGTGGGAAAGCACAGGATACAAATGTAATAAAAAATATTATTTACCCCTTAACAATATTGCAGTCAAAGAAGTAAAGTTTTACACAGTTGAAAAATAGCATAAAAATTATATATCAAAAGTGGTGGTGGAGGTTTTTATGATGGAATTAACCGTATGATACAACATTTAAAGTATCTCTGAAGTTTTTTCCTCCTCCTATTCAAATTTCAGTGGTTCAGAGGGGACGGGTGTATTTGTTTGGAGTTACTTGATAGCTAGTCTCTGTGCCTTTATTAGTGTTGAGTTTGACCACTGAATATCAGACCCACATCTTTTCCAAGCTACCTTCCTTCTAATTTCTAGGCTCAGGCTGTGACCTGCCACACAGTGTTACTATGTGTGAGGAACCTGTATCTTGGCTGATGTTTCTCTGCCCTTTCTTATTTCTTGTAGGAAGCTAAAGGAGAAATGGGTGAGAAAGGAGAGAAGGTAAGGAGATCCCTGGCTATGTCTAGCATGTTCATGTCCTGAAATTTGTCCATTCCAACAAAATTCAGTTTATTAAGGAGGTGGTTTCACAAGCTGCAAAGCATACAATTGAAGATGTGGAGACTTGGGGGAAAGGGGTGCCACGTGCAAAAAAAAAAAAAAGAAGATAAAAATTCATACTACAGTGAATGGGGACAGGAAGCCGGCCATCTTGTTTTCCACAGATTTCACTGTCCCTTGGTTCACTGCAGGTTTTGATATTATCAAAGGTATCTGGTGTAAGAGGTTTTGGGAAGCTAAGCATTCCCAAAAGATGCAGCATAGTCTGAAGACAGGCAAGTACTAGGACAAAGACTGAGGGCGAAACCCAGACAAAGCTCTCCTACTTCCTATTGGCTCTTTCTGTCTGCCAGAACCAATCAGCAGCTAGAGGTGGGAAAACATTTTCCCCAACTCCTGCAGTAGCAAAACAAAAAGCGGTGGAGGTGCACAGGAGCAAAAAGCAGGTGACCCTGTTTATGAGAGGGATATATCAAGAGTGCATGGAGAGGTGGGGAAGAGAGGACCAGGCACGAGAGTGTTGTGTGGAGATGGGGAGTGAGAGGAGGGGCAAGAAAGTGAATGAGGTTGAGGACATGGAGAGAATAAAGTGAGGTTGTGTCTGAAAGTGAGGGAGGGGAGGTGATCAAGAGTCGGGACACAGAGAAAAGAAGGGATTGTGTGTGAGAGGGGAAGAAGATCAAGAGCAGGGGGAATGCAATATTGTGATATGTGTGGAGAGAGAGAAAGGAGAGAACAATATAATAAGTGGATAAGGGAGTTGCACAAAAAGGAGAACGCAAGAAACTGTGTGTGGGGTGGGGCAGGGATGGATGGTGAGAGGAGAGAGAGAGAAAAAGGTAAGGAGGAAGGGAGGGAGGCAATGGCATACAGAGGAATTAGCAAGAGATTCTGTATATATATGTGAGCAAGGAGGGAGATCCATGTGTGAGAGTGTGGAGCAGGAGAAGGGAAGCAACAGAAAGACAGTGTTTTGTGAGGGAGGAGACAGGAAGAAAAATGTGTGGGGGATACAGAACAAGAGTCTATTACGTAGGGAATCAGGAGTGGGGATAGAGTAAGAGTGTGAGGGTATGAAAGGGTGAGTGAGAGGGGAGAAGGGATGGAAACGGGGACAAGAGGAGGCAGTAGGAAAATGAGTGGAGACTGAGGAAAGAGCATGGAGGAATGAGACGGGAAAGTAAGAATGGGAAGAGAGAGGTGAGCAATGGGGAGAGGGAGAGTGAAGGTGGGGGTAGGGAAGAAGGGAGGAAGAGAAAGAAGTGAGGGAGGGAGAGAGGCACAAGGATGTCAGCAAATAGAGAAGGAAAATATCCTAGATTGGGAGGGAGGAATGAGTCCAAGATAATAATGTAGAAGAAAGAGATGGAGTGATGGTGAAAGAAGAGCAGATAGGAAAAACAGGAAGAGGAAACAGCAAGTAGAAGGGAACAGACAGAGAAGGAAAGCAAAAAATGCAATTAGTACCTCAAAGCCTGCTGCTAGAAGTTGCGGTGGCCATTTTCAGCAAATGGACGTTGCTTCTGTCTGTAGGATTCTGCTCAACCACCATGGATAAAAAGGTAGACCTGGGGGACCTATGAGGGTGGAAGGTCCTGGACTGGGGCTTACTGGCCTCGGGCGGGGGGATGGGCCTAGTCTTGGACCTACTGACTTTGGGATGAGGGACTGGAGGGGATCTGATCTGGCCTACTGGTTTCCAGGGTAAGGGATGGGGGGATTGGAATGGTTGATAGAACCTACTTACAGTGATGTGGGTCCCAGCTGATATTCATTCTGGACAGTCCTGACAGCTATTCAGCTGGTGATAGATAAGTTTCTTATGTGGGTCCCAGCTAGGACCTGTATAAGTTCTGTGAATTAGCCCTGAATATTCACAGACCTGCCACAACTCCCGCTTTCAGAAGCCAGGATTTCCCGCTGAGTGGCTTTCTCGTCCAGCGGCAGCAAGAAACGTCTTCATAAAGCACCATCTCATGCTGCCGCTGATCCCCCGTGGCAGCAGGAGATGACATTTTATGAAGGTGTTTCTTGCTGTCGCTGGACAGAGAGACCACTCCTTTTTCCGCTGGCCACGAATCAGCTGTGCTGGGGCAGAGCAATGGGCGGAGTTGTGGGTGGAGCTGGGTGGAGCAATAGGTGGAGTGGGTGGGCTGTGGGCGGGTCATAAATCCATGCTGAGTGGGTCGGCCCTCTTGGCAGCTATATATTCAATGCTGGTGCCCGGACATAGCCAGGCATTGAATAACCCGGACAAATTCTGCCCATGGCAGTCAGCATTTAAAAAAACATTAACCACCGTGACTGAATATTGAGCGGTCTGTTTTCCTGAATTTCAGCTGTTTATTGCAATATAAGTATGGACAGATTACTTACAACATGCAAAAGCTGACTTCGGAAGTCTTTCCGCCCTAGGACAATAGTCTGTACTGAAGATTCACGTTTACTGACAAACTGACGCTATTGTAGAGAGGTGGATATGGAATACCTGGCACTGAATATCCCGGGACTAATTCTGTCCACGGCAATCAGGAGGCCAACGATTTTTGTTTTTCTTTAGTTTCCTGTGTCGTTTATGCAAATTTTCATTTTGTTCTGCTTTTTTACATTTTTGTTCGTTTCAGGGGACAATGTCATAAATAGTGATAGCTTACTTATGTGTAGAGTGTGTACTGAAATGGATCCTAAGGAGCTTAGCCGAGATTGGGTGGAAGAGCCGGTGGCGGGAGGCGGGGATGGTGCTGGGCAGACTTATACGGTCTGTGCCAGAGCCGGTGGTTGGGAGGCGGGGATAGTGCTGGGCAGACTTATATGGTCTGTGCCAGAGCCGGTAGTGGGAGGCGGGACTGGTGGTTGGGAGGCGGGGATAGTGCTGGGCAGACTTACACAGTCTGTGCCAGAGCCGGTGGTGGGAGGCGGGGATAGTGCTGGGAGACTTATACGGTCTGTGCCAGAGCCGGTGGCGGGAGGCGGGGCTGGTGGTTGGGAGGCGGGGATAGTGCTGGGCAGACTTACACAGTCTGTGCCAGAGCCGGTGGTGGGAGGCGGGGATAGTGCTGGGGAGACTTATACGGTCTGTGCCAGAGCCGGTGGTGGGAGGCGGGGCTGATGGTTGGGAGGCGGGGATAGTGCTGGGCAGACTTATACGGTCTGTGCCCTGAAAAAGACAGGTACAAATCAAAGTAGGGTATACACAAAAAGTAGCACATATGAGTTTATCTTGTTGGGCAGACTGGATGGACCATGCAGGTGTTTTTCTGCCGTCATCTACTATGTTACTATGGAATTACAACACAAGAAAAAAAAACTAAATTTCTATTTTTTCCTTGTCATTTTGGCTAAAAATGACACAAATGGACATGAGAAATGCCATTAACTTTACCCATTCAACGTATTCACTAGGCACATGCAAAAGTTTAAACAATGAAGGGAGTAGTTCAATCAATTATTTCACTATACTCAGCTTAAGCTGAAGCCTAAAAGCTTAAAGCTAAGTACAAAAATTAAATAGATATTAAGCTTAATGTTTAGCTATGAGAAAAAAAGAAGAAAAAGAAAAAATCCTCAAAAAATTGTAAGTAAATAATAAGGATCGATGAGGATTACGATTAACACCTCTGAGTTGTGCTTGGCTCACTTTAGCCATTAATGGGGTAGTTACGTAGATCTGATGATCCTATTAAAAACTTGAACTAGACCATGCTATTTTGAATATGATATTATTAAGAGGATATTAAAGCTGAGTATAGGGAAATAATTGATTAACTCATGTCATTTCAAACAAATGCACATCCCTATAGGCAATCCTCTGGAAGCATTTCTTCCGGCACACCTCAAAATATCACAAAATAGAACCCCAACGCGTTGTAGGGATACTGTAAAAGCCTGGTGCTGGAAATTGCCGACTGCTCTAGTAATGTGTATTCTTGTGCTCTGTAACCGAGTTCTCTCTGACTTTTCTAGGGAGAACCTGGAGTGGGGTTCCGTGGTCCGAGTGGTCAAGCTGGACCCCCTGGACAAAAGGTGCAGCATATTCCTTTATATAAGAATCAGTCCTGGTGTTCAACTGGAAGGGAATATAAACTCATAAGGAACACAGGGAAATATTTATTCATAGAAATGATTGCAGTGAAGAGAGGTACAGAGTCTTTCATTTTTAGCCCTACATGGCTCAGGTCCTCGTCTCTGCTGCAGTCTTCACCCAGGCAGCGGCACTCATAGGCTGCCTGTGGCCTGCACCGGGACATCCGGTCTGAACCATCCCGCTCCTTCTGATGCAACTTCCTATTTTGTGAAGGGCGGGACAGTTCAGAGAGGAAGTCCTGATGCAGGCCGCAGGCAGCCTATGAGTACTGCTGCCGCTGCCCCGGGTGATGATTTTGCGGTAGCAAGGGGGGGGGGGGAAGACAAGGGTCATGGGGGAGATGGGGAGAACGAGAGAGACACACCCCTTGTAAAACATTCCTGGCTATGCGAGTAGGGCACACGGATTCAGACCCTATCACCTTTAGGAGCTGAAGGCACAAGGGGCTGGTTCAGGGATAATTTGAAATAATTTCAGCTTCATCTTCTGTTCTTATTATAGATGTGCAGTGCTGCTACACAGGCGTTAACTTTATTCCAATCCTTGTATGACAGGGAGAGCCTGGAGAGCCGGGATCCCCAGGCGCTCAGGGAATCCAAGGTATCCGCGGGAACCCAGGTCTTCCTGGATTATTGGGAGAAACAGGTGCCCTAGGTTTGGCCGGACTGCCCGGACAGATGGTAGGTCATAAGCTGTGTGTGCACATACTCCACCCTACATTATTGAGCCTACATTATGAGTGGAGGAGTGGCCTAGTGGTTAGGGTGGTGGATTTTGGTCCTGGGGAACTGAGTTTGATTCTCACCTCAGGCACAGGCAGCTCCTTGTGACTCTGGGCAAGTCACTTAACCCTCCATTGCCCCATGTAAGCCGCATTGAGCCTGCCATGAGTGGGAAAGCGCAGGGTACAAATGTAACAAAAATAAAATAGATACTATTGGAGATTCTACATGGAATGTTGCTACTATTGGAGATTCTACATGGAATGTTGCTATTCCACTAGCAACATTCCGTGTAGAAGGCTGCGCAGGCTTCTGTTTCTGTGAGTCTGACGTCCTGCAAGTACGTGCAGGACGTCAGACTCACAGAAGCAGAAGCCTGCGTGGCCACATTGGTGATCTGCAAGGGCCGACTTCTACATGGAATGAATGTTGCTAGTGGAATAGCAACATTCCATGTAGAATCTCAAATAGCAGCAACAGTGGAGGAGTGGCCTAGTGGTTAGGGTGGTGGACTTTGGTCCTGAGGAACTGAGTTTGATTCCCACTTCAGGCACAGGCAGCTCCTTGTGACTCTGGGCAAGTCACTTAACCCTCCATTGCCCCATGTAAGCCGCATTGAGCCTGCCATGAGTGGGAAAGCGCAGGGTACAAATGTAACAAAAAAGAAAACCTATAACTTCCATCTAAAAAGTCAATAATATTTTATCTACAACTTAAAGGGTAATGAATCTGATATATTGCATTTCTGTGTTAGAACCAAAGTGGTTTGCATATATTATATTCAGGTACTTTGGGCTCACAATCTAAGTTTTGTACCTGGGGCAATGGAGGGTTAAGCAACTCGCCCAGGGTCACAACTTAAAATCCCACTTAACATGCTATATAGTACCTTTTGCTGAGGGTACCCTGAAACTCTGCCTTAATATCATGACCTTGATATTGGACAAGGCTCAACCACAAGGGTGGAGAAACTGGATCCGCTACGAAAAGAGTAATGCAACAACTCTGTTGCACTCTACTCCTCTGATCAACAGGAACTCTTCCAAAAAGCCAAGGAGACGGAGTGTAAAAAAAATATTGTTTTATTGTAGATTAGATGGGGCTCGAGAAGGCACCATGTTTCAGCAACAATGCCCTGCCTCAGGAGTCTGGTCCTCCCCTAACCTAGCCGGTAGCACCGATATTCAGTGGTACTAACCATTTAAGTGCCGCTGAATATCATGTGCTGGATTGGTTGGCAGGATTTAACCCTTTTGCATATTGGGCTGTCCGGTGCACTGTTTTTCTCAGGTGCTCATTAAAAAAGCCTGGAGGGACCTCATTTGAGGTCAAGGTTGTCACTCTTTCACCCAATTGCGTTTATGGGCTTGTAGTTCTAATTTTTCTAGCAAAGGTAGCTGCCGCACGACTAATATTTTGCCAAAGTCGCTATGCCCATATCAGCCCTCTCCTGAAATCGCTTCACTGGCTCCCTATCCATTTCCGTATACAATTCAAGCTCCTCTTATTGACCTATAAGTGCATTCACTCTGCAGCCCCTCACTACCTCTCCACCCTCATCTCTCCCTACACTCCTTCCCAGGAACTCCGTTCACTAGGCAAATCTCTCCTAGTTGCACCCTTCTCCTCCATCGCTAACTCAAGACTCCGCTCCTTCTATCTCGCCGCACCTTATGCCTGGAATAGGCTTCCTGAGCCATTACGTCTAGCTCCATCCCTGGCTGCCTTCAAATCCGGGCTAAAGGCCTACCTGTTTGATGCTGCTTTCGACTCCTGACTTGTCACTTTTATCTTATCCTTGTGTCCTTCTGTCTGTCCTTCCCTTATCCTTATTGATCCTGTCTGTTTGTCCTGATTTAGATTGTAAGCTCTTTTGAGCAGGGACTGTCTTTCTTCATGTTCAATTGTAAAGCACTGCGTACGACTGGTAGCGCTATAGAAGTGATTTATAGTAGTAGTAGAAGCCTGCCCTTGCAGATCAGCAACACGGCCGCGCAGGCTTCTGTTTCTGTGAGTCTGACGTCCTGCAGGACGTCAGACTCACAGAAACAGAAGCCTGCGCGGCCGTGTTGCTGATCTGCAAGGGCAGGCTTCTACATGGAATAGCAACATTAACATTCCATCTAGAATCTCCAATAGTAGCAACATTCCATTTAGAATCATTCCTATGTGTCCTTCTACCCTTATCCTTATTGGTCCTGTCTGTCAGTCCTGATTTAGATTGTAAGCTCTTTTGAGCAGGGACTGTCTTTTCTTCATGTTCAGTTGTGAAGCGCTGTGTACGACTGGTAGCGCTATAGAAGTGATTTATAGTAGTAGTAGTAGTAGTACAGGTCCATAGATGCAATGGGGCAAAAGCAGATTTGGATCAGACTCAGGGCTATGGATTGTTTAGTATTTGTCTCAGGAGCTGTCTTCTGATTCTGCATATGCTTTTTTATTTTGAAGGGAGAACGAGGGAAGAGAGGCCGAAATGGAAACCCTGGACCTCCAGGCCCCCCGGGACTCCCAGGAAAAAAGGTGATCTTTTTACTGTGGCTACGACTGTGTGTCTGGAACTTGTTTGCGTCCCCCTGTCATTGTCTTTCATCCACTGTGCATGAGCAAGATGTGTTCTTCTGAAGTCATCCCTTGCTACTCTTGATGTCGGTGAAATCACTTTTATTAATATAGTTCTTTGATTTCTTTCTTGCTTTTTTGGGGGGGGGGGTGGGGGGGGGGGAGATTTTGGCAGAAAGTCAACCTACAGCATGCAAGGCTGGATGATGCATTCTTGCTGTCTCATGTTTAGCTGCTTCCTTATAGAATTTACCCCATAGCAGTGGCGTAGCAAGGGCGGGGCGGTGGGGGCGGTCCGCCCCGGGTGCACGCTGCTGGAGGGTGCAGAGAGCAGCCGCGCGCCTGTCGGCTCCGCTGGTTCCCTGCTCCCTCTGCCCAGGGAACAGGTTACTTCCTGTTCCGGGGCAGAGGGAGCAGGGTGAGCTGCGCCTTGATATCAGATTTGTAAGCGTTTCTTCAACGATCATGTGCCTGATCTGTTGATTTGTGGTTCATCTTGCAGGGGATGCCCGGAGCACCTGGCGACCGCGGAGACAAGGTTAGATTTTTTTTTAAAACACTTGCTAGATGGTCTCCCGCAATTATCTAACAGTGTGAACGCCAACCTACCCTCTTTTGGGGTGCCTCCTTTCAGGTGCCTTGATACAGTGCTGTGAGAGCTTATTCTATAATGGTTAGGGTTTATTTCGGTTTAATATACCGCCCTTCCTGTGGGCATCACAGGGGGGCTACAACAGGGCCGCCGAGAGAATGGGCCGGGCCCAGGGCAAGGTCGCCCCCGCCGCCCTCCCCGAGGTTGTCATCGTCACCGCCCCCCTCCGTCCACCACCAGGCCGGGCCCCCCCCCCCCCGAATTAAAATCATAGCGCCTCACCTCAACCTCGCTCTGTGTGAAAGAAGTGCAGCAGCGGCAATCTGCAGATCGCCTCCCTTCGGGCCTTCCCTCCCTGTGTCCCGCCCTCGCGCAAGTTACGTCAAATGAGGGCGGGACACAGGGAGGGAAGGCCCGAAGGGAGGCGATCTGCAGACTGCCACTGCTGCGCTTCTTTCACACGGAGCGAGGTTGAGGTGAGGCACTATGATTTTAATTCAGGGGGGCCCGGCACGGTGGTGGACAGAGGGGGGCAGGTGGAGGGGACTGCGGCGCCGGGCCCCCCTTGCAGTCCCAGGCCCGGGGAATCTTGTCCCCCCAGCCCCCCCCTCTCGGCAGCCCTGGTCTACAATCAATATATAAAACCAATACATAAAGGAAAAGTAAAAGGAGCACTTGAACTAATTCGAAAGAAACAATCATGCATACACTCAGAGAGAGAGGAAGAAAAAAAAAAAATAAGGAATTAGGTCTACCTAGAAAGAAAGAAGGTCAGTGGATCCTAACCATCCCGCCACAGGCTGCTGCGACATCACCAAAGGCATCTTGGAAAAGGTGGGTTTCGAGGGCAGAACGGAATTTAGAGTAGGACGATTCCAAGAGTACCTGTGGTGGCAAAGCATTCCACAGGGATGGAGCTAGGCAGAAAAATGCAGCTGGTCTTGTGGAATCAAGCAGGGCATCCCTGGGAGATGGGATGCATAGCCGATGATCATTTAACGATCGGAGCAGCCTTGGAAGAGCGTACGGAATGGACACATTTGGACCGACTACTGAAAACAGTTTGAATGTTGAATGTTGTAGGGTACAAGGGGGATGGGATAATTGGGTGGGGGGAGTTAGGGCTGGGGGGGGGGCGGGGAAGTACTAATGGGGGAGGGGGGAAACTGTTGTAGGGATGGAAACCAGGATGGAGGGTGTGGATCCAGTTAGTGAGATTCTGTAATGAGCTCCGCTCATTCTGCCTCGCCTCACCCTATGCTTGGAACAACCTTCCTGAGCCCTTACGCCAAGCCCCCTCCCTGCCCGTCTTCAAGTCTTTGCTTAAAGCCCACCTCTTCAATGCTGCGTTCGGCACCTAACCCTTACCGTTCAGTGAATCCAGACTGCCCCAATTTGACTGCCCCTATCGGACCGACCGTTCACTTGTCTATTAGATTGTAAGCTCTTTGAGCAGGGACTGTCTCTCTTTGTTAAATTGTACAGCGCTGCGTAACCCTAGTAGCGCTCTAGAAATGTTAAGTAGTAGTAGTAGTAATTAGAGGATGGTCTCTGTATTATATTGTTTGTACTTGAGCAATAAGGGATGTTATAAATATTATAATTTTCAAATTTTTCAATAAAAATTTAAAGTTAAAAAAAAAGGTGAGGGTAAGAATCTTGAACTGAATATGAGAGGCTATTTGGAAGCTAATGATAATGAAAAAAGAGTGGGGTAACGTGATCAAAATGTCTAGAACATTGTTTCCCAAGTCGGTCCTGGAGTACCCCCTTGCCAGTCAGGTTTTCAGGATATCCGCAATGAATATGCATGAAAGAGATTTGCATATAATGGAGGTAGTGTATGCAGATCAATCTCATGCATGTTCATGCACATGTCAGACCTCATAGACCTGCCAACTAGGAACACAAAAGGATCAGCGCGCACATTCTTGAATCTCCACTACCCCAGCTGCAAAGGACTTAAATATAAATCCACCTATGCATCCAGCTTCTCCTACATAAGCGCACAAATATGGAACGCACTACCAAAGGCCATAAAAACAATGCGCGACCTAACGATCTTCCGAAAACTACTGAAAACCAACCTATTCAAGAAGGCATACCATAACGACCCATCCTAATTACTAGAAAACTAGACTTTACCTGAACTATACAATAACAAACTCTTTATTTATTTATTTATTTATTTATTTATTTATTGCATTTGTATCCCACATTATCCCACCTCTTTGCAGGCTCAATGTGGCTTACAATTCAACATGGGTACTGAAAATAGAAGAGAATATACATTTGGTTTTACAGAGGGTTATTTGTTACATGGTGGTGAAATACATGATAGTGTTAAAGCAAAAGACATTATAAGACAATTCTAGAAGTTATAAAGATTATACAGTTACACATGTTGATCTTTGTGATATATCTTGTCGAAGAGTTAGGTTTTCAGTTGTTTACGGAAATTGGTCAGTTCATAGACCGTTTTTAGGTTACGTGGCAACGCGTTCCAGAGTTGCGTGCTCGTGTAGGAAAAGGTAGATGCGTGCATTAATTTGTATTTCAGACCATTACACTTGGGAGGATGAAGATTAAGGAATGTGCGAGAAGATTTTTTTGCGTTCCTGGGTGGTAGATCTATTAGGTCTGACATGTAGGCTGGGGCGTTACCATGGATGATTTTATGGACTAGGGTGCAAAGTTTGAACGTGATGCGTTCTTTTAGTGGGAGCCAGTGTAGTTTTTCTCATAGGGGTTTCGCGCTTTCATATTTTGATGAGCCGAATATTAGTCTGGCTGCCGTGTTCTGGGCTGTCTGCAGTTTTTTTAAGTATTTGCTCTTTGCAGCCAGCGTAGAGTGAGTTACAATAGTCCAGATGACTGAGTACCAGTGATTGTACCAGATTGCGGAAGACACTCCTTGGAAAAAATGGTCTAACTCTTTTTAGTTTCCACATTGAATGACTCCAAGAATTTTTAGGATGTCCGAAACTGGTAGATTTAGCTTCGGTGTGTTGATGGTGGTAAATTTATTCTTGTTGTATTGCGAGGTGAGTACCAGACTTTGGGTTTTCTCTGCGTTAAGTTTCATCTGAAATGCATCTGCCCAGGAATTCATGATATGTAGGCTTTGTGTGATTTCATTGGACTGATTTATATGAGACTGATAACCTTCTCAGCTACTAATGAAAGTTACACAATACACACTACCATTTTGTTTCTCATGCCGGAAATGAACTTTCTATAGTTGATTATCTAACTTTTTTCATAATTCACTCTATCACTCAGGAACTTCAAGGCAATACCACTTGTATTCTTTTGTATCATTTATGTGCCTTAATGCAATACCACTTGTAATTCTCTACCTGGAAATGGCGATCGCCATTATGGCATAATGTAAGCCACATTGAGCCTACAAATTGGTGGGAAAATGTGGGATACAAATGCTACAAATAAATAAATAAATTTACTTTGAATGGGCTGCATCGGCAGTTTGAACCTGAGGCAATGGAAGACGGTTAAATGGCTTGCCCAACGTCGAAAGGAGCTGCCATTGGGATTAGAAATTGGGTTCCCCTGCTTCTCTGCAGACACAGTTCCTAGAGCTGTAAAGTGGGCCTGTTCCACAAATTTTGTATAGCTGATCACTTTAGACCTTCCTTTCTTGTCTTGCTTCCTACGCATTGAAGCAGGCCTGATCTATCCAGGATTAACCCTCACTGTGTGCAAAAACCCTCCTCTCAAAATCAGGCCTGTACAAAATATAAAATTATTTAGTGGGATGGAGGGGTGTTTAGGGTTCGGTGGTGCAATTCTTTTTACAAATTAAGAGATAATCCTAAACTACGGGCAAGCAGTCAGAACTAAGTTTTCCGAAATAAACCAGTTTGAAGTGTATAAAATCACGAGACCTGGTGCACACTGTTTTATCTGTATTTTACAGGGTGAAACTGGGATTGGAGCACCAGGCCTCAGAGGACAGCGAGGTCTCAATGGTGCCAGGGTACGTAATCTTACTTGCTATGAAGTGTTGTTCCCTTTTAAGTTTCCAATTACTTGTTTTATGAGATGTAGCTGGCCCTTGCGATAGATTAAAACTATTCTCAGGTTCAAAAACTTTAGACATCTCTCTCTGAATTTAATTCTGTAAAGGTAAATGAAATAAGCGATGATAGGTGGTGATTTTCATGTCGGCAGGGGGATGGACTTTCCATAACTTTGGGGTCCTTTTACTAAGCTCTCTTCAACAAGGCCTACCACGAGAATTCATAGCCTAACTATAACACTACACCACCCCACACTTACTCTGAATGACGCCTTCTATAACTGTCTGCTTAGTTCTTCTCTGGTATCCTTGTTATCTTTGCAATACCAACTGTATCTTTTACCCTGGAATGGCGATGCCATAACAGGTCTTTGTAAGCCACAATGAGCCTGCAAATAGATGGGAAAATGTGGGCTACAAGTGCAATAAATAAATGAATAAGCTGTGGTAAAAAGTGGTCCATGGTAGTGTAGGCGTGTGTTTTTGGCGTGCGCTGGGCCATTTTTTTTACCAAGACTGGGAAAAAAGCTTTTTTTCAATGGAGGCAATAAATGACTGTACCAGGGGTGTAGCTAAGTGGGGCCACAGGGGCATGGGCCCCTACAGATTATGCCCTGGCCCCCTGTACATTTGACCCCCCACCCCGCCGCATCAGGTACCTTGTTTGCTGGCGGCGGTCCCCAAACCCCGCCAGCTGAAGAGTCCGGCGCCTTTGTTGTGTGATCATCTGTTTCTGACGCCTTACGTCCTGCACCGTGCATGTAGCCCCGTGCAGGACGTAAGGCATCAGAAACAGATGATCACACAACAAAGGTGCGGGAGTTGACCGGCACTGAAGACTCTTCGGCTGGCGGGAATTGGGGACCCCGCCAGCAAACAAGATACCTGATGCGGGGCAGGGGGCGGGTGGGTGGTGGGGGGGTCCAAAGTGGCGGGGCAGCTGGTCAGCATCAGGAGGAGGCGGCTAAACAGTGCCCCCCACCTCGGGCTCTGGCCCCCTCTCCCGCCAAGGTCTAGCTACGCCCCTGGGCCGTACGCTAAAAATGAAAAGCAGTGCAGGGCCATTTACTGCTGAGCTCTTGCCATTTACATATTGGGTGGCAGTAGGGAGTCAGGTGTAATGGTCATGGGCTAATGGGAAAATTTAGCACGTGGCCCTTAATGGGGAAGATAGAAAAATCAGCCGTTTTACCCCAGCAGTAAAAACGGCCTTAGCGTGTGGAAGTGGCTCATATGAGGACAGGCTAAGGCTATTTTTTACCGTAGTTTGGTAAAAGAGTCCCTTAACAAATTAACGATCTGTAAATGTTCTTTAACATCTAACTGTAGAAAATAATCAAACCAATGACATAATGGGGAAATATAATCATTTTGGTGAAGCTGACAAGCACTTCTCCTTTTGTCTCATCGTAGTGGCGTAGCCACGGGGGTTGGGCCGTGGGGGCCTTGAGGGCCTTCCCCCCTCCCAGCTTGGGCTCAGTCCCCGTGAGTAACCTAGTGGTTAGTGTGGTGGACTTTGATCCTGGGGAATCTGGGTTCAATTCCCACTGCAGCTCTTTGTGACTCTGGGCAAGTCACTTAACCCTCCATTTCCACAGGTATAAATAAGTACCTGTATGTACTATGTAAACTACTTTGAATGTAGCTGCAAAAACCTCAGAAAGGCGGTGTATCAAGTCCCATTTCCCTCTCCCTATTTGAGATTCTACATGAAATGTTGCTACTATTGGAGATTCTGTTGCCACTATTTGAGATTCTACATGGAATGTTGCTATTCCACCAGCAACATTCCATGTAGAAGCCTGCCCTTGCAGATCAGCAACGCGGCTGCGCAGGCTTCTGTTTCTGTGAGTCTGACGTCCTGCACGTACGTGCAGGACATTAGCCTCACAGAAATAGAAGCCTGCACGGCCACATTGGTGATCTGCAAGGGCAGGCTTCTACATGGAATGTTGCTAGTGGAGGAGTAGCCTAGTGGTTAGTGCAGTGGACTTTGATCCTGGGGAACTGAGTTCAATTCCCACTGCAGCTCCTTGTGACTCTGGGCAAGTTACTTAATCCTCCATTGCCCCTGGTACAAAATAAGTACCTGTATATATATGTAAACTGC
Source organism: Microcaecilia unicolor (assembly GCF_901765095.1). Classification (NCBI taxonomy): domain Eukaryota; kingdom Metazoa; phylum Chordata; class Amphibia; order Gymnophiona; family Siphonopidae; genus Microcaecilia; species Microcaecilia unicolor. Next base: position 17,105,476 of record NC_044040.1, read on the forward strand.
TTTGAATGTAGTTGCAAAAACCTCAGAAAGGCAGTATATCAAGTCCCAGTTCCCTTCCCCATTCCCTTATGACATCACAATATCAGAAGTGAGCCAAGTATCGGGCAATCAAGCCATTGTGACATCACTGATGAGGTTGGCTCTTATTGGTGGAATGAGTGGAGGAGTAGCCTAGTGGTTAGTGCAGTGAACTTTGATCCTGGGGAACTGAGTTCAATTCCCACTGCAGCTCCTTGTGACTCTGGGCAAATCACTTAACCCTCCATTGCCCCTGGTACAAAATAAGTACCTGAATATATGTAAACCGCTTTGAATGTAGTTGCAAAAACCTCAGAAAGGTGGTATATCAAGTCCCATTCCCTTTCCAAAGTACCTGTTGAATGGCTGGCAGAGGTGCCCAATCTCCACCAGCTGATGAGATTTTCTGCCTGGAATTACCCCAGCTCTGCATCAGCAGCAAAGAAGTCAGAGGCTTCCTTTCCAGCCACTGATGCCAGCACACCTCATACGTGTTCAGTTCATGTGCAAACTGGTCATGCACAAGGAGTACCTAGGTTCGGTGGCTGGAAAGGAGGCCACTGATTTCTTCACTGCTGAGGCAGTTACAGGCAGCAAATGTCTTCAGCTAGTAGGGCTTGGACACCTCTACCAGCAAAAGTAATCTTATTAATGTGGTGGGGGCTGGGGGTAGAGGAGGAGAGATAACATGCATGGACTGAATATCACTGCTAACCTAGTAACGCTCAGTTGCACAAGTCTCCGCCCCTGGACTGCCCCAGGGTTAAATGAAGAGTGCAATCTGCCCAGATCTGATCCTACCTGGAATCTCCTTTCAATATCAGTCCCTTTATTCATTGTTATATTAGTAGATTACATTTTTGTTTTATATTGCATTTGTCTATTTTTGCTTCTTTCTTGATTGTTTTTTAGATTATGCTGTAAGCCACCTTGGTGTTCAGTCAAAAACTGGTATATACAGTTTAATAAACTAACTCCAGCTGACTAACTGAGCTCATACCATGCCCTTCTATTCATCAACTTATTTTCTTCCAAAAAGATTTCATTCTTGCACATTATTCACACGTTTGAGGTATTTAATTGTCTCTGCAATATTCAAGGTCTCATTTCATTGGGAACCTGGAGCATAATCTCATATAGCATGGTTTCATTACCTGGTTATTTTTTCTACAGTACTGTGTAGCAGAATTATGCTGAAACTATCTTTTTGTTTTGTTTTTTTAATTTACTGACAGGGTGATCATGGTGTACCAGGATCTCCTGGCCCCACTGGACCACTGGTAAGGACCACTGCAGTGTTTTGATACAGTAAGAATCTCTATACCGAGTGGGGTTTGTAGGGTCCATGGTAAATCTGAAGCATTTCCTGGTCAATATTCAGCCTGTGGCGGTCAGTGATTTTTAAACGCTGACTGCTGTGGGCACGATTAGCCCTGGATATTCAAACTGCACAGGCTACTAGAGCTAAGACTAGCAACAGCCATTTTATGCAAGGAGCCATGACAGACAGAAGGGAGTGGGCCAGGGAGGAAAAAGGTAGGCCTGAGAAACCTATGGGGGTGGGGGGTGGGCCTGGACTAGAGTGTACTATCTTCGGGGGTGGACTGGGAGAGAGGGAGAGGGATCGACAGGGCTGACTGGGCCGGGCCCGGGGCAAGGCCGCCCCCGAGGTTGCCGCTCCCCACCTCCACCACCCCCCCTCCATCTGCCACCGGGCCGGGCCCCCTGCATTGAAATCAAAGCACCTCTCACCTCCGTGTGAAAGCGCTGCAGGAAGCAGCAGATCGCCTCCCTTCGGGCCTCCTTCCCTCCCTGTGTCCCGCCCTCGCGGAAGTTATGTCAGACGAGGGCGGGACACAGGGAGGGAAGGAGGCCCGAAGGGAGGCGATCTGCTGCTGCCTGCAGCGCTTTCACATGGAGGGCACTGTGATTTCCATGCAGGGGGCCCAGCCCGGTGGCAGACGGTCGACAATGGAGGGTGGGTGGGACTGCGGCGCCGGGTCCAGGGAATTTTGTCTCCCCTGCCCCCCCTCTCGGCGGCCCTGGGGATCGAGATTAGGATGGGGGGAGGAGGGGTTCCAGGAATCCCTTAGGCTGGCACATGGGAGTTAGCAGCTGATATTCAGACGGGTGCCCGGTTAGCTCCATGGCTATAGTTAGGACAACGCTTTGCTTCCCTAACTTCAGCCTCTTAAGTAACCGTTCAGGGATAGGTTCGATATATGGCGCCTTAAAAATTGGGGTGAAAAAAAGCGCTATTGTATAAGCTGCACTTAAAGTTAGGCACAGTTTAACAGGGGTCTTAGATTGTGAGCCCACTAGGGACAGAAGATGTACCTGGATGTAATATATGTCTTAGATTGTGAGCCCACTAGGGACAGAAGATGTACCTAGATGTAATATATGTAAACCACTTTGATTGTACCACAGAAAGGCAGTATATGAAATCTATGACCCATAACTATTGGAAAATCCAAATCTAAACTGAGATGGTAGATTTTGCGATAACTGAAATCAGGGCACTGTGTCCTCTATAAGAGTAATCAGATATTGGAAAAATAATCTATGAGAGAGGCCTCCATCACTGGAGCACTGTGGGAAAAGGTCAGACAGATATTTGTCTGAGGATGACATAGGTAGAACAGATTCTGTCTGGGGAAAAAGGAGGTAGATGAAATTATCTTTGGGGTCCCTTCCTGGGCTAACTGCTTCAGTGGAAATGTCCAATTTGTACGTCCTGTAATAACTCAACTTCATTTTGATATTATGAATGTTTTGTACTGTAACCTGCTTTGATTCGAAAGCAGGATATAAATCTCTGAAATAAAATAAATGCGTTTTATGAATGTGCCCTTCACCAGTACACACTAAGTGACAGTTAAATATGATACATTCTTCTGTGATATATTAAGCTACTTGATCTTAGATTCCTTTTTGACATCTGCCCAGTGAATGTTGGTTGAACTGAATCACATCATCAGGCAACGTTAGGACTACAAATCTGTGCTTTAGGGGGAAGATGTCAGAAGAAAACAAGCCTGGATCAGCCCACCCATCAACAATGAAACCAGCTGGGCAGCCTAATCTCAACTGAAATCCAGATGTTCACAACTGTATGCAAAAGTAGATTGTCCATGATATGACAAGGGCACAAGACCCTGCCACCACAATATATGCCTTTCCATCCTCACCAGTTTGGCATACCGCTAACCTTTCATACTCAAAGTGATGACCTCAGCAGTAGTCATATTTTTATAGCACTGGCAGGGGCGTAGCCAGACAACAGATTTGGGTGGGCCAAGGCAAGAAGTGGGTGGTTACTAACCTGCTTATAATCGAACGAGAAAAACGCCCAAGTTCCGACCTAAATCGGGAGATGGACGTTTATCTCCCAAAAACGAATAACGCGGTATAATCGAAAGCCGAACTTGGACGTTTTCAACTGCACTCCATCGCGGAAGCGTACAAAGTTGACGGGGGCATGTCGGAGGCGTGGTGAAGGCGGGACTGGGGCATGGTTATCACCCGAACAGAGATGGGCGCCTTTCGCCGATAATGGAAAAAAAGTATGCGTTTGTAGCTAGAATTTAGGGCACTTTTCCTGGACCCTGTTTTGTCACGAATAAGGCCCCAAAAAGTGCCCTAAATGACCAGATTACCCCCAGAGGGAATCGGGGATGAACTCCCCTGACTCCCCAGTGGTCACTAACCCCCTCCCACCACAAAAAAATGATGTTTCACAACTTTTATTTTCACCATCAAATGTCATACCCACCTCCCTGGCAGCAGTATGCAGGTCCCTGGAGCAGTTGTTAGGGGGTGCAGTGGACTTCAGGCAGGTGGGCCCAGGCCCATCCCCCCCTACCTGTTACAATTGTGCTGCTTAATGCTTATTAGTCGTCCAACCCCCCAAACCCACTGTACCCACATGTAGGTGCCCCCCTTCACCCCTTAGGGCTATAGTAATGGTGTAGACTTGTGGGCAGTGGGTTTTGAGGGGGATTTGGGGGGGGGGCTCAACACACAAGGGAAGGGTGCTATGCACCTGGGAGCTGTTTTACCTTTTTTTTTTCTTAACGTGCCCCCTAGGGTGCCCGGTTGGTGTCCTGGCATGTGAGGGGGACCAGTGCACTACGAATCCTGGCCCCTCCCACGAACAAATGCCTTGGATTTATTCGTTTTTGAAGTGGGCACTTTCATTTTCCATTATCGCTGAAAAACAAAAACGCCCAGCTCAAAAAAAGATAAACGTCCATGTTTTTCGAAAAATACGGTTCGGTCCGCCCCTTCACGGACTCGTTCTCGGAGATAAACGCCCATGGAGATAGGCTTTTCCGTTCGATTATGCCCCTCTGTGTGACCCCTGAGGCAGACGGATCCTTACCGTCAAAACACGGTCCCGTGTCAGGTCTCTACAAATATGGCGCCTTGACTATATTTGATTCTAGAACGGATTTTTAATGTGTGGAAGAACATTGTCTGCCTCCTACTTTTTTTCTTTTTCTCATTCGGAGCCCCCAACGTCTTCCAATTACCTTCAATTAAAAAACAAGGGTTATTGTACAGCAGTGGCGTAGCCACAGGTGGGCCTGGGTGGGCCAGGGCCCACCCACTTTGACTCAGGCCCACTCAAAATTGTGACACTCTTGCTACGGCTGGTGGGTATTCCCAAACCTTGCCAGCTGAAGATTTTCTGTCCTTGGGCAGCCAGCGCTCTTCCAAATGTCAGCCAGCAGCACTTGCCTTGAGCTGACGCTAAGACCGGCCTTTCTGCACATGCTCAGTTTTCACACGTGCAAAAGCACTGAGCATGCATGGCCTGCCAGCAACAGCATCAGTTTGAGGCAAGTGCTGCCGGCTGCCATTTGGAAGAGTGCTCGCTGCTCTAGTAGTAGGGACCCCATATGCTCAAGTATTTAACATTTGTGGTTTGTGGGCAGGGAGGGGTGGAGAGAAGAGCAAACTGGAGCGGTACCGGGGGGGGGGGGATTCCATGCCCACCCACCTTGGGCTCAGACCCACCCAAAATTGGCTATCTGGCTATGCCCCTGTTGTACAGGGAAGTACTCTGGACCTTGAGAACCACCTAGGGTAGCCTGGTTTCAAGAATGTGCACAAGGAATATGTTTGAGATAGATTTGCAGCCGGTGGAAGCAGGGCATGCAAATCTGTCGTGCACCCTGACTGTGGATATACCGCAAACCAGACTAGCTGGGCGATTCCTGTCGACTAGGCTCGAGAACTGCAGGCATAACATTATTATTTGTTACATTTGTATCCCACATTTTCCCACCTATTTGCAGGCTCAATGTGGCTTACATTGTACCGCAGAGACGCTCGCCATCTCCGGCATGGAAACAGATACAAAGAGTTAATGTGGTTGGATAAGGTTCATGTGTTATAGACACATTGGTGAATTAAAAGAGTTATATCGTGTCTGGTTCAAGCAATGTATTTCTGATGTGTGATATCCTTTTGTTTGATGTATGATTTTGTTCTATCTTTGCTGTTGGTTGTGCTTGATTAAACTATTTGATATTCGATTTGCTTGTTTCTGGAAAGACGGAGAAGATTCCATTAAGAGTTGCTTTACCCATTTGCAGGGCTCCAAAGGATTTCCAGGTGTCAAAGGAGAGAAAGTAAGTAAAATAGGGTAGGGAGGGGAGATGAGAAAATAGGCTAAAGGTGACAGAACCCTCCCATTGTAAGCAAGCCTATGGCATTTGTGGCCAAAACGACCGCTTTCCCCCGAATTCCACAAAAGTCGCTAAAAATTACGCATGCAAATGTGGATGTGCACCCAATTTGCACACGCAAATTAATTGAATAGTGAGCTAATTAGCACCGATAATTGGCTTAACAACCAATTTTTGGCACAAATTAGATTTATTTGAAATATATGCATGTAAATTCAGGTGCAGGATCCGCACCTGAATTTTACATGCGAGTTCAAAAAGGCCCCTTTACTCTGCTGAGCTGAGGCCCTCCAGGATGCCCAATCAGAAGGCTGCCTTCTCAGCCAATGACTCCCTCTCCCCGCCCCTTCGTGGGTCTGACTCCAGTTCCTTCAGAACAGGCCTGCCCTTCACCACTCCTATCACTGTCAGCATTCTCGGTGTGTCATCTGTAGTCTTAATTCTGGAAGTATCACCAATCAGAGTGAAGGGGGAACTGCCATGTAAAACGTATGCTCTCCTTCCTTAATATTACAAAGACTTCCTTGAAATTCTGCTGCTTCTGGAGTGTGATGGGGATAAATCCGCACAGGGCCGCCGAGAGACTGGGCCGGGCCCGGGACAAGGCCGCCCCCGGGCCCTCAGCCCCGCCCCCACTGCCACCCCCCAGGTTGTCATCGCCCCCCCTGAGGGGGACCCGGCGCCACAGTCCCACCCGCCTCTGCCACAGGGCCGGGCCCCTTCCACCCAAACCCCCGCCAACAGAAGTGCTGTCTTCTGACTCCGGCGTGCGCGGTCCACGCAGACGCGCTCCTCTCAGCTGATCTTCGCTGTACTCTGCAGGGCTTCTGTGCGTCTGACGTCCTGCACGTCAGATGCACAGAAGCCCTGCAGAGTACAGCGAAGATCAGCTGAGAGGAGCGCGTCTGTGTGAGCCGCGCACGCCGGAGTCAGAACAGAAGACAGCACTTTTGCTGGCGGGGGTTCAGGTGGAAGGGGCCCGTTGGCGGTGGCGGGTGGGACTGCGGCACCAGGCCCCCCTGGAGGCCCAGGCCCCGGGAATTTTGTCCCCCCCGTCCCCCCCCCCCCTCGGTGGCCCTGAATCCGCATACAACTAGAGCTTGGTGCCTTCTCATGCCATCGTGCCCATAGCTTCGGCTTGCGTAGAAGTTCCTCCTTAACAGAAAAAATTGTGTCAGGCATATTAAAATGTCCCAAGGCAGGTTTGTTTTGGCAGGCCCCAGTGCTCAGTACATTCTGTCTAATTTTTTTCGGCCCAAGGCCCCCAACCACTTTCCTACCAGCCGAAAGACTTTCTGCACCACCACTGTTACGTTGGCATGTTCCTCGCTCTCCAGGACACCCTGTACATGCAAGTTATTGTGCCAGGTGCGAATCTCAAGGTCTTCCATTTGATCCCACAATGCTGAATGTTCAATTTTAAGCTTGACCGCCTTGGTGTGTACACTGGTCAGTTCTTCAGTATTCTCTTTCAAACGGTGCTCCACCTCCTCAGTTCTCTTACCAGTCTTGGTGATATACCTCTGACTTCCACCATTAAGTCCTGGACCTTGCCCGCTCCAGACACTATTTCTATCTTAAGCTCAGATTTCAGCCAACTTTGGCAACTGGGGCAAGGCCGTTTTTCTGTTTCCTTGCTTCTCTGGTCGATGTCAGAATCGGACCCTTTCGCCAGTGTCTGGTAAGGCCTCGCCATGTGTGTCCATTGCAGCCTCTCCACCTCCAAGCCTAAAGTAAGATTTTAAAGTTCTCCACTCTCTCTTGAGCACCAAGGTGGTCTCCTGAGTTGTTTACCAAAAGAGAATCCACAAATGTGGAGAACTCAAGAAGTCCCACGGGAAAACTCAAATAAAAAAAAGGGGAGTGGGAGCGAGAACCAGGATTTACAAAGACTGGACCACAGTAATGATGAAGACAAAGCAGAAGTTTATTGAACAAGAAATGACTCAATAAACTTTTGCTTTGTCTTCATCATTACTGTGGTCCAGTCTTTGTAAATCCTGGTTCTCGCTCCCACTCTCCTGAGTTGTTTGTCATTTCCTCCCCGTGGTCCTCGCCACTTGTTTTTCTCCATTTCTCTTTCTGCGGGAACTTTACCTTCTTTCTCTTTCATCCTCTCTTTCAGGCAACCATTGCACACTCTCCTGCTGCAGCTGTCTATAACACATTATTCAATAAAGTTCGCAAAATGCGCACGGATGGCTGCGGATAGGAAGATTGCTTTAATGACCTTCGTCTCTTCATGGAGCTCCACACTTAAGCTTCCACTGCTGTGGTGTGGTGCAGGGGCGTAGCCAGACACCCAATTTTGGGTGGGCCTGGGCCCAAGATGGGTGGGCAGAAGAACTCCGCCTTGTCCCACAAGTGATTTGGTCTCTCCCTCTCTTGCCTGCATGCCATATGGTCTCTCAACATCCCCCCTCCCTTGCATACCTCCTCCCCTGCATACCTTGTAAATAGCAGATTTTCGCCGGCAGCGAGCAGCAACTAATACACACTTCTCATGTTGGCCCCACAGCTTTCCCTCTGATGCAACTTCCTGTTTACGCATAGGTGGGAATGCATCAGAGGGAAGACTGTGTGGCCAACATGAGCAGTGTGTATCAGTCGCTGCTCACTGCAGGCAACAATCTGCTATTTACAAGGTATGCAGGAGAGACAGTTGTTGGGAGTTTTCGACTGGTGGGGCTTGGGGATCTCTGCCAGCCACATCATAGGTGTGCTGTTACTGGGTGGGCCTGAGCCCAAAGTGGGTGGGCCTGGGCCCACCCAAGCCCACCCTTGGCTACGCCACTAGTGTGGTGATATCACTTCCTCTCTATCTTCACAAGTAAATGAATCTGAAAAGAAGCTTTTTCCTGGGCCTGCATACGGAAAAAGTATGTAAAGTGTAGCTCAGTAAGTTCTACCAGCTATGAAAATTAGCCTGAACAAAAATGGGCTTGATAAATAGTTGAAATAATTAAAGACCGTTAACCCGTATTTTAAAGTGTCTTTTATATATTTTCAGGGCGATCACGGCTTTGCTGGATTCAAGGGAGAAAAGGTAAAAGAAAATGTTCTAGAAACTGAATTTTAGAACGGTGGGTGGGGAGGTTCTAATGGATCACAGAAACTTTGCGCGTGTTTCCTGATATGAACCATTCCGCTGGCGACATTCAGCAAGGAGATTGAGAAAGTAATAGGGGGGCCTGATATGAGAACCTGAGCAAATCAACAAGAAATCAAGGTTTCTGGATATTCTTAGGAACAGGAAAAGTTATGACGGGGACAATTTCGAACATCTACAGGCTGCTTTGCGGGCCTACGAGCCAATTTTCAAAGAGAAACTCCCAGTTGCCACGGCAAAACAAAATCTCTGTATGGGCTTTGCTGAGCATGCCTTAACCCCTTCCTGGTGCTGCCACTTCTTCCCAAATAGGGTGTGGGGCACAGGGAGTTTTGCTGTATTACAACTGCTGCAGGAGTTTATTATGTTTTGTTTGTTTAGCTAACGTTAATTTTTGTTAGAATGTTTTTAGGTTTGAACAATTTTATGTTGTTTTGGAAGCCACCTAGAATTTGTAGGATAGAGCGGTTTATACATTTTTCCCACGGGAGGTGGTGGAGATGAAAATGGTAACGGAATTCAAGCATGCGTGGGATAAACATAAAGGAGTCCTGTGCGGAAGGAAGGGATCCTCAGAAGCTTAGCCGAGATTGGGAGGCGGGGCTGGTGTTTGGGTGGTGGGGCTAGTTCTGGGCAAGACTTCTACAGTCTGTTTCCTGAAAATGGGGCTAGTTCTGGGCAAGACTTCTACGGTCTGTGTCCTGAAAATGGCAGATACAAATCAAGGTAAGGTATACACAAGAAGTAGCACATATGAGTTTATCTTGTTGGGCAGACTAGATGGACCGTGCAGGTCTTTTTCTGCCGTCATCTACTATGTTACTATCCAGCTTATAATCGAAAGAGAAAAACGCCTATATTGCGACCCAAATCGGGAGATAGACGTTTATCTCCCCAAAACGAATAAATCGGTATAATCGAAAGCCGATTTTGGACATTTTCAACTGCACTCCGTCGCGGATGCGGACAAAGTTGATGGGGGCGTGTCAGAAGTGTGGTGAAGGCGGAACTGGGGCGTGGTTATCGGCCGAACAGAGGTGGGCGCATTTCACCGATAATGGAAAAAAAGTATGCGTTTTTAGCTAGAATTTAGGACACTTTTCCTGGACCCTGTTTTTTCACGAATAAGGCCCCAAAAAGTGCCCTAAATGACCAGATGACCACCGGAAGGAATCGGGGATGACCTCCCCTGACTCCCCCAGTGGTCACTAACCCCCTCCCACCACAAAAAAATGATGTTTCACAACTTTTTATTTTCACCCTCAAATGTCATACCCACCTCCCTGGCAGCAGTATGCAGGTCCCTGGAGCAGTTGTTAGGGGGTGCAGTGGACTTCAGGCAGGTGGACCCAGGCCCATCCCTCCCCCTACCTGTTACAATTGTGCTGCTTAATGCTTAGTCGTCCAACCCCCCCAAACCCACTGTACCCACATGTAGGTGCCCCCCTTCACCCCTTAGGGCTATAGTAATGGTGTAGACTTGTGGGCAGTGGGTTTTGAGGGGGATTTGGGGGGCTCAACACACAAGGGAAGGGTGCTATGCACCTGGGAGCTCTTTTACCTTTTTTTTTGTTTTTGTAAACGTGCCCCCTAGGGTGCCCGGTTGATGTCCTGGCATGTGAGGGGGACCAGTGCACTATGAATCCTGGCCCCTCCCACGAACAAATGCCTTGGATTTATTCGTTTTTGAGCTGGGCGCTTTCATTTTCCATTATCGCTGAAAAGCAAAAACGCCCAGCTCACAAATTGTTGAATAAAACATGGACGTCATTTTTTTTCGAAAATACGGTTCGGTCCGCCCCTTCACGGACCCATTCTCGGAGATAAACGCCCATGGAGATAGACGTTTTCGTTCAATTATGCCCCTCCACGTATACATTTTTCCTAGCTGTGGAACTCTTCATTATGTGAAGCTTAACGTAGTGACTGGTGAAGGGTCAGTCTCGCCAGTGCAGTGCCTGCCGATATATGTATATTCCTGCTTGTATCTCAGAGCTTATGCTTATGGGAACATTTGAAGAGGTTTATAGTTTGGCTCTTGGTTATGCAGAACATTTATGGAGGGGAGGAGGATAGGTTTACTAGTATGGGGGCAATTCTACAACTGGGGAGTTGCCATTTCTTTAACAGCATCTGGGTACCCAGACTCCATTATAGAATTTATTTATTTTATTTATTTGTTACATTTGTATCCCACGTTTTCCCACCTATTTGTAGGCTCAACGTGGCTTACATAGTACCGGAGAGGCGTTTGCAGACTCCGGTGTAAACAAATACAAAATGATATTGTGGTAAGATAAAGTTCATGTGGCACAGCCACTTTTGGGAATCGTACAACAGAAGAGTTGTGTTATGTGTCCATTACGTACTTTAGTTTTGTTGTGTTGCAGAGATCAGGCATTTATGTTGGATCGGTAGAGTATGCCTTTTTAAACAGGTTAGTTTGTAGTTTTTTCCAGACGTTTAGGTGGTCGTACATAGTTTTCAAGGCGTAACCCAGTATCCAGCATATCTTTTATTTTTTACTAGCCGTTGAGCCCGTAAAAACAGGCTAGTAAAGGAAGGGGGGGTTGAAAGCCCCCCCCCGGATAGGTCGCCACCGCCCCTCCCCCCCGGAGTCCCCTCTGCCACCCCTCCACCCGGGCCGGGTTCGTGGCTTCACTATTCAAACCGCCGGAACGCAGCACACAGCTCATCTGAGCTGCCGTCGGCCTTCCTTCTTCTCTGCGTGTGTTCCGCACTCGTGTGACGTAACGTCGGCGAGGGCGGGACACAGGCAGGTAAGGAAGGCCAACGGCAGCTCAGATGAGCTGTGTGCTGCGTTCCGGCGGTTTGAATAGTGAAGCCAGGTACCCGGGCCGGGTGGAGGGGTGGCGGCAGCGACTCCGGGTGGGTGGGGGGAGCGGTAGCGGCAACCCTTGGGGGAGGGAGCGGTGGCGACGGCAGTTCTGTAACTCGCAGGTGCACAGGTTCCCTCTCTGTCACGCCCCCGTCATCACGTATTGACACGGGAGCGGGACAGAGAGGGTCTTTACTGCGCATTTGCGAGTGAGTACGCCTCTTGCCATTTATATGTTTGATGTGCCTGCAGTTACACCAGCCACAGACCTGGCATAAATGCGGTCAGGTAAATGCAGCAGGGACACATGTAACTTTCAGCGTTCTATAAATTATGCATGTAAATGAGAGCCTCACCCATTGTCTTCCCCTGCTTCGCCCTTACATTTACACATTATACCACTTACATACACCCTTACAAACATAAGAACATAAGAGCATAAGCGTTGCCTTACTGGGACAGACCGAAGGTCCATCTAGCCCAGTATCCTGTTTCCAACAGTGGCCAATCCAGGTCGCAAGTACCTGGCAAGATCCCAGAACAGTAAAACGGATTTTATGCTGCTTATCCTAGAAATAAGCTGTGGATTTTCCCAAGTCTATCTTATTAACAGCTTATGAACTTTTAGGAAATCGTCCAAACCTTTTTTAAACCCTGCTAAGCTAACGGCTTTTACCACATTCTCTGGCAATGAATTCCAGAGTTTAATTACACATTGAGGGAAGAAAAATTTTCTCTGATTTGTTTTAAATTTACTACTTAGTAGCTTCATTGCATGCTTTCTGGTTCTTGTACGTTTGGAAAGAGTAAACAAGCGATTCACGTCTGCCACTCGGTATTTATAAAGACCTCTATCATATCTCCCGTCAGCCATCTCTTCTCCAAGCTAAAGAGCCCTAATTTCTTTAGCCTTTCCTCATAAGGAAGTTGTCTCATAGTAACACAGTAACATAGTAGATGACGGCAGAGAAAGACCTGCACGGTCCATTCAGTCTGCCCAACAAGATAACTCATATGTGCTACTTTTTGTGTATACCTGACCATGATTAGTATCTGCCATTTTCACGGCACAGACCGTAGAAGTCTGCCCAGCACTAGCCCCGCCTCCCAGCCACCAGCCCCCCACCCCCCCCCCCCCCCCCCCCCCGGCTCTGCCACCCAATCTCGGCTAAGCTTCTGAGGATCCATTCCTTCTGAACAGGATTGCTTTATGTTTATCCCACGTATTTTTGAATTCCTTTACCGTTTTCATCTCCACCACCTCCCGCGGGAGGGCATTCCAAGCATCCACCACGCTCTCCGTGAAAAAATACTTCCTGACATTTTTCTTGAGTCTGCCCCCCTTCAATCTCATTTCATGTCCTCTCGTTCTACCTCCTTCGCATCTCCAGAAAAGGTTCGTTTGCGGATTAATACCTTTCAAATATTTGAACGTCTGTATCATATCACCCCTGTTCCTCCTTTCCTCCAGGGTATACATGTTCAGGTCAGCAAGTCTCTCCTCATACGTCTTGTAACGCAAATCCCATACCATTCTCGTAGCTTTTCTTTGCACCGCTTCAATTCTTTTTACATCCTTAGCAAGATACGGTCTCCAAAACTGAACACAATACTCCAGGTGGGGCCTCACCAACGACTTATACAGGGGCATCAACACTTCCTTTCTTCTGCTCTTCACACCTCTCTCTATACAGTCTAGCAACCTTCTAGCTATGGCCACAGCCTTGTCACACTGTTTCGTCGCCTTCAGATCCTCAGATACTATCACCCCAAGATCCCTCTCCCCGTCCATACATATCAGACTCTCACCGCCAAACACATAAGTCTCCCGTGGATTTCTACTCCCTAAGTGCATCACTTTGCATTTCTTCGCATTGAATTTTAATTGCCAAACCTTAGACCATTCTTCTAGCTTCCGCAGATCCTTTTTCATGTTCTCCACTCCCTCCCAGGTGTCCAGTCTGTTACAAATCTTAGTATCGTCCGCAAAAAGGCAAACTTTACCTTCTAACCCTTTGGCAATGTCACTCACAAATATATTGAACAGAATCGGCCCCAGCACCGATCCCTGAGGCACTCCACTACTCACCTTTCCCTCATCCGAGTGAATTCCATTAACCACCCTCTGGCATCTGTTCGTCAACCAGTTCCTAATCCAGTTCACCACATCAGGTCCTATCTTCAGCCTGTCCAGTTTATTTAAGAGCCTCCTGTGGGGAACCGTGTCAAAAGCTTTGCTGAAATCTAAGTAGATTACGTCTATAGCACGTCCCTGATTCAATTCTCCGGTCACCCAGTCAAAGAATTCAATAAGATTCATTTGGCACAATTTCCCTTTGGTAAAATCATGTTGTCTCGGATCTTGCAACTTATTGGCTTCCAGGAAATTCACTAACCTTTCCTTCAGCATCGCTTCCATTACTTTTCCAATAACCGAAGTGAGGCTTACCGGCCTGTAGTTTCCAGCTTCTTCCCTATCACCACTTTTGTGGACCACCTCTGCCGTTCTCCAAGAATTTATTAAGCAAATCTTTAAGAGGACCCGCCAGAACCTCTCTGAGCTCCCTCAATATCCTGGGGTGAATCCCATCCGGTCCCATAGCTTTGTCCACCTTTAGCTTTTCAAGTTGTTCATACACACTCTCTTCCGTGAACGGTGTTCTATCCACTCCATTCTCATATGTACTTTTGCCAGTCAATCGCGGTCCTTCTCCAGGATTTTCTTCTGTGAAAACAGAACAAAAGTATCTATTTAGCAAATTTGCCTTTTCTTCATCATTATCTACATAGCGGTTCGCAGCATCTTTCAGTCTCACAACTCCCTTTTTAGTCATTCTCCTTTCACTAATATACCTGAAGAAATTTTTGTCTCCCCTCCTTACATTTCTAGCCATTTGTTCTTCTGCTTGCGCTTTCGCCAGACGTATCTCTCCCTTGGCTTCTTTCAGTTTCATCCGGTATTTCTCTCCGTTTTCCTCTTCTTCTGTATTTCTGGAACGCCAACTCTTTAGGCTTTATTTTCTCAGCCACTTGCTTGGAGAACCATATCGGTTTCCTTTTTCTCTTGCTTTTATGTACTCTCCTTACATAAAGGTTTGTGGCCCTATTTATAATTTCTTTCAGCCTGGACCACTGCCCTTCCACTTCTCGTACAATCTCCCAGCCCATCAGCTCCTTCCTCAGGTATTCCCCCATTTTACTAAATGCTTGAAATCCAGGATCTTGAGTTTTGAGTGGTCGCCCTCCACTTCAGCTGTCATATCAAACCAAACCGTTTGATGGTTACTGCTGCCCAGGTGGGCACCCACTCGGACATTTGACACACTATCCCCATTTGTGAGCACCAGATCCAGCGTCGCTCCCTCCCTCATGGGTTCCGTCACCCTTTGTCTGAGCAGAGCACTTTGGAAAGCATCCACGATCTCTCTACTTCTTTCCGATTCCGCAGATGGAACCTTCCAATCTACATTCGGCAGATTGAAATCTCCCAGCAACAGCACCTCTCTCTTCATCCCCTTTATCATTTTCTTCGCCCTTAGGAGCCTTGCTAGCATGTACATGTGTAACTGTACATTTATCTGCAAAATTGCTAGTATTTTGTAAATTTACATACGCGAGGGACACGTAAGTGTGGACACCAATTCTACTGCTCTTTATATGCCATGATTCCATAATTGTTGTATTGACTTTTTTCATGCTACTATGTCGGCATAGTGGTTAACAACGTGGGGTTCATATTTGTGGGCATTTTGAAGGTGCTGGTAGATGTCCTAATGATTTTTGTTTTTGACTCATGCATTGCGTTCTGATTCCATTCTCAATGGGTGATCTCTTGGTAATAAATAGCTTTTATCTTTTCCCTAAGGGTGATCCAATGGCTATTTTTGGACCTCAAGGTTACAAAGGAAGCAAAGGAGAATCAGTAAGTAGCACAGTGCAACGTCTTTATTTATTTTTCACATATATTTTTTAATCAAATTTTAGAGATTAATAATACCTCAAATTATTCAATAATTTCAATAATTTCAATAATTCAAACTGGTAACGATATCTAAATACAAACTCACCAACCAGATTGTATATTGGACTGTTTCTCTCACAGTATTTTTTTTTGTACCCCCTGCTTTCCCACTCATGGTAGGCTCAATGCGGTTTATATGGGGCAATGGAGGGTTAAGTGACTTGCCCAGAGTCACAAGGAGCTGCCTGTACTTGAAGTGGGAATCGAACTCAGTTCCTCAGGACCAAAGTCCACCACCCTAACCACTAGGCCACTCCTCCACTGTTGCTACTATTTGAGATTCTACATGGAATGTTGCTATTCCACTAGCAACATTCCATGTAGAAGTCGGCCCTTGCAGATCACCAATGTGGCCACGCAGGCTTCTGCTTCTGTGAATAGAAACAGAAGCCTGCGCAGCCTTCTACATGGAATGTTGCTAGTGGAATAGCAACATTCCATGTAGAATCTCCAATAGTAGCAACATTCCATGTAGAATCTCCAATAGTATCTATTTTATTTTTATTACATTTGTACCCCGCGCTTTCCCACTCATGGCAGGCTCAATGCGGCTTACATGGGGCAATGGAGGGTTAAGTGACTTGCCCAGAGTCACAAGGAGCTGCCTGTGCCTGAAGTGGGAATCGAACTCAGTTCCTCAGTTCCCCAGGACCAAAGTCCACCACCCTAACCACTAGGTATTCAATAGAATCATCATAACTAAATAAAGGGCCTCAAAGCTTCTCAGTCAGACCATTCATGAATACTTGCTCCCATATTGGGTGCGTCTCCACTGTATTCAGAGCAAAGTTTTATCATTGGTCCATATACTATTGTAACAGAGGGTAAAAAACGTACCAGCAGAAAAAACTCTCACTAGAGAGAGAAATCACTGGTTCCTCAAAAAAAAATCCTTGTGTCCAGTGAGACCCCCCCCCCATTCTCTTCTCCCCCCTCCCCCCCCCCCAGAAGGAAAGGCCTGCAGCAGAACATCCCTCTGCTCTGGAGTCTGAAAAGGTAGAACTGCGTTCCAGGCTGTCCCAGTGGCGTAGCCACAGGTGGGCCTGGGTGGGCCGGGGCCCACCCACTTAGAGCTCAGGCCCACCCAACAGTAGCACATGTTTAGCAGTAGCTGGTGGGGATCTCAAGCTCCGCCAGCTGAAGACTTCCCCCTGAAGTTAATGAAAATGCTACTCTCCATGATACCGACACCTGTGCATGCTCAGTTTTCAGCACATGCCTGCTGCATGTCAAGGTGGAAAGAAGCATTTTCCTGCCAGCTGCGGTATTTTTTGGGTGGTGGTTGGGGGAGGGAGAACACTTGGTGCCCACCCACTTCTTGCCTAGGCCCACCCAAAATCTGTTGTTTGGCTACGCCCCTGGGCTGTCCCTCCCAGAAATTAAGCCCTGGGTATCTTGGAGACAGAAGGCATACTTATCAAAACTGCCATTGATTTTTTTAGGGTAGCAGAGGATCTCCAGGGTTTGATGGGGATAAAGGAGAGAAGGGGGAAGACGGGCCGCCAGGTGAAAAGGTAAACCCATGAAATACTAGCATCACTGTGGTGAAACGAATAGAGACATTGCGAGTTAACGACATCGCTGCAGTGTAACAAACACACAAAACATTTTAACTGCACCATTGCAGTGCTATAAACACATGAAACGTGTTAACAGCATCACTGCAGTGTAACGAGTACACAAAACATCTTTAACGCATCACTGCTGTGTAACAAACACACGAAACACGTTAACTGTCTAACAAGTTTATCTTTCTCCCCAATCAATCAGGGCGTTAAAGGAGAACCTGGTTCAAAGGGATCCGTGGGGCTTTTTGGTGCCCGAGGACCAGTGGGACAGAAGGTCAGTAATCAGCTTTTTGAGTACTGAAGGTCAATAGGGTCCCACCTGTGACCAGCCCAGCGTCTCAGTGGCAGTGCTGCACGTGGAAGATATGGGTTTATTTCCTGAATCCTGCTCTTTGGGCCAGCCAGAGCAGTGGCGTAGCCAAGGGTGGGCCTGGGTGGGCCCTGGCCCACCCACTTTGGACTCAGGCCCATCCAGTAGCAGCACACCTAAGATGTGGTTGACAGGGATCCCCAAGCCTCACCAGCGGAAAACTCCCAACAACTGTCCCTCCTGCATACCTTGTAAACAGCAGATCTTCGTCTGCTGTGCGCAGCGACTGATACATACTGCTCGCACCAGCCCCACAGCCTTCCCTCTGATGTATTCTTGCCTAAACGGAGACAGTAAGTTTCATCAGAGGGAAGGCTGTGGGGCCAACATAAACAGTGTGTATTAGTTGTAGCTTGCTGCCAGTGAAAATCTGCTATTTAAAAGGTATGCAGGGGAGGGGAGGGGATGTTTGAGAGAGCATATGGCATGCAGGTGAGAGAGGGAGAGACCAAATCACTTGTGGGACAAGGCGGAGTAGTTCTGCCCACCCATCTTGGGCCCAGGCCCACCCAAAATTGGGTGTCTGGCTATGCCCCTGAGCAGTGGCGTTCCTAGGGGCGCTGACACCTGGGGCGGATCGCCGATGCGCCCCGCCCCCCCCCGGAACAGCGTGACCCCCCCCCCGGCGAAATAACCCCCCCCAGGTGCACGCCGCTGGGGGGGGGGGGTGCCGCGCGCCTGTCGGCTCTTCGTTTCCATGCTCCCTCTGCCCCGAAACAGGAAGTAACCTGTTCCGGGGCAGAGGGAGCATGCAAATGAAGAGCTGACAGGCGCGCGGCACCCCCCCAGTGGCGTGCACCTGGGGCAGACCACCCCCATTACCCCCCCCCTTGGTACGCCACTGCCCCTGAGCCAGAGATGGATGGAGTTGCTGCGGAGGGTAGTCTTACAGCCCTAGGCAGAGGGAGTTCCAGCCATTGTACAGCAGCGACACACGGTGGACTTAGCAGGGAATATGCATCGAGTTCTGAGGGGCAGGGAAAGCGGCAGTAGGCAGCCCTTGGTTGAGAACTGTCATTACATTGACTGACAGCGGTGGTTTGAGTGAAAAAAGACGCTGGATTATAACTAACATTATAACACATGAAGTCCATACAAACCAATAGAGACGCACCAAAACACTCTATCCTGAAGTCTCTTCTCCCGTATCCTCACCACCCTTAAAACCCTACCCACAAATAAGAATGTTAGACATTTATGATCCCTCGATATTATTTGTCCCCCTCTCGACTCACCATTGTTATCTTCTGATGTTCTATTCCCAAATGATATCCTGTATTTACTCTGTCTTCTATAACTCATCATAATGTAATCCATAATCGCACTGTAACCAATTGTACCTCCATCATTCTCAAAGTATTGTAAGCCACACTGAGCCCGCAAATAGGTGGGAAAATGTGGGATACAAATGCAAATAAATAAATAAATAAATAAATATGATATTGAGCACATTTATCCCCTTGAGAAAGTCTTGAAGAAAGACAGGTAAAACAGGACCCTGTTGGATTTTAAGATAAGTGGGCTCCATAGTGGATGTTTTAAATAAAACAAAAAAAAAATGTAATAATTAACTCTGAAGAATAAAGTTCGATGAATAGATACAGAAGTGAAGAAAAACGAGGATGAAGGTTTTTTTGAGCCAATGACGAACTGTGGTCTTGCTGGTTACTATGGGGCCCTTTTACAGAGCGGCAGTAAGCCCAATGCGGGATTACCGCCAGCCCAACGCCAGACCTTCGCAGACACTATTCGAAAACAATAGCAAACTGGTGATGTTTATATTGTTTTATTAAACCTCCTTGGTGTAAGTCCTCGCACCAAGAGTTGGGAGACTGAATACGCAGTACGTGCAATTCTATAAAGGGTGTTCAGCCCAAATTTTTCCCAGCACTTCTTGGCAATCCAGCCCTATATGGTTACATTTAGGCAACCCATTTAAGCCATGTCAATAGCAGGCATAAAGGGGAAAGGGAAATGGGACTTGATATACCGCCTTTCTGAGGGTTTTGCAACATCATTCAAAGCACTTTACATATATTCAGGTACTTATTTTGTACCCGGGCAATGGAGGGTTAAGTGACTTGCTCAGAGTCACAAGGAGCTGCAGTGGGAATTGAGCCCAGTTCCCCAGGATCAAAGTCCACTGCAGTAACCACTAGGCTACTCCTCCACTAGCAACATTCCATGTAGAATCTCGAATAGTAGCAACATCAACATTCCATGTAGAATCTCAAATAGTAGCAACATTCCAGAATCTCAAATAGTAGCAACAGCAACATTCCATGTAGAATCTCAAATAGGGAAATGGAACTGGGACTTGACATACCGCCTTTCTAAGGTTTTTGCAACTACATTCAAAGCAGTTTACATATATTCAGGTACTTTTTTTGTACCAGGGGCAATGGAGGGTTAAGTGACTTGCCCAGAGTCACAAGGAGCTGCAGTGGGAATTGAACCCAGTTCCCCAGGACCAAAGTCCACTGCACTAACCACTAGGCTACACCTCCACACACTTTAGTGTGTATTAAATGTCAATATTCTGTCATCTACGCACTTAAATGTGAGACCTGCCCATGCGCCTCCCCTTGTGAATTTACACGCTGGGCAACTTTCACACTCACATGATAGAATACCAGGTCTATTAAAGGTTTCAGGTTTATTAAAACCTGATATACCACCCTAGAGGGGGGAAAAAAACCTATCAGAGCAGTTTACAAAAAGGTAAAAATACCACTGAGCACGCATATGGCACTTTCACAAGTGAATTTATAAACATGCAAATGACACTTATATTTAGATGCTAAGAACTGGGGGTTTGTGCCTGATGGTTGAGCCCCTCATAATACTTCAGTCAAGCACTGATGTAAAGCAGTTTTCATTTATTCCACAGGGTGAGCCCGGAGAATCAGGACTGCCTGGACTTGCAGTGAGTAGATCTCATTTACCTACTAGAAATGCTCCAGGCTCAATAACATTGTTGGGTATATACTTCAGCCTGATTTATGTCTTCAGAGCAGAGGTGGACTGACCATATGGACAACTGGGCAGTGCCCAAGGGCCCAGGGCTGTGTGGGGGCCAAGCAGGGCAGCCGAGAGACTGGGCCAGCCCCTGCCGCCCCGAGGTCGCCACCGCCGCCACTTCCCCTCCACCCCCCCTGAGGTCGCCACCGCTCCCCCCCTCCATCCGCCACCGGGCCGGGCCCCCTGCATTGAAATCGCAGTCTCACCTCCGTGAAAGCAGCACTGCAGGCAGCAGAACGCCTCCTTTCGGCCCTCCTTCCCGCCTTGTGTCCCGCCCTCGTGGAAGTTACGTCAGTTGAGGGCGGGACACAGGGAGGGAAGGAGGGCTGAAGGGAGGCGTTCTGCTGCCTGCAGTGCTGCTTTCATGGAGGTGAGACTGCGATTTCAATGCAGGGGGCAGACAGTCGATGATGGAGGGCGGGTGGGACTGCAGCGCCGGGCCCCCCTTGGAGGCCTGGGCCCGGGAAATTTTGTCCCCCCTGTCCCCCCTCTCAGCGGCTATGGAGCCAAGTGCTTACATCCCACATGCCTGGTGTGCAATGTTCTTCTCTCACCTCCGGGACAGGGTCCGGGATGCCCCCCTCTCCTCCCCTCCCCGTACTCCCATCCCTGAAACCACCCCCCCCCCTTCACAGGCGGGGGCACCAGCGGCTAAATCGGCCATCTGCTGCTGACACCGGAACTTCCCTGTACCGCGGCCCACCCCCTTCTGATGTCACTTCCTTCTTCCAAAAAGCACGGGGCCACGGCAGAGGGTGTTCCAGCGTCAGCAGCAGATGGCCAATTTAGCTGCAGGACTAAAGAAAGAGGTCAGTGAAGGGGGGAGAGGGAGGCAGCAGGACCAGGGGGGGGGGGGGGGCACAATTAGCCACCTAGATCTGCCTTTCTGAAAATGATCACAGGCTTTGAAATTAATTTGTATTGTTCCGGTTTAGGTGCCTCAAAAAGGATGGCAGACTGGGGTTGCTGGCAGGGAACTTAGCAGCTCTCAGAGCTGATGTCTAGCATTGAACAGCTGACTGATGCTGAATATAGGGTCCTAACTAAGGCATCAGAAATCAGCCGCTGAATTACTTTTTTTTTTTTTTTAATTTGTAAAAATTTTTTTTTACATAATTCCAAAGCGAACTTTGTCAAGCAATGCGCCATAATTTACAAGGAAATAGTTATCCAGGGAGATCCCTGATCTACAATAACATTTATAGGCTACCGCTGAATGACTTTTTAATATCAATCTTACAGACCGCATGATGTGTGTGCAAAGTACCGCATGCACACTATGAGCTAGTATTTCTTTTATTTATTTATTTGTTGCATTTGTATCCCACCTTTTCCCACCTTTTTGCAGGCTCAATGTGGCTTACATAGTACCGTTAGTAACATGCAAATAGTCACCCTGTTGTCCTACATATTAATTGGCTTGGTTCTGATAGGACTTAGGATCCAGTTCAGGTTTCTAATGTGTAATTTTGGGGGCAGACAATGTTGTATCATTACTTACCATGTGAGATTGTGTTAGAGTGGAGGAGTAGTCTAATGGTCACAGCAGTCAACACCAGAGAAGCTGCAAATCCTTCTTTCCCACAAGTGCTTCTTGCAGCCTTGTGTAGGTCCCGTTTACCCTCCATTGCCTCAGGTACAAAAGTTAAATTGTAAACTATTTTATGCAGGAAAGTACCTGCAGTACCTAAATATAATTCACCCGGAGCTGAGATTTGGAAAGGCGACTAACCAGATCTGAAATCCAAACCCACGTGCAGATCAGCCAGGCTTTGTTCTGTTTCTGTGAGTCTGACGTCCTGCACATACAACATGCAGGACGTCAGAAACAGAACGAAGCCTTCGCGGGAAGAAGAGGACCTCAGCTGGCGGGGATTGGGGTCCCCCACCAGCAAAGGTAGGTGACGACGGGGGAGGGTTGGCGGCGGGAGGGGGGTCGAGAGGGTCGTCGGCAGGGGTCGTCAAAGTTGGTGGCGGCAGCAGGGGGGTTAGCAATGGCGGGGAGGGTCAGCAGCGCCAGGGGGGGTCTAAAATGTGCCCCCTCACCTCGAGCTCTGGACCCCCCTCCCGCCGAAGACTGGCTACGTCCCTGCAGTGAATATTGGGCCTGTAGTTGTTTTAAGCCCTCCATGATTCTAACTGAAGTTCTCTTCCTGCATTTCAGAATTTGTTTTCATTTTCTATTTTTTTTTTTAAGTGCAAGTATTTTTTTTTTGGCTCACACTTACTGATTCTGTGTCATTATGCACGATTAAAGAATTATGACTACGTTCTGGAACTGTAACAGCTCAAAGCAGTTTTCTTTTAGAACAATAAATAGGTTCCCAGCAATATATAAATGGCAGTCATGCATCCACCAAGCGTCCTGTTTAGTCACGGCTTCTACTCACACATTAGGTGTTTTTTCTTTTTCTTTTTTTTTTTTTTTTTCAGTATTGCATCCATAATTGCCTGAAAATAACACACTTAGAAGCTTTTATTGTCCTTTCCTTTATTGCATAAAAAAGGTTTAAATCCCAGAGGAGGAATTAAACAAATGCTAAAGTGCTTTTAGTTACTCTCTGTCCACCACGTTGACTTATTCAAAACTTCATGAGATTCACTTTAGGCAAACAGAATTGTTTCAAAGTGTTCTTACAGCACAAATCACCACCGAAGCCTGAATTCAGTGAAAGTTGAAGGTGTGTGGAAAGTTCCTATCCAGGAGTAAATCTCTACGAGACAGTACGTACGTTCTTTGAGTTTGTTTTTGTAGCATAAAAATAAATGCTTGGGCCCGGGGATGAATGTCTGACCATCTAACACAGCCCAAGAGTTTTGCAGCACCAAGGCCTTTGCAAATATTTGATGACTGGTTCTGTGTACATCCCTCCTCTAACACTTAACTTTTGTCAGTCTGATCAATGGCGTAGCTACGTGGGGCCACAGGGGCCTGGGCCCCCTCAAATTTCCTCTGGGCCCCTGGTTTTGCTGGCGGGGGTCCCCAACCCCTGCCTACTGAAGCCTTGTCCTGCGCCGGTCTCCTGCGCCGCCCTGCCCTGCTCTTTCTTCCCCCTCACGTCCTGCATGCTCCTTTTAGTGAAATTGCGCATGCTCAGTTTCATAAAAGGAGCGTGCAGGACGTGAGGTGGAAGAGTGAGCAGGGCAGGCAACGCGGCGACGCTGGAGACCAGCGCTGGAGAAGACTTCAGCTGGCGGGGTTGGGGACCCCCGTCAGCCAAGGTATTTTTGCTGCAGCAGTGGGTAGGGAGCAGCAGGGCAGTGGAGGGGGGAAGCGGCAGGGCAGTGGTGGGGCGGAAGACCAAAATGTGCCACCCCACCTCGGGCTCTGGCCCCCTCCCACTGCGAGGTCTGGCTTCGCCCCTAGTTCTCAATACCCCTCTGCTTGCTGATTGTGTGACCTTAAGAGGTCAGTCAGCTCCCTTTCAGTCCATTTAACCTCTCTCCCGCTGCCCTGTTGCAGTGGCGTAGCCACAGGTGGGCCTGGGTGGGCCAGGGCCCACCCACTTAGGACTCAGGCCCACCCAACAGTAGCACACATTTAACGGTAGCTGGTGGGGATCCAAAGTTCCGTCAGCTGAAGACTTCCGCCTAATGGTAACAAAAACGCTACTCTCAACGATACCGGAACCTGCGCATGCTCGGTTTTCAACGCATGCCTTCTGCAGACTGCCAAGGTGGAAAGAAGCGTTTTCCTGCCAGCTTAGATATTTTTTTGGTGATAGTGGTGTGGAGAACACTTGGTGCCCACCCACTTCTTGCCTAGGCCCACCCAAAATCTGTTGTCTGGCTACGCCCCTGCGGCCTGTTGAATGCCTAAAATGCAGTTGAATAGCCAGAAATGCACTGTCAGACATTTGTGTCAAAGTTATCATTATCTGCATAAAGTTAACCTGTTAAGTCTGGTCAGAGAAAATGTCTGTCCTAAATTTAAATAACTGAATAACTTTTCTAGTCAACTGTAAGTGGGTATAATCACAATCAGCAACGTAATTGCTTATTTTTTTTGAATGTCCCAGTTAACTTTAACTGGCCTGAAAATCAGATGATCAGAGGATGAAGAATATTAAGACTAAGGCTGCCAACTGGATTCAGTCCTGAGTTTACCTCATTGCATACAGGGATGTGTAGTTCTGATTTCTCTATTGCATCCCCTAAGAAACAGCAAGACTACAAGTCCCAGCATGCACTGGGGCAAACCCAGGACTGGATCAATCCCATCCTGGAAACCTGGATCCAGTTGGCAGCCTTATTGAAGAAAGACGCGTGGTTCTTTGAAGTCACTGTCAATTGTATTGTCACTTCATAGTTTGGGAAAGTGTCAGGATCAGTGCGTATTTTCTAGCAAAAAAGGTGCCGGTACTCAAATGGCAGGCCACCCTTAAGGGGTGGGAGTGATCACTGAGGGACCCACCCCACAACAGCCAGGCCCCCTGCAACAACCAGTAACAGAACCTATGATAAGGCAGAATTGTTGTGTAAAGCCTGAGCTCTTTCATTAAAACTTGGAGACCAGGGGTCAATTTTAGCAGACAATGGAAAAGGTGCCGGTACTCAGTCCCCCCCAAGTACCCCCTCAAAAAAAGCCCTGGTCAGGATAGAGAAGTCTAGCGTTATAACGGCCAGTGAACACTTGCAGAGTGAGGACAGGCTCCCTCTGACTTCCTGAAGTTCTACACTGAAATAACGCATCACTGGCTCCCTCTGCCCGATGTGAATTAAAGAATTCCGAGAAGACAGTGGCTTCTTTTGCAAAGCCGCGCTAGCTATTCCCGCCCGGCAAATGAGAGGAAGCCCGTAGGAATTGAATGGGTTTCCTCTCACTTGCCGCACTGTAAAAGAAGCCCTTAATGAAGTATCAGAATGAAAATCGTATTCTCCCTTTCTGCTGTTTTTTTTTCTTTCCTTTCTAGAAAATGAAATAGATACAATCTGCTAAGCGCATTTCAGCCCTAGCCCACATATGGTCCACGCAATCATGACTTCACAGGTCGCTACACCTCTGACTCTGCATTGAACATAGCAAATATCCAGGACAGCTTTCGAAATGAGTGTGTGTTAGTGGACTGTTTCCAGGGTCACCCGATGACTCAGTGCCACCAAGTACAGGCTCAGCCAGTTTCGTTCCCTTCCCCACTCCGTCCCCCCCCCCCCCCAAACACACACACACTTTTCCAGCATTCATGGAAATGTTAATTCTGATTTTCTTAGGAAAAACAGGACTTCCACTCCATGCATGCCTTGGGATAAAAGAAGGGCTCAGCCTGTCCAAGCTGAAAGGGAGTCATCATGGGATTACTGTGGTACTGAGGGTTCCTAAAGCCCATTGAAAACATTCAGGTCCTGAGAACCAGGCTGAGCCACTCCTGATTGTCTCCATCAGCTTTGTTTACGGGGGAACCTCTTATTTCACAGAATGTGCTCATTCCTAGGTCAGAAGGCTCAGTCTAACCCATTTTTCTTGTTCTCCTTCAGGGCAGAGCTGGACTTGATGGCAAGAATGGCTTGAAAGGGGTCAAAGGAGACCGAGGTCTGCAGGGACAAAAGGGAGAAGTGGTGAGTGTGGGAAGTGGTTATCCTAAGATTGGTAAATTAAAAAGAGAGAGGGGTCCAGAAGTACACAAATCAAAAACAAAAGAAGCACAGAAGGGCCTCCAAGGCTGGGACAATCAATATATATAAAAGGCGAGTGTCGTACTCACTCGCAAATGCGCAGTAGAGACCTTCTCTGCCCCGCCCCCATACATGATGACGGGGGGGGGGGGCGGAACAGAGAGGGTCTGTACTGCTTATTTCTGAGGGAGGGACACCGCCGTCTAACGCTCCCCCAACCCGAGTCGCCGCCGCCACCCACCTTCTACCCGGTCGGGCCCTCGCTCCACTATTGAAACAGCGAGGGTCCAGGAACGCAGCACTAGCTGCCGACGTTGGCCTTCCTTCTTCTTCTCTGCCTCTGTCCCGCCCTCGACGATGTTACGTCACACAAGGGCGGGACAGGCAGAGAAGAAGAAGGAAGGCCGACGTTGGCAGCTGAGCAGAGCTCAGTGCTGCGTTCCCGGACCCTCGCTGTTTCAATAGCGGAGCGAGGGCCCGGCCGGGTGGAAGGTGGGTGGTGACGGCTCGGGGGGGGGGGCGCGAATTCGGAGGGGGAGGGGCAGCGGCGAACTCGGCAGCGGGGGCGGGCCTTTCAACCCCCCCTTCCTATAATAGCCCATTTTTACGGGCTGAAAGGCTAGTCTTTAATAAACGAGACACGATACGGGCCGTGTTTTGGCACCACATGCACCTGCCTCAGGGGTCAAAACCCAATGTCCTTAGAAATGAGCAAATCTACTACTACTAATACTTATCATTTCTAAAGCGCTACTAGACGTACGCAGCGCTGTACACTTGAACATGACGAGACAGTCCCTGCTCGACAGAGCTTACAATCTAATTAAGACAAACAGGACGAATAAGGGATAAGGACAAAGAGTACCAAGATTCCGGAATCCCAAAGAGTACCAAGATTCTGGAATCCCAAAGAGTAGCAAGATTCCATGCAGAATCCTAAAGAGTAGCAAGATTCTGGAACCCCAAAGACTACTACTACTTATCATTTCTATAGCGCTACTAGACGTACGCAGCGCTGTACATTTGAACATGAAGAGACAGTCCCTGCTCGACAGAGCTTACAATCTAATTAAGACAAACAGGACGAATAAGGGATAAGGACAAAGAGTACCAAGATTCCGGAATCCCAAAGAGTACCAAGATTCCGGAATCCCAAAGAGTAGCAAGATTCCATGCAGAATCCTAAAGAGTAGCAAGATTCTGGAACCCCAAAGACTACTACTACTTATCATTTCTATAGCGCTACTAGACGTACGCAGCGCTGTACATTTGAACATGAAGAGACAGTCCCTGCTCGACAGAGCTTACAATCTAATTAGGACAGATAAACAGGACAAACAAGAGATAAGGGATCTCTCAAAAAACGTCATTCAGTAGACTTTCTGCAGCAAATCGTCCCAAAACACTTCAGGGTGTAGCAGCTGATTCTGATGAACCGCCAGCTGCTACACCCTAAAGCTCCATCTTACAGTGTGGTTTCATGGTAGACAATAAACTTCAGAATCTGGATTCCTGCAGATTCTCTTCGCTTCTCTGCCGGTAGATGGAATCTTGTTGGGAGGGAGCTTGTTCATTGCAATGAATTTCTTTGGCTGGTGGGGTACCTACTTCAATCTCTCTTTCTTTTCTAGGGGGAGAAAGGCGACCTTGGTCAAGATGGTGACCATGGGCAGAAGGGAGAAAAGGTACTGTACAAATTAAAAATATATTTAGTTCAGCTCCTCTGCACATTGGTTTACAAGATATGTTATAATTACTGATCCCTCCAACCGGAGAATTTTACCACCTTTGTATGCACACAAAGAGTTAATGTTATAATACATGCTAGACTAGATTAAGTATTTGGGCAACAAAAAAATGCATGCTAAGCGCTATTCTATAAACGGGGCTCCGAGGGGGTCCTTTTACTAAGGTGTGCTGAAATATGGCTTGCGGTAGTGTAGGCGCGGGTTTTGGGCGCTTGCCGATCCATTTTATAACATGCCTGTAAAAAAACCCTCGTTTTTTGCCGAAAATGAATGTGCGGCAAAATCAAATTTGCCCCACATCCAGTTTGGGTTTGAGACCTTACCACCAGCCATTCACCTAGCGGTAAAGAATCCGGGCGGTAATGACCTACACACGTCAAACACCACTTGGCGTGCATCCTTTATCGGACACGCACCAAAACTAAAATTACCACAAGAGCCACGCGGTAGTCGGGTGGTAACTCCATTTTGGCGCGCATAGGATGCGCGTAGACATGCAGCTTAGTAAAAGGGCTCCCGAGTTAGGTACCATGTGTAGACTAGCGGAATCTAGCTAGGACGCGGAAGGGCCTGGATTTTCCTCTCTTTGAGTATGCCTAAACACCGTGGAAGAGCGTCTGCAAGAACTCCCCAGACGCCTTCTACTTTACCTCAGGGTCCAGTGGATCGATTTCTGGGACCTTCGCAACGGCGAGAGACTGGCGCCTGGAGCGGTTCCTTGGTGAGAGCCAATGGAATAGAGGAAATGTCGGCCCACACCGGACTCGATATCACGCTGAGCCCCGACGTGCGTACTCCGCCCCCACAGCCCCAGTGGACCAGCTCCCCCTCCGTAGAGGCAATGGGGCCCGCGACGCAGATCGATAGGGGCCCTGACACTGGAGGAGTGATTGACAAACTATCGGAGGGGAGAGAGGTAGTGCAGGCACTGGACCTGCACGGAACAAGCAGTCCTGGAGAAAACGTGGAGGAGCAAGGCTCTGAACAGGCTGAGATCCAGGAACTTCAAATGGATGAGATCCCGGAGCTCATGAGAAAGCCGACAGAGGTAACATTAGAATTGTTATGGGACTTGATTTCTCAATCCCATAAGCTCTTTTTTCAACAGTCTAATAAACAGTCTTTTCAAATTACAACTTTGGGAAAAAGATTAGAAAAGAATGAAGAGAACGCAGAGATATTGAAAAAGCGAGTGGAAAAAGTGGAGAGTAAAATGGTTCATTTAGAGTCGGTACAACCTACTTTAATTAAAGATAATACAAATCTGAGATATAGATCTGAACCATGTGTAGACTAGTGTGTAACACCGGGATCCACAGGCAACTTTTGGCAGGAGAATTTACACCAACTAAAACCTAGTGTAAATCCTCGTGCATAAATTAGACGTGGATCCCCCGAATTCTGTAATACGGTGTGCATCTTTAGTGATTGCCCCTGACCTGCCCGTGCCCCTCCCGTGACCACGCCCCCTTTTCAGTTGTGCGCGTACAAATTTGTGCACGCATCTTTATAGAATAGTGCTTAGCAAGATTCGCATGTCAATCCAAATTGTTGTCAATTACACCAATAATTGGTCGTTAGCACCCAGTTTTTGACGCTAATTGGTTTGTTACTCAATGAAATTGTGTGCACAAATTTGATGTGCAACCAAATTTACACATGCAATTTTGAGTGAGGGTTTCTGTGTGTAAAGCATCCTATATAATAATTTGCACCTCCAACGTTCCATGTCTGGCTGCCTGGGTTCGTAACATCTCCTGACGTCAGCCAGCCTCCAGCGTTCCATTCCCCCTCACTGTGCCGCCCTCGCGTCAAGACGTAATGACGTCAGAGGGCATAACAGTGAGAGGGAAGAGAACGCTGGAGGCGAGCTGATGTCAGGAGAGATGTTACAAACGGAACGGAAGCCAGCGCCAGCCAGCCAGAGAACGTTCAGGTACAAATTGAGGGGAGGATAGAATCGCGGGACATCGAGGGGAGGGATAGAGGAAGGGGAGGGGAGGGCAGAGGAGCATTGATGGACATGGATGGGATGGGAGGACAGTAGAGGAGAGAATCGTGGGACACGGATGGGAGGGCAGGGAAGAGGAGAATCTCTGGACATGGAGGGGAGGGGAGGGGAGGAGAGAATCCCGGGACATCGAGGGTTGGGAGGGAGGAAGGGGAGGGGAGGGCAGAGGAGCATTGATGGACATGGATGGGATGGGAGGACAGTAGAGGAGAGAATCACGGGACACGGATGGGAGGGCAGGGAAGAGGAGAATCGCTGGACATGGAGGGGAGGGAAGAATTGCTGGACATAGAGGGGAGGGCAGCGGATAGAGAAAAAAAAAGCTTACATGACAGCTTTCCTGGGGCCCGTTTCATTGTTGAGGAAACGGGCATGGTTCCACTAGTGTTCTTGCACACAGATGTGCATGGATGTAGCTGTTCCAGGGATGGAGTCTGAATGTACCCATTAATATACACGCATAGAATATGTGCGCACATTTACAATCCTCCAAATTCTATATATGGTGCCTTAAGTTGTGCGCGCTAATTTGGTCGCATGGCCAAATTGAGCACACAGCTTAATTGATTTGCAAGTCAATCAGCGCTGATAATTGGTATTTAACGACTAATTAGTGACACTAATTGGCTTTAATTAGAATTTACATACACAACTTTCTAGGTGTATTCTATAACGTGGTACACGTAAATTCTGACGCACGCAGCTGAAAAGTGGGTGTAGCAATGGGTGTGGAATGGGCAGCTTGTGGGTGTTTAAAAAAAAAAACTATGCGCACTATTATGGAATATACCCAATTTGCGCCTAATTTAGGCGCAGGTATTTAGTCCTGGTTTTAGGTGGCCTTAATGAGTGCGCCTAAATTTTAATCACAAGAACAGCACGTAAGCATATTCTATAAACTACCTCTAACGTTATAGCGTAGTTTGTAGAATCACACTAAGTGCATGGTTTTTCGGCACCGATTTTTAAGGTGCCATTTATAGAATTTCACCCAATGTTAGTCTTTCAAATTAATTATCACATTCTGTTTAATAATTGTTTAATTCAACCGTACACGTCTTTTCTACTGGTGTATTCAGTGACTAATATCAGGAGTGGCCTAGTGGTTAGAGCACCGATCTTGCAATCCAGAGGTGGCCAGTTCAAATCCCACTGCTGTT
Organism: Microcaecilia unicolor; assembly: GCF_901765095.1. Classification (NCBI taxonomy): domain Eukaryota; kingdom Metazoa; phylum Chordata; class Amphibia; order Gymnophiona; family Siphonopidae; genus Microcaecilia; species Microcaecilia unicolor. The sequence goes on from NC_044040.1 coordinate 17,136,650, forward strand.
CCTTGTGATCTTGGGCAAGTCACTTAACCCTCCATTGCCTCAGGTACAAACTTAGATTGTGAGCCCTCCTGGGACAGAGAAATAATGTAGCTCACCTTGAGCTACTACTGAAAAGGGTGTGAGCAAAAACCTAAATCCTATATAATAATTCTCACCTCCAACATTCTGAGGCTGCCTGGAACAATTCTTTCCGCTGGAGGTGGTGTCCCTCATGTAGTAGATAATAGTGACGTCACACAACCCACACCAGATTGGCCAGTAGAAGGGAGAGGGGCGGAGCCACGATACAGGGAGCAGCGAATCAGCACAACACTGGGAATGCACAGCAGCAGGAACAGAAGCCTCTCTCACACAGTTACTCTCACATACACACTCGGAGGAAAACTTTGCTAGCGCCCGTTTCCTTGCAAACAGAAACGGGCCTTTTTTTTACTAGTAAATAAATAATTTGTATTGCTAGTTTAATAATATGTTAGATACATTGAACCCAATTTGATTGGGAAATGTGGGATATAAAAATACAATAAAATATATGAATTAATAAATGTCCTCAGAGCAGAGCTAGATTTGTGTACGAAGGCTTGTCTGGTCCTAGAGGTTATTGAATGAACCAATTTTAGGGCCCCTTTTATTAAAGGGTTGCCCTGTGGCAACCTGGAACGACTGCTTGCTCCACCCCCAGTGTGCACCATTTCTGGCACTAGCAGGAATAGTGAAAAATATTTTCACAAGGGGGTAACCCAGCGGTAATCGGGCAGCATAACGGTCTGCCAGGTTAGTGCTGGAGCGCACGGCCATTTCATTTTTGGTTATTTTCATCCACTGCGGTAAATGTGGCCCTGGTTAAAAATGCAGCTGCCGCTAGCGCAGGACCTCGTTCACCGCAGCTCAGTAAAAGGGCCTCTTGCAAAATCACGTCGGCATATGTGTTGCCTTTATCAAATTAGTACCTTCTTGGACATTTTCATATAGGTGCCCTGTTGTGAAATTGATCCCTTTGTGGAAAAAGTCCTACAGGGTTTTTTTCAGGCTAGTCCTGGACTACACCCTAGGCAGTTGGGTTGCCAAGCTATCCACAATGAATTTGGTTACAGTGGAGGTATTGAAGGCAGATCTCTCTCATGCATATTCTGTGTGCCTGACTGCTGAGAAGGGGGTTGAGAAACCCTGCTGTGCAGTGGCGTAGCCAAGGGTGGGCCTGGATGGGCCTAGGCCCACCTACTTTGGGCTCAGGCCCACCCAGTAGCAGCATACCTATGATGTGTCTGGTAGGGATCCCCAAGCCCCACCAGCCGAAAACTCCCAACAACTGCATACCAGCCTTCCCTCTGATGTATTCCTGCCTATGCAGAAACAGGAAGTTGCATCAGAGGGCAGGCTGTGGGGCCAACATGAGCAGTGTGTATTAGTTGCTGCTCGCTGCCGGTGAACATCTGCTATTTAAAAGGTATGTGGGGTAGGGGGGATGTTTGAGAGACCGTATGGCATGCAGGCAAGAGAGTGAGAGACCAAATCACTTGTGGGACAGGCAGTGGCGTAGGAAGGGGGGCGGTGGGGCGGTCCACCCCGGGTGCATGCCGCTGGCAGGGTGTCGGCTTCGCTGGTTCCCTGCTCCCTCTCCCCTGTTCCGGGGCAGAGAGAGCAAGGAACCAGCAGAGCCGACGCAGCTCCCAGCGACGTGCACTCGGGGGCGGATCGGCCCTCTCACTTCCTAATTCATGTAAGAATGCGCTCCGGAGGGGGGAGGGTGCGCACCGAGGGGGGGGTGCCGTGCTGCACCCGGGGAGGGGGGGTGCGCAGCGGCGACCTGCCCCGGGTGTCAGCCGCCCTCGCTACGGCACTGGGGACAGGGCAGAGTTCTTCTGCCCACCCATCTTGGGTCCAGGCCCACCCAAATGTGGGTGTCTGGCTATGCCCCTGCTGCTGTGGTACATCCAGCTTAGTGTTCCTCCTTGCACTACCCTTTGCTGATGCTCATGCAGCCTTGGTGCTGCTGGGTGCATTGCACGATCTTTGACTCCTGTGGTTTTAAAAGATACTGGTTCACTCTCTAGGGCTTTCGTGGATTTCCTGGGAGAACTGGAGCACCTGGTGTTGAAGGAGTTCAGGTGAGTCCAAGTTGGAGCGTACCAGTGACACTGTAAGGGCTCTAGAAGTTTAAGGGCATAGATAGTGCCAAAGTTTCACAATGACTGAGCATGGTAAACCCAATGGAAATTACCCCTTCTGAACACGGTCAAAGAGTTTGCTCAATATTTGGAGTGCTCAAGCACCTACAGATCTGGCGCCTATGTTTAAGGGGGTAATAATTCTCTAAAGTTATGCAATGTGACTGTTTAGAGTACCAGCATATATGCTGTATGTGAAAACATATGTGCAAAGATGCCAGATATCAGCCTCCGCATGTTTCCGATAGTGTGTAGTTTGCAGGTGGGCATACACCTAGGTGGGGTGCAAAGTTACACATATAGAATACTACAAGTTACATGCATATCTCAGGAATATAGGGGCACACATGCCAGCTTTATTGGTGGCATAAGCGCTCACGCATAAGCGTATACACACTTATATGCCCGGCTACGCTAGTATTTTATTAATAAGTAGGCACAACTTCTGAGGGTCTCTATATTAAGCACCCCCTAAATGACCCCCTTGTCGCTGAGCCCTTGAGGAAAAACAGGTTATGACTTTTCCAGACTGATTCCCAAAATTGAAGACCCTGTTTACTAAGCCGCGCTAGAGGCGCGCTTGCATTTTTAGAGCGTGCTAATGCTTAGCATGTGCTAACCATGAAGATGCCCATAATAGTCCTATGGGCATCTACATGGTTAGTGCGCGCTAATTTTTAGCACGCACTAAAAACGCTAGTGCACCTTAGTAAACAGGGCCCTGAGCATTTTCAACATTTCCATTTTTAAATTCCATCCTCCATGAACAGTTTCCCCTTTGAAAACCAGCTTGCTCAGAATGAGGGAAATTCTATAAATGGTGCTGAAAATGGTCACTGGAAAATATCAGCACAAAGTGCGAGTCTATAAGGGGCACGCACCCTTTAAAGAATTGCATTTAGCACTGATTCCCACGCCTAACTTCAGGCTCCAGACCATAGGAGCCAACTTTTCAAAATGATTGGGGGTGCTGAAATTTATTTTTTTTTTTATAAGTGGTGCATTCCCCCCTCCCTTGTCCCCCCTCCACCACATTCCGAGTTCCTGGGCCCCCCCTCCGAGTTCCAGGGTCATCCCCTCCCTCCCTCCGAGTTCCAGGATCCCCCCTCCCTCCCTCCGAGTTCCACAGGGTCCCCTCCTTCCGAGTTCCACAGGGTCCCCCTCCCTCCCAGTTCCAGGGTCTCCCCCTCCAAGTTCTAGGGTCCCCCCATCTCCCTCCCTCCGAGTTCCACAGGGTCCCCCCTCCCTTTCTCCCTCCCTCCCTCCGAGTTCCAGGGTCCCCCTCCCTCCAAGTTCCAGGGTTGTCATCCCTCCCTCCCTTTGAGTTCCAGGCCCTCTCCCTCCGAATTTTAAAACTCATCTTGACTTACCTCGTCGGGGTTACTGTGGCCGGCAGCAGCAATAAAAAGCATGCAGGCTTGGCGCTTACTTCAGTTTTCCCTTCTCTCTCTCTCAGCTCTGGTCCCGCCCTCATTTCCTGTTTCCACAAGGGCGGGACCAGAGCTGAGAGAGAGAGAAGGGAAAACTGAAGTAAGCGTCGAGCCTGCACGCCTTTTATCACTGCTGCCAGCCACCGTAACCCCGATGAAGTAAGTCAAGAAGACTTTTAAAATTCGGAGGGAGGGGGCCTGGAACTCGAAGGCAGGGACGACGACCCTGGAACTCGGAGGGGGAGAGGGAACGAACTTGCGGTGGGTGAAATATTGGGGGTGCTTGAGCACCCACAGTACCCACGGAGTTGGCGCCTATGCTCCAGACACGCCTGCTGAAATCTTGCGTAAATGCGGGAGCCCAAGTTTGGCGCGTTGAGGCCGTATTTTGTAACAATGCATGTAACGTTTCGGAACATCCCGACACACCCATGACCATGCACCCATTTTGAGTTTTGTGCTATTAGAGTTAGGCACCTGCCTTATAGAATAACACTCAGCTAGATGCCTATGCAAATTTTAATGGGTGCCAATTAACATCAGTAATTGGTTGTTAGCATCCAATTATTAATGTTAATTGGCTTCTTAGCCAATTAATTTGCTCACACATCTTAGGTGCACGCCCAAGTTTTGAGATGCAATCCAAGAAAATACGTGCACTTAATGAGTCTGTTCTTTCCATTTACTATCTGTGACTGAGTGGGGTCCCGCTGGCCCTGTTTCCATCCCCACTTACTGCGACAGGTTTCCTTTCATTACAAGGTTGCAGGTTGCTTTTGCCATAGTTACATTTCTTCTCAAATAATGCTTCCTCTCCACTAATTTTGCATCTAGGGATTTACCGGTGGTCCTGGAAAACCGGGAATGCCTGGATCAGATGGACTAGAAGGGCCAAAGGTTAGTGACAATTAAACTAATCAAAATGTTTCTAAATAAGCTATTTGCAGTTAAAGGGCTGGGCTTACCAATGGATGCTTTTACTAAGGTGCACTAAATGATAAGATGCCAATTATATTCCTATGGGCATCTTATCATTCACTACGCGCTAATCGTGAGCGTGCGCTAAATTTGTTAGTGCTCCTCAGTAAAAGGACCCTAAGAGGGGCATAATCTAAAGGGGCGCCCAAGTTTTCCTGAGGACGTCCTCGCAGGACGTCCCGGTGAAGGGGCGGGGAAACCCGTATTATCGAAAGAAGATGGGCGGCCATCTTTCGTTTCGATAATACGGTCAACATTTAGGTCGACCTTAGAGGTGGTCGTCCTTAGAGATGGTCGTCCCCAGTTTTCGGCGACAATGGAAACCGAGGACGCCCATCTCAGAAACGACCAAATCCAAGCCCTTTGGTCATGGGAGGAGCCAGCATTCGTAGTGCACTGGTCCCCCTCACATGTCAGGACACCAACTGGGCACCCTAGGGGGCACTGCAGTGGACTTCAGAAATTGCTCCCAGGTGCATAGCTCCCTTACCTTGGGTGCTGAGCCCCCCCCCACCCCCGAACCCTACCCTACTGGTTGGTGGCCCTCAGGACATGTTTGAGAACCTACTGATGAAGAGAATGACAATGAAGAGGGAATTTGGGGAAGAAGATTTTTGAAAACCACAAAGCCTGGCCCAATATTAAAAGTGTGTATCTTTTATCCTAAAAGAAATGTGTAAAAATGTAAGAAATTAAAAAAAAAATAGTACAAAATGACAAAAATACCCTTGTAATAAGATTCCAGGTGGAAACACTGGGGGTGAGAAACACAGATGCTGATATTTTTCTGAACCTTTACAAAAAAATATCTGTTTTCCAAACTAGTAAATGGAGGGTTTATTTTATTTTATTTTATTTATGTTTGGTTCAATGTGGCTTACAATTTTAGTTAGAAGAGGTGGAGAATTGCTAGAAGTTTAGTGGAGGGAGAGAATTACATTTTACGAGGAAGGATGGGTGGGAAGAGGAGCCAAAAGGGTTTCTTATGAGAGAGAGTCTGGAGAATTGTATAGGAAGTTAGCTAGCTGCGTACAGGGTCTAGAGGAGGGACTGGGGGTAGGAGACATCGTTTGGGGTCCAGAAGGCGGACTTGGATGAGGATGAAGGGGGAGGTTGGTTGACTGAGGGGAAGGTTGAGGGAGATGGTAGTTTTGGGGAGGGGTTGTGGAGGGTCAGTTTATTGCAACTTTTCCCCTGAAATAAGCATATATCCCAATTCATTGTGTTCCAGCAAGCAGACAGAGAGGGGAGAAATCTGTTTCGTCCTGCTAGGTTGTGCTAGGTCAGTGTAGGTCGTGGCTTACTTCAGAGTGATTTCTACCAGAGACAGTATAGGCTGTCTGCAGGAGTCAGATCCTCGATCTCATTGTAAGAGGGCTGAAGGGGCTCCATTTGTTAATTCCGCCACACTCTGTGCAGGGAGCTGGAGCGTGAACTTGGGAGGTAAAATCCGGCTCTTCTATTTGGCAGTGTTGCCTGCCTAGAGTCTCACTTAGGTACAGCACTCCCTAGACTTCCACTTTGCTACAGCTTTCATCGAGTTGTTAGGCCGCATTTACTCTTCATGAGTCTCATTCCGATTGTGGGTGCGCTAAACGTCAGAGACGCCCATGGGAATGCGTTGGTATCTCTAATGTTTCGCACGCCCACAATTTTAGTGCACGCTAAAAAGCTTGCTTGCTTGTTTCCCTGCGGATTAAAACCTCATGAAGGATATGGATTTAGGCAAACGACACAGTAGATCAATGGTTCTCAACTCAGTCCTCGGTAGGGTTACCATTCGTCCGGATTTCCCCGGACATGTCCTCTTTTTGAGGGCGCCGTGGGGAGTCCGGGCGGATTTCCGCATTTCCCCGATTTGTCCGGGTTTCGTCGGGACGAATGGTAACCCTACCGCAATCCTGTAATGCGGCCATTGCCGAGAGGGTCCGCCGACTCCGCCCTTCACTTACCATGTCGGCGGAGGAGGGGGTTGGCAACAGCAACACGTCATCTCTCTCCTCGACTCCTCGTCCTCTGAAGCGTGGGCCGACACAGCGCAGGCAGGCTACACAGGCAGGCAGCGTCTGTGTGCGTACCAGCCAGCGCCTGCCTGATCAGCTGATGATGACGCTGCACGCTGGACGCTGCACGCAAGTGCAGTTGCTGCTGTACTGCAGCTTGCCGCCTTCTCAGCCCGCCAGTCATATTATGTTGAAGGCAATTTCCTGAGCACCTGAGACATTTTAAAAACTTCACTGTAACACCCAGATTTTGATCCCATTCCCACCACTCCACTAGTAGTCTTCCTTTGGTCTTGTGGTTCATAAAGACTTAACAGACTATTACTCTCTCTCAAAAAAAAAAAAAGCAGTAGACAAATCCTATATATCTCCAGTCTCGTAACAGCTGCTACAGAGCCATATGAAATTTGGCCCTACCACACCTGTAACTAAAACGGTCTTCCCCTTCAGGCTGGTCTCACTCTTGCACTTAGGTCTTTTGATGAAATTGAAATATATGAGGATATAGGCTGCCATTGCAATAGCTGCTCCCAGAAGGGCGACAAGGGGCGGGGTGAGGTGCAGAAAGGGGTGGGGCAAGGGCGTGAAAGGGGCGTGGGGATGGTGTGAAATGGGGCGGGGCAAGTGTCCTCTTTTTTTAAGGACAAAAAATGGTAACCCTAGTCCTCGGGGCACACCCAGCCAGTTGAGTTTCAGGACATCCACAAAAGGTGTTCATGATATAAATTTGCATATGCTGCCTCATTGGTATATAAAGTTATCTTACCCATATTTATTGGGATATCCTGAAAACCCCAGCCCTGGATTGAGAGCCATTGCAAGAGATAAATAGTTAACGTTTTACTGAACTTTGTATGTCCATTGATAATGTGATTAGTTTTTTTTTTGATTGTTTTTGTTTTGGGGGGGGGGGGTCCTCTTCTTTGGAACAACCTTTAGGGCATGCGGGGAGAGACAGGCGCAGCAGGGCCCGAGGGACTTCCAGGAGAAAAAGGAGAAAAGGTTAGTGCTCTGAAAATAGCATCAAAATAGGCATTGCACAGTGAATCATCCATCATGTGGTGTTAACAAAATTATACACTTCCTGCGACATATACCCTTTTCATATTGGAAATGTCATTTATCTTGAGCCCTTACACTGATGAAGAAGCCGGAATGGAGCTGCATTGGTTTGTATCACCACACTTGTTTGCAGCCTCTGACTTAACCCTCTGAAGTAAAAAGTCTCACAATATTTCATTCATTTCTGAGGTTGCGTTGAATTATTTTCACATGCGGTGTAAAGGTTAAAGATTTGGTAGACTAGTAGTGACTCCCCATATAGGCCTGGTCAGGACACGGGAGCAGGGAATCATATAGTCATTCTAAAATCCCGGATCAGAGTGCTCTGTCTTTAGAGAGGAGGGGGGGTCAGGGTACCTCTGGGCAGGGGCGTAGCCAGATAGCCAATTTTGAGATGGGCCTGAGCCCAAGGTGGGTGGGCATGGAATTCCGCCCCCCCCCCCCCGGCCTCTCCAGTTTGCTCTTCTCTCCACCCCCTCCCTGCCCACAAACCCCAAATATGAAATACTTGAGCCGGTGGGGTCCCTAAACTCTGCCAGCTGAAGATTTCCTCCTACTACTTGAGCAGCCAGCACTCTTCCAAATGGCAGCCGGCAGCACTTGCTTCAAACTGATTCTGCAGCAGGCAGGCAATGCATGCTCAGTGCTTTTGCATGTGTGAAAACTCAGCATGTGCAGAAAGGCCGGTCTTAGCGTCGGCTCAAGGCAAGTGCTGCTGGCTGACATTTGGAAGATCGCTGGCTGCCCAAGGACAGAAAATCTTCAGCTGGCAAGGTTTGGGAATACCCACCAGCCATAGCAAGAGTGTCATAATTTTGGGTGGGCCTGAGTCCAACCACCCAGGCCCACCTGTGGCTATGCCACTGCCTTTGGGTTCACTGGAAGGAAAGAGATACCCTTGGCTTCCCATTGTTCCTTTGCCCACTAGCACTATCATTCTATGAGTTATACTTGAGAATAAACTTACCTATCGTATGCATCATTCACATGTTAGTTGTCGGTCGTTTCATAAATTGAGGCTCATCCGCTCTATTCGATCACTCTTACCCCTCCCAGCCCTCAGGGTCCTGGTTCACTCTCTTTTTACAAGTCAACTCGATCATTGTAACTCCATCTATAAATCGGTTACACTGAAGGATCTTCACCGTTTACAGCTTGTTCAAAATACAGCAATAAAACTCATTCATGGCGCACGGAAATGCAACCATGTTACGCCTCTGCTACAGTCCTCTCGCTAGCTCCCAGTTTCTTATCGCATTACATATTCAAAATACGCTCTACCGGGGATCCCTCATTTCCTGCGTGTCTGCTGTCTCACTACATCCCAGCTCGATCTCTCCTTTCCTCCACCCAACACCTTATGCGTATCCCTACTTTTCGAGATATGCATTTTTTTCTGTCACCTTTTCTACCTGTTTGGCGACCTTAAGATCATCACATACGATCACACCCAAGTCCCGCTCCTCTTTCGTGCCCAAAAGTGCTTCACCGCCTAAATTGTACCGTTCCCTCAGGCTTTTGCAGCCGAAATTCATGACCCTGCATTTTGCAGCATTAAATCTAAGCTGCCAAATTCCAGACCATTCCTCTAGCTTTGCTAAGTCCTTCTTCATGTTATCCACACCATCGGGGGTGTCTTCCCTATTGCAGTATTATTGTTGTTCTCTGTATTCGTATAGCTGTACTACCACGCATGCGTAGCACGTGCAGACACATTTTAGGCAGTTCCTGCTTCCTTGAGCTTACAGTCTTATAAGACCAACAGACAAATATAGACAAGGACTTGTTGTTACCTCTGTCATCAGGAATCCATCATATGCAGTCTTACAGTTTCCTTCCTAGCACCTTTTCTGTTTTTCATCAGGGATCCATCACACAGAGTAACATAGCAGATCAAGACCAGTATGGTCCATCCAATGCAGTTTACTTTCCCCATGCCTGGTGGGTGGGGGCAGGGGGACAGGATTGTAGCCACTATGCGTGCAGGATACTTTCCCTAGTTTCTATTTTTGGGGTGTACCTAATGCCTAGTACAGTGACTTTCTCCATGCTTGTTTTATTTTAGGGTGTTGTACCCCCCAACAGCACAGGTTATTTCCCCCATGGTTTCTTAAGACAGAGCAGAAGTCATTTCACTGAGGTGCTGCTGTGTGGTCTAAGTGAGTTTATTAACCAAGACTCGACCCAGCCGTGTTTCGGCCCTATGGCTTGCCTCAGGAGTCTTTTGTAATTGTATCTATTGTGTGGATGTCTCTTCCCGTAGTGCGGGGTTATCAACTCTATTTAAAAGGCGGGAAGCGCTCCAAATAGTGTTGCCCGTGAAAAATACGCTTGAACAAAATAATCAACTTGTCACTGCTCATCACTCGCAACACCTATCAACGATCTTTCTTCATCTGTTACTTGGGAAGCATCCTCTACAGGCTGCCTCGTTCTCCAAAGGAGCCAGTTCTCAGTGGGGAATCACCATGCACAGCTTCCCTCTTCATGTCCTGTTTCCAGTCCTTATTAAATCTCTTTTCCATAGTCACTCTTCTCATTCTGTCCTCGGGTCCTCATCAGAAAGATATAAAATGCATCTTCTCTTGATCATCCTTCAGTTAGCCACCTTAGCGAGCCTCCAGAGGTTTTTATTTCTTCCCACAACTACCTTCCATAAAGATGGCAAATGGCAGAGATGCATCCTGAGGTTGAGACAGCAGGGTGCATTTTGCCTAGCTAAGCACTTGACTTTTCGGACAAGAAAGCATTAGGAGATTACACAGTGAAGAATGAACTAGTTGCCCACATGCTGTGCTCAGTGCACCTGAACTCTGGAGAGCATCCATAGGTTCAATTTAAAGTTTGAGTCTCCTGTCTAACAAGGTCAACAAGTGACATGCTGGACATCTGACATGTTTGATCCTGGGGAGGGAAGAAAGATAACTACTGCCTCTCTGGCAAGCCCTTGAAACCAAAGGCATGCATGAAAACGAAGCCAGTTCTCTAGGCAAATAACATAGTAACAGATAAAGACCTGTACGGTCCATCCAGTCTGCCCAACAAGATAAACTCATTTTACATGGTATGTGATACTTTATACCCGAGTTTGATTTATCCTTGCCGTTCTCAGGGCACAGACCGTAGAAGTCTGCCCAGCACTGTTCTTGTACTAAATGTTCTGAAGCCAACCTCGAAGCCCCTCAAAATCTACACTCCAACCCATCCCCAATGAGGACATATGTTACCCAGGCATGCCATCTGGAATGAAAGTGTGCAGAAAGTGGGGAGGGGGGAATGGGGGCCTAAAGTCATGTAAGATCAATCTTTGTATCAGATAACACTCTAACACTGTACACTATGTGGAACTTACAGGGCTATAACGGGTTTCCTGGTCTGGCTGGTTTTAAAGGACCTGTTGGATTACCTGGAAAGGTGGGTGCGCCAGGACCACCAGGCTCTCACGGACCAAGAGGTGAACCAGGATCACAGGTAAGATGGATACCTAATGCTTGCACATCTCTAACCCCCCCCCCCCCCCCCCACCCCTACCCAATTGTCAAGGAAAATGGTGGCGGTATCATGAAGCAGGGCTGCTTTGCTGCCTCATGTTCTGCATACAGGTCTGGCTCTAAAACTAGGCAGACCAGGCTAGGATGGCACCAATGCGACAGTCATCAGCAGCCTTTAAAAAAAGTGAGAGTGAGCAGAACAGAGCCATGAGCAGATGCAGCTGCTCATTGCTTGCCATGTCTTGCCCTGTCTAAACAGAAAGGCCCTGTGCCACCTACTCTCACGTTGTATTAGGGCAGGTGGCAGCAGCAGCTGTGCAGCTCCAGCAGTGCAGTGGCAGTGGTGGTAGAAGCAGCAACACAGCTCCAGTAGCAGCAACAGCGTGGGTAGGAACGGAAGTGGGGTGTTGCTGGATACCAGATAGGAAAGAGAAGAGTCAATACTGGACAATTCGGAGGTAGAGAAGGAAATGAGCTGTGCTGAACACAGGGTAAGGAAGAGAAGATGCTGGATACCTGGAGGAGGTCGGGAACGGAAGATGCTGGACTATGGGGGGTAATGGAGATGCTGGACACTAGAGAAGGGGAGATGCTGGGCTCAGGAAAGAGGGAAAGGTCATGAGCTGTCCCTGGTGGTGGTGGTGGGGGGGGGGGGGCACACAGCTGAAGATTCACCTAGGGTGTCAGATACCTTTGGGCTAGCCTTGTCTGGATGGCTTGTCATCACTGATGGAACCATGAACTCAGCTTTATATCAGAAAATTCACCAACCATGAGTTGAAGGTGAGCCAAAAGTGAGTCATGCAGCAAGAAAGCAACCCTAAACATGCCCATAAATGTACTAAAGAATGTTTGAATAAGTCCTGACCTAAACCCAGGGGTGTGCTGGTAAATTGTTAACAGGGGGGCTCTCTCTCGCCAGCAAAGTAAAAGAGAATTCAGGAGGGGCCCAAGCCCACATTTTGGGATCCATTTGTTAAAGTAGCCATGGAGAACCGGCTCCCAAAATTCTTAAAAACTTAACAAATGACTCTCGAGAGCCTGTGAGAGCCTGCTCCAGCACACCACTGCCTAAACCCAATTGCAGTATTGTAACAAGACCTGAAATAAGCTGTCAATGCAAGGATCATAAGTACATAAGTAATGCCACACTGGGAAAAGACCGAGGGTCCATCGAACCCAGCATCCTGTCCACGACAGCGGCCAATCCAGGCCAAGGGCACCTGGCAAGCTTCCCAAACGTACAAACATTCTATACATGTTATTCCCAGAATTGTGGATTTTTCCCAAGTCCATTTAGTAGCGGTTTATGGACTTGTCCTTTAGGAAACCGTCTAACCCCTTTTTAAACTCTGCCAAGCTAACCGCCTTCACCATGTTCTCCGGCAACAAATTCCAGAGTTTAATTACGCGTTGGGTGAAGAAAACTTTTCTCCGATTTGTTTGAAATCTACTACACTGTAGTTTCATCGCATGCCCCTTAGTCCTAATATTTTTGGAAAGCGTGAGCAGACGCTTCACATCCACCTGTTCCACTCCACTCATTATTTTATATACCTCTATCACGTCTCCCCTCAGCCATCTCTTCTCCAAGTTGAAAAGCCCTAGCCTCCTTAGTCTTTCTTCATAGGGAAGTCGTCCCATCTCCGCTATCATTTTAGTCGCCCTTCGCTGCACCTTTTCCAATTCTACTATATCTTTCTTGAGATGCAGCGACCAGAATTGAACACAATACTCAAGGTGCAGTCACACCATGGAGCGATACAACGGCATTATAACATCCTCACACCTGTTTTCCATACCTTTCCTAATAATACCCAACATTCTATTCGCTTTCCGAGCCGCAGCAGCACACTGAGCGTCACAGCGTTGGAACAGAAAAGAGGGAAGAATGGACCAGAATTCTTCAAGAATAGAAAAACAAGCAGAGACACATAGAAAAATGAAGACAGATAAAGGCCAAAGTTACAGGAAACGTTTTGTTGAAGTTGTTGCTGCTCAGGGAGCTGCCATCACCTTTTTATATGAGTTATTTATTCAGTAGGATTCTTCTTCTTTTTTTATCAAGAGATTGAGTTGGGGGTTCACAAACTTTTTCTTAGTGTTTTGTATCTTTAGTTAGACAAATATAAATAGGAATAAATACACAGACTAGTCTTCATCTATCAACTTCTTCTACTATTTACTATGGATCTTGTTGGCATGAGATGCTGTATAGAAATCTTCGTTCTTACAATGATTGCTCTTATACTGTCCTTTGTGGTTGTCTCTGACTCTACTACATGCCGTCTGTAGAAGGTCACAATTGCTACCCTAGTCTTAAAATAAAGCAGTCCTCTGGTGCGTTTAGTTATTCAGAATGAAGCCAAGACCACGAGTTGTCATGGAAATTTCTTGCTGTTTACAAGGACAGTCATCCTTTTCACAAAAGGATTTCACAGTTTGGCGAACAATTATGGAACCGCATTCAAACAGATTTACAATAAGCTGCATTTACCAACAGATAAACTGATGGCAGGTAAAGATCTCCAAGCTCATCTCCTCTGCCCATTTTTCTTACTTTCTGCGATATCACAGACCCACCTGATCTCTGGCTTTACCCTCTCCTTTCCTCCATGAAGGATTCTCTGTGCTTGTCCCATGCCTTTTTGAATGTTGATACCATTTTCCCCCTTCCCCCCTACAACTTACACTTTGAGACTGTACCATACAACAGGGGCGTAGCTAGACAGCAGATTTTGGGTGGGCCTAGGCAAGACGTGGGTGGGCACCAAATGTTCTCTCCCCCACCCCCACATAAAAAAAATATCTCAGCTGTTGGGAAAATGCTTCTCTCCAGTCTCCACCTTGGTAGTCTGCAGCAGGCATGCGCTGAAAACTGAGCATACGAAGGTGCCAGTATTGTGGACAGCAGCATTTTCATTACCATGTGCTACTGTTGGATGGGCCTGAGCCCTAAGTGGGTGGGCCCCAGCCCACCCAGGCCCACCTGTGGCTACGCCACTGCCATACAAACTCCTTTTTCTAAAGAAATACTTCCTTGTTTCACTCTTGAGCCCTTTTTTCATGATGATCCCTTATTCCACTGGTAGAGTTAACGCTGTGCAAGGTGGAGGTTCGGAGTCAGCAGGGATCGGCAACATAAAATAAGATCTCTCCATGTAGGAACCCTAGTGGCATCCTTGCCTCACTTGTTCCACAGTAAGTGGGGCTGCTTCTATTGAAAACATTTTTAACTTGTACATTATTTTTGCCCTCTGGATATCTGGGTCACTCCTGTCATGGCCGTCTTCCTTCCTTTCCTCCTGAGTAGACATAATTAGATCCTTAAATCACAGCTCACATGGTTTATGATTCAGACTCTGTACTATTATGGTAACCCTCCTCAGGACTGAGTCTTTCTTGTCTTTGTCTTGTATAGTTATGGCTTCCGAATGAACATAATAGCTCAGGTAACGTTTTACCAATTATTTTTGCAAGTGCATTATCACCTCTTCCTTTCTCTGCCATTTAAACCTTTCACTCTTCAGCCTAACATCCCATGGCCTTTCCCCACTGCCTTGTCACACTGTTTGATAACCTTGAGATGATAAACATAGCCAGCACTTGTCCTGTTTGAAGAATAGAGTCAGTAAAGGGTTTGGTTTTTTTTTAAACTAAGACCACCAACTTACACATTATTTTGAAAATCATAAGTTCTTATCACTTGTAGACCACATTAAGAGGCTAATTCTATAACAGGACACCTAGGATAAGAAGAGAAGCAGGTACCTATTTCAAGCCTATTATTTATATATATATATTTATTTATATTTATATATATATATATATATCTTTTATGAAGATGAGGCTTCTGCTCCCACTCTCCAGCAGACTTCACTGGCCTGTGGCCTCTGAACAGGCCTCCAAACCGTCTCTGCCCAGCATCCTGAGCAATCCAACCTCAAGCTCCTGGGCCCCTTTTTCACTCAGGGTGAGCTGGTTCTTGGTATGCAAATTGTATGCAGATTAGCATGTTATCCTTTCACGCTCAGGGTGACCTGGTTCTCCAGCAGCAAAATTAAACAGGTCTTACCAACAGCATATTCAGGCAATTCTTTATTCCAGCCCCTGGGCACAGTTCTTCTAGCTTAAATACTTTATACATTTACATATCTTCACACTGAGCCTCCCCACACAGATTCCTGGGCTCAGCATTAACCTCAATACTTTGGGGACTTCTAACCCCAGGCTTTGCAGCCTGCTTCTCATTACTGGGACACACAGCCCTACTTCTCTTTGGACACCCAGTCCTTCCTTCCTTGGACACCCAGTCCTTTCTTTGAACACACAGTTCCTCTGAGGCTGCATAGTCCAATACTAATGCTTTAGGGACTTCTTACCCCAGCCTGTTTTTCTTCCTTGAGCACACAGTCCACCACAAGTCCATAGGGTTTAGCCAGTTCTTTCCAGAGGGATTCTCCTTCTTCAGCTACCAGCTCTCTTCTTTTTCTTTCTCATCTCAGGTGGGGTATAAAGTGGTTAATAACTAAACAGGACCTAGCCCATAACCGCCTGCACCTGTAGCTATCCCAGGACTCTCCCCGGTCTTAGCAACCTCCAGCTATTCTCCTAGCGCCCTCTAGTGGCCTCCCCCGGACATCCTGGACATTTTCAGGGGAACAGCGCCATCTAGTGGCCTGCCCCGGCTAGGACAGCCTCTTATTTATCACATACCCCCACCCTTAAGCTAATTGCTGCTCACCCTCAGCAACCCTTTAAGTCTTCTCCACTGAGGAGCAGCAAATCTACACAGGGGGCATACTCTTTTTCAGGCTCATCCCTGTTCTATCCCTGGGCCTCACCACCCCATCTAGGCTCCTCCTCCCCCTCTTAGCACATCACATGGCCCGGGCCCTTCCCATTCACTAGGCATTGAGGGGCTCTCACCGCAGCGGGCCCTATCTGACCCTTATCCCCTGCAGCCCCCTCCTACCTCCTGGGCGCCCGATGATACCATGTACCCTCTGAGGGAGGGGTCACCTAGCTCACCCAGGTCCCTTATCTTTCTCTTAGCACCTCATCTGGCTTGGCCCTTCCCCCCGTTCCTGGGGACCTGAGGTGCCTAACCGCAGCAGGTCCTCTCTGACCCTCCAACTGCAGCCACCTCCTACCTCCTGGGGCATCCGACCTAACCACGATCCCTCCGAGAAAGGGGTCACCTGACGACTCTTCTCTTAGCACTTCACATGGCCCGGGCCCTTCCCCCTCACTAGGGCGCCCGCCGATACCATGCTCCCCCAGGCTGGCTCCCTGCAGAAGGTCCCTTCTGACCCTCATCCCCTGCAAGTCCCAAAACCTGGTCCTCAATGTCCATCTTTGTTATTGTTCTTTCTCCATCGGCAACCGACTCAGGCAAGTGCTCCTGAAGCCCTGGCCTTCTTCACTCCGGCTTCTCAGGCCTCCATTCTTCCTCGCCGTCCGATGGGGTGCAGCCTGCAATCACACAAAAACAAAGCCTGTTGACTCGCCTGGCCCCCCACACTTGAGCTGCACCTGTCTGTGGGTGTGTGTGTTTGTGGCCTCCTCCATCCCCTACAGCCACTCCCAAGCCTCCAGAATCTTATGTATCCACCCTAACCTCCTCCCTAGGTACTCTTTACCTGGGGGAAGTGAATAAAGGGCTTTTGCTAGTGTTGGCCCCCTTGATGGGCTTCTGGAACACCGGCCTCTGGAACCTCCATCTCACACTAGCCCCTCATCTGGTCTGATCTGGAACCTGACTGCTCCCACATGGAAGTTCAGTGCAGATCCCACCACTTGTGAAAATAATGCTTCTGCTCCCACTCTCCAACAGACCTCACTGGCCTGTGGCCTCTGAATAAGCCTCCAAACCATCTCTTCCCAGTATCCTGAGCAATCCAACCTCAAGCTCCTGGGCCCCTTTTTCACTCAGGGTGAGCTGGTTCTCGGTATGCAAATTGTATGCAGATTAGCATGTTATCCTTTCACGCTCAGGGTGACCTGGTTCTCCAGAGGCAAAATTAAACAGGTCTTACCAACAGCATATTCAGGCAATTCTTTATTCCAGCCCCTGGGCACAGTTCTTCTAGCTTAAATACTTTATACATTTACATATCTTCACACTGAGCCTCCCCACACAGATTCCTGGGCTCAGCATTAACCTCAATACTTTGGGGACTTCTAACCCCAGGCTTTGCAGCCTGCTTCTCATTACTGGGACACACAGCCCTACTTCTTCTTTGGACACCCAGTCCTTCCTTCCTTGGACACCCAGTCCTTTCTTTGAACACACAGTTCCTCTAAGTACTGAGGCTGCATAGTCCAATACTAATGCTTTAGGGACTTCTTACCCCAGCCTGTTTTTCTTCCTTGAGTACACAGTCCACCACAAGTCCATAGGGTTTAGCCAGTTCTTTCCAGGGGGATTCTCCTTCTTCAGCTACCAGCTCTCTTCTTTTTCTTTCACATCTCAGGTGGGGTATAAAGTGGTTAATAGCTAAACAGGACCCAGCCCATAACCGCCTGCACATCTACAACTATCAGTGGTCACCACAAACTCATTCCACAGATTTCATTACAGAATAGGACAAAAGATATACCACCATACTAGATGTAATAGCCCCTGTGAAATCTAAAACTATACAAAAAACGAAAAGTAGTTCCATGGTACGATGAGCTAAAAACCCAATGCAGAAGACAAGATCAAATTTGGTAAAAAAAAATAAAAACAAATCCACCATTGCCACATGGAGTGAGGCACAAAAAAAGTACAAGAACAAAATTAGACAGGCTAAAAGAAAATTCTACAAAGAATAAGTAGGCTCAGATTACAAGGACATGAAGAAACTTCAGAAACTCATAGACAACCTACTAAATACTAAACCTTTGACAACAGGAAACAACAATCTCCCCCATCAACACACGAATTGGCCAGATATTTCGAAGAGAAAATCCTCAACTGAAGGAAGAGTCTACCAAGGGTTAACACCAGCCTCAAAAACCTATTAAACGTGTTCAACTACCCCCAAGAGGAATCATAAGCAGACAGAACTTGGATGACATTTGCCCAAATCACCAATGAGACAGTAACACAAGCAATAAGAACATTCTCCACCGCATACTGCATGCTAGATACGTGTCCCAACTACATAATGAATGCTCCCGCAAACCGTTTCATAGACCAACTTACCTCCCACTTAAACTTCATGTTCCAAGAAGGCCAGAAAGGGGCAACATCTTACGCCAATTCCAAAGGACACCAAGGAAAATATTAAAGATACCGCAAACATACCAGTAGCATCCGTACCTCTAACGACTAAAAAAAATGGAAGGCATCATAGCTAACCAGCTAACTGAAGGGGCAGGATTGGAGTGGCAGACCAGGAGACAATGGGGATTGAAGGGGGGGATTGGAGTGGCAGAACAGGAGACAATGGGGATTGGAGGATTGGAGTGGCAGACCAGTAGTAAACGGGGGTTGAAGGGGGAGGATTGGAGTGGCAGACCTGGAGACAATGGGGTTGAAGGGGGAGGATTGGAGTTGACTGTCTGGATAGATGGGAGTGTAATCTACAGAGCTTGGCATTTGCCAATATAGTGACTGATTTCTTGACAGTGTTTATTCATAGTCTACAGTAGAAAATAAAATGATCTTAAAGATGGGGTTGATTGCAGCAAGTGTGTAAATTGCACAGTTATGGAAATGTGTTGATGTTCCAACCTTGAAAAACTAGAAATGTAAATTAAGTTATATTGTCAGGATATGATACGAGACAAGAATGTTATTCTGATGTGCCTGTGGAATGGAAATGTCCTTCCTCATATTTATCAGATTGACTGTATTGTGGGATTCTGTTTCATTTGCTATGTGTTAATAATTGCTAATAAAGAATTATAAACTGAAAAAAAAAAAAAGAAGATTCAACACAGTGCAGTAAAGTGCTGGGTACTGGCTTTTGCCAGCTTACATTGGTTTTCTATTTTGCTGTCAACTGGCCTTACGAAATGTGCAAAAAAATATATTAACGAGATAAGTTAACTTATTCAATAATGATTTCTAAAATCAGATGTTGCCAGTTGGCACATCATGAGCTAATTTAATCCTTAATGGTTTTCATCATGGCTTTCTGTCCGTGGACAGGGTTTGCAACAGATTTATGACTGAATCTGTTCTTCGTGATCTGCCGAGTTTGGCACTTGCCAATATAGTGACTGATGTCTAGACGATGTAGTTTGTTTATACTTAGTCTTTAGTAGGAAATGAGATGAGGAATCACACACTGGCTTAGAGATACGACATGGAAATTTGGCTCATTGGTAGGGTTGCCAGATGTTTCTGGATCATCAGGGACTGGCTAAACCAATTGTTGTTCTGGTTTTGTTTTGTTTTTCAAATGAATCTCATCACATATCATATAGTGCTGTTTTTCTCAGAGAAAGCAGTATAATGAGTGGGAGTGAGAGAAGGGATCAGTGTTGAGTAGGTTGTCCCTCTCCTGACCCTGGCTCCCCTCTCTTTTCACTCCCCCTTTATCAGTACTCCTTGATTCAACATATCTTACTTAAGTACATAAGTGTTGCCATACTGGGACAGACCAAAGGTCCATCAAGCCCTGTATCCTGTTTCCAACAGTGGCCAATCCAGGTCACAAGTACCTGGCAGAAACCCAAACAATAGCAACATTTCATGTAGAACCCCAAAGAGTAGCAAGATTCTAGAATTCTAAAGAATAACAAGATTCCATGCAGAATTTCAAAGTGTATAGCAAGATTCCATTTAGAACCCTAAAGAGTAGCAAGATTCCATTCAGAATCCTAAGTACATAAGTGTTGCCATACTGGGACAGACCAAAGGTCCATCAAGCCCAGCATCCTGTTTCCAACAGTGGCCAATCCAGGTCACAAATAAATGGCAAGATCCCAAAAAAGTACAAAACATTTTATACTGCTTACCCCAGAAATAGTGGATTTTCCCCAAGTCCATTTAATAATGGTCTATGGATTTTTCCTTTAGGAAGCCATCCAAACCTTTTCTAAACACCGCTAAGCTAACCGCCTTTACTACATTCTCTGGCAACGAATTCCAGAGTTTAATTACACGTTGAGTGAAGAAACATTTTCTCAGATTCGTTTTAAATTTACTACATTGTAGCTTCATCACATGCCCACTAGTCAAAGTATTTTTGGAAAGCGCAAACAGACGCTTCACATCTACCCGTTCAACTCCACTCATTATTTTATAGACCTCTATCATATCTCCCCTCAGCCGCCTTTTCTCCAAGCTGAAGAGCCCTAGCCGCTTTAGCCTTTCCTCATAGGGAAGTCGTCCCATTCCCTTTATCATTTTCGTCGCCCTTCTCTGCACCTTTCCTAATTCCACTATATCTTTTTTGAGATGCGGCGACCAGAATTGAACACAATATTCGAGGTGCAGTCGCACCATGGAGCGATACAAAGGCATTATAACATCATTTTTGTTTTCCATTCCTTTCCTAATAATACCTAACATTCTATTTGCTTTCTTAGCCACAGCAGCACACTGAGCAGAAGGTTTCAACGTATCATCAACGACGACACCTAGATCCCTGTATCATACAAATGCTTAAATACGTGAAAGGTATCAATATACAAACAAATCTTTTACAGAGGCAGGAAAGTGGTAGAAGTAACTAAAGAGCATGAATTGAGGTTGCAGGGTGGTAGACTTAAGACCAACATCTGGAAATATGTTTTCACAGAAAACCCTTTCCGGTGGAGACAAAATAGTGACAGAGTTCAAAAATGCGTAAGATAAACATAGAGGATCCCTGTGTAGAAAAAGGATGGATTTAAAACAAAACTTAAATGACCTCATGGCAGGCAGCTCTAACAGTGGGGAAGGCAGTGCCTTGGTCTATATATCTATATATAGATAGATATAAAGAGATGCTATATCGCAACTACCACTGGTCCAACGTAGCCAGGGGTGGTAGTTCCGGCTTGAGTGCGCACGCCATAAAAAATCTTTTTCTAGCGTGGTGCTAACCCGGTGGTAATCGGGCATTGCCGCGCACTGCCCGGTTACCGCCAGGTTCGCTGCTTTAATGGGTGGCGGTAAATGCTCCCCGCCGCATGGTCACGTGGTAAGAGTTATCTTGCCACATGGCCATTTTTTAAAAAAACTTTTTTTCCACTGCGGTAAAAAGGGCCCTGGTGCACGGGAAAAATGGCCCCCCGCTGCTACCACAGGGCCCTTTTCCCCGCAGCTAAGTAAAAGGACCCCAAACTGTTAAAAATAGAGCAATTGTTAGCTTTTGAAAATGTTGACTGGATTTTTGTTGCAATGGCTTCCTTTTTGGTTTGGGAGATGCTGTGCAATTGAGCATTTGAGGTTTTCTCAGTTGCTGTTCTTAATAAAGGATCCCTTTTGCTAAAGGGTTGGTGTGCAGCAATCCGGAACTACCACCAGGTTACCGCAGGAGCCTGGTGGTAGCTCCCACCCTAGCGCGCACCATTTCTGGCGCTATAGGAATTTTTTTAAAAATTTTTAGCGACAGAATTTAAACGGTGGTAATCGATGCTGCCCGGTTATTGCTGGGTTAGCATGGGAGCCCCTACTGCCATCTCAGTGGGTGGCGGTAAGGGCTTCCCATCTAAATGGGCATGTGGTAAGCAGGGGCGTAGCCAGATTTCGGCGGGAGGGGGGTTCAGAGCCCGAGGTGGGGGGGCACAGTTTAGCCTGCCGCCGACCCCCCCCCCCCGCCACTTTTGACCCCCCCCCCCTCCGCCGCCACCGACCCTACCCTGCCACTTTCGGCCCACCGCCGACCCTCCCCGCACCTTTGACACCCCCCTCCCGCCGCCGACTCTCCCCCATCACCGCCGCCAGGTACCTTTGCTGGCGGGAGTCCCCAACCCCCGCCAGCCGAAGTCTTCAGCGCCGGTCTCCGGCACTTTCGCTGATCTGTTTCTGTGAGTCCTGACACCTGACATCCTGTGTGCTGAAGAAGACTTCGGCTGGAGGGTTTTGGGGACCCCCGCCAGCAAAAGTACCTGGTGGTGGTGACGGGGGAGGGGTCCAAAGTGGCGTGGAAGGGTCAGCAGCAGGGGGGTCGAAAAGTAGAGGGGGCCAGGGCTAAATCTGTGGGGGCCCATGCCCCCGTGGCCCCACCTAGCTACGCCCCTGGTGGAAAGTGGTTCACGTACTGCACGGCCATTTCTTTTCATCAAAAATTGACAACCTTTTACTCGCTGTGGAAAAGGGGAGCCTCAGCGCGCGTCAAAAACACATGCAGATGCTAGAACAGGCCACTGTTTGCCACAGCTTAGTAAAAGGGCCCCAAAGACGATTAAAAAAAAAAAAAAAGCAACGACAGATCAGGATCAAGCAGTGGCATAGCCAGACTGCCAATTTTGGATGGGCCTGAACCCAAAGTGGGTGGGCACAAAATTTTCTCTCTACCCCCCTCCCCCAGCAAAATTTAGTCACACTAATCAGATGCATTTGTCACACAGGGTAAAGTGCTGCTTTTCAGTGCATCAGATTTCAGAAAATTTATTTAATAGCCTAACACCCTTTTCAATGAGCTTTCAGAGGCCAAAACCTCCTGCCTCAGGTCAGTATAATGCTGTTACGGTATCCTCTCCTGACCTAAGGAAGGAAGTATTGGTCTCTGAAACTTCATTAACACAGGTACCATATTACTTTATCCTAAATTAAAAATAAAATAATTTTCTTTACCTTTCTTATATGGCCATTTACTTTTTCTCATTGTGTCGCTCCCAGTCTCTAGATTCTGCTTTCCTTTGTATTCGCTTAACTCTTCTGCCAGGTTTTCCTGGCCATTTGTCATTTTTCTCTCCTTTTTCTTTGCTTTCTTCAATATTTTTCTGCCTCTCTCTGTGTCAAGATTGAATTCATTCTTACTATCCACTCTTTAATTTCCTTCATCTACTTATGGCTTTTCATCTTTTTCTCACCCTTGTTCTCCCCATGCCCCTTCCTCTTATTGTCCAATCTTTCACTACTCCCCCTTTCCATGCAGCAGCTCTCCTCTTTCTCTCCCCATCCTTCCAGTGTCTCCCCTCTCTCTCCCCATCCTTCCAATAGTCTCCCCTCTTTCTGCATCTTTCCATCCAGTGTCACCTCTTTCTCCCTACCCTTCCATCCAGCATCTTCCCTCTTTCTCTCCCCATCCTTCTACCCATCTACCCTCTCTCCTGATCCTTCCATCTAATGTCTCTCTCCCTCCTTCTAACCAGTGTCTATCTCTCTACCCTTTTCTGTTCAGTGTCCCTTCTCTCTCCACATCCTTCCAGTCTCTCCCCTTTCTCTCCCCATCCTTCCATCCAGAGTCTCTCTCCCCATCCATCCGTTTTCCCTCTTTCTCTCCCCATCCTTCCATCTGTTTTCCCTCTTTCTCTGCCATCCTTCCATCTGTTTTCCCTCTTTTCTCCCCATCCTTCCATCTGTTTTCCCTCTTTCTCCTCATCCTTCCATGTTTTCCCTCTTTCTCCCCATCCTTCCATGTTTTCCCTCATTCTCTGCCATCCTTCCTTCTGTTTTCCCTCTTTCTCTGCCATCCTTCCATCTGTTTTCCCTCTTTTCTCCCCATCCTTCCATCTGTTTTCCCTCTTTCTCTGCCATCCTTCCATCTGTTTTCCCTCTTTTCTTTTTTCCTCGAGGCCCGCCCTGCATGCCAGCGCCAGCCCCAGCTCCCATTGCCAGCCACTGCTGCTTTTCCTGTTGAGCAGTAGGGCCGGCGCTACAAAAAGAAGAAGCGCTCAGCTGACTGAGCAGAGCGCTAACTCTAAGGACGAAAAATGTTTTTAAAAAAAGCGCAGCACCGGCAGGCACTGTCTAGGCAGCCTTGAGGCATTGGCTGCTAGCTCTGCAGGCTCCTCCCATCTCTTACGTTACTGCCCCTGCGTTGCTCCAGGGGCAGTGACGTAGGAGACGGGAGGAGCCTGCGAGCCAGCAGCCAATGCCTCAAGGCTGCCTAGACAGTGCCTGCCGGTGCCGCGCTTTTTAAAAAAAACATTTTTCATCCTTAGCGTTAGCGCTTCTTCTTTTTGTAGCGCCGGCCCTGCTGCTCAACAGGAAAAGCAGCAGTGGCCGGCAATGGGAGCTGGGGCTGGCGCTGGGCAGGCCTGGGCTGAAATTGGGTGGGCCTGGGCCCAGCCAGGCCCACCCGTAGCTACGCCCCTGGGATCAAGTATACGTATTTTATTCCACCTAGTCGGGCAGATTGGATGCACCGTACAGGCCTTTATGTGCTGTACTACGTTACTAAGATCTACCTGCCTCCTGCTGAGATCTCTGCTTCCTGTGTTCTCTGGTCTCCACTGATCACAAAAGGAGCCAATTAAAGTAACTGGGCACATAAGAAATGCCCGAAAATGACTTTTTTAAAACTAATTTGTTGCTTTATTTTTTCACTCTACCATGCAAATATATGCAAATTTATGAAAATGTGCCATCAAATTAGCAAACTCTTGCCACAGAATCTTGAAAAATCTGTTTTAGAAAACCATGGATTTAGGATAACAGAGTCATCTGGTGACCCTCCAAATCAAGGCTTCCCAAACCTGGCCTTGTAACTCTTTAGTCAATCAGGTTTTCAGCATATACTCAATGAATATGTATGAGATAAATCAATCTACATGAAAAACCCAGAATATGCAAAAGCATTTCAAATATATTAATTGTGAAGGTCTTGAAAACCTGGTGGCTATTGGGTCACCGAGACAGGTTTAAGAGCCTGGCTGTAGATTCTCTCTGTTACTAACATATTCCTGGATTTTTTTTTTAAAAACTCTGCTACAAATTTCTTGTTGCTAAAAATTGAAATTCTTCTATGCATCTTATTACGGAATAGTTTTCCACATTGGGTAATATAGAAATATATGCACAAGCTATAGCAAGAAGATAGTTTTTACTGATTTTATGGAAGAACTGTTTTACAAGAAGGGCATAAGTACATAAGCATAAGCACCGCCATACTGGGAAAAGACCAAGGGTCCATCAAGCCCAGCATCCTGTCTCCGACAGCGGCCAATCCAGGCTTCAAGAACCCGGCAAACCCCCAACCCCCCCCCCCCCAAAAAAAAACCAAAATTAATAATGTTCAATGGACTTTTCCCTCAGGAATCTGTCCAAACCCCCTTTAAATTCCGTAAAGCCAGCTGCTGTCACTACATTCTCCGGCAACGAGTTCCAGAGTCCAACTACCCGCTGAGTAAAGAAAAACTTTCCCCTATTTGTTTTAAATCTGCCGTATTCTAGCTTCATCTTGTGTCCCCTGGTTTTGTTGTTGTTTGAAAGTGTAAACAAACGCTTCACATCT
Organism: Microcaecilia unicolor; assembly: GCF_901765095.1. NCBI lineage: Eukaryota > Metazoa > Chordata > Amphibia > Gymnophiona > Siphonopidae > Microcaecilia > Microcaecilia unicolor. The sequence goes on from NC_044040.1 coordinate 17,162,109, forward strand.
GTCCGCTCTAATCCGCTCATTATCTTGTAGACTTCTATCATATCACCCCTCAGCCGCCTTTTCTCCCAAGCTGAAGAGCCCTAACCTTCTCAGCCTTTCCTCACAGGGAAGTCGTTCCATTCCCTTTATCATTTTCGTCGCCCTTCTCTGCACCTTTTCTAATTCCTTTATCTCTTTTTTGAGATGCGGCGACCAGAATTGGACACAATGCTCGAGGTGCGGTCGCACCATGGAGCGATACAACGGCATTATAACATCCTCGTGTTTGGTTTCCATCCCTTTCCTAATAATACTCAATAATCAAAGCTCCATTTATATGGATAAAACACTATTTACCTGTGATAGGTACTTTTTCTTTTCTTTTTAAGAGAAAAGCAGAAAGTGAAAGCCAGACAGACACACATGATATGTATTTAAAGAAGCTGGAAGCTCAGTCCTCAGTGGCAGTGCTAGCAGCCAGCTCCAAACCAGAGATAATTAATGCTTCAGACTTTCTTCTTCATTAAAGAAATTACAGGACGAACAGTGCCTGCAGCTCTCCCCGGAAGCCTTCTGCGGTTTGAAAGTGAGGGCAGGAAGTGCAGTGCAAAGGGGAGCATTGGCGGGAAGGGAGAATTGTGGGTGGCAGTCAAGGTGGCTGATTAAAGCATGCCGTGCTCAATTCAATAACAGACTTCGTGAGACCGTAATGTTTGTATGTGATGTTGTTATAAATGAATATATGCTTGTTGTATTTGAATGAGGTGTTAAGAGCAGCCCACTTTACTCTCAGGCTGTACAGGTATATTAATTTTTTTTTTAATAGTTCCAATATTTTTATTGTGTTTTATAAATGCTAACAAATGGCTAAAATAAAGCAATTAGCCAGCTTAACAAGTTAACAGTAACAAGCATCAGCATACATGTTCAAGTTAGGGCAAGTCCGGGATTATTTCGATAACAGATCATAATCATAAGTCACAGGAGTAATACATAATTTCAATTCTGACAAAGGTTATTACGTAGTGGGTTTATTAAATTTAATTTGGAAATACATTTGCGGCTTGGGATATAGGGGAGGTAGAAGGATAAGAGAGAGAAAAAAATGAGAGACTGAGACTATTTCATCTTTGTTGCCTTCCAGTTCCTCTGGGCAAGTCACTTAACCCTCCATTGCCCCATGTAAGCCGCATTGAGCCTGCCATGAGTGGGAAAGCGCGGGGTACAAATGTAACAATCAGCTCAGTTCCCTTTTCTAAACTCCTTCTGTCAACTTTAGTAAATGGGAGCTCATACACAAAACTAAGGGGTCGATACTCAAAGTGATTTAACCAGGCAAGAGAGGCTTTTAGACAGTTACATTGCTTCTCAACTCTGGTCCTGACCAAAGAAATACTGTTTATGTAGGGATTTATACAGACTCTGGGTATACCATAGGCAGCAGCCTAACACGCCCCTGCTAAATATGAAAAAAGTTTCTTTTATGCCTTTTGTTTTCATAGAATTGATTGCAGCATTTCTCTGCTTTTCGTTGCTTGTTTTTCTGTTACTTCTATTTCTCGTTTCCCTTGGATGGGGGCATTCCATTGTATTATTTATTATAAATCGCTTATCATACAATTTTAAGTGGTTTACAATGCTACGTACATAAATAGAACAGTATAAGAAGGCCGGACAGCTGACTAGCGAGCAGCCGCACGTAGCATGGCGGCTGCCAGGCGGTAGCTCCCCGGCCCGGGCCGTCCTCCCGTTTCCGGCTTCCCCGCCAGAGCAGTGACGTCAGAGGAGATCCCACCTGTGATTGGCGGGGAGGCCGGAAGGGGCGGGGCCAACCCGATGGCAGCAAATTTTGAATAAAGAGCTGCCGGAGAGGCAAGGCGAGGCAGGGCGAGGAGAGGAAGTCTCTAATATGTTGGACTCAAGGCTCGGGTGCTTCCTAGGGTTATAAGTTAATGTGTTCAGTTTATTGTGTTCAATAAAGCTGTGGCCATTTACTCCCAAAAAGTTTGCATTCTGTCCAGTCACTGTGTGCCTTATGTGTGAGGGTCGGGGAGTGTGAGTGTGTGCAGCCTGCCTATGTTAATGTTTTCTTTTGGGATCATGTGTATTTTTGGTTTCCTTTTTTTTGGTATTGTGCTACTTCCTACTCAGGAAGATGAAGGGATAAGCAATCAGCTGGATAAATTACTAAATGGGATTTTTTTTTTTTCGAATACGTTGAAGTGGACTGTTGTAAAACCTACATTGAAGAAATTAAAATCAGATAGAGAGTGCTATTAGAATTATTACCCTATTTGCAAATCATCCCTATTTGGGAAAGATTATTATAAAGATGGTTATTTATTTTTGTTACATTTGTACCCCATGCTTTCCCACTCATGGCAGGCTCAATGTGGCTTACATGGGGCAATGGAGGGTTAAGTGACTTGCCCAGAGTCACAAGAAGCTGCCTGTGCCTGAAGTTGGAATCGAACTCAGTTCCTCAGTTTCCCAGGACCAAAGTCCACCACCCTAACCACTAGGCCACTCCTCCACTGTTGCTACTATTTGAGATTCTACATGGAATGTTGCTATTCCACTAGCAACATTCCATGTAGAAGTCGGCCCTTGCAGATCACCAATGTGGCTGCTGAGGCTTCTGCTTCTGTGAGTCTGATGTCCTGCACGTACGTGCAGGACGTCAGACTCACAGAAACAGAAGCCTGCGCAGCCTTCTACATGGAATGTTGCTAGTGGAATAGCAACATTCCATGTAGAATCTCCAATAGTATCTATTTTATTTTTGTTACATTTGTACCCTGTGCTTTCCCACTCATGGCAGGCTCAATGCGGCTTACATGGGGCAATGGAGGGTTAAGTGACTTGCCCAGAGTCACAAGGAGCTTCCTGTGCCTGAAGTGGGAATCAAACTCAGTTCCTCAGTTCCCCAGGACCAAAGTCCACCACCCTAACCACTAGGCCACTCCTCCACTGTTGCTACTATTTGAGATTCTACATGGAATGTTGCTATTCCACTGGCAACATTCCATGTAGAAGTCGGCCCTTGCAGATCACCAATGTGGCTGCGCAGGCTTCTGCTTCTGTGAGTCTGACCGTCAGACTCACAGAAACAGAAGCCTGCGCAGCCTTCTACATGGAATGTTGCTAGTGGAATAGCACCACACAAATCCAAAGATAAGAACTAGGTGTATGCACACAGTATATAAGTGAATGCCTTTAATGATGCAAATTCACATATTATTTATATATATTTTGGGAGCCCTCGGACGATGCCACTTCAGAGCAATTTCATTAGTTTTTGCTTAGTGGCCAGGCCTCTCTTCATTGGGTACTCCCTTTTGTTAAACCTTAAATAAATGCTGTGGCAAACACACTCCACTGGTGCCACTGGGCGCTGCCTGTGCCTGAAGTGGGAATTGAACTCAGTTCCTCAGTTCCCCAGAACCAAAGTCCACCACCTTAACCACTAGGCCACTCCTCCGTCAGTAAGTTGATTTCATTGACACTTATAAATTATTGAACTCTTTTCAATCGGAATCTGGGAAAATCACAGAATAAAGACAGTGCTTGTTGATTTGTTACACTGGACAAATGGGATAGGAGTGCCGTATTGTTGATGATTGCTGTACACCACCTTGGGTGAATCTCCTCATAAAGGTGGTTACTAAATCCCAATAAATAAATAAAAGCAGCTTTTGACACGGTTAATTATGAATTCTTGCTGGACCAGCTGTGAAAGGTAGGGATTGAGGGACTCAGTTCTGGACTGATTTCAGTTTTGTCTAGAACACAGAGAATGCTGGTGGGTCATTATATCTCTCACAGCTTGGGATTTATTTAATTTATTTGGATTTTGCTCACACCTTTTTCAGTAGTAGCTCAAGGTGAGTTACATTCAGGTACACTGGATATTTCTCTGTCCCAGGAGGGCTCACAATCTAAGTTTGTACCTGAGGCAATGGAGGGTTAAGTGACTTGCCCAAGATCACAAAGAGCAGCAGCAGGATTTGAACTGGCCACCTCTTGATGTCAAGACTGGTGCTCTAACCACTAGACCACTCCTATTCTTTGGGGTTCTACATGGAATGTTGCTACTCTGAGATTCTGCATGGAATCTTTTTACTCTTTAGGATTCTAGAATCTTGCTATTTATTTATTTATTTAGATTTTGCTCACACCTTTTTCAGTAGTAGCTCAAGGTGAGTTACATTCAGGTACTCTGGATAGTTCTCTGTCCCAGGAGTGCTCACAATCTAAGTTTGTACCTGAGGCAATGGAGGGTTAAGTGACTTGCCCAAGATCACAAGGAGCAGGAGTGGGATTTGAACCAGCCACCTCTTGATGTCAAGACTGGTGCTCGAACCACTAGGTTACTCCTCCACTCAATTCAAGGAGTCCCACAGGTCTCTCTTTTGTCCCCATATCTGTTTAATTTGGTATTTAACAAACGTGTGATATGTCAAAAGAGTCAGGCTGCATTATTATGTCTTTGCAGCTGTCACACAAATACTTTACTGTGTTAAGAAGGGAGGGGATGGGTTAAGGGTTTAAATTGCTGCGTAAAGAAAGTAGATGTTATCTGAAATTAAATCCCTCCAAAATCGAGGCAATGTGTGTTGGAGGCCAGAGTATCTGGTTAGATAATACTTCTAACTTTGGAGAGTGCATTGACTCTTCTGTAGAGTTAGCTTGTTAAATATGTACTTTGAATCTATCTTCCTTTGTTCAACTTTGCTTATTGCAACAGTTGTAGCCATATGTGTCTCATTTTAGTGTAGCAACTGTAGCTCAGACAATGGTTTTGACCACTAGATGACTGTAATGCCACATAAAGTCGTTGGTGAGGCCCCACTTGGAGTATTGTGCTCAGTTTTTGGAGGCCGTATATTGCTAAAGATGTAAAAAGACTGGAAGCGGTGCAAAGAAAAGCTACGAAAATGGTATGGGATTTACGTTGCAAACTGTACAAGGAGAGACTTGCTGACCTGAACATGTATACCTTGGAGGAAAGGAGAAACAGGGATGACATGATACAGACGTTCAAATATTTGAAAGGTATTAATCCACAAACGAACCTTTTCCAGAGAAGAGAAGGCAGTAGAATTAGAGGACATGAATTGAGGTTGAAGGGGGGCAGACTCAGGACTAATGTCAGGAAGTATTATTTCATGGAGAGGGTGGTGGATATGTGGAATGCCCTCCTGCAGGAGGTGGTGGAGATGAAAACAGTAATGGAATTCAAACATGCGTGGAATAAACACAAAGGAATCCTGTTTAGAAGGAATGGTTCCGTGGAATCTTAGCGGAGATTGGGTGGCGACGCCGGTAATTGGAAACAAAACGGGAGCTGGGCAGACTTCTACAGTCTATGCCCTGATCGTGACTGAATAGATAGGGATGGGCTAGAGTGTAAATTTTAAGGGGCTTCAATGTTAGCTTCAGAACTTAGTACAAGAACAGTACTGGGCAGACTTCTATGGTCTGTACCCTGAGAAAGGCAAGGACAAATCAAACTCGGGTATACATATAAAGTATCACATACCATGTAAATGAGTTTATCTTGTTGGGCAGACTGGATGGACCGTTCAGGTCTTTATCTGCTGTCATTTACTATGTTACTACGTTACTCTTCGGGGTTCTACATGGAATGTTGCTACTAATTGGGATTCCAGAATCTTGTAACTCTTTAGGATTCCAGAATCTTCAGAACCTTTAGTACAAGAAAAGTGCAGGGCAGACTTCTATGGTCTGTGCCCTGAGAAAGGCAAGGACAAATCAAACTTGGGTATACATATAAAGTATCACATATCATGTAAATGAGTTTATCTTGTTGGGCAGACTTGTCCTTACATCATCCAGGCTCTTATCAGCTGGGGGGCCCTGTTCACAGCGAAAGTCAAGAGCTTCTTTGACCAGGAGTCTGGTTCTACGCAGTGCGTCCACCCATAGATGAGCCTCCGATTTCGCTGTTACAAGCTCCCCTTTTTATTAGGCTTAGAACTCATGTTCAGAGCCAAGGAAAATTACAGGAATGTACATGAGGATGCAGTCACATGCTTCCGGCTCAAGTAAACAAACCACTGGCCAGGTGGCTCATCTCCTGAACTCCGAGCACATCCTGTTTCCCTCCTGCACAAACTGAATTGGTCAGAGATGCGCCTTATCTTCCACATTCCAACTTGTTTTTGTATTTACAAGAAAAGTTACTTTCGGTCAAAGACAGAAGATTTCAGAGTGTATTATCGATCAAAGCAGGGTTGAAAAGCAGTCCTTTACATCTTCCATTACAATCTGGCATCTAAAACTGATGTGCTTCTTTCCTTCCTGTAGGGTGGAAGAGGAAGAAGAGGAAGGTCACAGCCATGTCCCAGAGGGAGTCCAGGAATTCCAGGAAATAAAGGAGAAATGGTTAGTAAACATAATTTAGAAAGTTTGGTCTTTCAGGTACATGTATGTACTAGAAAATACTTTGGAGTATTCTATCGTGTGCGACTTTTCAACACAGTTCTTAATATCTCTGAATTACCTTATGCCACTGAACTGCTTGAATCCCTTTACAGATGATCACTGTATGTGTAACAAGGTTCTGCTTATATCCCACAGTGAACCTCTCAAATCATTGGAAAATAGCAATTGCTGGACAGCCAAGCATCTGCAGTAAAGCAATGCATTTTATCCTTTAACATAGCCTGTTTCTATACAAGTAACAGCACAGTTTGCTTGGAACTGTTTTCTCTGTCTCCTTCCGCTGGTAGATGGACACAGCCGATGGTGGGAGGCGGGGCTGGTGGTTGGGAGGCGGGGATAGTGCTGGGCAGACTTATACAGTCTGTGCCAGAGCCGGTGGTGGGAGGCAGGGCTGGTGGTTGGGAGGCGGGGATAGTGCTGGGCAGACTTATACGGTCTGTGCCAGAGCCGGTGGTGGGAGGCAGGGCTGGTGGGTGGGTGGGAGGCGGAGATAGTGCTGGGCAGACTTATACGGTCTGTGCCAGAGCCGGTGGTGGGAGGCGGGACTGGTGGTTGGGGGCGGGGATAGTGCTGGGCAGACTTATACGGTCTGTGCCAGAGCCGGTGGTGGGAGGCGGGACTGGTGGTTGGGAGGTGGGGATAGTGCTGGGCAGACTTATACAGTCTGTGCCAGAGCCGGTGGTGGGAGGCGGGGCTGGTGGTTGGGAGACGGGAATAGTGCTGGGCAGACTTATACGGTCTGTGCCCTGAAAATGACAGATACAAATCAAGGTAAGGTATACACAAGAAGTAGCACATATGAGTTTATCTTGTTGGACAGACTGGATGGATCGTGCACTTACAGTGGTGGAAATAAGTATTTGATCCCTTGCTGATTTTGTAAGTGTGCCCACTGACAAAGACATGAGCAGCCCATAATTGAAGGGTAGGTTATTGGTAACAGTGAGAGATAGCACATCACAAATTAAATCCGGAAAATCACATTGTGGAAAGTATATGAATTTATTTGCATTCTGCAGAGGGAAATAAGTATTTAATCCCTCTGGCAAACAAGACCTAATACTTGGTGGCAAAACCCTTGTTGGCAAGCACAGCGGTCAGACGTCTTCTGTAGTTGATGATGAGGTTTGCACACATGTCAGGAGGAATTTTGGTCCACTCCTCTTTGCAGATCATCTCTAAATCATTAAGAGTTCTGGGCTATCGCTTGGCAACTCGCAGCTTCAGCTCCCTCCATAAGTTTTCAATGAGATTAAGGTCTGGTGACTGGCTAGGCCACTCCATGACCCTAATGTGCTTCTTCCTGAGCCACTCCTTTGTTGCCTTGGCTGTATGTTTTGGGTCATTGTCGTGCTGGAAGACCCAGCCACGACCCATTTTTAAGGCCCTGGCGGAGGGAAGGAGGTTGTCACTCAGAATTGTACGGTACATGGCCCCATCCATTCTCCCATTGATGCGGTGAAGTAGTCCTGTGCCCTTAGCAGAGAAACACCCCCAAAACATAACATTTCCACCTCCATGCTTGACAGTGGGGACGGTGTTCTTTGGGTCATAGGCAGCATTTCTCTTCCTCCAAACACGGCGAGTTGAGTTCATGCCAAAGAGCTCAATTTTGTCTCATCTGACCACAGCACCTTCTCCCAATCACTCTCGGCATCATCCAGGTGTTCACTGGCAAACTTCAGACGGGCCATCACATGTGCCTTCCGGAGCAGGGGGACCTTGCGGGCACTGCAGGATTGCAATCCGTTATGTCGTAATGTGTTACCAATGGTTTTCGTGGTGACAGTGGTCCCAGCTGCCTTGCGATCATTGACAAGTTCCCCCCTTGTAGTTGTAGGCTGATTTCTAACCTTCCTCATGATCAAGGATACCCCACGAGGTGAGATTTTGCGTGGAGCCCCAGATCTTTGTCGATTGACAGTCATTTTGTACTTCTTCCATTTTCTTACTATGGCACCAACAGTTGTCTCCTTCTCGCCCAGCGTCTTACTGATGGTTTTGTAGCCCATTCCAGCCTTGTGCAGGTGTATGATCTTGTCCCTGACATCCTTAGACAGCTCCTTGCTCTTGGCCATTTTGTAGAGGTTAGAGTCTGACTGATTCACTGAGTCTGTGGACAGGTGTCTTTCATACAGGTGACCATTGCCGACAGCTGTCTGTCATGCAGGTAACGAGTTGATTTGGAGCATCTACCTGGTCTGTAGGGGCCAGATCTCTTACTGGTTGGTGGGGGATCAAATACTTATTTCCCTCTGCAGAATGCAAATAAATTCATATACTTTCCACAATGTGATTTTCCGGATTTAATTTGTGATGTGCTATCTCTCACTGTTACCAATAACCTACCCTTCAATTATGGGCTGCTCATGTCTTTGTCAGTGGGCAAACTTACAAAATCAGCAAGGGATCAAATACTTATTTCCACCACTGTATGTGCAGGATGTCAGACTCACAGAAACAGAAGCCTGCGCGGTCGCATTGCTGATCTGCAAGGGCAGGCTTCTACATGGAATATTGCTAGTGGAGGAGTAGCCTCGTGGTTAGTGCAGCGGACTCTGATTCTGGGGAACTGGGTTTGATTCCCACTGCAGCTCCTTGTGACTCCGGGCAAGTCACTTAACCCTCCATTGCCCCTGGTACAAAATAAGTACCTGAATATATGTAAACTGCTTTGAATGTAGTTGCAAAAAACCTCAGAAAGGTGGTATTTCAAGTCCCATTTTCCTTTCTCATTAAGGGCTGTATTTTTTTTTTAAATCAGGGAGAAATGGGTGCAACTGGCCTGAAAGGAGACAAAGGTGATCCAGGACTTTCAGTGAGTAGAGCTTTCGCTCTTTTTTATGCCCTTCTAGAAATAAAGGTTAATAAATAAAACTAAAATAGAATATGTGGTGATATCTTTTTATTAGTCTAAATACATTATCCTTCGAATTCTAGATCTCCCATGAATCACATGGGGTGAATTCTATATGTGGTGTCAAAAAACAATTGGTGCTGAAAAAAGCACTCTTCTAAGTCACGCTTAAAGTTAGGCACGGTTTATGGAATAGTGTTTATGCCCAGGAATCACGCCTAACTTTTGGCACAGCCATATACACGCCTAAATAAGGCGTGCGTCCCCCATATTCTATAACAATGCATGTAAATGCTAGGAATGCCCTTGTTCTGCCTGTGACCCCCCCTTTCCGTGCCCCCATTTTACTTGTGCATAAAATTTAGGCACAGATCCCACACTTAAATTTACGCATGTAAATTCCAATTAAATCTAATTAGTGCCAATAATTGCTTGTTAAAAAGCCAATTATTGACACTAATTAGCTTGTCATTTAATTAAATTGCATGTGCAAATTAGGAATGTGTCCAAATTTGTGCGTGCGGTTTTTGGTGACTTTTATAGAATTAGGAGAATAATGTAATTGGCTAAATTGATAATTTTATAATTGGCCTTAACAAGTGCTTATTGGCGCTAATTATTGGTTACATGTGCATCTGCTCTTTGCCCTTATTCTATAGGCACCATAAATAGAATCCGAGGGAAAATGTGCACCTTCATCACATATCTGCCTCTGCTTCACCCAAACTGTGCCCCAGGAATCCCTTTCCATAAATCATATACAAGTAGATGAACTCTTTCCATGCACCTAGTTTTCACGCATCTGTATTCTTGCACAGTTTTGCAAGAGTCTTTTTCCACGTGTAAAACAGGCTTTGCACATGGTAAATTCTGAATAAAATTATCTTCTTGTATGTGTCCATAAAGTACGGTATACACCTCGTAACACTATACAAATGATACTAATATTAGCGATAATAACGATAACGAAGAGGTTCTCCATTTGGAATTGTAGGAGGAAGACGTGAAGGACTTGGTCAGGAAGGAGATGAGAGACAATTGTGGTAAGTAAATTAAATCACAGGCCATCTGCTGTGTTCTCTGCTCTCCAGGCTCTCCGAGGGGCTTTGCTAAATTGAAGCGATTTGAATTCCCGCACAGACTGGGCTGAGACATGCTTCAGAATGATAATCCCCCCTCGATTAGTCAAACAAGAGAGAAAATGAGCCAAACCAAGCAGAAGATGAGCCCGTTCTTTCCTCGGTCACGAGCTCCTTGCAACCATCTCGACCTGATGTTCTGCTAATCAGTTTCCCATTACATTTGTTTCTGCCTGTTTTCTTTTTTTATAATTCTTTTCAATTGTCTCTCAGTACTAAAAGTCATTAATCTGTCCCCATTTGGCTATTGAGTTAAATGGTGTTCTTCTTAAAACGATTTACAGTCAATTCTAATTTTCCAATGGATTATATTTTCTTAATAAAACAAAAACAAGCCCATTTATTATAGCACAATATAACCAAACCTCTTACGGAGGCAATCAAACTAATCTTGTTTCAGCAGAGACCGGTATATTTAAGTTTCTTCCTTCAGCTGAAAAATTAATACATTCTCACTAGCTCTGGCCCCCTTGATCCTGGAGATGTTGTGCAAGGTTAAATCAGTGTATGGAGGGAAGAACACAATATCAGTTATTCAAAATGATGAGCAAGGAACAGGTTGTTTCTCTGGACTTATTTGGACTTATTAAGGGCAAAAATGTGTGTTACCTTTCTCCTTAGTTATCGTTCTGTTCCAGTTCAAGGTCTTCCACACAAACTTCGTTTCCATGTCAGTTTCACTCAATTTCTGTTCCTCCCTTAGAGCTCTAAAGTACGATGAAGTTGAAAGGGGCTAGACTCGGGAATAATCTATGGAAAATATCTTTACAGAAAGGGTGGTAGATACTTAGAATGGCCTCCCAGTGGAATTGGTGGAGACAAGGACTGTGTCTGAATTCAAGAAACTATAAAGACCATATAGCCTATCCAGTCTGTCCATCCACAGTAAGATGTCAGACTTTCTAGTCTTTAATGTCAAGAACAACCCTTGCTCCTATCAGGGCTGTCGAGAGGGGGGGAGCAGGGGGGACAAAATTCCACGGGCCCGGGCCTCCAAGGGGGGCCCGGTGCCGCAGTCCCACCCGCCCTCCGTCGTCAACCGTCTGCCACCAGGCCGGGCCCCCTGCATTGAAATCACAGCACCTCTCACCTCCGTGTGAAAGTGCTGCAGGCAGCAGGGCAGCAGATCACCTCCTTTCGGGCCTCCTTCTCTCCCTGTGTCCCACCCTCATCTGACGTAACTTCCGCGAGGGCGGGACACAGGGAGGGAAGGAGACCCGAAGGGAAGCGATCTGCTGCTGCTTGCAGCGCTTTCACATGGAGGTGAGAGGTGCTGTGATTTCAATGCAGTGGGCCCGGCCCGGTGGCGGACAGAGGGGGGAGCGGTGGCGGCGACCTCGGGGGTGGGGCAGCGGGGGCGGCCTTGCCCTGGGCCCGGCCCAGTCTCTCGGCGCCCCTGGCCCCTATTGTGCCTACTGAGGCTCATCTGCCAAGGGAGATTTTCCAATCAGCTCCGATGCCAGGTAAGGAAAAGAAGAGACAGGAAGAGGCAGCCTAGAAAAAGTTGTGTTATAATGTATTGGCTGCTTTTACTGTTACTGCTCTTTGACACAAAATCATAATTAGTGTGGTGATATGACCTGTTGCTGTCTCCCCCACAGTGACAATATTCATAATCTCTGGTTTGCGACCTCCCTCTATTTTGTTCAGTCACTGAAATGTGAAGTTGTGGGCTATCTTCACTATAGTTAGGGATGGATAATGTAGACCTGGTGGTTTCCCTATAGTCCAGTGCTTTGAAAACCTATCTTAAGGATCCTGCAACCAGTTGGTTTTTCAGGATATCCACAATGAATATGCATGATAGAAAGCTGCACACACCAGGGACTCAGTAATGCAAATTTATCTCATGCATATCCATCCTGCAAACCTCACAGGCTGTAGCAGGTCCCCAGTGCAGGTTTGAAAAGCTGTGCTATAGTGTCATTAATCACTGTAGGATGGGGTTATGGACACAATGGTCTTTCCTTTAACTAGTCACTGTCCTCCTGACATTCAGAGCTATTATACCAGCCAGAATGACTGCTGAACGGTTAAATAACGTGAGGATCGCCTGGTGACTTGCCTGCCTGGTGCGAAGGTGGCGGACCTCACGTGTCACCTAGATAGGATTCTAGATAGTGCTGGGGAGGAGTCCGCTGTCTTGGTACATGTGGGTACCAATGACATAGGAAAATGTGGGAGAGAGGTTCTGGAAGCAAAATTTAGGCTCTTAGGTAGAAAGCTGAAATCCAGATCCTCCAGGGTAGCATTTTCTGAAATGCTACCTGTGCCACGCGCAGGGCCCAAGAGACAGGCAGAGCTCCAGAGTCTCATGCGTGGATGAGACGATGGTGCAGGGAGGAGGGCTTTAGATTTGTTAGGAACTGGGCAACATTCTGGGGAAGGGGGAGCCTATTCCAAAAGGATGGGCTCCATCTTAACCAGAGTGGGACCAGGCTGCTGGCATCGGCGTTTAAGAAGGAGATAGAGCAGCTTTTAAACTAGAAATGGGGGGAAGGCCGACAGTCGCTCAAAAGAGCATGGTTCGGGATAAGGTATCTTTCAAAGATATCACCATAACAGGGAAGATAGAGTATCCTGATAGTGAGGTTGCAAAAGAGATTGTAGTAGATCGGGTATCTTTAAATAACAATAAAAATCAGACAAAAGATTGCCAATTATACTGTCAAGTACTAAGCATGATGTACTTAGGAACAACAAACATAGTTTGAAATGTCTATATGCGAATGCCAGGAGCCTAAGAAATAAGATGGGGGAGTTAGAATATATTGCACTAAATGAAAAATTAGATATAATAGGCATCTCTGAGACCTGGTGGAAGGAGGATAACCAGTGGGACACTGTCATACCGGGGTACAAATTATATCGTAGTGATAGGGTGAATCGGATTGGTGGAGGGGTAGCATTGTATATTAACGAGAGCCTTGAATCAAATAGATTGAAAATTCTGCAGGAAGCAAAACACTCCTTGGAATCACTGTGGATTGAAATTCCATGTGCAAAGGGGAAAAGGATAGTGATAGGAGTGTACTACCGTCCGCCTGGCCAGGACGAACAGACGGATGCGGAAATGTTAAAGGAAATCAGGGACGCAAACAAACTGGGCAACACAATAATAATGGGGGATTTCAATTACCCGCATATAGACTGGGTTAATGTAACATCTGTACACGCAAGGGACATAAGATTTCTTGATGAAATCAAGGACAGCTTCATGGAACAGCTAGTTCAGGAGCCGACAAGAGAAGGAAAAATACTAGACTTAGTCCTTAGTGGTGCTCATGATCTAGTGCAGGGGGGTAACGATACGAGGGCCGCTTGATAACAGTGATCATAATATGATCGGTTTTGATATTGGCATTGAAGGAAGTGAAACTAGGAAATCAAGTACGCTAGCGTTTAACTATAGAAAAGGTGATTACGACAAAATGAGAAAAATGGTGAAAAAAAGACTGAAAGGAGCAGCTCGCAGAGTAAAAAACTTGCATCAGGCGTGGATGCTGTTTAAAAACACCATCCTGGAGGTTCAGGACAAATATATTCCACGTATTAGAAAAAAGGGAAAAAAGACTAAACGTCAGCCGGCGTGGCTAAACAGTAAGATAAGGAAATCATTAGAGCCAAAAAACAATCCTTCAGAAAGTGGAGAAGAGAACCAACTGAAAGTAACAGGATAGATCATAAGGAATGCCAAGCCAAATGCAAAGCGGAGATAAGGAGGGCAAAAAAGGACTTTGAGAAGGGAAAATTAGCGTTGGAAGCAAAAATACATAGTAAAAACTTTTTTAGATACATTAAAAGCAGGAAACCGGCCAAAGAGTCGGTTGGGCCGCTGGACGAAAATGGTGTTAAAGGGGCGATCAAGGAGGACAAAGCCGTAGCGGAGAAATTAAATGAATTCTTTGCTTCAGTCTTCACCGAGGAGGATTTGGGGGGGACACCGGTGCCGGAAAGAATATTTGAAGCGGGGGAGTCGGAGAAACTAAACAAATTCTCTGTAACCTTGGAGGATGTAATGGGTCAGTTCAGCAAGCTGAAGAGTAGTAAATCACCGGGACCTGATGGTATTCATCCCAGAGTATTAATAGAACTAAAAAATGAACTTGCGGAGCTACTGTTAGAAATATGCAATCTGTCCCTAAAATCGAGTGTAATACCGGAAGACTGGAGGGTAGCCAATGTTACTCCGATTTTTAAGAAAGGTTCCAGAGGAGATCCGGGAAATTATAGACCGGTGAGTCTGACGTCGGTGCCGGGCAAGATGGTGGAGGCTATTATTAAGAATAAAATTGCAGAGCATATACAAAAACATGGACTGATGAGACAAAGTCAGCACGGATTTAGTGAAGGGAAGTCTTGCCTCACCAATCTAATGCATTTTTTTGAGGGGGTAAGCAAACATGTGGACAATGGGAGCCGGTTGATATTGTATATCTGGATTTTCAGAAGGCGTTTGACAAAGTGCCGCACGAAAGACTCCTGAAGAAATTGCAGAGTCATGGAATCGGAGGTAGGGTATTATTATGGATTAAGAACTGGTTGAAAGATAGGAAGCAGAGAGTAGGATTGCGTGGCCAGTATTCTCAGTGGAGGAGGGTAGTTAGTGGGGTCCCGCAGGGGTCTGTGCTGGGTCCGTTGCTTTTTAATGTATTTATAAATGACCTAGAGATGGGAATAACTAGTGAGGTAATTAAATTCGCCGATGACACAAAATTATTCAGGGTCGTCAAGTCGCAGGAGGAATGTGAACGATTACAGGAGGACCTTGCGAGACTGGGAGAATGGGCGTGCAAGTGGCAGATGAAGTTCAATGTTGACAAGTGCAAAGTGATGCATGTGGGTAAGAGGAACCCGAATTATAGCTACGTCTTGCAAGGTTCCGCGTTAGGAGTTACGGATCAAGAAAGGGATCTGGGTGTCGTCGTCGATGATACGCTGAAACCTTCTGCTCAGTGTGCTGCTGCGGCTAGGAAAGCGAAATAGAATGTTGGGTGTTATTAGGAAGGGTATGGAGTCCAGGTGTGCGGATGTTATAATGCCGTTGTATCGCTCCATGGTGCGACCGCACCTGGAGTATTGTGTTCAGTACTGGTCTCCGTATCTCAAAAAAGATATAGTAGAATTGGAAAAGGTACAGCGAAGGGCGACAAAATGATAGTGGGGATGGGACGACTTTCCTATGAAGAGAGGCTGAGAAGGCTAGGGCTTTTCAGCTTGGAGAAGAGACGGCTGAGGGGAGATATGATAGAAGTGTATAAAATAATGAGTGGAATGGATCGGGTGGATGTGAAGCGACTGTTCACGCTATCCAAAAATACTAGGACTAGAGGGCATGAGTTGAAGCTACAGTGTGGTAAATTTAAAACGAATCGGAGAAAATTTTTCTTCACCCAACGTGTAATTAGACTCTGGAATTCATTGCCGGAGAACGTGGTACGGGCGGTTAGCTTGACGGAGTTTAAAAAGGGGTTAGATAGATTCCTAAAGGACAAGTCCATAGACCGCTATTAAATGGACTGGAAAAATTCCTCATTTTTAGGTATAACTTGTCTGGAATGTTTTTACGTTTGGGGAGCGTGCCAGGTGCCCTTGACCTGGATTGGCCACTGTCGGTGACAGGATGCTGGGCTAGATGGACCTTTGGTCTTTCCCAGTATGGCACTACTTATGTACTTATAACCGGCTATCCGCCAATATTCAGCAGGGGATAACCAGTTACCCCTCCCCTCCCCCCCCGGTTGAATATCCCAGGATTGCGACTATCTGCCAATTTTAAAAGCCGGTTTCCTGGCCATATCAGCCATGTGGAAACCTGGTATATCTTTGGCCAGTTTAAAGATAACCGTTTAAGTCTGAATCTCGACTTTGCCAGTTTATCTTTAAACCGTCCAAAAATAACCGGCTATTCAGTGCAAGTCACTGGAAATGGCTCAGCATTGAACATCTGGTTTTAGCATCAACCATGAGACTTAGCCAGTCTGACTCCCACAGTCTGAATATCAGCCAGACTTCAATGGTAGGAGGGTCCAGAGCCGAGGTGAGGGGGCACATTTTAGCCCCCCCCCCCCCGGCGCTGCCGACCCCTCCCCCATTGCCGACACTGACCTCCCACACCCGCCATTGCCGACACCTCCAACAACTTTGACCCCCCCCCCGCCAATGACCCTCTTGACCCACCCGCCCGCCATCGCCTACCTTTGCTGGCGAGGGACCCCAACCCCCGCCAGCTGAAGTCTTCTTCCTTCGTTTGGTTTCTGACTGAGTCTGATGTTCTGCACGTACAATGTGCAGGACGTCAGACTCACAGAAACAGAATGAAGCCTAGCGATCTGCAGGGCTTCGTTCTGTTTCTGTGAGTCTGACGTCCTGCACGTTGTACGTGCAGGATGTCAGACTCAGTCAGAAGAAACCAAACGAAGGAAGAAGATTTTGGCTGGTGGGGGTTGGGGTCCCCCATCCAGCAAAGGTAGCAGGCGGCGGGAGGGGGGGTTGAGAGGGTCGCCGGCAGGGGGGTCCAGGCCTTCGTGGCCTCATAGCAGCTACGCCCCTGCTCTGCATTCTGTGGTATACTCATTCATTCACCACTTGCTTCGTTCTGTGCTATCTAATGCTATGCCTGAGGCTTTTATAAGACAATGATCCTATTCAAAAGTGTCTGGTCTGTTTCTCCTACTTCCTAAGAATCTGAGGGGTCCTTTTACTAAGGTGCGCTGAAAAATGGTCTGCACCTGTAAAAATGCCTTTTTTTTTTTTTAAATTTTGACCGAAAATGAATGTGCGGCAAAATGAAAATTGATGTGCATCCATTTTGGGTCTGAGACCTTACCGTCAACCATTGGCTTAGCAGTAAGGGTCTACGTGCGTCAAATGCTTTTTACCTCCCGGTAGCGCCATGCACCAGAAAGTAAAAATTATTATTTGGCGCACGTAGTCCCTTACACGGCTTAGTAAAAGTTGCCCCTGAGCCTCCCAGAGACCTGGCCAGTAATATGACGGATGGAATTCTTGCAGGCTTCTAAAAGCACTTTGTTAAATTATTTTATGAAAACAGAACAGCTCACTGAGTAAAGCTGAGCTGGGGAGAAGACTTTGGGGGAAGGGAGTGCTGAAGACACTATAACTTCATTGGAGGGAGCCAAAAAGCTGCAGGACCAGGTACATAGGGGGACTTAGATGCAGTGGGCTGCAGACGTATGAGGGCTGCCATATGAGGAAGAGCTGGTTGAGCTTTCCCCCCCAAACCCACCTCCCCGCTCCCCCCGTTTTCTATTTCTGTTGATGGCTCTCTCATTCTCCCTGTCTCCTCAGCTCGAAACCTTGGGGTCTTCTCTCTCCTTCTCTGCTCATATCCAGCAGACCGCCAAGACCTGTCGTTTCTTTCTTTACAACATCCGTAAATCCGCCCCTTTCTTTCGAGCACTCTACCAAAACCCTCGTCCACACCCTTGTCACCTCTCGTTTAGACTACTGCAATCTGCTTCTTGCTGGCCTCCCACTTAGTCACCTCTCCCCTCTCCAGTCGGTTCAAAACTCTGCTGCCCGTCTCATCTTCCGCCAGGGTCGCTTTACTCATACTACCCCTCTCCTCAAGACCCTTCACTGGCTCCCTATCCGTTTTCGCATCCTGTTCAAACTTCTTCTACTAACCTATAAATGTATTCACTCTGCTGCTCCCCAGTATCTCTCCACACTCGTCCTTCCCTACACCCCTTCCCGTGCACTCCGCTCCATGGATAAATCCTTCTTATCTGTTCCCTTCTCCACTACTGCCAACTCCAGACTTCGCGCTTTCTGTCTCGCTGCACCCTACGCCTGGAATAAACTTCCTGAGCCCCTACGTCTTGCCCCATCCTTGGCCACCTTTAAATCTAGACTGAAAGCCCACCTCTTTAACATTGCTTTTGACTCGTAACCACTTGTAACCACTCGCCTCCACCTACCCTCCTCTCCTCCTTCCTGTACACATTAATTGATTTGATTTGCTTACTTTATTTATTTTTTGTCTATTAGATTGTAAGCTCTCTGAGCAGGGATTGTCTTTCTTCTATGTTTGTGCAGCGCTGCGTACGCCTTGTAGCGCTATAGAAATGCTAAATAGTAGTAGTAGTAGTCTCTTGTAACCAGAGCTAATATTGTGATGTCATAATGCCTCAGGCCACCAATAAGAGCCAACCTCATCAGTGATGTCACAATGGCTTGATTGTCCTATACTTGGCTCACTTTTATTACATAGCTCTTTGAGCAGGGACTGTCTTTCTTCTATGTTTGTGCAGCGCTGCGTATGCCTTGTAGCGCTATAGAAATGCTAAATAGTACTAGTAGTAGTAGTAGAGGAGTAGCCTATTGGTTAGTGCAGTGCAGCTCCTTGTGACTCTGGGTAAGTCACTAAACCCTCCATTGCCCCTGGTACAAAATAATACCTGAATATATGTAAACCGCTTTGAATGTAGTTGCAAAAACCTCAGAAAGGCGGTATATCAAGTCCCATTTCCCTTTCCCCTTTTCCCTTATGACATCACAATATCAGAAGTGAGCCAAGTATCAGGCAATCAAGCCATTGTGACATCACTGATGAGGTTGGCTCTTATTGGTGGACTGAGCCTCCACCTACCCTCCTCTCCTCCTTCCTGTACACATTAATTGATTTGATTTGCTTACTTTATTTATTTTTTGTCTATTAGATTGTAAGCTCTCTGAGCAGGGACTGTCTTTCTTCTATGTTTGTGCAGCGCTGCGTATGCCTTGTAGCGCTATAGAAACGCTAAATAGTAGTAGTAGTAGTAGCTTTGGTGACTCTTACCATTGTCATGACAAAACAGTCTGTCGTCTATGCAGAAACATGAACTTAATGGTAAAATCTACATACCCCAATGCAGATAACGAAGGAATTGACAAGGTCACGAAGGAGACACCACTATTGTCCTCGGAAAACTCACTGCGAGAAAGTGACATGCGTGAAGAGCTGGCAAAGAAGATGTGGAATGTGACCCAACTGGAAAAATTTATTTCAGAACAAAATAGCACAGGTAACTTTAGAATTTGTTTGTTTGTGTGTTTTTAACCCAACAGTTTCAACTTGCCTCTTCTAGGCCTTCCAGCTCGACTGGAACTGGCTGAGGTGCCGTGAGTACTACACTCACAAGCAGTCAGGGAAGGGAGTCGGGCATTTCCCTTATTTGTATGTCCTCTCCTGACTCTGCCCAGCAAGTGCAATGACCGTCTTTGACCTGGAGTCACCACCTGATGTAAAGGCTAAGTCTAGCCATTACTTATCCCCAATGGGTTTCTGCTGAAAATTTGTCCTTCAGATGTCCTTGCTGTGTTCATGTTGAACTTGTACATGTATCAGTGTGAGGTTTGCATGCGGTTCTGTGCTCTGTCCCCACTTTACGTATATCAGTGTGACTCTTGTGTGCAGTTCAGCTTGAGTTCTCTCACAGTTGGAAGGTTCTCCGTACCGTTTAGCTTAAATCTCCCCTGCTGTTAGTCTCCCTCATTGCCCCCCCCCCCCCCCCCCCCCCCCCCCCCCCCCCGAGAGATTCACTTTTCACTGATGGTGGTGGAGGCAAAAAGGAAAACTTGGGCTAAGCACCCAGGATCCTCAGTTGAGAAGAGAGGAAGATGAAGCCAGAGATTAAGTAAATTCTGCACTACTGCTTCAGTCAAACTACCTGGGTCTGCTGGTCTTTATCTACTGTCAGAATCTCCTCCAAGATGAGTTCCCAGCTCCACATTTTAGGGCCAGTAGGGGCCGCCAGAGTAGCATCATTTCTGTCCCTCCTCTGCAAGGAGTACATTCGGCATCCTGCCTGACCCCAGCTTGTTCCACTGGAAGCAAAATAGGTTCTTTTGTCAGCTAAAATAGGATGAGGCACCAGGAGTCATTTGGGCAGAAGGCAAAGAATAAAGTGAGGGAACGAAAAGCTGTGTGACAAGGAAGGGAGACAAGGAGTTGCCAAACCCTCCCACAGAAGTGAAAATTGCTGGCAACCTGGGAAGCAATTGGAAGAGATTTTGGCAAAAAATTCTCATCTCACCTGCAAGCCATAGAAAAGATAGGTATTTTTCACAGGATTCGTAAATTTGCAGTCCTGTTTTCAGTTGGGTAATTAATTAATTCCGCACTTGATATATCGCAAGTGATCCCTGAGGTGATTATGCAGTGTACAATTTCTATGACAGGTATTTTGCACTGTCCCTAATGGTCTCACAAAGTTATATATTGTACCTGGGGCAATGAAGGGCTAAGTGACTTGCCCAGGGTCACACACTCCACAGCCATGCATTCAACAGAAGGCAGAGGGTTAAACCAGGACAGTATAGCTGGCAACCCTGGTACTGAAGTGTTCAGAATGGGGTGAGAATAGTTTCACTTCCTCCTGTTTTTAACCAGGGGGGGGGGTACTTTTTGCAGTCCACTGTCAAGTAAAACTGTTTGGTTTCCACAACTCTGTGAAATGCTTTCACTTAACAATTTACGACCTAATCAACTTTCGTAAATCACTGAAGACTTCAATAAGGCATACCACAATGACCCATAATAGGAACTGTAATGCATCTTACTTACCTGATATTCTGAATGTTTTCTTTATATACCTGATTGCTTAATTCTATTATGTTATCCATGTTCTTTATGTAATACCGATTGTATCTTTTAATCTGGAATGGCGAATGCCATGACGGAACATTGTAAGCCACATTGAGCCTGCAAATAGGTGGGAAAATGTGGGATACAAATGCAATAAATAAATACATAACTGAAACAAAGCACAGTGAGCACAGCCATAGCATTCCTGGCCTTTGGAATTCATAATGGCTTGAAAACTCTCCAGAGCAATGAGCAGTGCAGTTGCATCTCCATCATAGAAGGAGGGTGGGGGTCCCACAGTTAACAGCTAGGCTGGGGTAGTTTTTGCACTGGCTTTGGGAGATGGTGCTTTTCACTGTCTTTGAGGCTAGCCTGTATAAATATTAATATATTTTAGGATTGAGGCAGGACTGTTGTACGAGATGGGCAAGACGGGTGCAAAGCCTGGTGGGGGGGTGGACCTCATTTGTTTATTTCTAAATGTATATACTGCCTTCTTGAACAGAGCTGCATTCAAAGCAGTGAATAGCCACAAAACTAGATAACAGATTTAAGGGGTAAAGTTTTAAGCAATTTTTTTGTAAGTGTAATGGGGTTATACATGAAAACATTGCCTCATAAAATTGTGGGGCACATCCACATGTAGAAGCATGCATAGAAATCAAACTTGTGTGCGTTTGGAAAGCGGCTATGTCTGGGGACAGAGCTGGGAGGAGTTTGGAATATAGTAACATAGTAGATGAGGGCAGATAAAGACCTGCACCATCCATCCAGTCTGCCCAACAGTCACATTCATTATTAAACCAACAATGAATGTGCTATACTGACACTCGTCCATTTTCAGGACAGACCCAAAATATATGCACATGCTTTACGTTTTGTAATATGTGTATAAAGTTGTTAAAGTACATGTGTATATTTTCACCTGTTCGTGAGCAATTGTAATTTACAGGTTTGGCTTGTATTTTCGCGGCCACTGTTTGCTTATTCTCAGCCAGCAGTATCTGTCAACACCATGCAGGAGCTGAAAGCAGAAATCAAATATTTCCAATTAAAATATTTAGGGGCATAGTTGTCATCCTGGACTACCGTTAAGATGTGTTATTTTATCACTAACTTGTACTATTTTAGCACAGGTCCCATTTGTGCAATGAGATGTGGTTACTAATAACTGGGGTTAACAGAGAAATAACACATCTTAACAGCAGCCCACATTGATAACTTCTCCCTTTAATTAAAGGGAAAAGAAATGTCTCCAGAAATGGAAATTACTGCTATATGTAATGAAAGTGAGCCAAGCATAGGACAATCAAGTCATTGTGACATCACTGATGAGGTTGGCTCTTAGGTATTGATGGAATGAGGCATTATGACATCACAATCTCAGCTCTGGTTACCAGAGACTGAGGGGGGAAGTTATCAACGTGGGTTACCATTAAGACGGGTTATTTTACCCCAATCTTGCTATTTTAGCACAGAATCTCAATGCATAAAATGGGACTTGTGCTAAAATAACTTATCTTCATGGTAGCCCACGTCGATAACTTCCCCCGTAAAGTCTTCGCATTAAGAGGGAATGTTATCAGTGTGGGCTACCGTTAAAATGTGTTATTTTAATACTAACCTGTGCACAGGTCCCATTTCATGCAATGAGGACTAGTTACTAATAACCTAGATTAACAGTGAAATAACACATCTTAATGGTAGCCCATATTGATAACTTCCCTCCTGCCCACCCAATTACCCCCTCCCTGACACTACCACTGTGGTGCATGGGGGGGGGGGTAAATGTGTGGGCAGGCAATGGGCAGCAGTGTTGCCAGGTGGGCGGTTTTCCGCGACCCGCCGCGGGAAATTTTTGCCTGCGGCGGGTTGCGGTTTTTTGGGCTTCTTTTTTGTATTTTGGGCGTTTTTTTGGCGTTTTTTTCGGTCGCTGGGGGCGGGGTTAGTGACGTTTTGGGCGGGGTTAGTGACGTTCTGGGCGGGGCCGATGATGGGAGGGGCGGGGCTGATGACGGCAGGGGCGGGGTTGATGACGGCGGGGGCGGGGGTGAAGACGCGGGTGTGGGGATGTCAGGGGCGGGGTTTGAGTTTGGGCGGGTTTTGGGCTGGATTTAGGCTGGTTTGGGTGGGAAAAAAATTTTCCACCTGGCAACCCTGATGGGCAGAGGCTGAGGCCACTGGGGTGGGAGGGGGGCAGGCAAAGGCCACAGGTGACAGTGGCCAGAGGCTGCTTCATAAGTCTGGCTCCTAAATCTTTAGGATGATTCCTAGATTCTAAGAAAGTTTGTCAAGGTCTGCCTTAAACCCAACTAGCCTGACCACAGCGATAACTATCCCTTGTCTGGAGCCATAGACTGTGGCTCCTCCCAGTGTACAAAGACCCTGAGTTTCACCATTGCTTGTCACCCTTGTATAATGACTGGGACTGCCTCCCCACTGAGAGGGACAGGTGGATGAGGGGGGGGGGGGGGGGGACTGAAGTCACAGCATCCCAAGCCCTGAATAGCCTGAAGAACAGAGGCTGGGCTTGAAAATCAAATTCTGATCTCCATCTAGCAATACACTGACTTGCCAATGAGCTGTTATTTTAATTTCTATCTTAAACACATTTCCCAAAAATACAAGTGGGAAAGCATGCAGGGCTTGGCTCATAGAATTGTTTCCAACCTGTGTTTGGGGGGAGGGGAGGTATATGGGTTAGTTTGAGTAGTGGTGGAGGGCAGTTGCAAAGGGTAGTTGTAGGCATTGGGCCAGTTTAGAGGGTGGACGGGCAGTAGTGGGAGGTAATTTATGGGGTTTGGGGAAGTTGCGGGGGTAGCTTTGAGGGATGTACAGTTTGAGGGTGGTGTGCCAGTTGTGGGGTCAGGTTTTGGAGCTGGGGCAATTTAGGGTGGTGGTGGCAGCATATTTCCTGAATGTAATATTTGTGGGTGAGGCAGTTTGAGGATAGTTTTTGGGAATGGGGCAGCTTGGGGAATGGGGACAGTAGAAAACGGAGAGCAGGCAGTTTGAAAGGAGGAATTCCACAACTGCTATGTTTCACTGTAAGTTTCTATACAGCACAAGTTGGTACAACTTCCCTCATAAAAATGTATTGGGGGAGACTTTTTTCTGTGAACCCACAGTCCTACCTGATCCATTTTCAAATCTGATGTATCTTTTTGCTGGTTTTCCTCCATCAAGTTTCATTCTATTCTGTTAAACTTTTCAGGGAGTTAGTTTGCCCCCAGTCAGGGACAGACAGGCAGACATTCTTGATCCCTTTTTATAATTTTTTTTTCAGTTCCCACTGGGTTGAAAAGAATGACAAAAAGAATGCTGATTCAGTTGACCCCCCCCCCCCCCCCCCCCCCATATAATGTTGCACCAGTTAATTGCCATGCTATGCAATGTAAAAGAGAAAAGAAGACTTCCAAACAGGTCTAAGGCAAGACTTGGCCAAGAGCTGTTACGCAAACCACAAATTATTACACGTGTCCCTGTCAAGTTAAATCTTCCACTGAATGATGTGTCTTGAGGGAAAGTTTTAAAAGGTTAACCTGGTTCTGTAATCAAAGGCACATTACTTGTGAATGATATTATCTCAGGATTTTATCAAACCTCTCAAATTTGCAAAACCTGTTTGACATTACTTTCACTCTCCTATAAACCCTCCATATAGTTGAGTAATGGTTGACCTTTTTTGATGGAGTTACTCTCAGCTGTTAAGGTTTTATGACTACAAATTTCCATGCTAACCAGTTGTTGGTTTGACATTTATCAAACACTTTTTTTTTTAATGATGAGACTCATGAAACCTGCAAAAAATACTGTTTAAATTGTGGCTCATTTACTGAGCCCCATTGCTAGCCGTGATTTCTCCATTTGCTTCCCAGTAGGGCCACATGATGCTGAGATAACAGAGGCGCCTGGGCGGGGGAAGCGTCTTGCTGGAAACTCATTACCGGGTGAGCCACACTTGATGTTAACACTGAGCTTAATGGGTTATCTTTCCTTCATATTGTCTCATTTTGTCCCTTTTTCCTTCCTCTATCTCGTTTTCTCCTTCTTTCTTTCATTTCCGTCTCTTTAACTTCCTTTTTTTACCCTCTTTCCTGTTCTCACATCTTCTCACTTCCTTGTTCTCTTCCTTCTTTCCTGTATTCCCCTCCCATTGTTTCTTTCCTTTCATTCTCTTTCCTTCATAATTTTTCTCTTCTTCCTTTTCTTTGCATTCCTTTGTCTTTTTTTCCTGACTCTCTCCCTGTATTTTTCTTGTTTTATTTTTTTTCTTCTTTTATAACTTTTTTCATTTCTTCTGTCTTTTTCTATTTTTGTACTTTTCTTCCTACCTTTCTTCTTGTAAAACTGTGGTTCTTTACCACCCTTTCTCAGTTCCCAAATTTCTCTTTCTTTCCATAGCATAATGAAGCTTTGTCAACCTAATGAGTGACCCTCCACATGTTATATTAAAGCCAGTCTACTAACTATATCACTCACCTCCAGGGCCGTGCCTAGGGTCTCCGGCGCCCCCCTGCAGTTGGCCTCTCTGGCGTCCCGCCCCCCCCCCCCCCCCCCCGAAAATGAGCGCTACACTACCCGCGCTCTTCTCCCCAGATCCTTTTTTTTTTGTTTGTTTAAATTTACCTCTCCGGCGCGTGGCAGCGTAGGCAGCGTTAGTGAGGAGGCGGCGCTCCCCCGCCCCGACGTGTCTTCCCTTCGCTGTGTCCCGCCTTCTTCTGACGTCAGAAATGACGTCAGAAGAAGGCGGAACTGAGCGAAGGGAAGACACGTCGGGGCGGCCGGGGCAGCGCCGCCTCCTTCTCACTAACGCTGCCTACGCTGCCGCGCGCCGGAGAGGTAAATTAAAAAAAAAAAAAAAGGATCTGTGGAGAAGAGGGCGAGGTAAGCATGGTGGGGCGGGGCGCCCCCCAGAGGATGGCGCCCTCCTGCCATGCTTACCTCGCTTACCGCGTCGGCACGGCCCTGCTTACCTCCCTTGCTCATAAACTCCCAAACCTATTAACCCTACAGCCAATCATCTTTATATCCACAGTGAAGATAAATCAGATAAATTTATATACATTGAAAATGCAGTACTTGCAAATTTATCTCATTTAATGATTTGGATTCAGTTCACACATTTTCATTGCCAACTCAAAGTGAGTTACATTCTGGTACAGTAGATATTTCTCTGTCCCTAGAGGGCTTATTCTCTAGGACTTCAGTTTACTGAGATGTGGTAAAATAGTGCTTTTCAGTGGTATTATACTACAGAAATACTACCTCAATATTTACAAAATTGCAGTACCTGAATATCCCAGTTTAGTAAAGCCCAATATTATTTTTAAGTTATGTTTCTGAGGCCAGGAACAGTTCACATTCCTAGCCATAGTAACACCAGATGGCAGACCCCATCCTCAACTTGCTATCTTTAATAGCAGTTGGCAATTAAAAAAAAAAAAAAGGAAAAGTGCAGATAAGCAGCTTCTTTAAGGCTTTTCTTCAATCCACGCAATATGTCAAGCAACTCCAAGGTTGTAGTTCTGAACCAACCCCCTGATTCTGTAAAGGTCGCCAAAAATTGCGCACGCAAATTTAGGTGCGTTCCCAATTTGCACATGCAATTTAATTGAATAACAAGCCAATTACTTTTTAACAAGCAGTTACTGGCACTAATTAGATTTAATTGGGACCAATGCGCGTAAAGTTAGGTGCAGGATCTGCACCTAAAATTTACACGCATTCCAAAAAAGCAGCACGGAAATGGGTCATAGGCGTTTTGGAACAGAACAGGGTCCTGGCTTCGAGCTAGCGCCTAATTAGAGAATAATGGTGCTCCGCATGTAAATTTAGGTGTGGCATTTGTACCACATTTTCATTGGTGCAAATGGCTGCGACTAAATTTACGTGTGACTCTCCGCTTAAGCTTGTGCCAAACTTCAGGCACAGCTTATAGAATACCGCTTAAGTGGGGGGTTTTGAGCGCCGATTTTTTTAGGCCCCATTTATGGAATTTACCCTCTACTGTCTACTCAAAGTCACTTCAGGCGAAATACAGTGTGGCAGAGGCAGGCACAAGATTTCTGCAACAGTGACCACCGTAATTTACAGTGTCTTTGGATCTTTATTTCTAACTCCAGATCTCAGAGAAAATCCAACTCTACTCTCCTTGAAGCAATTTACTACTGTGGGCAGGACTGCTGGGAGGGGGTGCGGGGAGGAAAAGATTCTCCCGGGCTCGGCCTCTAAGGGGGGCCCGGCCCTGGGGTCTCTCTCTCCTGCTCCTGACCAAACCTTGTTGATTATGTCCCGACAGGAGCAGAAGAGAGAAAACTCCAGCGCTGGGCCCCCCTTACAAGCTAGGGAGGAGGAGACACAGGGCTTTGGGGCCTCTTGTTTGGCTGGCGGGGAGTCCCAGGCCCCACCAGCAGAAGAAGCCTTTCTCCAGTGCTGTTCTTCACTCCACCACATTGCCTGCCCTGCAGCTGCTCTTCCCCTCGGTTTTGATTAAATTGAGCATGCGCGACTTGAGGGGAAAAGCAACCGCAGGGGCAAGGCAGGCAATGCGGCAGATTGAAGAACAGCGCTGGAGGAAGGCTTCTTTTGCTGATGGGGTCTGGGGACCCCCGCAAGCCAAGGTATGTGGAATTGCGGCGGGGGCAGGGCAGCAGCGGTGGCAGCAATCCCAGGGGGGGCGGTGGCAACAGCGATGATGCGGGGTGGGGGATCGGCAGCGGCGGCCCTGCCCCGAGCCCAGCCTGGTCTCTCGGCGGCCCTGACTGTGGGTAGCAGTGCAGTACAGTTCTGATGTTAGTTGCTGCGAGACTCAGGGACTCCGAACTCTGATGCAGTGCTTAGATATCAGGATTCAGATGAGGTGTTGGTGGATCCTCCGTAACCTTGTAGTTGAAGATGGTAGTTTTCCTCCTCAACTCTGTAGACATTCCTAGAACACCAGTGGATGGGATGAAATCCAGGTCATCTTGCTGGAAATACACATACATGACAGACCTCATAGACCTACCAATAAGAAACACAATCAGATCAACACGAACATACCTAAACCTCCACTACCCAAGCTGCAAAGGACTCAAATACAAATCAACCTACGCATCCAGCTTCTCCTACATAAGCACACAAATGTGGAATGCATTACCAAAAGCCGTGAAAACCATGAATGACCACCTGAACTTCCGGAAAGCACTAAAAACCAACCTGTTCAAAAAGGCATACCCATCCGACCCAACCTAAGTGCCTAAACCTCGCAACACAATGAAACCAAAGCTCGTAATAGACTCTACGCAACTCTTCCCCTCTACGATTCCCCAATGTGCCTATAACACATGAACCTTATTCTACAACTCTCTGTATTTGTTTCACTACCGGAAATGGTGATTGCCTCTATGGTGTTATGTAAGCCACATTGAGCCTGCAAATAGGTGGGGAAATGTGGGATACAAATGTAACAAATAAATAAATGAAAATATAGGTCAATCCTTTCTCCTCAGCATCTAAGAAAGGATACAGAGGGGTTTCCCATTTCCTCTCACAAGCAATAGAGAAGATGCTTAAGCTGCTTTCTGTCACCTATGTACTTCTGGGTTACTTCTTGACTTTGGTATACTGACTTAGGTACACAGTCTGTGTAATCTCTGCTGTATAAGGCAGTGGCGTAGCCAGACAGGCAATTTAGGGCGGGCCTGAGATCAAAGTGGGTGGGCCAAACGTTTCATCATTGCCCCTCCCCCAACTAACGCAAAACCCTGAGGATCTCGAATTCTCGATTCGAATTTCGATTTTCCCAAATTCCCACATTTCAGGCCAGGGCCAGGGCAGGCAAAGGCTCGCACTAACCCTGCGTGCCGTGCAGCTATGCCCGCCCGTCAGACGCCAGTTGAGTTACCACGAGCGAGCGGACGGAGCTGAGGCCGAGCGGAGTGAGAGCAAGGGTGAGCACGGCCGCCGCCGCGCATAGCCACGTCCGTCCGCGTAGGATGGAAAACAATGACGCGCTGATGATGCGACCTGCAGGCTACAACTGGAGAGATGATAGATCAGCTGAGCAGCAGTTAGCGGGTGCCCGCGACGACGCTACGTGTAGTACGCTAGGCTGCTGCAGTCAGTGAGTGTGTGCGCTTGGGTGGTGGTGGTGGGTGGGCCTGAGAAATCGGGCTGGAAGGAACCTGGAGAGAGGAGAGCAGAGCCAGAGCGCGAGTGGGTGCTCGGTGTTGTGCCGTCTCTGCCGTGGTACCCGCTGCTGCTGCTGCAGTGTGTGTGCGCTTGGGTGGGCAGGCCTGGGCCGAAATTGGGCGGGCCTGGGCCCACCCAGGCCCACCCGTAGCTACGCCCCTGGTATAAGGGATGAAGGCTGTCCCCTCACAGTTAAGATCAGAGGCTGGGGAGGATCAGGAATATAAAACAGTCACCTGAGAAGTCTGGTTTTATACGCCTTCTGAACATAGCTGCTCCTTCTGATTATAATCTGCACGATCATACCTAAACCTCCACTACCCAAGCAGCAAAGGACTCAAATACAAATCCACCTATGCATCCAGCTTTTCCTACCTAAGCGCACAACTATGGAACGCATTGCCAAAAGCAGTAAAAACTACGCTCGACCACCTAAATTTTCGGAAAGCACTAAAGACAGACCTGTTCAGAAGAGCATACCCCACCGACCCAACATAAAAATACCTGGTCACTTGCGACACAACGTAACCAAAGACTGCAATGGACATTACCTGACTCTTCTTCCCCCTTTTCCTCTATAAGTTCCCCCAACTGTACTTACCATACATGTACCTCACGCTACTACAATATCACTTTGTATTCATTCATACCATGTATTTGTTCAGACCGTAATCGGTAACGCCGTTAACAGTTATATGCAAGCCACATTGAGCCTGCAAAAGGTGGGAAAATGTGGGATACAAATGTAACAAATAATAAGTCATTCTTAGCTTCTCCTTCTTTCGGAAAGAGGCCAGATATTGCTCTGGTTAAAGTAGTTACACTGAGAAGCTAAACATATACTCATACAGCTAAATTCTCAATTGTTCTAGATTAACTTTCCCGCCAGGAGCACTGGTACACTAATACATGAACCGGTGTTCCTGGGGATAGAGTTAAAGAGACCAGTAATAAAAAAAAAGAGTCCCCCCCCCCCCCCCCCCCCCCAGCTACAACTAATTTGTCTAGTGTAAAGAGTCTGGTCCTATTCCCTTTTTTGGAAGCATGTTCCCTGCCATACATTCTAGGGGTCAGGCAGCACCACGTTGAAGAACGGCACTGAAAAAAGCGACAAATGCATACAAAAAACCCATCACCGATGAAATGAGAAAAAGCCTTAAACGATAGAGAAGAAATACGACAAAAAGTGAATAAAAGGTTTTGAGTTTAAAATAGTGAAACCATGATTGGGAAGCACTACATTTGGTGTTGGTGGTACGTGTCTGCCGGAAAATCAAACTTACACATACTGTTATACTCCCCTGTCCAAAACATGCACCCAGGAATGCATCCTTTAACCCTACACTGGAAGCCTGTCAGGGGCATTTTCGAAAGAGAAAGGCACCTATCTTTCAACAGAAATCGGGAGATGGGCGTCCTTCTCTCAGGGTCGCCCAAATTGGCATAATTGAAAGCTGATTTTGGGCGTCCTCAACTGCTTTCCGTCGCGGGGACGACCAAAGTTCACAGTGGGGGGGGGGGGGGGTGTCGGCAGCGTAGCAAAGGCAGGACTGGGGCGTGCTTAAGAGATGGCCGTCCTCGGCCAATAATGGAAAAAAGAAGGGCATCCCTGACGAACATCTGGCCGATTTTACTTGGTCCATTATTTTTCACGGCCAAGCCTTGAAAAGGTGCCCGAACTGACCAGATGACCACTGGAGAGAATCGGGGATGTCCTCCCATTACTCCCCCAGTGGTCACCAACCTCCTCCCACCCTAAAAAAAAAATTTAAATTTTATGGCAGCCTCAAATGTCATACCCAGCTCCATCACAGCAGTATGCAGGTCCCTGGAGCAGTTTGTAGTGGGTGCAGTGCACTTCAGGCAGGCGGACCCATGCCCACCCCCTCTCCTGTTACACTTGTGGTGGTAAATGTGAGCCCTCCAAAACCCACCAGAAACCCATTGTACCCACATGTAGGTGCCCCACTTCATCCCTTAGGGCTATGGTAGCGGTGTACAGTTGTGGGGAGTGGGTTTTGTGGGGGGCTGGGGGCTCAGCACACACGGTAAGGGAGCTATGCACCTGGGAGCAATTTCTGAAGTCCACTGCAGTGCCCCTAGGGTGCCCAGTTGGTGTCCTGGTATGTGAGGGGGACCAGTGCACCACAAATGCTGGCTCATCCCATGACCAAATGGCTTGGATTTGGTCGTTTTTGAGATGGGCGTCCTCGGTTTCCATTATCGGCAAAATCCGAGGTCGCCCATCTCTAAGGTTGACCTAAATGTTGAGATTTGGGCATCCCCGACTGTATTATCGAAACAAAAGATGGACGCCTATCTTGTTTCGATAATAGGGGATGCCCCGCCCCTTCGCGGCAGCGCCCTTAGAGATGGTCATCCCTGTTCGATTAGCCCCCTCCACGTCTACTTTTAAGAAGGGTGCAAAAGGGCAGTTTTCAGTCCAGTCGTTTCACTTGATTCAGTAGTTCTACAGATATTACTGTACCTCAGGTCTCTGTCTAATGGCTCGTAACCACACAAAGGCTTCTATGTATGTATTCAGTTGCAGACCCCTGCAGGCTGCCTATGGATGAAGGATCCTGCCTCCAGTACACCTTGTTGTGGTATTATCACCAGGAAGTGAACGACTGCCGGCCCTTCGTCTTTGGAGGCTGTGGAGGGAACAGCAATCGCTTCAAATCCAGACACATGTGTGAAGTCAGGTGTAAAAACAGCTCAGGTAATATGATGGGACTGTACTGGAAGTAACACAGCACCACTGACCGCTGAGGATGGCTTGGTCTGTTTAGTTGTGATTTTGTTTTTTTACTTTTGAAAGACAAATGGATGAAATATGAGAGTATTGGTGGGATAATCCTGAAACGTAAGTGCAGCTCTCTCTCAGAATGCCCACTGCAGGGGGACAAGGGTGAAGTAATACGGAACGGCTTTAAAAATAAGAGTGTCACCCTGCAGATAAGGCGTTAGAAATTAAACCAAACGTAATGCTTTGGGTTTTATGTCATTTCTTGTCAGAAACAGTACAAAACGTCTCATTTGAAATCACTTTACAGTCTCTAGTGTTTACTGTGATTCGGGGAAGGAAAGGGATTATGGATTTTTATCTTTATTATAATAACTTATATACTGCTATAGGTCACAAATACCTGGCAAGATCCCAAAAAAGTACAAAACATTTTATACTGCTTATCTTAGAAATAGTGGATTTCCCCCAAGTCCATTTAATAACGGTCTATGGACTTTTCCTTTAGGAAGTCGTCCAACCCTTTTTAAAACTCCGCTAAGCTAACCGCCTTTACCACATTCTCTGGCAACGAATTCCAGAGTTTAATTACACGCTGAGGGAAGAAATTTTTTCTCCGATTCATTTTAAATTTACTACATTGTAGCTTCATCGCATGCCCCCTAGTCCTAGTATTTTTGGAAAGTGTAAACAGACGCTTCATAAAATATAAGTGCAATACATAAATTACATGTCCAGTGCTGGAAGGGTGGGTAACATTTGGGTACAGTAGGAATTTCCTTGTCCCTGGAGGGCTCACAATCTAAGACCCCTGTTTACTAAGGTGTGCTAGCGTTTTTAGTGCATGCTAAAATTAGCGTGCGCTAACCATGAAGACGCCCATAGGAATATTATGGGCATCTACACGGTTTGCGTGCGCTAATGTTTAGCGAGTGCTAAAAACACTAATGCACCTCTAGCGAGGCTTAGTAAACAGGGCCCTAAGCTTGTACCTGAAGCAATAGAGGGTTAAGCAACTTGCCCAAGATCACCAGGAGTGGCCGTGAGATTTGAACATTCCATTTCCTGGTTCTTAAGCTATTATTTTGAGAATTAAGCTACTCCATCACTCACCAAGCTTTTAGTTGTGCTGTCAAAGGCATGCCAAGTAACTCAGCCCTGGAGCAGAGCTTCCCAAACCGTCCTGGGGGCCCCACGACCAGCTGGAGTTTCAGGGTATCCGTAAGGAATATGCATTACCTCCACTGTATGCAAATGTAATCTCTGCACAATCAACCAGCTGTGGAGTCCTTTTAGGAAGCCTTGACTTGGAGAGAGGCTTTTGCTGTTCCTGAAGTTTTGATCCACCCATTTCCTGATGCATCTTGGTACCTGTAATGATGATTACAGGCGAAAGAAACAGGACTACAATTAGCACGGTCCATGAGGAAGTGGATCAAGAGGCAGCTATGAACAGCAGGGGCGGACATGACCATTCAAGCAACTGAGCAGTGCCCGCGGCCCAGAGGCTCTGCCCAGTTGCCCGCTACCGCTACAGCACATTGCAGCCCTCCCCAGACCTACCTTGAAGGGCCTGGTCTAGTAGGCTCTGCGGGGTAGGAAAGAATCCCACTTTTTCCTGCCCACTACTGCTATTCTATATGGCGGTGCCAGCGCTGCCATGTTTTAAAAATGGCTGCCAGTACCCATGAGACTATAGTATAACAGAGAGAGGGAGCAAAGCACAAAAAAACCAGAAACAAAACAAAAAGCACCAAGGGCCTTCAAAAAAAGGGGGAATAAAGTTTTTAATCATATATGTTGATGAAACAATGCTTGAATGGACCCGACACGGTCCGTGTTTTGGCGCTCAGCGCCTGCGTCAGGGGTCGCAAGAAATAGCTGACAGCATGCGGCGGTATTGTGAGAACAATACAATTTTGAGAAGTAATATACTGCAACGCCGTGTGATCCCCTTCACTCAAAATAGAAAGATATTTTGATTGAACAAACGCAATCCTTCAGTCGCAGACTCAATCATGAGACTACCATGGTTAGTCTCTCGGCACCGCCACCACTGGGCGCAGTAGCAATAGCAAGCAGTTTGGGTTTCTTTCCTGCCCCCGAAGATGCCACTAGACCATTAGGCCCTTCAAGGTAGGTCCGGGGAGAGCGGTGCAGGAGGGGGCCAGCAGGGCAGTGGCCAGGGGGAGCCCATGACCCTTACTGCCTGGGGGCCCCGACCACTGTCAGTCCGCCCTGCTGCACAGTGTGGGGAAAGTTGACCCGTGCACCAGGAGAAGGCTGACGTCAGACAGATTTGATATGTTCCGTATGCAAAAGAACACAGAATATTAAAGTGTTCACTGAGAGACAAATGCCACTGCTCTTACAGCTTCATTAAAGAACTAGGAAGTGTGGTAGCTGTGTTAGTCCACTCTTAAAGGTTATCAATAGAAATCAAACAAAATAAAACATGGAAAAGAAAATCAGATGATACCTTTTTTTATTGGACATAACTTAATACATTTCTTGATTAGCTTTCGAAGGTTGCCCTTCTTCGTCAGATCGGAAATAAGCAAATGTGTTAGCAGATAGTATATATAAGAGAAATATCAAAGCATTACTTTGACAGTCTGACAGAGTGGGAGGGTCGGGGTATGCATGGGGACATCAAAGCATTTCATTGATATTCTAACAGAATGGGTGTTGGTAGGTGAGAGGAGGGTAATAAACAGAGAAATAAACAGAGAAATACAGCTTTATGGTTTAAAATGGGTTAGAAAACCCAGATCCTTATTAAGTCCTGTTTATTGGGTGTCAAAATATTCAATCATTCTTATTTCAAAGGTCTTATGTTCCTGTATTGTTTCAAAATTACCTTTCAGTATTCTTACTGTGAAATCACTGGTGCAGTGTTCTGGTCTTGTGAAGTGTTGGCCCACAGGGGTGGGGGCTTGACTGGCACCGGCTATTTTCATGTGATGTCTGTGCAGATTGAATCTTGTCTTAAGCATCTGGCCTGTTTCTCCAATATAGCATCCTTCTTTACATTTTTTACACTGAATGATATATACCACATTGGAAGATGAGCATGTAAAATAGTCCTTTATGTTGAATATTTTTCCCTTGTGAATGACTGTGGGGTCTTGTGAAATGTTTTGGCATAGTTTGCAGCTGGCTGTGTTACATACCCCCACCCTCCCACTCTGTCAGACTGTCAAAGTGATGCTTTGATGTTTCTCTTATATATACCATCTGCCAACACATTTGCTTATTTCCGATCTGACGAAGAAGGGCAACCTTCGAAAGCTAATCAAGAAATGTATTAAGTTATGTCCAATAAAAAAGGTATCATCTTATTTTCTTTTCCATGTTTTATTTTGTTTGATTTCTATTAAGAACTAGGAAGAAATGAAGACACACTTAACCATGAGACAACCCTGGTAGTCAAGTCTCTTCTTTTTTTATTTCAGCATCTCATCCTGGAAGGTGACTTTTTTTGTTCCACAGACTAAATATAATTGATGAAAAGACCATCAGTTGTTTTTCTAGAATGTTTGTCTTTTGGATGCAGCCAATAGAAGAATTTAACATGAGAGATCAATGTCGGGTAACACAGTTCTGTGCGCAGGGGTCAACAGTGAATTCTTGCTGTCACCTTGTTGGATGCACACGTCATGTCTCGATGCAGCTTTTTCCGTGAAAATGGGAAAACCACCATGGAAATGGAGCAGGCCTTGGGCAGTAGACACAGTTGCTGAGTAGACCCATACTCAGAAGTTAAGAAAACCACAGTCACTGAACAGAGGATGTGGCCTAATTAAAGGAACTTATGGGATTGTTTTGCTCGTTTTTAAAATATTTCCACATGAACTTTTGCTTCTCAAAGATATCAGATTAACGACATTGATTACTCATTTGAGATGGACCATCGATTAACTCCAGTAAAATTCCACAAATCTTCCCCAAACCTGTTTTGCCCTCTGCTGTTTTAAGAAAGAGGCCATATGGGCCACAGACCTCCTTCCAACTCTGTGTTACTATTTGACTGTTTTAAGTGGTCTTCATTACAGGCACAACACAAGTCACATTAACCTGGTCAACTGAACAGATTTAAAAGCTTCAGTGTGTTCAGGCTCTAACGGGCCCCTTAAGTTTGATGGAGGTCTCTGCAGTTTCTTAGACTTGTAGAAATCTATTCAGCCAGGGGTTTTAACATTTTGTACCAAACCTCTCGCATTCAGACTTGAAACACATGCACACCTGATTTTAAAATCAAAGTCGTGTGACTTCTGCCCCTTAATTTTGAGAAGGTTGTTTTGCTTGGAGTTCATGCAGTAACAAAGCATAACGGCCCAGCCTCGCTTGTAGACTTGATATTAGAATCCTCTCTATTGGCTAATGAATGTATCTATAACAATCAGGTGGGGAAAGCAATTTTCAAGTCTTCGTGTTCTGGCCTTTCTTTTTGTTAAAGGTGCTCATGAAATAAAGTCATTTGACCCCTACCCTTGAAATTGTCCTTTTTTAATGTGTGTCAATGTTTACCACGGTCATAGGCACCAACTCCATGGGTGCTGTGGGTGCTCAAGCACCCCCAATATTTGACCCGCCGGAAGTCCCGCCTGGAACAGAAGTTCCCAGCCAGCCTGACCTGCGCTGCCCGCCCTCTTCTTCCAGTTCCCTGCCTGCCCCTCGCCTTCCTGTGTGCTGCCCACAATTTAAAAGTTCTTACCTCGGGGTCCGGCGGCAGCAGTGAAAGGCGAGCAGGCTCGGAGCTTCAGCCTGCCTTCCCTTGCGGAAACAGGAAATGAGGGCGGGACCAGAGGCAGAGCTGTCAGCTGAGAGAGAAGGGAAGGCAGGCTGAAGCGCCGAGCCTGCTCGCCTTTCACTGCTGCCGCCGGACCCCAAGGTAAGAACTTTTAAATTGTGGGCGGCACACAGGAAGGTGAGGGGCAGGCGGGGGACTGGGAGAAGAGGGCGGGCAGCGCAGGTCAGGCTGGCTGGGAACTTCTGTTCCAGGCGGGACTTCCGGCAGGTCAAACATTAGGGGTGTTCGCAAGAAGGCGAGGGGCAGGCGAAGGACTGGGAGAAGAGGGCGGGCAGCGCAGGTGGGGGTAGCACTCAGAGGAGAGGGAGGGGGCCTGGAACTCAGAGGGGAGGGGGAGGGAGGAGGAGGAGGCCTGGAACGCAGAGGAAAGGGATGGGGGCCTGGAACGCGGAGGAAAGGGAGGGGAGGGAGGGGGGCCTGGAACGCGGAGAGGGAGGGGGAGAGAGAGGGGGGAGGGGGAGAGGAGGGGGGAATGCACCACCTGTAAAAAAAAAAAAAAAAAATTCAGCACCCCCAATCATTTTGAAAAGTTGGCTCCTATGACCACGGTAGTTACAATCTGCAAATACAAAGGGCCTCATTTCAATTCAATCTGTGGGCCAGACCCATCTGCTAACAGGACAGAACTTAAGGTTGCATTCAACCCTGCACAGAAGCGCTCAGCTCAGTTGAACCGAGTTCCAGTGATACACGTTTTTGAAGTTCAAATACATTTGTATTTTCTTCAGTGCAAAATATACCAGAGGAAAAGCAACAGTAGCCTACACTACAGCATCAATAACAACATTGCAAGACATGTTGGTTTAATGCACACCTTTCTGTTCATATATAGAAAGGGGATGGGACTATATACCACCTTATCTTGTGGGTTGCAATCATAGTAACATAGTAGATGACGGCAGAGAAAGACCTGTACGGTCCATCCAGTTGGCCCAACAAGATAAACTCATATGTGCTATTTTATGTGTATACTTGACCTTGATTTGTATCTGCCATTTTCAGGGCACAGACCGTAGAAGTCTGCCCAGCACTAGCCCCGCCTCCCACCACCCAATCTCCGCTAAGTTTCTGTGGATCCATTGCTTCTGAACAGGATTCCTTTATGTTTATCCCACGCTTTTTTGAACTCCGTTACCGTTTTCATCTCCACCACCTGAAAACGGTAACGGAATTCAAAAAGGTGTGGGATAAACATAAAGGAATCCTGTTCAGAAGCAATGGATCAAAGCGGTTTACGTATTATATACAGGTACTTATTTTGTACCTGGGGCAATGGAGGGTTAAGTGGCCTGCCCAGACTCACAAGGAGCTGGAGTGGGAATTGAACCCAGTTCCCCAGGTTCTTAAGTTAACTGCGCTAACCACACTAGGCTACTCCCCCACTCCAACTGAGGGCTGTGGGGGTGAAAACACCAGTGTTTGACCAAAATATAAAATGGAGCAGCAGTCTCAATAGGAAAGCTGAAATTCCCAGTTCCTTTTTGAGCTACATCAAATGCCCATATTTTTTTAAATAGCTGTTTTATATTGAAGCCTGCTAGTGGTGATTCTAGTAGCTTTTGTATTCCCCATTGTGCTCTTATTATATTCCCTCACTTCCCTCCAGTGGAGACCTCATAATTGGACTTGACACCTCACTGATGCTTCAGAGGCAAGATCTACATCTTACATAGGACATCCTTTTCTTCAGAGCAAGCTCCATTTACCACTACCCTCTGTCTCTGACTGGTAGGAGACAGAGCGTAGTGGTAAATGGAGCTTGCTCTGAAGAAAAGGATGTCGTCAGTGGAGTACCGCAGGGATCAGTCCTAGGGCCAGCTCTTTTTAACGTCTTTGTGAGGGATAATGCGGAAGGGCTGTCTGGTAAGGTTTGCCTCTTTGCGGATGATACTAAACTCTGCAACAGGGTGGACACCCTGGAGGGTGTGAATGACATGAGGAAGGACCTAGCGAAGCTAGAGGAATGGACCGATATTTGGCAACTAAGGTTTAATCCCAAAAAATGCAGGTTCAAGCACTTGGGTCGCAAAAATCCGAGGGAACGGTTCAGTATAGGGGGTGAAGTGCTTCAGTGTGCAAAGGAAGAGCGGGACTTGGGGGTGATTGTGTCTGATGACCTTAAAGCTTTCAAACAGGTAGAAAAAGCGACGGCCAAAGCCAGAAGGATGCTTGGGTGCATAAAGAGAGGCATGACCAGCAGGAAAAAGGAGGTGATAGTGCCGTTGTATAAGTCTCTGGTGAGGCCCCAGTTGGAGTACTGCATGCAGTTCTGGAGACCGCACCTACGGAAAGATATAAACAGGATGGAGTCGGAGACTCACAGAAACAGAAGCCTGCACGGCCGCATTGCTGATCTGCAAGGGCAGGCTTCTACATGGAATGTTGCTAGTGGAATACTAACATTCCACGTAGAATCTCAAATAGTAGCAACAGAATCTCAATAGTAGCAACATTCCATCTAGAATCTCCAATAGTAGCAACATTCCATGTAGAATCTCAAATAGTAGCAGCATTCCATGTAGAATCTCAAATAGAGAAAGGGAAATGGGACTTGATATACTGCCTTTCTGTGGTTTTTGCAATTACATTCAAAGTGGTTTACATATTATATACAGGTATTTATTTGTACCTGGGGTATTGGAGGGTTAAGAGACTTGCCCAGAGTCACAAAGAGCTGAAGTGGGAACTGAACCCAGTTCCCCCAGGATCAAAGGCTGCTGTACTAACCACTAGGCTACTCCTCCACTAGCAACATTCCATGT
This sequence comes from Microcaecilia unicolor, assembly GCF_901765095.1. NCBI lineage: Eukaryota > Metazoa > Chordata > Amphibia > Gymnophiona > Siphonopidae > Microcaecilia > Microcaecilia unicolor. Next base: position 17,201,639 of record NC_044040.1, read on the forward strand.
AGAACCTCAAATAGTAGCAATAGAACTCAAATAGTAGCAACATTCCATGTAGAATCTCCAATAGTAGCAACATCAACATTCCATGTAGAATCTCAAATAGGGAAAGGGAAATGGGGCTTGATATACCGCCTTTCTGTGGTTTTTGCAATTACATTCAAAGTGGTTTACATATTATATACAGGTATTTATTTGTACCTGGGGTATTGGAGGGTTAAGTTACTTGCCCAGAGTCACAAGGAGCTGCAGTGCACTAGGCTACTCCTCCACTTGTGGGACTTGAACCGCTAGGCTACTCCTCCACTAGAATGACTGCTCACTGTAATATCCTTGGTTTATAAACCACCGGGGACACAACTCTATGTCTTCCTGACTTCAGTAAAGATCAGCGATATAATCTGAAGAGGGAGCCGCATTGTGTTTTCATCGCTACTAGGGTTGACTGCAGTATTTACCATATGGGGAAATGCCTGAGACTATGGACTATAATTTCTTTTCGGAGCCATAAAGTTAAGAGCCTTTTTAAATGGAATTTAAAATGCAACCTAAAAATTTTAATCTGCACCGTTTCTTTTCTGAAATTGCTTCTTCTGTTCTTAAGCAAAGGGAACAGTCCCAGGGGATTTACTGTACAATGCTCTTACATCATCCCTGGATGAGTCAGTCTCATTACATCTTCTAGAGGACGTGGATGGAAGAATTATTTCACTTCCAATAATTAAAGGCGGGGGGGGGGGGGGGGGAGCCTGAGATGTTCTTCCTTAAGAGCATGTAACTACCCATAAATTACAGCAAGAGCAGCTACTATGGAGGATGCAACTCTGTACCTGTTCTGATGTTAACATTAATCACTTTTCTCCCACAGGGAGGCTAATTCTATAAACGGAATACTTATTTTATTTATTTATTTTTGTTACATTTGTACCCCGCGCTTTCCCACTCATGGCAGGCTCAATGCGGCTTACATGGGGCAATGGAGGGTTAAGTGACTTGCCCAGAGTCACAAGGAGCTGCCTGTGCCTGAAGTGGGAATTGAACTCAGTTCCTCAGGACCAAAGTCCACCACCCTAACCACTAGGCCACTCCTCCACTGTTGCTACTATTTGAGATTCTACATGGAATGTTGCTATTCCACTAGCAACATTCCATGTAGAAGTCGGCCCTTGCAGATCACCAATGTGGCCGCGCAGGCTTCTGCGCAGCCTTCTACATGGAATGTTGCTAGTGGAATAGCAACATTCCATATAGTATCTATTTTATTTTTGTTACATTTGTACCCTGCACTTTCCCACTCATGGCAGGCTCAATGCGGCTTACATGGGGCAATGGAGGGTTAAGTGACTTGCCCAGAGTCACAAGGAGCTGCCTGTGCCTGAAGTGGGAATTGAACTCAGTTCCTCAGTTCCCCAGGACCAAAGTCCACCACCCTAACCACTAGGCTTATTTAATGCACCTATCAGAAGCCTGTTCTATAAAGCAGGGGTTCTCAACCCAGTCCACGAGACACGCCAAGCCAGTCTGGTTTTCAAGATATCCACAATGAATATGCATGAGATAAAATGTTCATAACTTTGTCGGCTAAGGGTCAGCACCCTGAGTTGACAAAGTTAAGTACGTATTTGAAATGTTAAGCAATACACTTCATTGAGAGCAAGTAAGCAAGTCAACATTTTGAATTGCTAAAAAGATAAATGAAAAAACTGCTATTTAAAAAGACCAGCGACAATTTGAGTGCTTGATTCTTGAAGCTAGAATTTTCAGCTTTTGAGTTGCACCACTGAGGTCTAGGAAAGGCTTATAACATACTTTATTAATGGAAGAGCAGTTTGGACTCTAGTAGACGCGTCTAGGTTATGATGTCATCATTAGGGTTTGGAATAATTTGCTGCCATAACTGAAGAGGTTTATCTGAGATAAATGTTCATGCACTGCCTCCATCATATGCAGATCTGTATCATGCATATTTATTGTGGGTATCCTGAAAACCTGACTGGCTGGGTGTATCCTGAGGACTAGATTGAGATCTAAAGAAAAGCAGGCGCTAAGAGGTCAAATATGTCATTAGAATGTAAGCATGAGCCTTAGCCCAGCCAAAGAGCTGTTGTAAATGTGCTTAGATTGCAAAACAACATGCATAGACTATAATCTCCATGCTTAATTGTGTCCTGCCCATCTCCATCTCCAAAGTACACGCCACTGAATTTTGGCAATATACCTACAGAATAGCATGTAGCCGGAATGCCAGTGCTTTCAAAAACGGTGATGGTCCTGGCTGACTGTGGTAGCATATACTTAAGTATTGCCGTACTGGGAAAGACCAAAGGTCCATCGAGCCCAGCATCCTGTTTCCAACAGTGGCCAATCCAGGTCACAAATACCCGGCAAGATCCTAAACATGTACAACACATTTTATACTGCTTATCCCAGAAATAGTGGATTTCCCCCAAGTCCATTTAATAACGGTCTATGGACTTTTCCTTTAGGAAGCCATCCAAACCTTTTTTTAAACTCCGCTAAGCTAACCGCCTTTACCACATTCTCTGGCAACGAATTCCAGGCCTCTGGGAGCACAGCCCGTGCTCGGAGCCCAGTAGCAGGGACTACCAGGGCAGGCTGACTCAGACCCTCATTGGATGTCCAGCAGCCACTGGTCCAGAGTGCATCTGGGGGATGTGGTGGGGATGGACAAGGGGAACGACTCAGGAGTCCTTTTACCAAACTGCAGTAAAAGGGGGCCTGCGCTAGAGTCAGCAAGTGTTTTTCACGCATGCAGAGGCCTCCTTTTACCGCAGCGGGGTAAAAGGCTGTTTATTTTGGGGGAAAAGAAATGACCGTGTAGTAAGTGAACCACTTACCATATGGACATTTCGGTGGGGAGCTCTTACCGCCACCCATTGAGTGGCGCTGCCTGATTACTGCCGGTTAATTCCCAGCACTACAAAATAGGACACATTTTTGTAGCGCCAGAAATAATGCGCACTACAGGTGGGAACTACCTCTAGGCCTCCTGTGGTGGGCTTACCGCTGCTTAGTAAAAGGGCCCCTCAACAAAGGAGCGGGGGACATAAGTGATACTGTCACTTTTACGAAAGGATTTCATGAAAGAAAAGTGAGATGTGCTTGAAGCTGCCACATTGGCAGAGACTGACTGGTTCCAAGAGTTATGTTCAGAGGTTGCTTAGTTCAAGTTGGTTTCTTATTGAACACTTTTCATCCAGAATGCTTAATGAGTTGTTTATCAAAATAGTGCTCATTAGCAAAGTGTACTTTCCCCATTTGCATGGAGGCAGGCTGTTTGTTTGCTTATGAATATACTAGCCGTTAAGCCCGTAAAAACGGGTGAGATTTCCAGCTACCCTCCTCACCGCCGCTCCCTCCCCCCTCCGTGCCGGGCCCCCTGCAATGACCTGACAGCGCCTCTCACCTCCGCGTGAAAGCGCTGCAGGCAGCAGCAGATCGCTCTGCTGCTGCCTGCAGTGGTTCCACACGGAGGTGAGAAGCGCTGTCAGGTCAGTGCAGGGGGCCCAATGCGGAGGGGGGCGGGAGCGGCGGCGGGGATGGGGGGAAGGGTGGAGGTTGGTACGCGCGATGTTCGTTTCCAGGCGGCAGCGTCCGACAGTGACTCCGACTCCGTTTCCCTCTCTGTTCCGCCCTCTGACGTCATCACGTCTTGACACGAGGGCGGGACAGAGAGGGAAGTCTCTACTGCGCATTTGCAGGTGAGTCGGTCACTTGCCGTTTATATGTTTGATGTTAAGCATTATCTCTAACAGATTCATTGCCTGTACCTATAATTTAAGGTTGTGCCCTTGAACTACAAATCCCTGTAATCTTGTAGCTCTCTGTAATAGGTTCTTCCTGAGCACATGTCCCAGATCCTTGTGACTTATGGGACTCTTCCTATTGGCTTGCCTTGTTCTTCTGTGTGTGCTCGGTTAGTTCCCCCCCCCCCCCCGCCCTCCGCCTTCTCTCTCCATCGGGTCTGTAAGAGTTAGTCTGCAGCATTCTCCTCTGTGAACTGAATCTGCCTATGCAGTACTTTGCTGTATGACCATCTTTAAGCTACTGTGACGCTATTAAGATTTCACCAGTATAAAAGTATATACAACTATACTCTCTGCAAAGTTTTGTACACCGCCTAGGATTTCATGATAGTGTGATTTATAAATATTTTAAATAAATAAATACATAAATTAAATAAATAAAATGTTGTTGAATTACTCCCAGCTTCTCTCTTGCACGAAGAGAGAGCTGGTTGAGAACAGACCCCCCCCCCCCCCCCAATTTGCAAGGCACAAACTCTTGCCCAGCACATCTGAACTGTAAATCATTTTTTACTTGTTTGATTACTGCATTAAAGAAGATTTTGGTTCAAGAGATCTGAGTCTTATCATAGTGATGTTCTAAAATCTGGTCTGTACTGCATGCCTTTCACACCAAGATCCTTCTGTTATACTAAATGTATATTTTCTTATATATTTCCACAATTCATGATGTATTGTAAGCCACATTGAGCCTGCAAAGAGGTGGGAAAATGTGGGATACAAATGCAACAAATAAATAAATAAATAAAAATTGAAATGGCAGAACAATAAGTTATAAGTTGCAAATAGTTAAATAAACTGTTTAATAGTTCAGCCAACCTTATTCACAGTGGCCTTTTTGTTTTCCTGGGGGAGGGGGGGTGGAGAAGGGTTATCCCACTACTAGCACCTTTCTTCACCAGTTGGAGACACCAGACACCTATTATTCGAGGGCCCGATGGAGCCTGCCAGAGGGAGAATCCTGCCAGGTCGGTCCTGCACCCAGGGATGTTCACAATCCAGCTTATTTTCGAAAGAGATTGCCGGCCATCTTCCGACACAAATCGGGAGATGGCCGGCCATCTCCTGAACCCAGCCAAATCGGTATAATCGAAAGCCGATTTTGGCTGGCTCCAACTGCTTTCCGTCGCAGAGTCGGCCAAAGTTAAAGGGGGGGTGTCGGCAGGGTACGGAAGGCGGGACAGGGGCATGGTTATGAGATGGCCGGCTTCGGCCGATAATGGAAAAAAGATGGCCGGCTCTGACGAGCACTTGGCTGGCTTCACTTGGTCCATTTATTTTTAGGACCAAGCCTCAAAAAAGTGTCCCAATTGACCAAATGACCACCGGAGGGAATCGGGGATCACCTCCTCTTACTCCCCCAGTGGTCACCAACCCCCTGCCACCCAAAAAAAATTTTTTTAACATTTTTTGCCAGCCTCTATGCCAGCCTCAAATGTCATACCAAGCTCCCTGACAGCAGTATGCAGGTTCCTGGAGCAGTTTTTTGTGGGTGCAGTGCACTTCAGGCAGGTGGACCCAGGCCCATCCCCCCCCCTACCTGTTACACTTGTGGTAGTAAATGGGAGCCCTCCAAATCCCCCCCCAAAACCCACTGTACCCACATGTAGGTGTCCCCCTTCACCCCTTAGGGCTATGGTAGTGGTGTAGAGTTGTGGGGAGTGGGTTTTGGGGGGGGATTTGGGGGGCTCAGCACCCAAGGTAAGGGAGCTATGCACCTGGGACCAATTTTTGAAGTCCACTGCAGTGCCCCCTAGGGTGCCCGGTTGGTGTCCTGGCATGTGAGGGGGGCCAGTGCACTACAAATGCTGGCTCCTCCCATGACCAAACGCCGGGTTTGAGATGGCCGGCTTCAGTTTCCATTATCGGCGAAAACCGATGCCGGCCATCTCAAACCCGGTCATCTCTGACATTTGGCCGGCCCCAACCATATTATCGAAACAAAAGATGGCCGGCCATCTTTTTCGATAATACGGTTGGGGACAGCTCTTTACGGCGCTGGCCATATAGATGGCCAGCGCCGTTCGATTATGCCCCCAAATGGGGCTTTACACAAGGCTAATTGTTCAGTAAAACACAAAAGGTCCATATTATCAGACCTTTGCTCTCTGGTGCCTTCTCCCACAGAAGCTGCAGATTGGGCTCAGTGAAATGGAAAGCACTGGCATTGTTCGTTGACAATTAACCACAGGTCAAGGAAAGCGTCAGAATAACTTCATCTGAACGGAGGCTGAACGTGTTGTAAAATGAACAGCTGAGCAAGAAGCATCCTGTCCTTTCAATACACTTTAACCGCTTAAAAAGGTCTGCAGCTGTGATTTTCAAGATTTATTTTATTTATTGGGATTTTTGCCAGCACGGACTCAAACGAAGCTCAGGTTTAAAGCAGCAACGATGTCATTGATCCTCGGAGTATCAGCTCATCTGCTTCCTATCACCAAAGTCCGCTGTCTTGCTAGAAACAACACCAGTGACAGCCGTGGGAACAGCAGCATCACTATGGAGCCAATTTTGAAACTTGACGAAGAATTCTCCTTGCCCACAGACTGCACCTGCTTTGCAGAACAGGGACGGTGTCTAATCCAGTCTAATACTTTTATACCACTGAATTCCTACAAACGGTTCAGAGCGGTTTACAGCAAGTAAAAATAATTAAAGTAATTTAGATCCATGAAAAGAATACAACCTTCAGAAGTCTTAAGTAAAATAGAATCAATCTTGACCTAAGGATTCCTTTTATCAAGCGGCGGTAAGCCCACAGCGGGCTTACCGCGTGCCAATCTGGAGCTACCAACGGCCCAGTGCGGGCACTGGAGGTAGTTTCCACCCCCAGTGCTTGGCATTTCTGGCGCGAGTGGAAATCTTCAAAAAATATTTTCGCAGGTGTTTACCCGCAGTAATCGAGCAGCGCCGCGTGCTACCCGGTTACCACCGGGTTAGCGTAGGAGCCCTTACTGCCACCTCAGTGGTGGTGGTAAGTGCTCCTCCCCACCCCCCACATGGCTACACATAAGAGCAATCTTACCGCATGGCCATGTAACGGGATGTTATCCAAAAAATGCTAAACAACAACAAAACAAAACCACCGGTAAATGTCCCGCTGCACATTTAGCATGAAATTTTGTTTTCACAGAGGCCCAAATTCAAAACTCTTGTCATGTTAACTTTAGGGATTTGCTAAGCCTAGAGTGGAGGAGTGGCCTAGTGGTTAGGGTGATGGACTTTGGTCCTGGGGAACTGAAGAACTGAGTTTGATTCCCACTTCAGGCACAGGCAGCTCCTTGTGACTCTGGGCAAGTCACTTAACCCTCCATTGCCCCATGTAAGCCACATTGAGCCTGCCATGAGTGGAAAAGTGCAGGGTACAAATGTAACAAAAATAAAATAGATACTATTGGACATTGGACATTCTACATGGAATGTTGCTACTATTGGAGATTCTACATGGAATGTTGCTATTCCACTAGCAACATTCCATGTAGAAGGCTGCGCAGGCTTCTGTTTCTGTGAGTCTGACGTCGTGCAGGACGTCAGACTCACAGAAGCAGAAGCCTGCGCGGCCACATTGGTGATCTGCAAGGGCCGACTTCTACATGGAATGTTGCTAGTGGAATAGCAACATTCCATGTAGAATCTCAAAATAGTAGCAACAGTGGAGGAGTGGCCTAGTGGTTAGGGTGGTGGACTTTGGTCCTGAGGAGCTGAGTTCGATTCCCACTTCAGGCACAGGCAGCTCCTTGTGACTCTGGGCAAGTCACTTAACCCTCCATTGCCCCATGTAAGCCGCATTGAGCCTGCCATGAGTGGGAAAGCGCAGGGTACAAATGTAACAAAAAATAAAGATAACTCAACATGCTTTGTTAGGTGGTATTTACATGTAACGTACTGTATATAAGTTCCAGTAGAATTTTCAACCACAAGGTGTCAGTCTATTCTCATTAGGGCCAGATTTTCCAAATAATCTTCAGATTTTTTTTGTTTAACCACAAGATACGACTTCTACATCATTGCTGTGCAATGGGGGCAGCCACCAAGGGAGAAAGTAGGGTACTTTGTCTGGAGGAAAGACGGCTGTATTTAAATGCTTTGGGGGCTTGGCAATGTTGTTTATTTCTGGGTTTAATATAATTCCAGCATTTATATCCTGGCTTAACCATCAGGTTCAAAGGGGGTTACAATAAAAATTAAAAACACAAACAGCAAAACTCCTGTAAAATCAGTTTAAAATACATACAAGCTTTATTTGCCCCTTACGATATAATGGCGCTTCTGCACCTGCCTCATAATAAAATACCCCCCAGCCTTAAAAACAGTGTTTTGTTGCAGCCGCTTCGTGAGGTGTGGCATTGGTGGGTGCGTCATTTAGGGGGAAAACCCCATATCACTGACTTATTACCAATTATGGGAAATGTCATGTTTCCAGCAGGAATGGACAATCCGATTTTTGGCACCTGGGCGCAGAAGGGAATTGTGCAATTAGAGCATTTGCTGCAAGATGATGGGGAGGAGTTGCCATTTGAAGCTATACAGGACAGGGTGGGAGTGGCCTGGGGTAATAGGTTTGCATTTGCACAAGTCAAGCATTATATGAAGTCCTTGCATCAGGCCTCCTTGAGGGGCTGTTGGGGGAACCGGATTCGTGGTTTTTTTGAAGAGCTGGTACCTGATAGGCATTTGGTCTCTGATTTGTATGGGGCTCTGGTTCGGCGTATACCACAGAGAAGATATGAGGGCCTCAAGCATAAATGGGAGCAAGATCTGGGATATTCCTTGACATCATGGAATGTGGAGGCTACTTTACTAGGATTAAGGCGGTTAGTAAAGGATGAAAGATTAAGAGAATGTGGGTACAGGATAGTCCTTCGGGGTTATATGTCCACAGCGCAGCGGGCTCATGTGTTGGGTTTGGTTAGTACTGCCTGTTCCAAATGTGGGGGGGGGGGGGGGGTTCCAGGCTCCTTCTACCATGCATTGTGGCAATGCCCAAAAGTGCGTGCATTTTGGCAGCGGATACGAGGGTTTCTGATCAGACTAGGATATAAAATACAGGGAACGGAGGGCCAGTTTTTGCTTGATCGACCAAGAGCTTTTTCCCCTTTGTGTGCTCCAGCAACTCTGTTATGTAGAAAGTTGTGTTTGGTGGCTCGAAAGTGTATAATGCAATATTGGACCTCACCGGAAGCACCTGCCTACTGGCATTGGCGTAATCAGGTGCACCAATTAGCTTCTTGGGAGGCTAGAGATTCAAAATTATCGCCTAAACGTAGGAAACAATTTCTTCAGATATGGATGTCTTATCTTCAGGTGCTCAACCCAAGGGGTAGAAGCTTGCTTATTAATGCTCATTGAGGATGCTATGACATGGTTCTGATGTATTTACTTGTAACCACTCAGTTAGCAGTAAGTAGGTTCCCGAGACTAAGTACTAGGGGGGAGGAGGGGTTGGAGGGGGTGTGGGGGGGGAGGGAACTTTACATGTTGTATAGTTTAACCGCGATATGTATGTACGATGTTATGAGTATGTTACGTTGTTTACCTTTGTTATAACAATCAATAAAACTTAAATTAAAAAAAAAAAAAAATACATACAACCATCTAATCAGAAGGCAAGTACTTTTGAATTAGCCAGGTCTTCAAAGCTCGCCAAAACTTCATATAATAAGTCAATTGTCTGATCTCAGATGGTAAACTATTCCAAAGTTCAGGAGCTTTTCCTTACAGAGTTCTATTTTCAGTACTACCAAAATGACAGCCTAAATGAGTTGGAGATGCCAAGAGCATTAGAGCACAAGAACATAAGAATAGCCATGCTGGGTCAGACAAAAGGGCCTTGTAGCCCAGTATCCTGCTTCCAACAGTGGCCAATCCAGGTCACAAGTATCTGGCAGAATCCCAAAGAGTAGCAAGATTCCGGAACCCTTAGGTATTATTAGGAAAGGAATGGAAAACAAAAATGAGGATGTTACAATGCCTTTGTATCGCTCCATGGTGCGACCGCATCTCGAATATTGTGTTCAATTCTGGTCGCCGCATCTCAAAAAAGATATAGTGGAATTAGAAAAGGTGCAGAGAAGGGCAACGAAAATGATAAATGGGATGGGACGACTTCCCTATGAGGAAAGGCTAAAGCGGCTAGGGCTCTTCAGCTTAGAGAAAAGGCAGCTGAGGGGAGATATGATAGAGGTCTTTAAAATAATGAGTGGAGTTGAACGGGTAGATGTGAAGCGTCTGTTCACGCTTTCCAAAAATACTTTGACTAGGGGGCATGTGATGAAGCTACAATGTAGTAAATTTAAAACGAATCAGAGAAAATGTTTCTTCACTCAACGTGTAATTAAACTCTGGAATTCGTTGCCAGAGAATGTGGTAAAGGCGGTTAGCTTAGCAGAGTTTTTAAAAGGTTTGGACAGCTTCCTAAAGGAAAAGTCCATAGACTGTTATTAAATGGACTTGGGGAAAATCCACTATTTCTGGGATAAGCAGTATAAAATGTTTTGTACTTTTTTAGGATCTTGCCGGGTATTTGTGACCTGGATTGGCCACTGTTGGAAACAGGATGCTGGGCTCGATGGACCTTTGGTCTTTCCCAGTATGGCAATACTTATGTACCCACTGCCGCAATTAACTTACAAAGGAAGGTAGCGACTGACAGCACTGGAAGAGGATATTTGCAGAGACGAGAGGGACATAGATTATTTGTAGAATAGAAATAAAATATCTAAAAAAATGTTTTAAAAAATGTTACTGTGAGAAATCTGTAAAATGAAGAGCATTCCAGTTTGAACATTATTCATTAATTGTTTGACATCACACTAGACCCCTGGGGGGCTCAGCTTCCTATCTGATCTTTCACATTAGGTTGGTGATGTGTAATTGTTTATCCAGAGTTGAGTCCCCATTAGACTAATTATCCAAGTGTGTTTTGGTGATCATTTAACATTTGAAGCTTCATCTCTCTGCTTTTTGGGCTCATTGGAGCCCTCAGTCTGTGGTTGAGCAGAATCCCAAGAATAAATATTGTTCTTTACACTCTGATTACAAAGGGGTCCTTTTACAAAGCCACTGTAAAAAGCGGCCTGCTGTGGTGTGGGTGTATGTTTTAGGCGTGCGCTGGGCCATTTTTTTTTTACCACAGCTGGGAAAAAGGCTATTTTTTTTCATGGGCTATGAAATGGGCCTGCCCTAATATTAAAACTAGCGTTGGCCACTAACCAGACATTTTCAGCGGTAATCTGGTTAAGTGCCACTGTACATTTTTGGGATCTTGCCGGGTATTTGTGATCCGGATTGGCCAGTGTTGGAAACAGGATGCTGGGCTTGATGGACCTTCAGTCTGTCCCAGTATGGCATTACTTATGTACTTGGGATTCTAAATGGAATGTTGCTATTCTTTGGGGTTCTACATGGAATCTTGTTACTCTTTAGGATTCTGGAATCTTGCTATTCTTTGCAGTTCTACATGGAATGTTGCTACTCTTCGGGTCTCTGCCAGGTACTTGTGACCTGGATTGGCCACTGTTGGAAACAGGATGCTGGGCTCGATGGACCTTTGGTCTTTCCCAGTATGGCAATACTTATGTATTTATGTAATATGACTGGTTAGCCCCAAACAAACAATTTAACTGGCCAGGAGCCGTTTCTGGCTGTTAAATCGCTTTGAATATCGACCATATTTTGCCCTCTCACGGGGTGTGAATGGCATTCAGCTTAAACCAGAGTATAGACCACGACTATGAGAAGACTCAGAACTCTTGCATCAAAATTTTTTTTAATGTAGTAATCAGACAAGGAAAAAATAACTAACAGGTCAGATGTGCTGAACAAGAGTTCTTGCCTTGCAAGATGGGAGTCTGTTCTCTACCAGCTCTCTCCCCATGCAAGAGAGAAGTTGGGAGTAATTCAACAACATGTTGAGCAGAGATGCTGTTTATACTTTTACACTGGTAAAATCTGGAGAGCATCACAGTAGATTAAAGGGGGGGGTTATACAGCAAAATACAGCATAGGCAGTTTCAGTTCATAGAGGAGATATGCTGCAGACTAACTTATACAGACCTAATGGAGAGAGAAAAGTGGGGGGGGGGGGGGCAACTTGCTCAGCAAATTTAGGGCCCCTTTTACAAAGACACACCAGTGTTTTTAGCATGCGCTAAATGCTAAGACGCCCATAGGAATATAATGGGCGTCTTAGTGTCTAGCATATGCTAATTTTTTAGTGCACAGTAAAAATGCTAGTGTGACTTTGTAGAACACCCCCTTAGAGAACAAGACGAGCCAATAGAAAGAGTCCCATAAGACACAGGGATCTGGGCATGTGCTCCGGAAGAGCCCACCCCAGAGAACCAGGGATTCGCAGTTCAAGGGCACAACCTTACAGGCAATGTAATCTGTTACAGCCAATGCTTAACATATATACATAAATAACAAACAGCCTGCCTCCATGCAAATGGGGACAGAAAAGACCCCAATATTGTTATATTAATTTCTTAAAGCAGAAATTAAAATCTATGGACCCAATATTCAAAACTATGTAACGAGCCCAGGAACGGCTCCTGGCCGGTTAAATAGTCTTTTAGTGCCTAACCACGGTTCCGCGTTAGGAGTCACAGAACTAGAAAGGGATCTGGGAGTCATCGTTGATAAGAAGTTAAAAACTTCTGCTCAGTGTGCTGCGGCAGCTAAGAAAGCGCACAGAATATTGAGTATTATTAGGAAAGGGATGGAAAACAAACACAAGGACATTATAATGCCGTTGTATCGCTCCATGGTGCAACCGCACCTAGAATATTGTGTCCAATTCTGGTCGCCGCATCTCAAAAAAGATATAAAGGAATTAGAGAAGGTGCAGAGAAGGGCGACGAAAATGATAAAGGGGATGGAACGACTTCCCTATGAGGAAAGGCTGAGGTTAGGGCTCTTCAGCCTGGAGAAAAGGCGGCTGAGGGGTGATATGATAGAAGTCTACAAGATAATGAGCGGAGTAGAGCGGACAGATGTGAAGCGTTTGTTTACACTTTCAAACAACGACAAAACCAGGGGACACAAGATGAAGCTAGAATATGGTAGATTTAAAACAAATAGGAGAAAGTTTTTCTTTACTCAGCTTGTAGTTAGACTCTGGAACTCGTTGCCATAGAATGTAGTGACAGCAGCTGGCCTTACGGAATTTAAAGGGGGTTTGGACAGATTCCTGAGGGAAAAGTCCATTGAACATTATTAAGAATTAAGTTGGGGTTTTTTTGGGGGGGGTTTTGCCAGGTTCTTGAAGCCTGGATTGGCCACTGTCAGAGACAGGATGCTGGGCTTGATGGACCCTTGGTCTTTTCCCAATATGGCGGTGGTTATGTACTTATAGACATTCAGAATGAGATAACCAGTTATCTCCCACTGCAAATCCGCAGTTAGCGGCTAACCACTAACCCCAGGATTCTATATATGGCGCCTTAATTTCTGCATGGAAATTGAAGCGTATTCTATAACAATGCACATAACTTAATTGGTTAACTAGCTAATCAATGCTGTTAATTGAATGTTAGGCAATTATCAGCACTAATTGGCATTAAGATTTAACTCGCTAAGCATATTCTGTGATGTGGTACATGTGAATTCTAAGTTGCATAGTTGAAAAGTGGGCATGGTTATGGGAGTAGAATGGGTGGTTCGTGGACATTTCTAAATTCTACGAACGTTGTTATAGAATACATCCACTCCTTGTCTAATTTACCTATCAGGATTTACACCAGGGGCGTAGCCAGACTACAGATTTTGGGTGGGCCTAGGCAAGAAGTGGGTGGGCACCAAGTGCTCCCCCCCACCACCACCACCACCACCACCAAACAATATCTCAGCAGGTGAGAAAACGCTAATTTCTACCTTTTCAGTCTGCAGGAGGCATGTGCAGAAAACAGAGCATGAGCAGGTGCCAGTATCATGGAGGTCTTCAGCTGGCTGAGCTTGGGATCCCCACCAGCTACCACCAAACATGTGCTACTGTTGGGTGGGCCTGAGCCCTAAGTGGGTGGGCCCTGGCCCACCCAGGCTCACCTGTGGCTACGCCACTGATTTACACCAGGTTTTAGTTGGCGTAATCAACTGTGACTAAATTTAGTTGGGCAGAGCAGCACTCGATGTATTCTATACTGTACACGTAAAGTAAAGCAAATACGCTTTGATTTCCACACAAAAATCGAGGTGCAATATATATAGAATCTAGCCCTAACTGACTATATCATCCTATATAATAAAAGGCACCTCCAACATTCTGAAGCTGACTGCATGGCTGAGGCATTCCTGCTCTCTGTATCCATCTCCTGAATTGACATCACGTACTTCCGGGTTCGTCACAAGCAGAAGTGACCAACCACACGAGGTTTCTCGGCTTCAGAATGTTGGAGATGCATTCTATTAAATAGGATTGGTCAGTTCCCTGAAGCACAGCCAGAGCTCAGCGTCCTGCACAGTAACGCTCAGACACCAGAGAGAGAGGGGGGGGGGCCTGACACCAGAGAGGGGGGGAGGTATCTCTGTCACACACTCTCTCTCTCTCTCTCTCTCTCTCTCTCTCTCTCTCTCTCACTCTCACACACTGTCTCTCACACACTCTATGACTCACACTGTATCACATTCACTCTCTATGTGTCACACAGTCACTCTCTTGGTCTCATATACTCAGTTTCACAGAGAGTCTGTGTCTCACACACACTCTCTCTCTCACACACACACACTGTATCTGTGTGAAACACACACTCTCTCTCTCTCTCTCACACTGTGTCTCACATACGCACTTGCACACACTTTCATTCTCACACACACACTCTCTCTCTCACAGACATACTCACACCCTGACTCACTCTCTCTCTCTCTCTCTCTCTCACACACACACACACGCTCTCTCTCTCACACACAGTCACTCTCACATACACTCTCTCAAACATACACACTCCGAGGAAAACCTTGCTAGCGCCCGTTTCATTTGTGTCAGAAACGGGCCTTTTTTACTAGTGTAACATAACTGTTTAGTCGTGGATATTCAGCGCCAAACCGGCTATGTTTAACGGTTAAAATAGGTCACATAAATAACAGACTTATCTTTAACTGCTAAACACTTAACCGGTTAAGTTGCTGTGGTCAAAAATAAATAAATAAATAAATTATTATTGTATGTTCTCTTCTACCTCCATCACCCTTGAAGAATTGTAAGCCACATTGAGCCTGCAAAGAGGTGGGATAATGTGGGATATAAATGCAATAAATAAAATAACCAGATATTCAATGCCGGTCGCCATAAACAGTGGTAGCAGACAGCAAAAGCGCTGTCCACCAGCGACTGAATATTGGGGGGGGGGGGAAATACAGTGATACCTTGGTTTTCGTCGATAATCCGTCCGAAAACAATCGGCGAAATCTGAAACCGACGAAAACTGAGGCAATTATTTCCATATGAATCACTGAGCAGGAGAAGGCGTGGGTCACCCTTTGTTTTCGCAAAATTAGCAGCGAGGTCACGTGGGCACGCCGACGAAATCTGAGACAAATTTTTTGTGGGGAAAAAATCGAAGAAAACCGAAACCGACGATAACCGAAGTCAACGAAAACCGAGGTATTACTATACATAAAGAAAAGGGAGTAAAGAGTCATAGATTTTATATAAAGCCTTCCTATAGTTTACATTTATTATACGAGGTACTTTCAACAATCAACATAAGGAATAGTCAGCCTGCATTTTATGACTGCCATTTTTGATAAATATACTTGTAATGGAGCTGCTTCGTGCTGTTTTACTTTGGCAGCTATCAAAGAGCCTTTCTGAGGTCACTGACCAACAGTATTGGCGGGTGGCAACATATGTGTGTGGGTGCAGAATACCTATCTCTGTCTGATTGGGATACGTTTTGCTGTAAAGAGTTCATCTGGACTTTATTCTCTGTAACTGAAAACTTGTCTAATTCTAAACAAGACATGAAACACATGGAAGGGCAACTCACTATTTTTTTTATTTAACACATTTATACCCCACATTTTCCCACTAGTTGCAGGCTCAATGTGGCTTACACAATAATATGGGTAGGTTACAGTTCAGTATAATAACATTAAACAATGGCATAGTAAAAAATGAATTGTAAACGTATTGTCTAAGACATGATTCTGAGTTGATTTTAAGAGTTTAGGCAATGTGTTAAGAGGGACATATGCTAATTGGCTGTGCCACCGCATTTCGAAAAACATCACATCGTCTTGCATTAAGTGGGAGTTGGTGGAAGCTACGTTGCCACAGGCTATTTTGGCGTATCTGTAGTAAACATGTGGTTACTCTACCCTCTCTTTTCATGCCATAATCCATAAACATTAAGAAGAAAAATAGCAGATGAGTTAATAACCAGTTAAGAGCAACATATGGCCATGATGTGTCCTCAACAGATGCAAAAGCTCTTCTTAACCTGGAACCGTTTCGGAACACTTTCAGAACTGTTCTAGTTTTGAACGTTAAGAAGTGCCACCAGGTAGGGTCTGACCAAAGGTTGCATTGAGCCCAGGGCTGGTGAAAGAGTATCCTAGGCAAATCAGCCTTGTGCCTGCCTTACTCATGGTGTGGCCATTAAAGAGGAGGAAAAAGAGTGGTGGGTACAGACTGTAGCCTCACCACTGGGCCAACTTAAATTGTAGGCATGCTAAACGCTAGAGACGCCCACAATTTTAGCATGCGCTAAAAACGTGAGCGCGCCTTAGTAAAAGGCACCCTGAGTTCTTCCTTTAGCTAATGGTGCTTGAAGATCCCTGCCAGCATGCTGGTCTTCCAGGCCAACTCTACCTATTATTTGCTGCCCACCCCCCCCCTCCCACCCCCTAAACGTTTGGCGCCCTAAGCAACCACCTTTTTTGCTTTGTGGTTTGGCTAGTCTTAATCGAGCCCAGGGCCCCGTTTCTGACAGTGGCCATTCTGGGTCACTTGGAAGCACCGAGTAGATCCTAAAACTAGTATTAAATCCAGAAAAAATGATAACTTCATGGATACCGAATTCTGGACCTATCCCATCTTTAACACCAACTTTGTTTGGAAAACAAATACCTACAGTACAGTAATTTAGATACCTAGGTATTATTACTGATTCCGCCTTATCCTTTAATGAGCAAGTATCTGATGTGATAAAGAAATCTTGTTATCAATTACATAAATTACGCTCGATTAGAAATTCCTTAGATAAATCTTCCCTGCGTACACTAACTTATGCTTATATCTTATCACGTTTAGGCTACTGTAACATAGTCAAAATTTAATCTAAGACGACTACAGATGATACAAAACACAGCAGCTTGTATTATCTGTAGAGCTTCAAAATATGATAGGATTATTCCATTGTTATATCAACCGCACTGGCTTCCAATAGAAGCAAGGATAAAATTTAAAGTTCTGATATTGACACACAAAGCTTTTTATTCATTTAGTCCATCATATCTGTCTAACCTTACTATCCCCTATACACCAACTCGGACACTGCAGTCATTGACAGATAATAGACTTGTAATTCCATCTCCATCCAAAGCTAGACGGGAATCAACACAAACATCGGCATTCTTTTTTCTAGCTCCGTCTCTTTGGAACTGTCTTCCTAAAGAACTTAGACTCGAGGACTCTTATACTCATTTTCGTAAAGCTTTAAAAACACATCTCTTTCGAGAGTCACTAGAAATAATCACCTAAAATCAAAATATAGGAAAAGTAAAACAAACTGAAAGGGGGAAAAAAAAAGCCCCCAGTTTGTGAAATCTGTACGTGTGTTGACTTTTTGTAGTGCTTTCCTATCACAAATGGATTTCAGAATATGTTTTTAGTGTTATTTTATGTTATTTTATATTGTAAACCGTTCTGATTTACTTTTGTAATAAGTGACGGTCTAGTAAATGAATAAACGATAAACGATAATAGAGCAGAGGTTCTCAAACCAGTCCTCGGGACACACCTAGCCAGTCAGGTTTTCAGGATATCCACAATGAATATGCACGAGAGATTTGCATGCATTACCTCCAATATATGTCTGCCTTTGCGTATCTTTAGCTAAATCTATATGAATGAAAATATCTGTTTGTACCTATGTGCACACGTGTGTGTGTGTGTGTGTGTGTGTGTGTGTGTGAGGGTGTGCTAGTAACTGTTGTCCTTTACATAAATGCTCTTACACTTAAGGGCTTTTATCTTCCCTTGTGAGCTTTGCTTTAGCTCCCTGCCTCTTTCTAGTCTTTCTCATTACCTCTGCAAGACGTCAAACTCCTGCCCAGCTCAAACGGCCCTTGCCATGTTCCAGAAACGCCGCAGTGCACAAAACCCTCTTCAAAGTCTTTTATTATGAAAAGATTACTGAACATGGAGCGCACTGGCGTCAGGGGGCAGGCTGGGACTAGGAAGATGCTCCTTAGCAGCCCATCAGGAAGTAAGGCTAAAGCTGCGCTTGACATACCGTTTCTGATCCAGCAGTAGGAAAAGAGAATGGGGAGATACATTGATTCCGGAAGCCTTTACCTGCTGCGGTGTTTCTGCCAAGATAATGCCTCCGGAAATCCAGGCTTGTATTATTATCATAATAATACATTTTCTGAATCCTCTTGCATGTGCTGTCTGCATTGTAAGCTCTCTGGGGTAGGGAATGTCCTTTATGGGCCAGATTCAGTAAATGGCACCCAATGTTAGGTGCTGTTAAGATCCAACTATTCTATTCTATTTGTTTCCCCTGTTGTCCCCCCCCCCCCCCCCCCCCAAGATGTTCCTTCTTCTCTGTTCTGCCCTTGCCTTTGTTTGAAGTTCTTTCTTTAAATACTAGCCTTTGAGCCCGTAAAAAGGGCTATTATAGGAAGGGGGGGTTGAAGGGCCCGCCCCCGCCACCGAGTTTGCCGTTGCCTCCCCCCCCCCCCCCCCCCGAGCCGTCACCACCCACCTTCCACCCGGCCGGGCCCTCGCTCCGCTATTGAAACAGCGAGGGTCCGGGAACGCAGCACTGAGCTCTGCTGAGCTGCCGACGTCGGCCTTCCTTCTTCTTCTCTGCCTGTCCCGCCCTCGTGTGACATAACGTCATCGAGGGCGGGACAGAGGCAGAGAAGAAGAAGGAAGGGCGATGTCGGCAGCTCAGCAGAGCTCAGTGCTGCGTTCCCGGACCCTCGCTGTTTCAATAGTGGAGCGAGGGCCCGACTGGGTAGAAGGTGGGTGGCGGCGGCGACTCGGGTGGGGGGAGCGTTAGACGGCGGTGTCCCTCCCTCAGAAATGCGCAGTACAGACCCTCTGTGTTCCGCCCCCCGTCATCAAGTATTGACGCGGGGGCAGGGCAGAGAAGGTCTCTACTGCGCATTTGCCGTTTATATGTTTGATTGTTAGCCACATAGAGCCTGCTATGTTGGGAATATGTGGGATATAAATGTTCTAAATAAATAAATAATGTCGCGCCTAATTTCTCGCTCTATAAAATTTAGGTGTGGATGTCATAGAATAGCGACTAGACCAGTTCTGCACACAAATCCGGTTTGATGCCAATTAACTCCATTTACTGATTGATGGCATCTCATCAAGGGGGTCACAAAAGAGAAGAAAACACCTCCACGGATAGAGCGGATATGGTGATAAGTCAGTGTTTTGTGCACGAGCTTCCTACAGTAAATTGATTGGAGACCTTTGTTTGACGATTCTTCTGGGAATACATATGACATGACCGATTCCTAGACCCCTGATGCAGGCCAGTGGGGCCGAAACACGAGTCATGTCGGGTCTCTTTTATTGTTTCTGAAGATTTTTGGAATAAAAGTTTCTTGGACACCCGTCTGCGAGAGGTTCTTCTATTTGCCTCTGCTGTTTTATACGTGGGATCTCATTAAGGTGCCATTTTTCACTCAATGAATAGTTAAGCTCTGGAACTCTTTGCCGGAGGATGTGGTAACAGCGGTTAACGTATCTGGGTTTAGAAAAGGTTTGGACAAATTCCTGGAGGAAACGTCCATAGTCTGCTATTGAGACAGACATGGGAAGCAACTGCTTCCCCTGGGATTTGTAGTATGGAATGTTGCTACTCTGAAATTCTGCATGGAATCTTGTCACTCTTTAGGATTCCAGAATCTTGCTATTCTTTGGGGTTCTACATGGAATCTTGTCACTCTTTAGGATTTCAGAATCTTGCTATTCTTTGGGGTTCTACATGGGATGTTCATGCCATGATTTGGGTTTCTGCCAGGTACTTGTGACCTGGTTTGGCCACTGTTTGGAAAACAGGATTCTGTGCTAGATGGACCAGTGGTCTGACCCAGTATGGCTACTTTTATGTTCTTACGAGAAGGGAAGGGTCAGAAGTGGGGTCTAGAAGCAATGTTTCCTGGGGTCTTGAATCAGCCAAGTGGCCATAAACAGTTCTTGCTGATGAGTATGCCCCCTAGTCCTAGTATTTTTGGAAAGAGTAAGCAAACGATTCTCGTCTACCCATTCCACTCCACTCATTATTTTATAGACCTCTATCATATCTCCCCTCAGCCATCTTTTCTCCAAGCTGAAGAGCTCTAGCCGCTTCAGCCTTTCCTCATAGGGAAGTCGTCCCATTCCCTTTATAATTTTTGTCACCCTCCTCTGTACCTTTTCTAATTCCACTATATCATTTTTGAGAAGCGGTGACCAGAATTGAACACAATATTCGAGGTGCGGTCGCACCATGGACCGATACAAGGGCACTATAACGTCCTCACTTTTAGTTTCCTTTCCTATGCAGATGTCAACAACTCAGTGTAGATGAGAGGAGAGGTGTAACTTCTCTGTATTAGGACACTCAAGGATGTATTTTCCAAATAGGATTATACTCCAGGTCCTCCAGAAGTTGAAGACAGAGTGGGAGGGATCTAAATTGTTAATCTGCGGGCAGCCATTCCTGTTGCCTGCGTAGTCATCCACACCATCTACGGACTACCCCCATCAAACCCTTCTGGGAGATGTAGACACAGCCTATGTAATGTGCCAAAAAAGCCTCTCCATTCAGTATAAAGTGTTAACTAATCCTCAAAACACTCAACAATTAATTAAGAAACAATTTGGAGACAAATTAAGACAATTAAATATAGAAATCTGTGTTCTATTAAAGCATGAAAGGAAAGTAGTATAAGATGGGCCATGGTTTAATTAGACTGAAGAAGCAGAATCCAATTAATTGCCAGCGATATGTGAAAAAGCAATTAAGCTCCAGTAAGCGCTGACTGGATCTGTCATTGAGGAGAAGGTGTTTAACCAGCACTTGTACTCTACAAACATTCAGGCCTCATTAGGTGAAACGAGGCAGGCAGTGGAATGACAGCTATTTTTATAATTTGCTCCATGTGGTATAATTACTTTTGTTTGTACAGTCCCTGTCAAAATAAACCATTAGGACCCAGGTGCCCCCCAGATCAAGCCTGGAGATTCAGCCTTTTTCCCAGACTCCTTTTCTTCTCCTCGTGATCTCAGAATTTGAGCACAGAGAGAGCCTGAGTGAAGAGCGGCAAGCAGGGAGACAAGAGCGGGCTTTCGCCAGGCCTGGCATTCTTTGCGTTGTTTTCCTCCTCCCCCCTCCCCCACCAAGTCACAGAGATCTCTGTTAGCAGGAACATTGGGGGACCTGGTAGCAAAAGCGTGATAGGGTTCTCTTTCATTCAAGAGTCTGGGAGCAGCACAGGTCTGTAGGTGAAAGCCTGGCTCTTCTCCCAAGCCTTTAATACATAGGGCGACTTCACCATGCACCCATTCTGCACCTGGATTAGCTCGCTACACACGCTGTAACTCAGATTAGTTCCTTATCTCTTGCTTAATTATACAAAGAACTTGCCTTGAGTTTACCTAACCATCAAATTATCCCAACTGACTCTATACCATGCATCTTGTTCCCATCATATATCTGCTCTTGGTCTCTTCAGCTATATGGTAAGCCGTATTGTAGAAAATCTTTAGCATCATATCTATGTTAGTTGAATGTTTTAATGCTTATTAGGTGTATCATTGGTATTATTCTAACATTGTACGGCCACATTGCTGATCTGCAAGAGCAGGCTTCTACAGGGAATGTTGCTAGTGGAGGAGTAGCCTAGTGGTTAATGCAGTGGACTTTGATCCTGGGGAACTGAGTTTAATTCCCACTGCAGCTCCTTGTGACTCTGGGCAAGTCACTTAACCCTCCATTGCCCCAGGTACAAATAAGTACCTGTATATAATATGTAAGCCGCATTGAACCTGCTATAAGTGGGAAAGCATGGGGTACAAATGTAATAAAAATAAAATACTAGTAAAATAATCCAATCAGCTAAACATCAATGCATGAATCACTTGACAGATAAGGCTGAAGATTATGAGCAAACCTGGAAGGATGAAGAGCTGCCAAGGCCTAGCCCAAAGACTTTCTGGGGACTGCACTGACACACGGTTTTTCATTATCATATAGACATCTAAAAAGCCTTTTTTTTTCTAAGTCTTTTTGATTCTGGGGGGGATACTTTTGATTAGTTCTTTGAACATTTAAATGGACTTTTATCGTCGATATAATTTTGAGTGTGCGGTCGCAGTTTGAACACAATTGCATGCTTACAAGTGTTTCGGAGGTTCCCCTGTGATTATATTACATTACATTAATTGGACATGTCTATCCCTTACTAGCCTCACAAGTTCAGGGTGGCTCAGAATCATAAAAAGAAAGGCAAAATGATTTGGCATGCCCAGAAAAAAACCCTCAAAATGTCTCACTCTCAGGTCACAAACTTTTGAAATAGAAAGGTTTTTAACATCTTACACAACTTTACATAATTGCTTTGATATCTAATCACTGAAGGTAACACGTTCCACCATTTTGCCAATAAGTAAGGACACACGGCTGAGTGAACCATTTACAAACAATTTTCCTTGCATTTCGATAATGCAAAGTTAAAAATTCTCTAGAATAAAGGTTAAAATTTCTCATAGGAAGAACAATAAGATCTTTCATATAACGAGGGACAAAATAAGATAAACTAATGAACACAATTTAAAGATAGTATGTGCTTTCCTTAGTAACCAGTTTAACCTCATGATCTACCGAAGGACGTTTAGCTTATGCAGACAGTGTAAATTATCATAAGTACATAAGTATTGCCATACTGGGAAAGACCGAAGGTCCATCGAGCCCAGCATCCTGTTTCCAACAGTGTCCAATCCAGGTCACAAGTACCTGGCAGAAACCCAAACAATAGTAACATTCCATGTAGAACCCCAAAGAGTAGCAAGATTCTAGAATTCTAAAGAATAACAAGATTCCATGCAGAATTTCAAAGTGTATAGCAACATTCCATTTAGAACCCTAAAGAGTAGCAAGATTCCATTCAAAATCCTAAGTACATAAGTGTTGCCATACTGGGACAGACCAAAGGTCCATTGAGCCCAGCATCCTGTTTCCAACAGTGGCAAATCCAGGTCAGAACTACCAGGCAAGATCCCAAAAATGTACAAAACATTTTATACTGCTTATCCCAGAAATATTGGATTTTCCCCAAGTCCATTTAATAACGGTCTATGGACTTTTCCTTTAGGAAGCCGTCCAAACCTTTTTAAAACTCTGATAAACTAATCGCCTTTACCACATTCTCTGGCAACGAATTCCAGAGTTTAATTACACACTGAGTGAAGAAAATTTTTCTCCGATTCGTTTTAAATTTACTACATTGTAGGTTACTGGGGCCACACTCCCACAGTTCCCAGAAAGCACTCAAAGGCCCTACACATAAACCACCAGAGGCAATAAACTAAAAATGTTTACTGTCATAAAAATATTGAACCGTGAACCATAAAAACAGATGGAACAAAACAGCACATAATAACAGTAACTGAATATGGATCAATTATAAAACTATTGGGTAACTGAATATGGATCAATTATAAAACTATCTAAACATTTGTACACTACCTGAATAGTGCCTGGAGAGTACAGGTAACATAGCTGCTCACAGGTTATAGAATATAACTGCTCACAGGGTCTCAGTGAAGAAATCCTTCTCTCTTCCCTCCCAAACTGAGGCCGGGGGAAAAGTCAGTACATCCTAGATAAATTGAGCCCCTGGGCCAATCAGCGCCCAGAACAACAAGTTTTAAAAGTAACTGGCCACATCACTGCAGGTTACCTCTTACCTGTGTTAACTAAAGAGGGAACAGTCATTTCTCTGTAACAGCTTTAAACATAAACATGCACCACCTGTTGGGCAAACTAAAGAAATACACTTCAAGAAATAATACAGTTTACAGGCTTAAAACCCACTGTTTTGTCACAGTCCCTTAACAGTGGTATAACATATTTCGTGAAGCAGTGGAGGAATCTAACTGCAGTATGTTGAATCACTTGTAGTCATCTGACAAGAGAAGATTTTAAGCCCTGGTACAGGGAATTACAGCAATTAAGAGGTAATGCATGAACAAGTACTTGAAGTTATCTGGTCTCTGGATAGTCATCATGCCAATGCCTTATTGTTTCTATCCTTTTTTTCTTTTTTTTTTTAGAAGTTCCACCTTTTCTTTTCCTTCCCCTCCCCTCCCCCCTCCCCTGACTTTTGTTTGTGGTCTAATAGATTAACTTTGGTATTGTTTATTTTCTTAAAAATATATAATATATATTTTTAAGTTAATCATATTTCTGAATCAAGTGGATAGCTTGTAAAATTATGTTCATAACTCAATAAAAATAAAATTTTAAAAAAAGAAGTTATCTGGTCTGGAGGAAAGGACGTATTGAATGAATCATTCATGGTCTGATGATCAGAAGCCTTGCGCTGTTCCAAACAGCGCTCTAAAAATAGCTTGAGCACAGCGTGGGGCTATAATGCTCCTATGATCAAAGCTAATACCATGCAAATTTGTGTGTGCTATTAGCTCTGATCATAGGGGCAATGGCGTAGCAATGGCGGGACGGTGGGGGCGGTCCACCCCGGGTGCACGCTGCTGGAGGGTGCGGAGAGCAGCTGCGCGCTTGTCGGCTCTGCTGGTTCCCTGCTCCCTCTGCCCCGGAACAGGAGTGGTGAGCCCTGTCCAGCATGCATTTGCATGCTGGCAGGCCCCCATTCCCCCCTACAGCAAACCTGCCAGCGAGGGCAGTTGAGGACGTCCAAAATTTGGACGTTTCTGTGGCGGGGCCGTTTCGGCAATGGGCAGTGAAGGGCATCCAAAATTGCCTGTGAATTATCAAAGCAGCACACACTGCAACAAGAACTCTATGAGGAAAGGCTGAAGTGGCATGGGCTCTTCAGCTTCAAGAAAAGACGGCTGAGGGGAGATATGATAGAGGTGTATAAAATAATGAGTGGAGTGGAATGGGTAGACATGAATCGCATGTTTACTCTTTACAAAATATTAGGACTAGAGGGCACACAATGAAGCTACAAAGTAGTAAATTTAAAACAAATCAAAGAAAATATTTCTTCACTCAATGTGGAATTCATTTGCCAGAGAATGTGGTAAAAGCAGTTAGTTTAGTGGGGTTTAAAAAAGGTTTGGATTATCTTCCTAAAAAAAGAAAAATCCTTAAGTCATTATTAAGATGGACTTGGGAAAATCCACAGCTTATTTCTAGGATAAGCAGCATAAAATGTATTGTACTGTTTTGGAGTCTTGCCAGGTACTCGTGACCTGGATTGGCCACTGTTGGAAACAAGATACTGGGCTTGATGGACCTTCAGTCTGTCCCAGTATGGCAACGCTTATGTTCTTATGTATGTTGTATTGATTCACTAAAGCAGTGTACACTGCACTGATAACACACAAAAGGCATTAATTTATCAAAGGAATGCCCACTGAACTGATAACACTGAAAACATGCTGATTTACCAGAGGCACCCATTAGCACCAATAACTCTGGAAAAGCTCTGATTTACTAGAAACTTCCACTGCACTGATACCACAGAAAAGGCACTAATTTACCAAATAAATGCACACTGCACTGATAACACTGAAAAGGCATTAATTTATCAAATAAATACACACTGCACTGATAATACTGAAAAGGCACTGATTTGTCATATGAATGCACACTGCACTGATAACACTGAAAAGGCACTAATTTATCAAATAAATGCACACTGCACTGATAAGGCACTGATTTATCATATGAATGCACACTGCACTGATAACACTGAAAAGGAACTAATTTATCAAATAAATGCACACTGCACTGATAACACTGAAAAGGCACCAATTTATCAAATAAATGCACACTGCACTGATAATACTGAAAAGGCACTGATTTATCATATGAATGCACACTGCACTGATAACACTGAAAAGGCACCAATTTATCAAATAAATGCACACTGCAGTGATAACACTGAAAAGGTGATTGACCAAATGAACACACACGTCACTGATGGCCATACTCTTTGTGGTACTGCTTGTTACTGCAGCACAGACCTATCAAGGGTAACACTGTGATTCATTTTATGCTCCGCTTCCCGCTTTCCCACTTCTCAGGTATGTGATTATGGTCTCTCTTGGGAGACGTTTACAAGGACTAACACATTACAGAAAGCTGATTTTTGAAGACTGGCACATTAACTGACACATTCTTGTGGATGATTAGACTTTCAAATATGCCATTTTCCATCTGGTTGCCATTGTTTCTGATGGAAATACTCATTGTTTAATCTGCACCATCAGTTAATGGAATAAGAGTGTGGGGCAGCAAGAACTTTAAGAGATAGTAAATTGAGAAACAACATGGGGCTTTGCAGTTTAGGGAGTTGTTCCCCCCCCCCCCCCCCCCCCTCAATTTTGCAGCTAATTTTTTGAAGGGAGGGTTTTGAAGCTTTTGCAGGGAAGTGGCACTATATGCATTATGAATGCTTGACTATTAATCTTATTCCCTTGAAGAACCCTAAACTCATTCATGATGCAAATTATCCCCGTCAACTTCAAAGCAACTTGTAGATGTTAGGAAAAAAAAACCACACTTTGAAGTGTCTATATACGAATGCAGGAAGCCTAAAAAACTAAGATGGGAGAGTTGAAGTATATAGCACTAAATGAAGAGGTAGCTATAATAGGCATCTCAGACACCTGGTGGAAGGAGGACATAAGTACGTAAGTATTGCCATACTGGGACAGACCAAAGGTCCATCAAGCCCAGCATCCTGTTTCCAACAGTGGCCAATCCAGGTCACAAGTACCTGGCAGAAACCCAAACAATAGAACCATTCCATGTAGAACCCCAAAGAGTAGCAAGATTCTAGAATTCTAAAGAATAACAAGATTCCATGCTGAATTTCAAAGTGTATAGCAACATTCCATTTAGAACCCTAAAGAGTAGCAAGATTCCATTCAGAATCCTAAATACATAAGTGTTGCCATACTGGGACAGACCAAAGGTCCATCAAGCCCAGCATCCTGTTTCCAACAGTGGCCAATCCAGGTCACAAATACCTGACAAGATCCCCAAAAACGTACAAAACATCTTCTGCTGCTCATCCCACAAATAAGCAGTAGATTTTCCGCAAGTCCATTTCAATAATGGTCTATGAACTTTTCCTCTAGGAAGCCATCCAAACCTTTTTTTTTTAACCCTGCTAGGCTAACCATCTTTACCACATTCTCTGGCAACGAATTCCAGAGTTTAATTACACATTGAGTGAAGAAACATTTTCTCCAATTCATTTTAAATTTACCACTTTGTAGCTTCATTGAATGCCCCTTAGTCCTAGTGTTTTTGGAAAGAGAAAACAGACAATCAGGGTACAAATTATATCATAATGATAGAGTGGATTAAATTGGATGAGGGGGGTCACGCCAGTGGCATACCAAGGGGGGGCAGTGGGGGCGGTCCGCCCCGGGTGCACGTCGCCGGGGGGTGCCGCGGCGCACGCCTGCTCTGAGTTCGCTGACTTTGCGCGTTCGCTGCAGCTCCCTCTGCCCTGGAACAGGTTACTTCCTGTTGTGGGTCAGAGGGAGCTCCAGCGAATGCGCGAAGTCAGGGAACTCTGAGCAGGCGCGCGCTGCGGCGTGCACCCGGGGGGTTCCGCGCTGCATCGGGGGGGTCCGCGCTGCATTGGGGGGGTCCGCGCTGCATCAGGGGGGTGCTGCACCCGGAGGGGTGGGGCACCGCCCCGGGTGTCCACCCCCCTAGGAACGCCACTGGGTCACGCTATATGTTAAAGAGAGAATTGAGTCAAACAAAACAAATATTCTACATAGAATAGATAGCAGCGTGGAATCCTTGTGGATAGAAATTCCATGTGTGAAGGGAAGGAATATACTGGTAGGGATGTACTATCATCTGTCAGGACAGAACGAACAGACAGATGAACAAATGTTTACAGAAATTAGGAAAGCTGGCAAATTGGGCAACTTTATAATAATGGGTGATTTCAATTACCCCAATATTGACTGGATAAGTGCTACATCAGGAAGCACTAGGGAGGTAAAATTCTTGGATGTAATAAACAACTGATCCAAGAACTGACAAGAGGGGGAACTGTTTTAGATCTAGTCCTTAGTGGAATGCAGGGCATGGTACGAGAGGTAACGGTGTTAGATCCACTAAGAAACAGTGATCATAACAAGATCAAATTTGAGCTGATATCTGGAGTGAAGTCACTAAACAAATCTACTGTAGCAGCATTTAATTTTCAAAAGGGTGACTAGGACTAAATGTAGAAAATGGTTAAAAAGAAGCTGAAAGGATCGGCTGCAAAGGTTAGGACTTTACTACTACTACTACTATTTAGCATTTCTATAGCGCTACAAAGCATACGCAGTGCTGCACAAACATAGAAGAAAGACAGTCCCTGCTCAAAGAGCTTACAATCTAATAGACAAAAAAGAAATAAAGTAAGCAAATCAAATCAATTAATGTGAACGGGAAGGAAGAGAGGAGGGTAGGTGGAGGCGAGTGGTTACAAGTGGTTACGAGTCAAAAGCAATGTTAAAGAGGTGGGCTTTCAGTCTAGATTTAAAGGTGGCCAAGGATGGGGCAAGACGAAAGACCGTCCCTGCTCAAAGAGCTTACAATCTAATAGACAAAAAATAAATAAAGTAAGCAAATCAAATCAATTAATGCGTACAGGAAGGAGGAGAGGAGGGTAGGTGGAGGCGAGTGGTTACAAGTGGTTACGAGTCAAAAGCAATGTTAAAGAGGTGGGCTTTCAGTCTAGATTTAAAGGTGGCCAAGGATGGGGCAAGACGTAGGGGCTCAGGAAGTTTATTCCAGGCGTAGGGTGCAGCGAGACAGAAGGCGCGAAGTCTGGAGTTGGCAGTAGTGGAGAAGGGAACAGATAAGAAGGATTTATCCATGGAGCGGAGTGCACGGGAAGGGGTGTAGGGAAGGACGAGTGTGGAGAGATACTGGGGATCAGCAGAGTGAGTACATTTATAGGTTAGTAGAAGAAGTTTGAACAGGATGCGAAAACGGATAGGGAGCCAGTGAAGGGTCTTGAGGAGAGGGGTAGTGTGAGTAAAGCGACCCTGGCGGAAGATGAGACGGGCAGCAGAGTTTTGAACCGACTGGAGAGGGGAGAGGTGACTAAGTGGGAGGCCAGCAAGAAGCAGATTGCAGTAGTCTAAACGAGAGGTGACTTTAAATCAGGTGTGGACATTGTTTAAAAATACCATTGTGGAAGCCCAGACCAGACATATTTCATGTATTGACAAAGGTAGAAAGAAGAGCAAATGATAGCCAGCATGGTTAAAAAGTGAAGCGAAAGAGGCTATTAGAGCCAAAAGAACATCCTTCAAAGAATGGAAAAAGGATCCAAATGAAGAAAATAAGAACCAACATAAGCAGTGTCAAACTATATGCAAAGCATTGCTAAAGAAGACCAAAACAGAATAGGAAGAAAAATTTGCTGTGGAGACAGAAAAGAAAATAAGATGATACCTTTTTTATTGGACATAATACATTTCTTGATTAGCTTTCGAAGGTTGCCCTTCTTTGTCAGATCGGAAATAAGCAAATGTGGTAGCAGATAGTATATATAAGAGAAACATCAAAGCAGGGGTGTGCTGGTAAATTGTTAACAGGGGGCTCTCTCTCGCCAGCAAAGTAAAAGAGAATTCAGGAGGGGCCCAAGCCCACATTTTGGGATCCATTTGTTAAAGTAGCCATGGAGAACCGGCTCCCAAAATTCTTAAAAACTTAACAAACGGCTCTCGAGAGCCTGTGAGAGCCTGCTCCAGCACACCACTGCATCCAAGCATTACTTTGACAGACTGACAGGGTGGGAGGGTGGGGGTGGGTAGGAGGTATGCATGGGGACATCAAAGCATTTCATTGATATTCTAACAGGATGGGTGTGGGTAGGTGAGAGCAGGGTGATAAACAGAGAAATACAATTTTATGGTTTATAATGGGCTAGAAAACCCAGATCCTTGTTAAGTCCTGTCTGTTGGGTGTCAAAATATTCAATCATTCTGACTTCAAAGGTCTTACGTTCCTGTATTGTTTTAAAGTTACCTTTCAGGATTCTTACTATGAAATCACTGGTGCAGTGTTCTGGTCTTGTAAAGTGTTGGGGAGAAAAAAACTCATAGTAACACCTTTTTTCCAGGTACATCAGAATCAGAAAGCCTGTGAGGGAATCCGTGGGACTGTTTGATCATGAAGGAGCAAAAGGGGCAGTCAGGGAGGACAAGACCATAGCCGAGAGACTGAATGAATTCTTTACTTCAGTCTTTATGGAAGATGTAAGAGATCTACCTGTACAGGAAATGGTTTTCAAGGGTGACAATAAGGAGAAACTGAAAGAAATATCAGTGAATCTGGAAAACGTACTGAGCCAAATTGACAAGTTAAAGAGTGATAAATCAGCTGGACCGGATGGCATGCACCCCAGGGTACTGAATGAACTCAAATATGAAATTGCTGATCTGTTGCTATTGATCTGTAATCTGTCGTTAAAATCATCAATAGAACCTGAAGATTGGAGGGTGGCCAATGTAACACTGATATTTAAAAAGGGTTCCGGGGCTTATCCAGGAAATTACAGTAAGCCTGACTTCAGTGCCAGGCAAAGTAGTGGAAACTTTTATAAAGAATAAAATTACGGAACAGCAGTCGATGTATCTAGGTTTAAAAAAAGGTTTGGACAGTTCCTGGAGGGAAAGCCCATAGTCTGTTATGAGATGGACATGGGGGAAGCCACTGCTTACCCTGGGATTGGTAGCATGGAATGTTGCTACTAATTGGGTTTCTTCCAGGTACTTGTGACCTGGTTTGGCCACTGTTGAAAGCAGGATACTGGGCTAGATGGACCATTGGTCTGACCCAGTATGGCTATTCTTATGTTCTAATATTCAAAACCATTTCCTTCAGTCAAATGGCCTAGAATGAAAATAAAAAGATCAATGTGGAGGACCTGGCTTTTGTTGCTGTACAGTAGACCAGCCTCTGCAACTTTTTTTACCGAGCACTCATAGAACATTAGTTACACGTGTTCATATTAGGCACATGAGGCACTGCATAATAATTAAAAAATGAAAAAAATAGCAGAGACAGCGGTTTCCGAATAGAGTATTAGAGTTAAAATTTAATGCCAAGAAGTATAGAGTGATGCACTTGGGGTGTAGAAATCCAAAAGAGAGATACCGGATAGGAGGGGAGAGATTAGTAAGCTCGACTCAGGAGAGAGACCTTGGGGTGTTGGTGTCCAAGGATCTAAAGGTGAAGAAACAATGCGACAAGGTGACGGCCGTGGCCAGAAGGATGCTAGGCTGCATAGTGAGGGGCATAACCAGCAGAAGAAAGGAGGTGTTGATGCCCCTCTACAAGTCGTTGGTGAGGCCCCACCTGGAGTATTGTGTTCAGTTTTGGAGGCCGTATCTTGCTAAAGATGGAAAAAGACTGGAAGCGGTGCAAAGAAAAACTTCAAAAATGGTATGGGATTTGCGTTGCAAACCGTACGAGGAGAGACTTGCTGACCTGAACATGTATACCTTGGAGGAAAGGAGAAACAGGAGTGACATAATACAGACGTTCAAATATTTGAAAGGTATTAATCCGCAAATGAACCTTTTTCGGAGACGGGAAGGCGATAGAACTAGAGGACTTGAATTGAGGTTGCAGGGGGGCAGATTCAGGACTAATGTCAGGAAGTATTTTTTCACAGAGAGGGTGGTGGATATGTGGAATGCCCTCCCGCGGAAGGTGGTGGAGATGAAAACGGTAATGGAATTCAAACATGCGTGGGATAAACACAAAGAAATCCTGTTTAGAAGGAATGGTTCAGTGGAATCTTAGCGGAGATTGGATGGCGACGCCAGTAACTGGGAAACAAAACGGGAGCTGGGCTGACTTCTACGGTCTACGCCCTGATCATGACTGAATAGATAGGGATGGGCTGGAGTGTAACTTTTAAGGGGCTTCGACGCTAGCTTCAGAACTTAGTACAAAAACAGTGCTGGGCAGACTTCTATGGTCTGTGTCCTGAGAAAGACAAGGACAAATCAAACTCGGGTATACATATAAAGTATCACATACCATGTAAATGAGTTTGTTGGGCAGACTGAATGGACCGTAAGGTCTTTATCTGCCGTCATTTACTATGTTACTATGTTCTCAAAATCTCCAGCCTGGAACTAGGTAACTTGGTGTCTCTAAGTTGGGCTCAACCTAGCCCCTATGCTGTATGCAGTCATGCAGATCTGGCCCTTCTCATTGTATTTATTCGATAGTCACCTGTCCTTCTGAAAATGTAAGACTGCCAACTGGATCCAGATTCACAGGACAGGGTTGATCCAGTCCTGGGTTTACCCCGTTGCATACAGGGACTTGTAGTTCTGATTTCCCCATTCTGGTCCCTAAGAAAAGCAAGACTACACGTCCCAGCATGCATTGGGTTAAACACAGGACTGGATCAGCCCTATCCCGCCAATCTAGATCCAGTTGGCAGCCTTATGAAAACGCCCAGGAAGGAAGGTGACTCCACCATTGTTAAAACAGCAACAAGTACAGGTGGAATTCAAGGACCCAGGAAGCAAGTGTCAAAGGTAACCACATTCTCTGTCTTCTCTCCAAGGACTAACAGTGTACATAAGTATTACCATTCTAGGAGAAACCGAAGGTCCATCAAGCCCAGCGTCCTGTTTCCAACAGTGGCCAATCCAGGTCACAAGTACCTGGCAAGATCACAAACAAGTACAAAACATTTTATGCTGCTTATCCTAAAACTAAGCAGTGCATTTTCCCCAAATCCATTTTAATAACGGTCTATGGGCTTTTCCTTTAGGAAGCCATCCAAACCTTTTTTTAAATCCTGCTAAGCTAACTGCTTTTACTACATTCTCAGGCAACGAATTCCAGAGCTTAATTACATGATGAGTGAAGAAACATTTTCTCCGATTCATTTTAAGTTTTCTACTTTGTAGCTTCATTTCGTGTCCCCTAGTCCTACTATTTTTGGAAAGGGCAAACAAGCGATTCACGTCTACCCATTCCACTCCACTCATTATTTTATAGACCTCTATCATATCTCCCCTCAGCCGTCTTTTCTCCAAGCTGAGGAGGCCTAGCCACTTTAGCCTATCCTCATAGGGAAGTCATCCCATCCCCTTTATCATTTTTGTCGCCCTTCTATGCACCTTTTCTAATTCCACTATATCTTTTTTGAGATGCGGTGACCAGAATCGAACACAATATTCAAGGTGTGGTCGCACCCATGGAGTGATACAGAGGAGTGGCCTAGTGGTTAGAGCACCAGTCTTGCAATCCAGAGGTGGCCACTTCAAATCCCACTGCTGCTCCTTGTGATCTTGGGCAAGTCACGTAACCCTCCATTTCCTCAGGTACAGACTTAGATTGTGAGCCCTCCTGGGACAGAGCAATATCCAGAGTACCTGAATGTAACTCACCTTGAGCTACTACTGAAAAAGGTGTGAGCAAAATCTAAATAAATATTTGAGATTCTACATGGAATGTTGCTACTATTTGAGATTCTACATGGAATGTTGCTATAGTGGAGGAGTGGCCTAGTGGTTAGAGCACCCCAGAGGTGGCCAGTTCAAATCCCACTGCTGTTCCTTGTGACTCTGGGCAAGTCACTTAACCCTCCATTGCCTCAGGTACAGACTTAGATTGTGAGCCCTCCTGGGACAGAGCAATATCCAGAGTACCTGAATGGAACTCACCTTGAGCTACTACTGAAAAAGGTGTGAGCAAAATCTAAATCAATAAATTATAAGAACGGTGGGTAAACCCTCCAGTAACCATGCATGGAGGCATTTGGTAATTCAGCTCTTACCTACCTCTTTATCACATGGTGTAGAATTTGGGGTAGTTGCAAGCCGCACCCAAAATTCTTTTTATAAACCACAAACAATGAGAAATAAAATGCCCACTGCGTTAAAGTCTTCCCGGAAAACTAAGCCTTAACTGGACAGACTTAAATGGGAAAGGACGTAAGGGAGGTAATGCCAATGTAATGTTTCTCTCTGTCTTAACACCATCTAGTGTCCCTTAGTCAAGTGGGAAAAATGATTTAACAAAAGAATGCCGGAAAATAAAATGCTGTCTTGTACATTGTCAGCTTCTCTCTCTTTTTTTTTTTTTCAAGAAAAGCAACATCACAGTTGGCCTTTCCCCCCTTTTGTTTGAATGACGTCACCTGCGATCAAAGACTCCATGTCTGGGACCTTGATTCCCAGCCTGTGCCATGTCTGCAGCACACAGATTGTATTAACAGCAACAGTGCCTCGACTGGGGGCAGCAGGGTTAGAAATTACATTAATAAGATATTTTAAAAGCTATTTAATAAAACGTCACTTGTACTTGGGAGGCCACAGGCCTTGGGAATGGAGCCACAGCACGGAAGACTTCGGAGTTTCAGAAGCGGTCAGGAGTTCATCATACCCTGGGGGTATTGTAATCATTATTTTTAGAAATATTACTGTAATGTCAGCCTGTAACTCTTCAGCCCTGTAGAAGATGGACTGTATCAGAAATACTAAAGTTGCCCAGTTCCAGGCTGGAGATATTGGGACAGTTCTGGTTTTGAACTTACATCCTGAGTAGAGAGATGTGGTAGCCGTGTTAGTCCACCTTTAAAGGTAATCAATAGAAATAAAAGAAAATAAAACATGGAAAAGAAAATAAGATGATACCTTTTTTATTGGACATAACTTAATACATTTCTTGATTAGCTTTCAAAGGTTGCCCTGCTTCGTCAGATCGGAAATAAGCAAATGTTGGTAGATGACAGTATATATAAGTGAAACATCAAAGCATTTCAGTGACAGTCTAACAGGATGAGGGTGGGTTAGGTGAGGAAGAGGAAGAGTCGGGTGGATGAGGGACAGGGAGATATGGGCAGACTTATACAGTCTGTGCCCTGAGAATGGCAAGGACAAATTAAACTCAGGTATACATATATATAAAGTATAGCATATCAAGTAAAATTAATTTATCTTGTTGGGCAGACTGGATGGACCGTTCAGGTCTTTATCTGCCGTCATTTACTATGTTACTATGTTATGCATGGTGATAAGAGGGTGACAAAGCAGTAGAATTTTATGGTTTATAATGGGCCAGAAAGCCCAGATCTTTGTTAAGTCCTGTTTGGTGGGTGTCAAAATATTTAATCATTCTGACTTCAAAGGTCTTACGTTCCTATATTATCTATGTTTTATTTTATTTCTATTGATGAACTTACATCCCAAAGCAGTGTTGGATATGCAGTGCCTGATCCCGCCCATTGGAAGCAAGTGAAAGGAATCTTTCACATTTCACAGGACCCCACAGTCTTTCACTTGCTCATCTTCCAATGTGGTATATATCATTCAGTGTAAAAAATGTAACGAAGGATGCTATATTGGAGAACCAGGCCAGATGCTTAAGACAAGATTCAATTTACATAGACATCACATGAACAATACTGGTGCCAGTAGGGCTCCCACCCCTGTTGGTCAGCATTTTACAGGACCAGGACACTGTACCAGTGACTTCACAGTGAGAATCCTGAAAGGTAACTTTAAAACCATACAAGAACGTAAGACGTAAGTCAGAATGATTGAATATTTTAACACCCAACAGAAAGGACTTAACAAGGAACTGGGGTTCCTAGCCCATTATAAACCATAAAGCTGTATGTCTCTGTTGATCTATCTCCTGTTGTGCAGTGAAGTGGTGTGCATGGGCAGACTGGATGGACCATGCAGGTCTTTTTCTGCCGTCATCTACTATGTTACTATGTTACTATGATCACCCCACCCCTCACCTATCCACACCCATCCTGTTAGAATATCAATGATATGCTTTGATATCCCCATGCATACCTCCAACCCACCCCCATCCTCCCACCCTGTCAGACTGTCATAGTAATGCTTGAATGTTTTCACTTATATACACTGTCAGCTAGCACATTTGCTTATTTCCGATCTGAGGAAGAAGGGCAACCTTCGAAAGCTAATCAAGAAATGTATTAAGTTATGTCCAATAAAAAAGGTATTGTCTTATTTTCTTTTCCATGTTTTATTTTGTTTGATTTCTATTGATAATGTAGTTGCAAAAACCTTCAGAAAGGCGATATATCGTCCCCTTTCCCTATTTATATTATGATGGGAAGTTCAATTTTATTAGTACCTAGGGCCCACAGAAGGGTTAATGCTGTTCTGACTGTACTTTTGTGCCTGTGTTAACTACACCTGGAGATTTTGCAGTTACCACATATCTTGCAAAGCCTTTCCACACTTTAGTAAACAGATCTGGACCGTCTTTAAAAAGGAGACACCAAAGTAACAGCAAGCAATGCAAATATACCTAAAACTTGCAGATACAAGAGGCACTATTGCTGGGTCAAAATCATGCTCTGACATCTAAGGGTTTAAAGAGCAGACCCAGAGCATGTCCCAGGCTGGCTGCAGAATGCTGGGGAGCA
This sequence comes from Microcaecilia unicolor, assembly GCF_901765095.1. Classification (NCBI taxonomy): domain Eukaryota; kingdom Metazoa; phylum Chordata; class Amphibia; order Gymnophiona; family Siphonopidae; genus Microcaecilia; species Microcaecilia unicolor. Next base: position 17,238,307 of record NC_044040.1, read on the forward strand.
AGGTGAGCCCCCCCCCATCTCTCTGCTTCAGTGGGGTAGGGGGTGTGCTGCTCTACCGCCTCTCTTCCTCACTTGCCCCTCCGTTTCCTCTCAGTAGGTGGGCCGTGTCCGCCCCCCCCCCCGGTGACGTACCCTGCCCCTTCTCATTCTGCCTTAATGAAATCATGTCCAAACGAAGACTCCTTGTCTGCAATGAACATCCCACCCCGTGATCAGCCACTTTTTATATAATGCACAAGAGAGCCGGGCGTGTTTCCACAGAGAAAGGATCCGAAGCCCACTCCGTAGCAGCCAGAGGGGGAGAAAAGCCCCCTTTCTGATGGTGAAGAGCAGGCACACGCGCTCAGGTTAGACTCGACCGCGGAGGCTCCCTCAGGTGAGTGGAGTGCGAGTGCCTCACTGCCTCTGCATTTTCCAGCTGAAGTTTTTGTGCAGCTCCACACCTTAGATCGATATCCCACAGACCGTGTTAAAAACCCTCTTAGCACAACTCAGTGGAGGAATAACTTTGCGCGTCTGTCTCTGTGTGTAATATTACGCTCGCAAAGTTGTTCCTCCGCTGAGTTGTGCTCAGAAGATTTACTTATAGTGCAATACGGTCTATTTAACTAGATTTTCTTTGAATGGGAAGGTTTGTTGTTGTTTTTTTTAATCAACATTTTTAAATAGGAGGTAGTTAAATCCTTAGAGACAGACATTTCCAGTGTGAATGAATCTTCAATTTACGAGTTTTCTTACGAACAGCTTATTACAGTACGAAACAATAGTGTAGTTTATATTACATATGTGTGTTTGCATGTTTGTCTCTGCATGTATATATCGAGAGACATAGACAGATACAGATATAAACAGATTGATAGATATAGCTGCTCTCTGTCCTACACTCAATGTGCATCCATATATTTATAGTTAGACAGATACACGCGTGTATATATAAATACCCGCGTATCTTTGTGTTTAGAGAGAGAAAAGACGGACGGGAGTTAAACACTGCAGATATTAGATTGTAAGCTCTTTGAGCAGGGACTGTCTTTCTTTTATGTTTGTGCAGCGCTGCGTATGCCTTGTAGCGCTATAGAAATGCTGAATAATAGTAGTAGTAGTAACTCAAAGAGGCACTGTAATAGGTAAGAGACAGACAGACAAAGCGAAAGTGATAATAAGACTAGAAGAATCCACAGAGGACTTTTTTTGTTTTCCACTTCCTACGGGAACAAATCCTCTTGCAGAACTTTTAGGTTCCAGCTGTGGATTTTGTTTTGTTTCGTTTTTTTTTTTTGTTTCGTTTTGTTTCGTTTACTTTCGGTTGCGGGAGTTTTGTAGGAATCGTGGTTTTGATACTGCTTCTGCTGTCGGGGTATGAGATTCAAGCTTGATAGAGGTATATGATATCCATCTACAGTCTATCTAGACCATCTACCTATAAAACGATCTCGTGGGACAAAACTCAAAGCTAAACAGTGCCAGACACTACATTCTTTGCAAAAAAACGTGGCCCCTGAGAGTTGGAAAGAGACGTAAAAGGTTTTAATGAAGCAATCAAGCCTGTACTGATTTATGCATGGATGGTTTGAAAAGCAAAACGGAAGCGAGCAATTTGTGAAAGGGTCACGGCGAAGAGAGACACTTCTGAAGAAGAAAAAAAAGAGCATTAAAAACGATTTTATGCGCCTCTAAAGAGTCTTTGTTTATCTTCCATGGGGAAGGTCTTCCTCGGGTAGAAATTCTACTCTGGGATGACGGAGTCCCGAATCCTTTGCAGTCTCCCTTCTATTTCCCCTATAAAGAAAGGTGAACAGGTCCGTGGAAAGTATGGATATACCATTGACTAGCAAAGGAATGGACTCCGAGACAGAACTGTAAAGAAACAGAAACGGGATAATAATAATAAAAAAAAAAAGGACACGCCTTTTATTCCGAAAAGAAAAATGCACGTGTAAGCAATGACAAAAAAAAAAGGAGATTTAGGAATAAAATGCAACAGGTTCCCAAACAGAACTTGGTGGAGCAACTCTGATAGCTTAGAGGTGTAAGAAGGAGATTTTTTGCACTCCCTCCTCTCTTGAGTCCTTGGGTCACAGGGAACCAGAGGATGGAGAGAGAGAGAATGGGCAATGCACTGGTTATGCCAGTCTCTCACGATTGCACATACAAGTGCTGGACGTGGGTCCCTGAATTAGTCCCCTGGTGCTTAGAGCCTTATCCTCATGCTTAATTTCTTCAGACGCTTTAGTCATTACACAGCACAAAGGGTGTGCTCTGTTAAAGTGAAGCAGCCTCTCTTCCAATGAATGAGTGGGATCTCTGTTACAGTGGAGCTGTCTCGATACAGGTGAACCAGTACCTCTGTCATACTGAAGGTAAAGGTGTCAGGCTCCTGGAAGTGTCTCTGTTACTGTGGAGCTGTCTCGATTCTGGTGAACCACTACCTCTGTCACTCTGAAAGTCTCTCTTCTAGAGTTTTTGCTCTTGTGAAGGTGTCACTCTTCTAGAAGTGTCTCTCTTACAGTGGAGCTGTCTCTATTCTGGTGAACCACTACCTCTGTCACTCTGAAAGTCTCTCTTCTAGTGTTTTTGCTCTTGTGAAGGTGTCACTCTTCTAGAAGTGTCTCTCTTACAGTGGAGCTGTCTCTATTCTGGTGAACCACTACCTCTGTCACACTGAAAGTCTGTCTTCTAGTCTTTTTGCTCTTGTGAAGGTGTCACTCTTCTAGAAGTGTCTCTCTTACAGTGGAGCTGTCTCTATTCTGGTGAACCACTACCTCTGTCACTCTGAAAGTCTCTCTTCTAGAGTTTTTGCTCTTGTGAAGGTGTCACTCTTCTAGAAGTGTCTCTCTTACAGTGGAGCTGTCTCTATTCTGGTGAACCACTACCTCTGTCACACTGAAAGTCTGTCTTCTAGTCTTTTTGCTCTTGTGAAGGTGTCACTCTTCTAGAAGTGTCTCTCTTACAGTGGAGCTGTCTCTATTCTGATGAACCACTACCTCTGTCACTCTGAAAGTCTCTCTTCTAGTGTTTTTGCTCTTGTGAAGGTGTCACTCTTCTAGAAGTGTCTCTCTTACAGTGGAGCTGTCTCTATTCTGGTGAACCACTACCTCTGTCACACTGAAAGTCTGTCTTCTAGTCTTTTTGCTCTTGTGAAGGTGTCACTCTTCTAGAAGTGTCTCTCTTACAGTGGAGCTGTCTCGATTCTGGTGAACCACTACCTCTGTCACACTGAAAGTCTCTCTTCTAGTCTTTTTGCTCTTGTGAAGGTGTCAGTCTTCTGGAAGTGTCTCTGTTACAGTGGAGCTGTCTCTATTCTGGTGAACCACTGCCTCTGTCACACTGAAAGTCTGTCTTCTAGTCTTTATGCTCTTGTGAAGGTGTCACTCTTCTAGAAGTGTCTCTCTTACAGTGGTGCTGTCTCTATTCTGGTGAACCACTACCTCTGTCACTCTGAAAGTCTGTCTTCTAGTCTTTTTGCTCTTGTGAAGGTGTCACTCTTCTAGAAGTGTCTCTCTTACAGTGGTGCTGTCTCTATTCTGGTGAACCAGTACCTCTGTCACATTGAAGGAGTCTGTTCTAGGCTTTCTGCTCTAGTGAAGGTGTCACTCTTCTAGAAGTGTCTCTGTTACTGTGGAGCTGTCTCTATTCTGGTGAACCACTACCTCTGTCACACTGAAAGTCTGTCTTCTAGTGTTTTTGCTCTTGTGAAGGTGTCACTCTTCTAGAAGTGTCTCTCTTACAGTGGTGCTGTCTCTATTCTGGTGAACCACTACCTCTGTCACACTGAAAGTCTGTCTTCTAGTCTTTTTGCTCTTGTGAAGGTGTCACTCTTCTAGAAGTGTCTCTCTTACAGTGGAGCTGTCTCTATTCTGATGAACCACTACCTCTGTCACTCTGAAAGTCTCTCTTCTAGTGTTTTTGCTCTTGTGAAGGTGTCACTCTTCTAGAAGTGTCTCTCTTACAGTGGTGCTGTCTCTATTCTGGTGAACCACTACCTCTGTCACACTGAAAGTCTGTCTTCTAGTCTTTTTGCTCTTGTGAAGGTGTCACTCTTCTAGAAGTGTCTCTCTTACAGTGGAGCTGTCTCTATTCTGATGAACCACTACCTCTGTCACTCTGAAAGTCTCTCTTCTAGTGTTTTTGCTCTTGTGAAGGTGTCACTCTTCTAGAAGTGTCTCTCTTACAGTGGAGCTGTCTCTATTCTGGTGAACCACTACCTCTGTCACTCTGAAAGTCTCTCTTCTAGTGTTTTTGCTCTTGTGAAGGTGTCACTCTTCTAGAAGTGTCTCTCTTACAGTGGTGCTGTCTCTATTCTGGTGAACCACTACCTCTGTCACTCTGAAAGTCTGTCTTCTAGTCTTTTTGCTCTTGTGAAGCTGTCAGTCTTCTAGAAGTGTCTCTGTTACTGTGGAGCTGTCTCTATTCTGGTGAACCAGTACCTCTGTCACATTGAAGGAGTCTGTTCTAGGCTTTCTGCTCTAGTGAAGGTGTCACTCTTCTAGAAGTGTCTCTGTTACTGTGGAGCTGTCTCTATTCTGGTGAACCACTACCTCTGTCACACTGAAAGTCTGTCTTCTAGTGTTTTTGCTCTTGTGAAGGTGTCACTCTTCTAGAAGTGTCTCTCTTACAGTGGTGCTGTCTCTATTCTGGTGAACCACTACCTCTGTCACACTGAAAGTCTGTCTTCTAGTCTTTTTGCTCTTGTGAAGGTGTCACTCTTCTAGAAGTGTCTCTCTTACAGTGGAGCTGTCTCTATTCTGATGAACCACTACCTCTGTCACTCTGAAAGTCTCTCTTCTAGTGTTTTTGCTCTTGTGAAGGTGTCACTCTTCTAGAAGTGTCTCTCTTACAGTGGTGCTGTCTCTATTCTGGTGAACCACTACCTCTGTCACACTGAAAGTCTGTCTTCTAGTCTTTTTGCTCTTGTGAAGGTGTCACTCTTCTAGAAGTGTCTCTCTTACAGTGGAGCTGTCTCTATTCTGATGAACCACTACCTCTGTCACTCTGAAAGTCTCTCTTCTAGTGTTTTTGCTCTTGTGAAGGTGTCACTCTTCTAGAAGTGTCTCTCTTACAGTGGAGCTGTCTCTATTCTGGTGAACCACTACCTCTGTCACTCTGAAAGTCTCTCTTCTAGTGTTTTTGCTCTTGTGAAGGTGTCACTCTTCTAGAAGTGTCTCTCTTACAGTGGTGCTGTCTCTATTCTGGTGAACCACTACCTCTGTCACTCTGAAAGTCTGTCTTCTAGTCTTTTTGCTCTTGTGAAGCTGTCAGTCTTCTAGAAGTGTCTCTGTTACTGTGGAGCTGTCTCTATTCTGGTGAACCAGTACCTCTGTCAAAATGAATCTTTTTTTCAAAGCCCTTCTTTGCCTTCCTTATCAGCGCTCTCATTTGACTTGCCATTCCTTATGCTGTTTCTTATCATTTTCTGTCAGATCCTTCTTCCATTTTCTGAAGGATTTTCTTTTAACTCTAATAGCTTCTTTCACCTCATTTTTTTAACCATGCCGACTGTCATTTGGCCTTCCTTCCTCTTTTTTTAATACATGGACTATAACTGGCTTGGGCTTTCAAGATGGTATTTTTGAACAGCATCCACACCTGATGTAAATTTTTGACCTTTGCAGCTGCTCCTCTGTTTGGGGTTTTTTTTTTCACCATTCTTCTCATTTTATCGCCTCCTTTTCTGAAAGTTAAATGCTAACATATTGGATTTCCTATGTGTACTTACTCCAGAGCCAATATCAAATCTGATATCCAGCTAAAGACATGGCATAACCGCAGGCATCTAAATGCATCAGGAACCAGAGTAACATACGGTAAGGTACATGCGTAAGTGGACCAGGGATGGTGTTAGACATTCAGGGGCCCAGGGAAGAAACTGGGGAGGGGGTCCCCAGTTGGTCCTCAGCCTATGCCTTCTTCAGCTTGGGAAAGATTTGGGGGCCCAGGGCAATTGCCCTGTTTGCCATCCCCTAATGCCCACCCAGTGCCCATGTCCCACCCGTGCTCCACCCTTGCATTTACATGCCATCCCCACTTGTGTGCACTGTTACAGAATAGTGCTTAGGCCCCCTGTTGGAGCTTTTGTGTAAGTGCAAGCATTCTGTCATGCACAACAGACACATAAACATGGGTGCCCGGTTATACATGGTATTTGGAAAAAATGGGACCCCCCTCCCGATATTTTTCTGAATAACCCCAAAAAAGTCCTACTGCAGAAGAAATTCTTCCTGAAATTCAAGAAATTTCTGAGTACTTTATTGTTCAACAGGATGGAGCTCCAGCGCATTGAGCTCGCAAAATAGTTGAGCTCTGGAACTCATTGCCAGAGGATGTGGTTACAGTGGTTAGCATATCTGGGTTTAAAAAAGGTTTGGACAAGTTCCCGGAGGAAAAGTCCATAGTCTGCTATTGAGCTAGACATGGGCGAAGCCACTGCTTGCACTGGGATCAGTAACATGGAATCTTGCTCCTATTTGGGATTCTGGAATCTTGTTACTATTTGGGATTCTGGAATGTTGCTGCTATTTGGGATTCTGTCAGGTACTTGTGACCTGGTTTGGCCACTGTTGAAAGCAGGATACCGGGCTAGATGGACCATTAGTCTGACCCAGGATGGCTATTCTTATGTGGTAATGTTCTTAATTAATGAAATCTCAGAATTCATTGAGCCAACAGGTCAGTGATGTTGAAGATTTTGTAAGGTTGAAGGAGGACAGTTTGAACACAAATTATGAATTAACTAAGAAAAAACCCCATTATACTAATGTATTTTCAAAGGTCATACTAAATGTTTAAACAACTGCAAAATACTTTGAAACTATGTAAGGGGTCTCATGTTTTCGAAACATTGTGTGAAATTTTTCTTAATGTATAAAAACATAACAGAAAAATTTTGTACAGACATAAGAATTGCCATACTGGGTCAGCTCAAGGGTCTGTCTAACCTACCATCTTGTTACCAACAGTGGCCAAAATTCAGGTCACAAGTACCTGGCAGAATCCCAAGAAGTAGCAAGACTCCATGCTACCGACTCCAAGGATAAGCAGTGGTTTTCCCCAGATGTACCTTAATAATGGTTTATGGATTTTTCCTCTAGGATCTTATTAAAAATGTCTTTAAACCCAGCTACGCTAACTGCTTTTACCACATCCTCCGGCAAAGCGTTCCAGAATTTAACTATGCATTGAGTGCTGCAGGAGAAAAGCAGTGAGCACAGGGTTGGGGGATTCCCCTCCTCAGGTCCTAGAGAGAAGCAGTGAGCACTGAGCTGGAGAATCCTATCCCCAGATCCAGGAAAGAAGCAGTGAGCAGAGGGTTGGAGGATTCCCCTCCTCAAATGCTAGAGAGAAGCAGTGAGCAGCAAGCTGGGGAATACCCTCCCCAAGTCCAAGAGAAAAGTAATGTGCACAGGGCTTCGGGGGATCCCCCTATCTGTGTCCAGGAGAGAAGCACTAAGCATAGGGCTAGGGAACCCTCCCCCCAGATTCTAGAGAGAATATAAGAACATAAGAGTAGCCATATTGGGTCAGACCAATGGTCCATCTAGCCCAGTATCCTGTTTTCAAAACAGTGGCCAAGCCAGGTCACCAGTACCTGGCAGAAACCCAAATCGTGGCAACACTCCATACTACAAATCCCAGGGCAAGCAGTTGCTTCCCATGTCTGTCTTAATAGCAGACTATGGACTTTTCCTCCAGGAATTTGTCCAAACCTTTTTTAAACCCAGATACGCTAACCACTGTTGCCACGTCTTCAGGCAAAGAGTTCCAGAGCTTAACTATTCGTTGAATAAAAAAATATTTCCTCCTATTTGTTTTAAAAAGTATTTCCACGTAACTTCCTCGAGTGTCCCTTAGTCTTTGTACTTTTGGAGCAAGTAGAAAATCGATTTACTTCTACTCGTTCTACACCACTCATAGGGCTGGGGGATCCCTCTCCCCAGATTCTAGAGAGAAGCAGTGTGCACAGAGCTGGGGGTCCTTTCCCAGATACCAAAAGCAGAGAGCAAGTGAATGTAACATAGTGACATAGTAGATGACGGCAGAAAAAGACCTGTACTGTCCATCCAGTCTGCCCAACAAGATAAACTGGGTGAAATGTTTCAAAAAGTTAGATCTGTGATTTTTACTGTAACATAGTAACATAGTAGATGACGGCAGATAAAGATCTGTTCAGTCCATCCAACCTTTCCAAGATAAACTCATTACATAAGGTGTGTGATACTTGATATGTAAACCTGTTCTTGATTTGTCCTTGATAAATCTAAATACCACTTTGAAGCTTGTAGAATATCACTATGTTCGCAAACCAATCAAAAAATACAGGATCAGGCTCATTTTCAAAGCACTTAGCCTCCCAAAGTTCCATAGAAACCTATGGAACTTAGCCTCCCAAAGTGCTTTGAAAATATGCCTCGATATCTACCAGAATTGATGTACTGAGTTTCTCTAAAGGAGGAAAAGCCTCAAATACACGTTGGGATTTGTCCTTGCCATTTTCAGGGCATAGACCATAGAAGTCTGCCCATCACTGTCCTTGTTCTAAAATTTCTGAAGTTGTCGAAGACCCTGAGAAAGCTCCACTCCAGCCCATTCAAGTCTATTCAGCCACAGTCAGGGCACAGACTGCAGAAGTCTGTCCAGCACTGGCCGTATTCTCTAACTTCTGAAGCTCTGTCCAGCCAGGATCAGAGACAGGCTGTAGAAGTCTGCCCAGTGCAGGCTTTGTTTTCCAGTTACTAGTGTTGCTACCTAATCTGTGCTAAGCTTCTTTGGATCCATTCCATCTAAACAGGATTCTGGTTTCCCTTTGTCTTATGTTAATTTGTTGCAGTGCAATGGTATATTGTATGTGCCTCATAATCAGCGATATTCACTTCCAGTTCTCCAGAGCCACAAATGGGCCAGGTTTTCTCCCTACCCCTGCTTGCCCTGGGACTGGTAACATGGAATGTTGCTACTCTTTGAGATTCTGAATGGAATGTTGCTACTCTTTGAGATTCTAAATGGAATGTTACTGCTATTTGGGTTTCTGCCAGGTACTTGTGACTTGGATTGGCCATTGTTGGAAACAGGATACTGGGCTAGTTGGTCCATTGGTCTGACCCAGTATGGTTATTCTTATGTTCTTAATTCTATATATAGTGCCAGTACGTCCATGCAGTGTTTCGATGTGGAAAAGCGTTCTAACGAACGCAAAGCACCAAAACAGGGCAGAGATGGCAGATCTGTGCAAAAACACTCATACACGCACATTTATAGAGTAGCATTTGTGTTTCTGTATGGGTCTGCAAAGGAGGTAGTATAACAATGAGAGGGACGGGGGGGGGGGGGGGCTGATCAGGGGTGTTCCCATAAGATGTGAGCAGTGTTATAGAATATTGCGGATCCATGCCCAACTTGTGTGTCAGGATATTCACCTGGTTTCAGTTGGTGTAACTTCTCTTGTCCAAAGTTCAGCACGGATCCCAGTGCTCCGCACGTGCCCTATTTTGCACACACAGTGGGCTTCCCCATGTCCATCTTAATAACAGACTATGGACTTTTGTAGGCCTCAATCGTACCTCCCCTCAGCCATCTCTTTTCCAAGCTGAAGAGCCCTAACCTTTTCAGCCTTTCCTCCCTTTATCATTTTGGTTGCTCTTCTTTGAGCCTTTTCTAACTCCGCTATATCTTTTTTGAGATATGGCGATCAGAATTGTACATGTGTACAATGGCAGTAAGTACATGATATCGGATTTTCAAGGGGGGGTTTTGCTTATGACACACTTTGCAACAAACGTTTTAGCATCTATATATGTATAGACAGCAGCCCTGGATCGATATGCAGGGCCAGTCTTAGGCAGAGGCGACCAAGGCGGCCGCATAGGGCCCCGCGCCTAAGGGGGCCCCGCATGGCGTGCCTCAACTCTACCTCCGCTCCCACCACCACCGGCGCCCACCCCTGGCTTGGGCCCGCTGAGCCCGCCGTCAGCTCCCGAGTCCCCGGACCCCGGCGACAGTAACTTGCAGCGAGCCAGCGATGGTCCCCGCCCCCGACAGAAAGTTGCAGCGACGGCTCACCTCCACTCCAGCTTTTCACTTCCCGCTTAATGTCCCGCCTTCTGATGAGATATTTCCTGTTTCCGCGAGGGCGGGAGTCACTGAGCGGGAAAAGCTGGAGCCTGGTCCGACGTGAGTGATTGTCGCTGTGGTGCGAGCGAGACAGCGAGTGCGTGCAGACTCGTGGAGCGAGCAAAGCAACAGACAGGGCTACAGTTGTGCCATTAAGGCAGGCAGCAAGGTATGATAGCTATTTTTCTATAGGAACCTTTTTAAATTAAAGTGGTCTTGAATTGCGAATGGAACCTGTCCTGATGATTCGTCATGTTGCCTAACTGTCTGTCTCTGTGGTTTGAAATGTTCAGCTGTTTTGAAATGTTCAAAGTTTTGACCCTTGCTTCCAGTGAGCCACAGTAGTCCCCTTCTTCCCCTTTCAGTCCCTGCCCACCTTTACCCATAGATATCCTTTTAATCTTTTACCTCCCTTCTTCAATGCACCTTAATTTTATTAATTCTTCCTTCTGAGCCTTACTCATCCTCCCCTAAGTGGTCCCATATGCCTCATCCTTCCCCAGGGTTCACCACAAGTCTTACCTGTACTCCACTGCACCTCAGTCATCCTCCACCCTTCCCAGTATCATTCATTCTCTCACTAGTGCTGCCACACATCCCCATCCATCTTCCTCCCTTAGAGCTCTCCCACTCCAGATCCTGTTATCCTTTCCCAATATTTATGTCCAAGCCTCTCATCTCCCCAGTAGCCTGTATTAGTCAGCCTTAGTCTTCCTTGCTGCAGTGCTCCCCTAACTTCATTCATCCTTCCGCTCTCACTCATCCTGCCTCTCCCCCCCCCCCCCCCCCCCAGTGTTTCCCCTATTGTTAGTCACTTAATTTCTCCACTGCTTCCCCAGGTATCTTCCTTCTACTCTCCACATCCAGTGACTCTCCCCTCTTCATCTCCCTCCAGCATCTCTCCCTACCCTATCCCTCTATGTCCAGTATCGCCAATCTCTCAATGGGGTGGAGCTAGGGTGGGGGCGAAGCTAGGGCGGGGCTAGGATGGGGCCCCACCAAATTGGTCTGCACAGGGCCCCGCACTTGCTAAGACCGGCCCTGTCGATCTGGAATGCAGTATTAAACTGGATGTTTAGATTAGCAGCAAATCCGTGGACGGCGGGGTTATATGTTCACCAGCTGCCAGTGAATGTATCATTCCTTTTGAATTTTGAGACTTTTTGCTCCTGTTTCACTGATATCGGTGTTTGCCGTGAGCTTTCAATAACCTCTTCTGGCAGAGGGATAGCAGCAGCGAGTTGAGAGTGACCCCAGCGAAGGAAAAAGATTATCAAATGGTTAAATACAGAGTTGGTCTTTCACTACCCTGGCTCCACAGTTCTCTTGTACATACGTGTTCAGGAATGGTTTATTTATTTATTATTACATTTGTACCCCCCGCGCTTTCCCACTTAAAGCAGGTTCAATGCGGCTTACATAATAATATGGATTACAGAGTATTGATAGAGAAAATATAAGTTAATTATAGCAGAGTAATAAAAGAGATAGGTAGGTAGAGACAAATGCCATGCATTTGAAACTAGCAGTCTTAATTAGGGATCTCCAGGGTGGCCATATCCTCTTTCAATCGTGCCAATAAGGGTTCCAGAAACAGAAGATACAAAAGAGGTGATAGAGAAGTAGTTTAGTGGTTAGTGCAGTAGTCTTTGATCCTGGTTACCCGAGTTCAATTCCCACTGTAGTTTCTTGTAACTGCAGGAACGTATTTAACCCTCCGTTGCCCCAGGTACAAAATCTTAGAGAGTGAGTCCTCTAGGACAGAGAAATGTACTTGCATTTTTCCCCCCGAGATTCTATATATCACACTGAGACTTCCACACAGAAATCGAAGTGTATTCCATAACAGTGCGTGTAACTTAATTAGTTAGTAAGCTAATCAGCGCTGATAACTGGATGTTAACAACCAATTATCCGCACTAATTGGCATTAAATAGAATTTACATGCACTACTTGCTAGGCGTATTCTGTAACGTAGTACACGTAAATTATAAGTCACAAAGCTGAAAGGTGAGCGTGGTTATAAGTGTGGAATGGGTGGGTCATGGGCATTTCTAACATCTATAAGCATTGTTATAGAATACGCTTGCTCCATGCCTAATTCAGGCATCAGGATTTACACCAGGTTTTACCTGGAGAAATTGACTGCGACTAAATTTAGTAATGTGGACTGGCGCTCGGCATATTCTAGAAAGTATGCCTAAATTAAAGTGAAATAAACTAAATACGCTTCAATTTTCACAGTCCCGCCTCCCACCACCGACTCTGGCACAGACCGTATAAGTCTGCCCAGCACCATCCCCGCCTCCCGCCACCGGCTCTGCCACCCAATCTCAGCTAAGCTCCTTAGGATCCATTCCTTCTAAACATAAAGGAATCCTGTTCAGAAGGAATGGATCCTAAGGAGCTTAGCCGAGATTGGGTGGCAGAGCCGTTGGGGGGAGGCGAGGATGGTGCTGGGCAGACTTATACGGTCTGTGCCAGAGCCGGTGGTGGGAGGTGGGACTGGTGGTTGGGAGGCGGGGATAGTGCTGGGCAGACTTATACGGTCTGTGCCAGAACCGGTGGTGGGAGGCGGGGCTGGTGGTTGGGAGGCGGGGATAGTGCTGGGCAGACTTATACGGTCTGTGCCCTGAAAAGGACAGGTACAAATCAAGGTAGGGTATACACAAAAAGTAGCACATATGAGTTTATCTTGTTGGGCAGACTGGATGGACCGTGCAGGTCTTTTTCTGCCGTCATCTACTATGTTACTATGTTATGTATGTTACATGGAAGTCTCGGCACGATATATAGAATCTAGTTCATTATGTGACAGTACTGGTACTGATAAACGAGATGGTTTTATTTTCTTGATAGATGACAGTCTGTGGAAGTTTTTAACATCATAAGGTGCTGTATAATGAAGTGCTTCCTTTTTTTTTTTAATTTTACATTTTGATAACACTACTATAAGTAATAATATTCTAGGTTCATGCAGCATCTGTCATCAAAACAAGATTTCCAAAATGCTTTACAAATTAATACTTCCTAGCCTGTTTCCCCTCCACTACTGTCTCATCTCGCTGCTTTCCCACCACATTGTCAGTCTGTTGCCGATAAGGTTTCTTCTTCTAACACTAAGGGGGTCTCTCACTTAGGCGCGCTGGTGTTTTTAGCGCGTGTTAAAAATAGGCACACGCTAAAGACGCCCATAAGAATATATTGGTGTCTTTAGCATGTGCCTAAGTAAAAGACCCCCTAACTCTCTTCTGCTTTGGGAGTTCTTCACTTTCCCCAGCCAAGAAAGTGTACCAACCCCTAGCCTTACTGTAGATTACCTCCAGAAATGTCCTTCCTGTGTTCCTGCACCCTTCTCTGCAGAATGTCTCAGGTTAAAATCCCGTGCTGGCTTTACACATTCCAAGTTCACACTGCTACTACTCATTTCTATAGTACTACTAGACATATGCAGTGATGTACACATGATATGCAGGTACTTCCTCTGTCCCTAGAAGGCTCACATTCTAAGTTTTTGTACCTGGGGCAATAGAGGGTTAAGTGATTTGTCCAAGGGCACAAGGAGCTGAAGTGGGAATTGATCCCAGGTTGACAGGATCAAAGCCAGCTGCACTAACCATTTGGCTACTCCTCCTTCCAGTCTTCCAGTGTGCTGAGGGTTAAGTGATTTGTCCAAGGGCACAAGGAGCTGAAGTGGGAATTGAACCCAGGTTGACAGGATCAAAGCCAGCTGCACTGACCATTAGGCTACTCCTCCTTCCAGTGTGCTGAGGGTTAAGTGACTTGGCCAAGGTCACAAGGAGCTGCAGTGGGAATTGAACCCAGGTTGACAGGATCAAAGCTGGCTGCACTAACCCCCGCCAGCAAAGGTACCCGACGGCGGTGAGGGAGGGTTCGCGGCAGGAGGGGGGTCGAAGGGATTGGCTGCGGGGGGGCCAGGGCCAAATCTACGGGGGCCTATGCCCCGGTAGCCCCACGTAGCTACGCCCCTGGTGTGAAGGGAACAGTAGTGAACCCAGTTCCCCTGGTTTTCAGCCCACCTCTCTAACCATTAGACCTACTCCTCCATTCCTACTACTAAGATTCTATGGGGCTGATCTTCAGACCAGGAAAGTTAGCCTGGCTAAGTCGCACGGTTGGTGCCAATGCTGCATATTCAATGCTAGGCCTTTTCCGGTGATCGGCATTGAAGATCCGGTTTATTTTTCGCCAGTTTGAACTTAACGATTACCACTGGGAATGGTTCCCTGGTAGAAAATAGAAACTTATTTTCTACCATGTGCTTTTTGGCACACGCCAAATTCAAAATTACAACCCAGGGCGTGGCGGTAGCCAGGCAGTAATGCAGATTTGGCATGCGCTGGATGTGCATCGGCCTTTAAGCACCTTTGTAAAAGGGCCCCCCAAGGCGGTGTCAGCAAGAATAAGTCAAACATAAGCAACAGACAATTACAGCAGTAAAAATATTCAAATAATATTACAAGGTATGGCATAGTATATGCTACATTACAATGCCAACACAATACACAATGACACATTTCAATAGTCAGAATAGGGTATAAGCAAAGATGGAAAATATAGATAGATAAGATAGAGTAACAGGAGTAAGAAAATAAGATACTAATTTCAAGAAAGTTGCAAATCAGGTCAGAAAGGTCCTTGAATATGATCTTAGCTAGGGTAGGAGTGGATAAACGTGTCCTGCTATAGTATGTGCAGCCGGTGTCATTCCTTGTTTGTTTGTGTGTGTGTGACTAGCAAGTTGGTTACTTCTTTTATTCACCTGCTTCCTGAAGTAGATATAACTGCAGTGGCGTAGGAAGGGGGGCGGGGGGGGGGGGCTGCCTGCCCCGGGTGTCGGCTCCGCGCTGGTGCACTGCCCTCTCTGCCCCGGAACAGGTTACTTCCTGTTCCGGGACAGAGAGAGCAGTGAACCAGCGCGGAGCCGACACACCCCAGCAACGTGCAGTTGGGGCAGATCGGCCCTCCCGCCCGTCCCTCACCGCAGGTATGCGCTCCGGAGGGGGTGCGCCCCAGTGGGAGGAGGGTGCGCCGTGCTGCACCCGGGGGGGGGCGCAACGGCGACCCGCCCCGGGTGTCAGCTCCCCTCGCTACAGCTCTGTATAGCTGAGGTCTATTTTGCATTTACTAAATGTCTATTTTCTTATAAATTTCCACTATTCACAATGTAATGTAAGCCACATTGAGCCTGCAAAGAGGTGGGAAAATGTGGGGTACAAATGCAATAAATAAATAAATTTATATAGTATGTGAGGATTTTTTGAAGACCCTGATTATTGTATTTTGTATTATATTTATGCTGCTTTGATCGTTCAGAAATTAATAAATAAAATATATGTTATGCACCTTGAATGGATGTTTAGCCTTTAGACCAGGGGTTCTCAACCCAGTCCGGGGACACACCAGGCCAGTCAGGTTTTCAAGATATCTAAATGAATATTCATGAGGTAAATTGCATATAAAGGAGACAGTGCATAGAAATTTATCTCATGCATATTCATTGCGGATATCATGAAAACAGACTGGCCTGGTGTGTCCCGAGAACTGAGTTGAGAACCCCTGCTGTAGATGGATGATCTTCAAAGTAAACTGAATTAAATTAATTTCTTGGCATTGATATCATAATGTGCTCAATGTTGCCCACTAGGTGGCACCATCTAAACACAAAATACTAAGGGGTCCTTTTATTTATTTATTTATTTATTTATTTATTGCACTTGTATCCCACATTTTCCCACCTATTTGCAGGGTCAATGTGGCTTACAAAGACCTGTTATGGCATCGCCATTCCAGGATAAAAAGATACAGTTGGTGTTACAAAGATATTAAGGATGACTAAGCCGCAGTAAAAAGTGGCCTGCAGTATTGTGAGAGTGTCTTCTGGGCGCGTGCTGATCCGTTTTTTTCCACATCTAGGAAAAAGGGCCTTTTTTAAGAGGCCAGAAAATGGACCTGCACTAAAATTTAAACCAGCACACGGCCATTTTCGGCCTCAGACCTTACCGCCACCCGTTGACCTAGCAGTAAGGTCTCACTTGCTACCCGCATGGTAAGCATGCAGCGTGCGCCAACCGCTGTTTCTACCATGGGATTCGGCACACGCCAAATTCAGAATTACCACCCGGCTCACGTGCTAGCCAGGTGGTAGTGCTGATTTGGCGTGTGCCTAGGGTTACCATATGTCCGGATTTACCAGGACATGTCCTCTTTTTGAAGACATGTCCGGGCAACCGGGCGGGTTTTGCCAATCTGCCCGTTTGTCCGGATTTCTGGACAAACGGGCAGGCTGGTGGGCGGGACGTCCCATAGGATGGCCCGCCCACCAGCCTGCCCGTTTATCCAGACATCCGGACAAACGGGCAGATTGCTAGCCTCCCCTCCCCTTACTTACTACTGCCCTGGTGGTCTAGTGACCTCTTCCGCCTTCGGGGCAGGAAAGAGCCCCCTCTTTCCTGCCCAGAGCGCTGCCCTGCATGCACCCTTCCTGTTGCTGATCTTGGCACCGATTCAAAATGGCCACCGAGCGTTGAAGTGACCTCGCGAGACTTCAACTCTCGGTGGCTATTTTGAATCGGCGCCCAAGATCAGCAACAGGAAGGAAGCATGCAGGGCAGTGCTCCGGGCAGGAAATAGGGGGCTCTTTTCTGCTCCGAAGAGGTCACCAGACCACCAGGGCAGTAGTAAGGTAAGGGGAGGGGAGTGACGGGGAGGGGGGGTGACGGGGTGTGTGACGGGGGGGGGGAATGTGACAGAGGGCGGAGCGAAGGCGTGAAAGAGGCGGGGCATGTGTCCTCCTTTTTGGGGGACAAAATATGGTAACCCTACGTGTGCCGTACACATGTAGGCCCTTATGCAGCTTAGTAAAAGGGCCCCAAAATGAGACATCTTGAGTTCACTTCAGCTTTTACTAACTTGCATTTCTGTGACCTTCACACTTGTATTATATGTGAAAAATAGCAGCAGATTAGTAACATATTGTTTACCTCACAATTAATTATCTGCAGTAAGATTTTGGAGGCTTTAAAACTTAAGCTGGGATTTCTGCATTACATGGGATTTGCAGATTTCCATCAATTGAAAAGGTGGAATAAGTCCCTAATTGAACTGAGTTGACTTTCAACTGGTAGAAACAGGAAACAGAAGTTTCCAAAGATGCCAAGTTGCACAGTTCCAGGCCAGGGGCGTATCTGCTTGGTGCCACAGGGGCCTGGGCCCCCGCAGATTTCACCCTGGACCCCCCTACCGCCACCAACCCTCCTCCACCGTTGCTGTCGCCTACCTTTGCTGGCGGGGGACCCTGACCTCGGCTGGCGGAGGTTGGGGTCCCCCGCCAGCAAAGGTAGGCGACAGCAACGGCGGGGGGAGGTTGACAATGGCAGCAGCTGGGGGGAGGGGGATCGGCAATGGCGGCAGCGGCGGCAGGGGGGACTATAATGTGCCCCCTCACTCTGGCCCTGGCCCCCCCTACCGCCGCAGTTCAGATACGCCCCTGTTCCAGGCTGGAGACTTTTTGCTCAGTCCTGGGCAGGATCAGGCATTAAAAATCCCAAAGCAGTGTGGGATTTTTAATGCCTGATCCTACCCATTGAAATCAGTGCTGAAAGTCCCATAATGCACCAGGATGGGGTGGTCAGAAATCCAAGACTTATCACAAAGTCTCCAGCCTGGAGCTCGTTAACATAGCGTCTCTGAGCTCCAAGTCAAGACAGGCCAAAAACTAGAACCTGGATAAGATGGCAGTGCTGCATATGGGCCTTATTCAATAAAGATTTTTCCCACAGGTACTGAGTGGAGAAAAGTATTTTCTGAATAGACCCTGCAGAATCCTGGATCACAGACGGCAATCTTGAGTATTGCATGGGCAGTGCTTCCAAATAAGTTTTCCATCAGATCTTTACTTTCTCCCTTTCTCTTCCTGTTACGAGGTGCAGCGTGGAAGCATGCCTCCTGCCAGACTCCTACTCCTGCTGCTCCTTCTGGCTACTGCCAGCGACAGTTTCCCTTACAAGCTCTACAGAGCTCCTTCTATCTTCAGCTGCATCAATGAGGCCTTGGCAGAGGCTAAGAAAAGAGCCCTGGAGGAGAGTGCCCTGCTTGCCAAGAGGAGCTTTGACTACCTGCCCAGCGAGGGTTTCCCTTCTGAGGAGGACGAGGAGGAAGAGGAAGAGGAGAAGGAGAAAAGGACATTCCCTGCAGCCCGCTACAAGTATCTCTCGCAGGCCCAGGTGAAGGGGAAGGTGTATCAGAACAAGGCCAAGAGTGACCGTAGGACCAAATTCACTCTGTCCCTGGACGTGCCAACCAACCTCATGAACATCCTTTTCAACATCGCCAAGGCCAAGAACTTGAGGGCAAAGGCCGCTGCCAATGCCCATCTAATGGCGCAAATTGGCCGGAGGAAGTGAGGCAGGGAGGTGGGGGTGCCGATGGGCATGAGACTGGTGTACAGCAAAATGTTTGTTTTCCTTCTGGGTCAGGGAGTGCATTTTCTTGTACAATAAATGGATGTTTGCTGAGTCCTTTCAAAGCTGCATAATATTGAATCTCTCTGCTGTCTGTCTGTCTGGCCATCGCTCTCACCTGGTAAAGAGAGAACTGCTTTCCCCCTTCCACTCCTATACACACGTGAACATGTAAATATATGTATATGCACATGCAAAGAAAAGTCAGAACCTATGCACATGAACACAGGCATACAGAACCACTCACATGGACACGAGGAGAGGCCAGATGGCATTTTCAGCACAAAAAGGAGAGGGGGTCCAAGTACACAGCACAAACCATGAAAAAAAGCAGAAAGGCCCTTCAAGATTGGAGTAGACAATGATCTTTTATTAAAAGACCCATCACTGGCCATGGTTCAGCCCTCACAACGCCTGTGTCAGGGGTAGGGTTACTATACGTCCGGTTTTACCCGGACATCTCCTCTTTTTGAGGACACGGCCGAGCAACTGGCCGGGTTTTGCCATCCTGCCTGTTTGTCCAGATTTGCAGACAAACGGGCAGGCTGGCAGGTGGATGGGCCTCAGGGTGTCTTATCTTCCCTTCCCCTCCTTTACCTTACCATAGTGCCCTGGTGGTCTAGTGACCTCTTCGGGCAGGAAAGAGCCCCAGCGCGGCTGCAGACTGTCTTGCTGCCTCCTGTCCCAGTGCTGATTCAACATGGTTGCCAAGAGTTCAAGCAGTGACTTGAGGCCACCGCTTGAACTCTTGGCAGCCATTTTGAATCGACGCCGGGACGGGAGGCAGCATGACAGTCTGCAGCCATGCCGGGCAGGAAAGTGGGGGCTCTTTCCTGCCCCGAAGAGGTCACTAGACCACCAGGGCACTACAGTAAGGTAAAGGAGGGGAGGGGAGGAGAGGACACCCTTAGAGGGAGTGATGGGGTGGGGGTGTGACTAGGGTTACCATATGGCTCCAGAAAAAGGAGGACGGATTGAGCCAGCCGGGTTTTACTTCCATTGCTTTTAATGGAAGTAATTGAGCCAGCCGGGTTTTACTTCCATTGCTTTCAAAGCAATGGAAGTAAAACCCGGCTGGCTCAATCCGTCCTCCTTTTTCTGGAGCCATATGGGTAACCCTAGGTGTGACAGGGGTGAGGTCTGTGTCCTCTTTTTAGGGGGAGCAAATATGGTAACCCTTATCAGGAGCCTATCTAAAATAAACAATAGATCCATAGCATGATTAGCCAGGGCAAGATATGCTTGCACATCATTGTGGAGCCCTTACAAAACAAGATGTGTTCAACTTACAAAAATAGTGACAATCACAAGTGGAGAGACGAGAAACATATGGTAAACAGAATATCAATAGTACTCAATGTTGAGATATACACTGCTGTTTCAGTTCTATTCACACACTCATCACTCAGTTCCCACTCATGAGCTGAAATTTTTTTTTCACAAAGTTGTTCTCTGCATGGTTCTCCATCTCCGAGTGGAGGTTGGTCATTACTCACCTAGTGTTTACCAAGAGTTTCATGAATGTCATTTTCACTTTCAATGGCGATTACACGTCCTACTGTTCATCAGGCATTTTGATGTTCTGTTTACCACGGGGTTGTGATATGTTTCTTTCCTCTCCACTTGTGATTCTCACTAGTTTTGTAAGTTGGGCACATCTCGTTTTCGAAGGGCTCCACCATGATGTGCACTATATTTTGCTCTGGCTAATCATGCGCTGTATGATTATGGATCTATCGTTTATTTTAGATAGGCCCCTGACGCGGGCGCTGTGACGCCAAAACACGGCTTACGTTGGGTCTTTGAATAAAGGATCATTGTCTACTCCAGTCTTGAAGGCCCTTTGTGCTTTTTTTCTTCACAGATGGTATTTTCAAAACATTTCAATTACACACACAAGAGAAGGAGAACTGTACAATACATGTCATCTCTGCTTAACAATATCTGGACAAATATTGTCGCTAACTTCCCCTAACTCTCTCCATTTAATGGCCAGTGACACACATCCGATTTTATTCTAGGGCACATTTAAAGATAAGTACCTCAAAAATCGTAACAGCTCTACTTATTCATATATCAGATCAGGGGCATAGTCAGACACCCAAATTTGGGTGGGCAGAAGGACTCCGCCTTCTCCCACAAGTGATTTGGTCTCTCCCTCTCTTGCCTGCATGCCATATGGTCTCTCAAACATCCGCCCTTCGCTGAATACCTTTTAAATAGCAGATTTTAACCAACAGCGAGCAGCAACTAATACACACTGCTCATGCTGGCCCCACAGCCTTTCCTCTGATGCAACTTCTAGTTTCCGCATAGGCGGGAATACATCAGAGGGAAGGCCTCGGGGCCAGTGCGAACAGTATGTATGAGTCGCTGCTTGCTGCAGGCAGAGATCTGCTATTTAAAAGGTGTGCAGGAGGGACAGTTGGGAGTTTTCGGCTGGTGGGGCTTGAGAATCCCTGCCAGCCACATCAGAGATGTGCTGCTACTGGGTGGGCCTGAACCCAAAGTGGATGGGCCTGGGCCCACCCAAGCCCACCCTTGGCTACGCCACTGTATCAGATGTAGGGTACCCACCTGTACCTGTTAAAAGTTATGTTTCTTAGGTTAACTTTCCATCTCAGAACTTGTCCAAGACTCTGCTTAAGAACTTCAGACAGGAAAGGGCTACAATTTCCTTCCAATATTTTGCTATAATACACAGCGCCACCACATAAGCTTATCTGTATGTGTGGGAGTCTACCCCGACCCCTCTCCACCGACATGTATTGTGGTGGAAGATATACACCGATGATTGTTAGAATTGTCCTTTGGAGACGATGGCATTTTCAATCTACATGTGTCCTTTTCAAGCTAGATGTGACCTGTATGAAAAGAAGGCGCAAGTCTGTACCTTTGCTTTGAATGTTGGTACACAGCCCATAGATGGAAAGCTCATGCCATGTTTGTCTCAATGTGAACTGCTTGAATGTTGCTCCGTACACAAGTTCACATCCACCAGTCTGGTTTATAAAAGGCCTCACCCTATTTGGTTTCTCTGGATAAACCCCTTCTATATACCAGATCCAGCACTCTTCTCTCTTAATTAATTATTTATTTGCTGCATTTGTATCCCACATTTCCCCACCTCTTTGCAGGCTCAACGTGGCTTACATTATGCCGCAATGGCAATCACCATTAACGGAATGAGAAGAACAGAGTATTATTACAATTAAGGTACATATGATATCAAGAAAATTAGAAGTAACGAAATAATTCATATCAGATATGTAAGATGTAGGATAAAGTATAGCGTTAAATAATAACTGTGTGATTAAGGTAACCAAATTAAGGAGTTCAGTGTTGATTAGTTCTAAAACTATTGAAAGAAAAAGCCATTTTTATATCTGTGGAGCAAAACAAAGAAGGAAATGTACTTTAAAAAAAACTCCTCTCTTTGGCCCTCTGTGAGGAAAGTAACTGTGCTACAGCCCCCAACTCTACTCTTCATATCTCAGTCCTGCGTTTGGGCAATGGAGAGCTGAAAAGCGCAGAGGAATGGGCCTGCCGCATAGGGTCCCCTGCAGATTCTCTCACAGCCTGTTCCTCACTCATCTTGAAAACTGTTCAAGTCTGCTGTGCACAACCCCAGTCGCACATGAAAGGCACAGAGCCAGATATCAACCACATTCAGGGGTCCTTTTCCTAAGCCATGCGCGCCCAATGTGCGTCAATTTGGAGTTACCGCCCGGCTACCACGAGGCCTTAGTGGCAATTATCTTTTTTACGCGCATCCGCTACGCGCACCGGAAAATAATTTTTATTTTCCGGTGCGCAGCGGAAACCGGGCGGTAATCATCATTCTACGCACGTAGACGATTACTGCACAGTTACTGACCTTACTTCTAAGTCAATGGCTGGTGGTGAGGTCTCAGACCCAAAATGGAAGTGCGCCCATTTTGATTTTGCCGCTTGTCCATTTTCTGCAAAAATTTTAAAAAGGCCTTTTTTACAGGTGCGCTGAAAAATGGATCTGTGCGCGCCCAAAACACGTGCCTATGCTAGCGCAGCCCATTTTTCAGTGCAGCTTAGTAAAAGGACCCCCTCAGAGAGCCAGAATCACTGCCTGTTCCTCACTACTTACCCCATTACCAGCTCAGTGAGTGGAAGAAGTTGTTTGCAAGTCACAGGTCAAAAAAAAAAAAAACCCGATGTGAGCACCACAGACAAGGGCCACAACAATTCTTTAAAACTGTTTATTCTATTTTTAAAATCTTGGCATCTGGGGGCTCTCCAGACACATCCCAACTTGTGTCTAGTTTGGCATTCCTTAGGT
Organism: Microcaecilia unicolor; assembly: GCF_901765095.1. NCBI lineage: Eukaryota > Metazoa > Chordata > Amphibia > Gymnophiona > Siphonopidae > Microcaecilia > Microcaecilia unicolor. The sequence continues at coordinate 17,261,209 of NC_044040.1, forward strand.
AGAGGAGTGTGGTAGCCGTGTTAGTCCACTCTTAAGGTTATCAATAGAAATCAAACAAAATAAAACATGGAAAAGAAAATAAGATGATACCTTTTTTATTGGACATAACTTAATACATTTCTTGACTAGCTTTCGAAGGTTGCCCTTCTTCGTCAGATCGGAAATAAGCAAATGTGCTAGCTGACAGTGTATATAAGTGAAAACATTCAAGCATTACTATGACAGTCTGACCCAACAGAAAGGACTTAACAAGGATCTGGGGTTCCTAGCCCATTATAAACCATAAAGCTGTATTTCTCTGTTGATCACCCCACCCCTCAAATATCCACACCCATCCTGTTAGAATATCAATGATATGCTTTGATGTTCCCATGCATACCTCCGACCCACCCCCATCCTCCCACCCTGTCAGACTGTCATAGTAATGCTTGAATGTTTTCACTTATATACACTGTCAGCTAGCACATTTGCTTATTTCCGATCTGACAAAGAAGGGCAACCTTCGAAAGCTAATCAAGAAATGTATTAAGTTATGTCCAATAAAAAAGGTATCATCTTATTTTCTTTTCCATGTTTTATTTTGTTTGATTTCTATTGCATTCCTTAGGGAAAGGGATGGAGAAGTGATGGGGTGGCCGGCCACCTTGGAGCACGGAGGCTGCAGACAGAGTTTTCTTTGATGCTCCGTAAGCAGAGATGCTGAGTTATGCAGTTCTGGGATGGAGACTTTTTGGGCACTAAAAATATATCCCAAAGCAGTGTGGGATTTGTAGTACCTGATCCTGCCCACTGAAATCAGAGCTGTGAGTCCCATAATGCACTAGAATGGGGCGATCAGAAACCCAGGACTGTCCCTAATTCTCCAGCCTGGAACTGGGTAACTTGTCATCTCTGCATAAGAACAAGTGTTGGTTTATGAAGGAAAATGTTCTAACGCATGAATTTTTGATACTATTATGACTCTTCTGTCCAGTACATTCTCCCTGCTTCCTAGTATGAGCAGGTGTCTCTGATGTCCACAGTCCCCAGTATTTACAGTTCCTGTATGTTGCATTGCACTGTAATCTCTCCTATCTACAGCCTCCATATACCACCCTATGGCCTATGCAGGAGTCTCTAGGATCTGTAGCCCCATATACTACATCATAGGAGTCATAGGTGTCCCATAAATTTACACCTCTCCCCCCACACTGTGCTGCACAATGGTTTTAGCCCCTGTATTTACTCTCATATTTAATTTCTAAGACTTCATTTAATATACCTAAGTGAAACTGCCAATCTCTAACAAGCCTTCTCAAAGCCCCCTGGCAGAGCTCTCATAGGCCTTAGAGCAGGGGTTTTCAACCTAATCCTCAGGACACAACCAGCTGATCAGGTTTCATGTTACCCACAATAAATATGCATGAGATAGGTTCACATACAATGGAGGCACTGTATGCAAACGTATATCCATTGTGGATATCCTGAAAACCAGACTGGGTTGAGAACTCCCACCTTAGCGGATGCAATTCAGCTTTACAAAAATCTACACTGCCTAATAAATACCCCTTCTGCATCCTGTACATTTTACAACCTTTTGGATTTCTAGCAAGATGGACAAAGATCTCTGCTTCCTGAAGACTCACTGGGAACTTTTACTCAGAATTCACCGGCCCCCTTCGCAGGCCAGAAGGTCCAGTGCAAGTCAAGCTCTTCACTCACTTGAAATTGGAAAGCACAGGTCATGCACTGTGAGTGCACAGCAACCCTTGTTTGCTTGCAGCAATGCGATTATGCAAAGAAGGATAATAAATAAAAATAAAGCAAAAAATGAAATATAAGATTATGCCTTTTTATTGGACTAACTACATTTTTTAGTAGCTTTCAGAGGCCAAAACCTCCTTCCTCAGGTCATGATAATATACTGCTGTTATGGTATACTGTCCACACCTGAGGAAGGTGATGGAATATATTGAAATTAAAAGGAAGTAGAATTAAACTCTCCTTTCATTGAGGAGATCCGGGAAATTATAGACCGGTGAGTCTGGCGGAGCTGGGCAAAATGGTAGAGACTATTATAAAGAACAAAATTACAGAGCATATTCAAAAGCATGGATTAATGAGACAAAGTCAACATGGATTTAGTGAAGGGAAATCTTGCCTCACCAATCTACTACATTTCTTTGAAGGGGTGAACAAATATGTGGATAAAGGTGAGCCGGTTGATATTGTGTATCTGGATTTTCAGAAGGCGTTTGACAAAGTACCTCAGGAAAGACTCCAGAGGAAATTGGAGAGTCATGGGATAGGAGGTAGTGTTCTATTGTGGATTAAAAACTGGCTAAAAGATAGAAAACAGAGAGTAGGGTTAAATGGTCAGTATTCTCAATGGAGAAGGGTAGTTAGTGGGGTTCCCCAGGGGTCTGTGCTGGGACTGCTGCTTTTTAACATATTTATAAATGACCTAGAGATGGGAGTAATTAGTGAGGTAATTAAATTTGCTGATGACACAAAGTTATTCAAAGTCGTTAAATCGCGGGCGTCTAAATGGCAGATGACGTTTAATGTGAGCAAGTGCAAAGTGATGCATGTGGGAAAGAGGAACCCGAATTTCCTAGTAAATAAATAAAAGCAAGCACGCACCTCACGGCCTGGTCACATTAGCACTGTGGTATGAGGCTCAAACTTGCCTCTGGTGGCAAATTCCCAAATGGGGGTGAGTATGGGGGTCTGTGCCAGAGTCGGTGGTGGGAGGCGGGACTGGTGGTTGGGAGGCGGGGATAGTGCTGGGCAGACTTATATGGTCTGTGCCAGAGCCGGTGGTGGGAGGCGGGGCTGGTGGTTGGGAGGCGGGGATAGTGCTAGGCAGACTTATACGGTCTGTGCCCTGCAAAAGACAGGTACAAATCAAGGTAAGGTATACACAAAATGTGGCACATATGAGTTATCTTGTTGGGCAGACTGGATGGACCGTGCAGGTCTTTTTCTGCCGTCATCTACTATGTTACTATAGCTACGTCATGCAAGGTTCCACGTTAGGAGTCACAGACCAAGAACGGGATCTAGGTGTCGTCGTTGATGATATGTTGAAACCTTCTGCTCAGTGTGCTGCTGAGGCTAAGAAAGCAAATATTGTGTTCAATTCTGGTCGCTGTATCTCAAAAAAGATATAGTGGAATTAGAAAAGGTGCAGATAAGGGCGACGAAAATGATAAAGGGGATGGGACAACTTCCCTATGAGGAAAGGCTAAAGCGGCTAGGGCTCTTCAGCTTGGAGAAAAGGCGGCTGAGGGGAGATATGATTGAGGTCTATAAAATAATGAGTGGAGTGGAACGGGTAGACGGGAATCACTTGTTTACTCTTTCCAAAAATACTAGGACTAGGGGGCATGCGATGAAGCTACAATGTAGTAAATTTCAAACGAATTAGAGAAAATTTTCTTCACTCAACGTGTAATTAAACTCTGGAATTCATTGCCAGAGAATGTGGTAAAGGCGGTTAGCTTAGTGGCGTTTAAAAAAAGGTTTGGACGGCTTCCTAAAGAAAAAGTCCATAGACCATTATTAAATGGACGGGGAAAATCCACTATTTCTGGGATAAGCAGTATAAAATGTTTTGTACTTTTTTGGGATCTTGCCAGGTATTTGTGACCTGGATTGGCCACTGTTGGAAACAGGATGCTGGGCTTGATGGACCTTGGGTCTTTCTCAGTATGGCAATACTTATGTACATCTTCATCTGTTTTTGTAGAGGTTTACATTTTAGATACACAAATGGATTATTCTGTTTTGAACATGTTTCAGGGACAAGTGGTTTTATAAGTCAAAATAAAAAATAAATATTTTGTTTCATGCAGATCTCTTTTGTTTAAATATAACCAAATGGGCTATAAGCCCCTAATGCAGTCCATTGGTGTTCTTATATTTTGTCCTTGTGATGACTTATACTATGCCAAAACTGAAAACATCTCTATCTGGTCAATAATAAAAGGAGATAATTGTTTACATTATCCACCCTACAAGGTTGTTTTGTGGCTGTATATAAGGAATTGTGATATTGAATAAATAAGTATATGTTTGTGTCCCTAGTCATGCATCCTAAGTTTATATAATCCGTTCAAGAAAGCCAGTTAATCGTTTAACCTATTAGTGGAACTGAACCACAGAGGCATGGTATGATTGCATTTTTAATATGGTAATACTAGGGCCCAGCTAAGGAACCAGGGGCGTAGCCAGACAACAGATTTTGGGTGTGCCTAGGCAAGAGGTGGGTGGGCACCAAGTGTTCTCTCCCCCCCCCCCCCCCCCCCAAAAAAAAAAATATATCTCAGCAGGCAGGAAAATGCTTCTTTCCACCTTGGCAGTCTACAGCAGGCATGCGCTGAAAACTCAGCATGCACAGGTGCCGGTATCATGGAGAGTAGCGTTTTCATTACCATCAGAGGGAAGACTTCAGCTGGCAGAGCTTGAGATCCCCACCAGCTACCGCTAAATGTGTGCTACTGTTGGGTGGGCCTGAGCTCTAAGTGGGTGGGCCCCGGCCCACCCGTGGCTATGCCACTGTAAGGAACAGGTTATTTTGAGTTAGTCTTCACTGGACCAAACTTGCTTTCCTTGTGCCATCACTATCCAGTGGGTAGGCAGTGTATTAAAAGGTGGAGGATAAAGGATTTTTTTAAAAACATTTATATCACATATTGTCCCAAGCAAAGTCAGGTTCAATGTGGCTTACGTTTGAAAATACAGTGAGACAGAATAATAGAATTCAGTTATATCATGGAAGCAAATAGATGGCTATAGCTGAAACATTAAACAAAGTTGAGATTTGTATATATACCCAACTGGGATTTAAAAGTCTGTCTTTTAATTATGCTGCATGTTCAGAAATCATAAATATAGACAATTATTCAAATATTATCACATGCATACACCAGAACAGGCATCCATACACCCATTGCAAAAGTAAACAATAACTTCTACAGAGTACAAACTTATTTTTTATTTTGTCATTTCCATCTTCCAAAATTCCAGCAGCAGATGTACAGATCAGCAGGACCCAAAGTAGGCCAAAACAAGTAAAGTCAAAAACAACACAGTTTATACCTAATTGTTCCACCACCCTTAGGATTCACCTTTGGGTTTAAAAAACAAAACCATGTGTATGTAAGGAATGGATAAACGAATTAAAACAAAGTTTAAAGCAAATGCCCTTAATATGTAACACTTGGTAGCAATAATGAAACAGTGATGGAATATTCACGTTGCAAGCAGCCTGAGCCAACAGATTTATTTTCCATTGAACATAATTAACTTTGTATGAACTTGGCGACTAATAGTGTGCTGAACTGGACAACGTTGGCACAATTAGACTTACTCTGGACTTCTGCATGAAGGTATCTCTGCCCTCATTATTCCATATCTGTCTTTTAAATTTAAAACTCTATGTTTGAACTTCGAGGCCTTTAAAGTTAAAAGGCCCAAAGTATTTGAAGAGCAGGATCTCCCTCTACACACCTTCAAGGTCACCAAGTTCCTCCCAATAAGTTCCCCTAACCAAACCCTCTCTAAAGGACATCACACAATGTGATACCCACAAGCGAGCCTTCTCCGGAGTAGTCCGCACGCTCTGGAATGCACTTCCCGAAAAGCTTTGCTTAACACAAGACTATCTCTACTTCAGGAAGCAAATGAAAGCTTGGCTCTTCAACCAGGCCTTTAACAGAAGAAGTAAATGACACCAGCTGCACATAATATAGCAGGACATGTTTATCCACTTCTAACCTTGTTAAAATAATGTTCAAGCAACTTTCTTTAAACTAGTCCTTTACTTTCTTACTCCTGTTAGTCTACCTTATCTATCTATATGTTCCATCTTTGCTTACACCCTATGCTGTCTATTGAAATGTTTTATTGTGTATTGTGCTGACTGTGTAATATGCCATACTTTGTATTGTTGTTTGAATATTTTTACTGCTGTAATTGTCTATTTGCTGACTTATTCTTGTTGTACACAGCCTTGAGTGAAATCCTTCAAAAAGGTGATAGATAATTGAAAGTAATAAAAAATATCAAGTGCATTTTTATAATATACCACTGCAATCCACAAAACAAAAGGAGCAAGTACCCACATGCCATCTTTTTTCTTTTGATCTAGACACAGGAAAAAAAAGTGTTAAATGCTCCCAGTTTTCAACCTAATTCATGTTTGATGTGGGATATACTTGTCATAAATTACTACTACTACTACTACTTGACATTTCTAAAGCGCTACTAGGGTTACGCAGCGCTGTACAATTTAACATAACAAACACATAGAAACTCCTAAATGTTGAGCACCTGATTCTCACAACATGATGTCCGTTTAGTGGCTCTTTACTAGGAGAAAAAAAAATCTCTGTACAAATATAACAGGTGCTAAGGTGTCCCTATAGCCAACCCCTACGGTTTATAACAAATTGTTACGCTACCTATGAAAAGTTATTCCATTATTATACTTCTTCTGTATACATCCGTATGCTGCACAAGCATGTTTGAAAATATAAGCGAAATTAAATAAAAATGCTACCAACACTAAAGAACTACAACGTGGTTGCACCTACTCATAGGTTTGTTGCCTTTGTTTTGAGTGTGCTGAAATGACGGCTGCGCGCGGAAGGGGAAACAGAAACCAATCGAATTGACTTCACCTTTCTGACGTCATGTCACGCCTGTTTTCATCCAATACCTTCGGGTTTTATAGAGCAGTATTAAGGTTTCCGGTGAATGACGCTCCGTGATTGGGCTGTGTGGTGGAAGGCGCTCGTTTCCGGTAAACGACAGCCAGTGATTGGGCCGTGCTGTGAGGTGCAAGAGGCGGGGGGCGGGGCTTTCGGTGATGTCGTCAGTGGCCGGGCCGTGAGGTGGAAGAAGGTAGCTTTTCTGTATGAGCGGAGTCTTGTCTCTTCCTTCCTTTGGCGCCGTGGGTAGGAGCTGAGATGATAAAGAAATTTGACAAGAAGGATGAGGAGTCCGGTAAGTTTACCGCTGCCATCCCGGGTAGGCCGTGAAGCCTCGACCTGTCCTGCACTTACAGCCTGATCCGGGCCACAGCTGAGGTATTGGGATTAGCTGTCTCATCAGGTGGGCTTGGGCCTTTCCTTCTGCTTTAACATAGTAACATATTTATTTATTTATTTATTTATTGCATTTCTATCCCACATTTTCCCACCTTTTTGCGGGTTCAGTGTGGCTTACAATATGAGATAAAAGTTAGAAATACATAGGGTTACCATATTTTGTCCTCTGAAAAAGAGGACACATGCCCCGCCCCTGCCCCGCCCACACCACGCCCCCTGCCCCGCCCCCTGTCCCATCCACACCACGCCCCCTGCCCCGCCCACACATATCCTTTTCGGATCCTCTCCCCACCCTTTCTCGCTCTCACCCTGCCCCCGTCACATATTCCCCTCCCCTGCCCCCCCATCACCTCCCCTCCCCCTTACTACTACCCCTTGTCACATATTCCCCTACATTCAACCAGTGGGCCATACATTGACCACCAGAAATGTATCACTCAGCCCCCTTGTGCACTTCACCTCAGATCATCAAAGCCAAGTTGTGGGTCCTCTATGCCTGCTATCACTTCACTCTTCAGCACACTTTTCTGTATCTGTGCTGAATAGTAAATTAGCTGTGTTACCAAGGCTTTCTGCAGGGTTAGTTTGTGCGTGAAACCCCTTTCCGCATTACGTACCCAAGTTGTGCTAACCCTGTGTAAAGCCTGAGCACACCTTATTGATTTGGCCCCTTAAATTGTAAGCCCTGACAGGAAAATACCTCCCTGTATCTGATTGTAAGTCACTCACAAGTTCCAAAGGAGTGAACTAAATTTAAAACCTCGTCCTTTCCACAAAGCTGAATGACACACCTGCTACTTAACTGAAAACACTGACTACAGGGAATTATTATTGCTGGAAGTGTGTTAGGCAGCCTTATAGAGCTCAAGCTTAAACAAAATGTAATGGCTGATTTCTGAGACATTTTTTCCTGTTTCAACTTCTCTGCTAGAGTTTTTTAAAATAAATAATTGGCTCCCATTTCGTTTCTATTTGCTATATGGTTATTAAACTTCAAGCAAGTAGTTTTAGTTTTGTTCTCGTGGAACATGGTGTTGGTGGGAATGTTATCAGAGCAAACAGTAAGCTTAATTAATTTTCTCATGAAATTAGTTCTATTTCACAGTATAGAAGTGCTATAGGCTCTGTATGCTGCTTTTCTTCATCAGAGCTCTACAGCCCAGACGATGTAGTCCTCTTTCTCTGTGAAAATAAATTTCATGAGCCTTAGTTTTTTTTTTTGTCTGCACACATGCAGCCTGTCTGCTGCAAGTTTGTCATGTACTGCTTGTGAGTTTCTGATTCAGAAACAATAGGACCTGAAACAAACTCAGAAACTGGAAAGTCAATCCCAAAGTTTCCCTGCACAGTGTTTTTCACTTTATCTCCACCTAGAATGAAAAATAACTCATCTCTTTAATCATTGATGAATCACAGGAATCCAGATTGCAAAAAGATTTAGCAGTTTACTTAGAGTTTGTGAATTTAGGAGTCATATATGATTCTTCTTAACTTATCTGCTGATCAGCAGCAGGCTGCACTGAGCAGACAGGCTAATGACAAACGCTGCCTCCCCCCAGTCCCAGGAGGAGTTAAACAGCTGAGCTGGCTGCAGCTGGTCTTCAGTTCAGTACGGCTTCGGGCTTCTAATCTGCTATTTATTTGGCAGCCAAGGTTCAACAACAGCCGGCTTCGGGCTTCACTTTGACTTTCTTTGCAGCCACAAACACAGGCTTAGGAGTGACTCGAGGCACGTCAGAAATACAAATACCGTCCCCTCACCTCCCCACTGAACTGTCATCTCTGTTTCTCTCTCTCCCCGGAATTCCCCAGTGCAGCATGTCTCCTCCACCTTCCCAGAACTGCCCTGCTACCACCCAATCCTACCTTTAAGCAAGCAAGCTCATGTCTGAGATCGCCAGCCAGCAGCAGCCCTACTAATTTCCTACTCCAGCACCGTCCGATCGTCCCCCCCAAGCCAGAAACAGGAAGTTAAAAGTTAGAGGAACGTGAACGAACGTCAGAGCAGGGGGGGAGTGGAGGAAGTTGGAAAAGCAAAGCTGTGTTGGTGAGTCACAGTCGCTAGCAACCTGAAAAGCAAGTTGAGAAGTGTTTGCGTGTCTGCTTCTTCCGGTTTGTATTCTCACACAGTGATAGAGGGAAGGGGAGGGGAGACGCACAGCGCTGCTCGCCTGCACATTTGTCCATAAATCCGGACAAACGTGCGTGCAGGCAAAACCCGCCGGACGCCCCGGACATGCCCTCAAAAAGAGGACATGTCCGGGGAAATCCGGACGAATGGTAACCCTAGAAATACATAAGTACATAAGTACATAAGTAGTGCCATACTGGGAAAGACCAAAGGTCCATCTAGCCCAGCATCCTGTCACCGACAGTGGCCAATCCAGGTCAAGGGCACCTGGCACGCTCCCCAAACGTAAAAACATTCCAGACAAGTTATACCTAAAAATGAGGAATTTTTCCAGTCCATTTAATAGCGGTCTATGGACTTGTCCTTTAGGAATCTATCTAACCCCTTTTTAAACTCCGTCAAGCTAACCGCCCGTACCACGTTCTCCGGCAATGAATTCCAGAGTCTAATTACACGTTGGGTGAAGAAAAATTTTCTCCGATTCGTTTTAAATTTACCACACTGTAGCTTCAACTCATGCCCTCTAGTCCTAGTATTTTTGGATAGCGTGAACAGTCGCTTCACATCCACCCGATCCATTCCACTCATTATTTTATACACTTCTATCATATCTCCCCTCAGCCGTCTCTTCTCCAAGCTGAAAAGCCCTAGCCTTCTCAGCCTCTCTTCATAGGAAAGTCGTCCCATCCCCACTATCATTTTCGTCGCCCTTCGCTGTACCTTTTCCAATTCTACTATATCTTTTTTGAGATACGGAGACCAGTACTGAACACAATACTCCAGGTGCGGTCGCACCATGGAGCGATACAACGGCATTATAACATCCGCACACCTGGACTCCATACCCTTCTTAATAACACCCAACATTCTATTCGCTTTCCTAGCCGCAGCAGCACACTGAGCAGAAGGTTTCAGCGTATCATCGACGACGACACCCAGATCCCTTTCTTGATCCGTAACTCCTAACGCGGAACCTTACAAGTTGTTACAGATTGGTTATGGATTACATTGTGCAGAGTTATGCGAAACATAGTAGATGACAGCAGAAAAAGACCTGCACGGTCCTCCCAGTCTGCCCAACAAGATAAACTCACATGTGTCATTTTTTGTGTATACCTTACCTTGATTTGTACCTGTCTTTTTCAGGGCAGAGACCGTATAAGTCTGCCCAGCACTGTCCCCGCCTCCCACCCACGGCTCTGGAACAGACCGTATAAGTCTGCCCAGCACTGTCCCCGCCTCCCACCCACGGCTCTGGAACAGACCGTATAAGTCTGCCCAGCACTGGCCCCGCCTCCCACCACCGGCTCTGGCACAGACCGTATAAGTCTGCCCAGCACTAGCCCCGCCTCCCAACTACCAGCCAAGCCTTCCACCACCGGCTCTGGCACAGACCGTATAAGTCTGCCCAGCACTGTCCCCGCCTCCCAACCACCAGCCCCGCCTCCCAACCACCGGCTCTGGCACAGACCGTATAAGTCTGCCCAGCACTATCCTCGTCTTCCACCACCGGATCTGGCACAGACCGTATAAGTCTGCCCAGCACTGTCCCCGCCTCCCAACCACCAGCCCCGCCTCCCACCACCGGCTCTGGCACAGACCGTATAAGTCTGCCCAGCACTGTCCTCGCCTCCCAACCACCAGCCCCGCCTCCCACCACCGGCTCTGGCACAGACCGTATAAGTCTGCCCAGCACTATCCTCGTCTCCCACCATCGGATCTGGCACAGACCATATAAGTCTGCCCAGCACTATCCCCACCTCCCACTACCGGCTCTGCCACCCAAACTCGGCTAACCTTCTGAGGATCCATTCCTTCTGAACAGGATTCCTTTATGTTTATCTCACGCATGTTTGAATTCCGTTACCGTTTTCATCTCCACCACCTCCCATGGGAGGGCATTCCAAGCATCCACTACTCTTAGGAGAATGACACGGGGACAGAGCCCACAGGGACAAACTTTGTCCCCGTGTCATTCTCTAATAAGAGTAGCCATACTGGGTCAGACCAATGGTCCATCTAGCCCAGTATCCTGTTTCCTAACAGTAGCCAATCCGGGTCACAAGTACCTGGCAGAAACCCAAAGAGTAGCGATATTCCATATTACCAATCCCAGGGTAAGCAGGTTGTGCAGCGGATGCCTGAGCAGTGGCTTTGATACCGTGAGCCCTCAGGAGCTGGTGTTGGCTTCGCTCCCACTTCACTGTTTCTAGGAAGGTGTGTTTATGTCTTTGGTTTTAGGAGAATTGTGAACACTCCATTGGACAGCTGATTCGGTTAAGTTTGTAATCCGTGTACTTAAATACAGCTCTGTTGTATTGGAAACATAAAATAAATGCATTGCAGAATAGCTCTTCTGCTGCACAAGAAGTTCAAGGGTTAGAGAGTCTATGATTAAAAATGAGATGCAGAGGTTGGTGGTATCCTATAGACTTCTTCACATGCGCTTATTAGCTGATCAGTCCTACAACTAAATACGGGTATTCTAGGAGAATAAGCAGACAAGACTTAATGTGGTCTAGTGACATCAGCGTGCACTTGACCACAATAGCATGCTTGTGGACCATTTGTGACACCTGGAAAAGGATAATCAGGTGCCAAGTTGAATAGCCAGGAAGGATGCAGAGAGCGACAAATAAATAGTAAGGGATGACAGAGCTGGCACTTCTGTTCAGACCTGGATATGACACAGAGTTGATTTGTTCAGACATTGGGGGTGGGGGACTATTATTATTGTGGTCCCTTTGAGCCACCCGTGCACTTGTCTTTCTCATTTATTTCGAATTTTTATTCCACACAATCCTGCATTCTTGGCGGTTTACAAAGTTACTTACACAGTAATAAAGTACATCACAAACCTCAGATCAAAAACAAAACAAATTACGCATAGCAAAAATTGTTTCCATGTACTTGCCCTCCTCCTCACTAACCCGTGAAACCTCCCACCTCCTCAAATGCTTTTGAAAATAAAAAGGTTAACTGCTTTGTAAGATTAAGGAACGTTTCAGCTTTACTCATTTCCATTGGCAGGGGCGACAGGGGCGGTCGCACAGGGCCTCTCGCTCCTAGGGGCCCCGCATCTCTGTCCTCCTGTCTTGGAACACCTCCCTGCTCTGTACCTTAATGTGCATCCACATTTCAGTAGAGAGCATCAGGCAGCGGTAACGATTTTCATATTCTGTCAGCTGCCGAGCCCAGAGCCTCCTCGCTGCTGCGTCCCGCCCCCACCCCCTTTTGATGTCACTCTCCGCTTCTGCAAGGGTGGGATGCAGCAGTGAGGAAGTTTGGGACATGGCAATTGACGGGATATAAAAATTGCTTCCGCTGTTTGCCACACTCTACTGAAACGTGGTGGGTGCATATCAAGGTATGGGGTGATGTGGGGTTCCGAGAACTCTAAACCTCCTTTTTAAATTGATAAATTATGGCTGATGGTGGTGGGAGGGGGGTGCAGGTGCGGAGGGCCCCATCAATTGTCAGAATTGATGCCAACCAAGAAGAACCTGAAGATAAGAACAGCCATACCGGGTCAGATCAAAGATCCATCTAGCCCAGTATCCTGTTTCCAACAGTGTCCAAGCCTGGTCACAAGTACCTGGCAGAAACCCCTGCATTACTCAATGCTTTAAAAATGAAGGTGAGTAACTTAAATTCAATCTTCTACAGAGAGTAAAAATGGCAAGCTTAGATGAGAAATTCTTTTTTGAATTTCGAAAGTTGTAAAGGTTTCTTTATGTAATGAAATTTAATTGTTTCTTCCTTAGAAAAAGGTAAGGACATATTCTTTAATACAAATGTATTGATCTTGAAGCTCCAAGAACTGTAACAGTACCATTATTACAGTGCTCCCCTGGGGTATTCATGATTTGCTAATGTGTCCCTCTGTTTAAAAGTTTGCTCACCCCTGCATGAAATGCAGTATAAGAAACTGGGGATGAACAGAACACAGAATTAATTAGAAATTGAAGGTTTGAACAAATCCAAAAAGATGATCTGTTTAACACTATGGGCATCTACACAGCTTGTTCTCAAAACACTAGCGCACCTTAGTAAACAGGGCCCTTAGAACAATGAAGTTGTAGAATGTGATTTAATAGCAATTTATCCTACTTGCATGTAATGTTCCTAGCACAGTTGTTCTAACCTCATCATTTTTTATAAATTTGCTTGACACAAACATTTTACTGTTTGTCATGATGTCTGTGAGAGGTAATTCTGTAATAGATTGACTTTAAACGTTTCTACAAACTCAATTATTTTTTAACGACAACATAGGTGCCTATATGCTTTCAATAAAATAAGCACCCCAAACTATCCCCAATTACGCACGCATACCCTTATAAAAATGTACATCTGCTCAGAGGAAGATTCAGCTATATGTGCAATACTGTATGTATAAATGTGTATATTTAAAATAGTATACATGTTCATCACAACTCTGCCCCTAGAAATGTGTGTGTTTGTGTATATATGGTGCCATGTTTCTGTCCACCTACATTTTACATTCTTATACCATTGCAAAATGTTATATTAGAGGCACTTCCCTTGTGTAAAACATACTTTACTCATGGAAAATGATTTATATTACCTGCTTAATGATCAAATGGGCCAGTTGACATTTACATAGTAACATAGTAGATGACGGCAGAAAAAGACCTGCACGGTCCATCCAGTCTGCCCAAGAAATGTGCCACTTTTTTGTGTATACCTTACCTTGATTTGTACCTGTCTTTTTCAGGGCACAGACCGTACAAGTCTGCCCAGCACTATCCCCGCCTCCCACCATCGGCTCTGGCACAGACCGTATAAGTCTGCCCAGCACTATCCCCGCCTCCCAACCACCAGCTCCGCCTCCCACTTCCAGCTCTGTTATCCAATCTCGGCTAAGCTCCTGAGGATCCATTTCTTCTGAACAGGATTCCTTTATGTTTATCCCACGCATGTTTGAATTCCGTTACCGTTTTCATCTCCACCACCTCCCGCGGGAGGGCATTCCAAGCATCCACCACTCTCTCTGCTTTTGTTGAAATACAATGCCGTGAGCCTTCATTTGGAACTACCCAAGTTTTGTTCATCCCTTCAGAACCTGCTACATATGTATAGCTTGGCTGCTGGATGATTCCGAGTCATCCTTCCTTTTGAGGGTGGTGAACTCCGCCTCCACAGCATCTGTAGCCCTGTCAGCCCAAAGAGCAGAAGGCAGCTTTAGAAATCAAACCCAGGTCTCTCTCCTGGGGGCATGCAACGGTAGCAAAGGGCAATTTGCTCACCCAATCTGATTGCATAAACAGTCCAAGAGGAGAACTTGATCTGTAAACAAAGAGGATTTTCCATGGTAGCCCAGTTTCTGAGTAGTATTTGATTCCATTGATAGTACCTTTCAAACTATTTTTTTTCTAAAACCAGAATAGTTAATGCTAGCAATATTTCTACCTTTTCCCATATTGCAGCTGTCCTGATTTAGGAAACGGAGAAGATTGTGGCACTCATTGGGGCATATTTCATCTCTGTTAGTGTTGAGAGAATGCAAGCTTATGGGAAAGACAATCGAGGCCAACAGTGTACATGCATATGCAGACCATATCGGTCACTTCGCTAGAGTTCGTTGACCCACACTGCAAGTTGAACCCGTGCAGAGTCCTTCAATGCTCCTCTGATCATAGGCTGGTAGATGCCTGCTCCGTTAACATTGAGTCCTGTTGCTGAATTGCTGGTCATGATACCAATTGCTGTTCCCATCTGTGCTCTTTGCATTGGTGCCACTGAGTGCCAAATGTTTCTGTGTGATTAGTAATTGATGTTTGTTGTGGCATTCACTTTCAGTCTGGGATCTAGGGTTTTCTGGTATATATCCCCTCTTGCTTCCACGTCACCATAGCATAGGATTTCTTAATGTGACCTTCCAGTGGTGGTCACGAGTGCTCACATGGCCTTGATATTCTCTGTTCTTGTGTTACATAGGTAGTGGCTCCAATCCTTTTCAACACCTGGAGAAAAGCGCTGTCCTTCAAGAGGTAAGAATTAAAGTGCAGTGGTGAGTCATTTGGTCTTCTAGAAATATTTGAATTACTTGGGGGAGGGGGAATTCATCTTTCTATTTTATACTTATTTTCCATCCTTCTAAAGTTTTGCACTAAAGGCAAATAATGGCAACTTTTCAGATATGTCAAACCAGTCATAAGTTGAAATGGAGTATTTTATGTTACCTATAAGCTCTACACTTCAGAGTGCAAAGGGAGCACATTACGTTCAGATGCAGTTGAAAGCTTGAGCCCAGAGGGGAGCAATCCACAAAGCTTCAGTTTTATGTAGTCTCATTTTCAGTTTTTTCTTCGCTATCCATTCCTTTATCTTTTTCTTTGGTTGGAAGTAAGGCCACAGGACATTCCTCACCTTTTAAATGACTGTGAGCCAACATGTGTGTTACCCCATGTTGCATGAAGCCAACTGCAGAGGCAGCCAGATGGACATCTGTTCTCCAGCCTTAAACACAGTTACAGTTGTGAAAAACAGAAATGCACTTTTACCAAGAAGATTGTTTCCTGAGTTGAATTTTCTTCTCAGTTGCAGATTAATGCTATGACTTCTGGATTGCAGCCCATCCCAGTGTTTCTAATGATTCCTGATAGTTTGCTTAAATCCCAGATGCCAATATGTAGATGTAGTGGTTAGTTAATAATGGTAGGATTATGTTTTTAATGTGTTCCATTTTCATGGGTCATTGCAGGCTCGTATCTTCAATGAGACTCCCATTAATCCCAGGAGATGTCTACATATTCTGACAAAGATTCTTTACTTACTGAACCAGGTAAGACCAGACAAGTTTTAAGCATCTTCATTTCCTGTTTCCTTTTTGTCCTAATCAGACAAGTCCTGAATGTATGGGTTATACGCCCCATCCAGCAGATGGTGATAGATTCTAGCTCTGCCTTTATAAGAGTCACCATGCAGCCACAACTCATGAGCACTTTCTATCTCCAGCAGATAGTGACCAGCATTCTTTGCAGCTCTGACCTGGCTGGTGAGATGGTTCCTGAATCCAGTTGAAGAACTGGTCATGCAGTTGAGCTCAGGAGGCCAAAGAAAATTCAGGGCACTGCATTTTAGGTACTACCTTAAGGTGAATTCCCTCAATCTTTAAGGTTCTCGCTAGCAGCAGGCCCAACAGACATAGCAGTTCTTCAAAGAAGGCAATGGGGTTTGTGCCCTCAAACCCTTCCAGCGGGCCCAAGATTCTAAAATTGTTTTGCCAACAGTGATTATTGAGATCCTTATACTCTTACTGCAGTGTTTGGAACATTTTCTTGGTTTGGTGCGGTAGTTGTTCCTTGTGCATCTGTATTTTTGTCTTCTAAGGTATCTGTTCAAGTCAAGAGAGTTGTTAGCTGCTGTTTCATTTCTATTAGTGTAGTTTTAAGTTCACGTGAAATCGCACCAAAGAGAAATTCTCTCACTCAAAATACACACACAGGTAGACTGATCTTTCTGGCTTGCTGTTCTGTATGGATTCTGTCTCATGTAGTTTAATTGCACCGGGTACAAACTTAGATTGTGAGCCCACTAGGGACAGAGAAAGTACCTGCATTGAAATGTGTACAGCGCTGTGCACATCTAGTAGTGCTAGAGAAATGATTAGTAGTAGTAGTTCCTTAAATTTGTCCTTATCTTTGAGCTCCTTAACTTAAAGTTCCTGGAGCAGAGTTTTTGTAGAGATATCCTGTTTACATCGTGGCATTTTACAGGGAGACGGGGGTTCTAGCTTTGATTTTTTACTCCCTGGCTGGCACAGGTTGTAAAGTCCAGCTTAGTAGACTTTGTCGCAGCTGTATTAGAAAAGCTGGAAACACTTAATAGATGAATACCGGCAAACCAGGCAACAGAAAATTAAATAAAAGTTGAATGAGGCTGGGAGAGCTGAAGTCTAGACCACCATCTTGTACAGAGCTCATGTGATCCCTCCCCACCCTGGTTTTCAGTTTACGTTCGATGTGGTTATAGTATAGTGTTTGCTGAATAGCATTGGAACCATGTTTCTCCCTAGAAATCCCCAGATGTTTGATATGATCCCGTTGGAGCTCTGGACCCTCCTTCCTGTCTAAGTGAGATTTAATTTATAGGGAAGAGTTTATTTTTGCTTTGTTATAGAAATACTGAGTAGATGACTGCAATGCATAGTAGCCTAAATATGGCAGATCTCACAAACCATTGTACTCGCTCTATCTGCTGGTAGATGGGCCTAACCCATGCGTTCTGGACTGCTCTGGTAGGACTCGAGGAAAGAAAATTAGCAGGTAAGACTAAATTTTTCCTTCCATGAACTCGAACTTTCTTCTTTGTGCTTTCTGATTTATGATGATGTGAGGAGAGTGGCTTATGTTCTGACTAGTTATGGAGGCTGCTCTGTTTTTACCCTCAGGGTGAACATTTTGGGACCACTGAAGCCACAGAGGCCTTCTTTGCAATGACCCGCTTATTCCAGTCTAATGACGTAAGCTTTCCACTGTAGCAGAAATCCTATTGTTGTAGATGTCATGTAGCTGATTCAGATGCTTGCTGTGCTTTCATTGGACTAGAAGCTCATGCTGTGTTACGCATGCTCAGCTATGTAAAAGAACAGATTTCCTGGGCCAGTCCAGGTTAGTGTAGCAACTGCACATCTGCTGGAAGAGACTGCCTTACAGTTCTAGGGTTTTTCTGCACTGATTTTTCTATACCATTTAACGGTGATAGGCATCAGCCTTGCAGTAGGAATATAGCAGGACAGAAATTTTGAAAGTGAAGTATGTCTCAGCTGTAATGGAATAAAATCTGTCAGATATAGAGAACATATCACAGACACTTTTTTGTTTCTGTGAGCCTTGCTGTGCACAAAGCTCACATGAGAATGAGACTAGGTGAAGTTGCTTAGGAATCCTGAGTTTAGCATATAACTGTAGCATTGTTTTCTATCCTTTCCTCAGCAAACCCTGAGAAGAATGTGCTACCTGACCATCAAGGAAATGGCAAACATCTCTGAGGATGTCATTATTGTCACCAGCAGGTACTGCAGCTGTCACAAATCCAACTTCAGGGTTTGTCTGGACTTGGCATTCAGCGGTCATCGTGATTTTGATTGCTGTGAGGCAGGTTAAGGGACAGGAGAGCAAACATGTATTGCTTATGGCAGTATAATCTTACAGTAGCATTCTTCTCAGAATGCCTCTCAGGACACTGATGAAATTAACCTTCCACTAATTGAATTGTTCCAGCCTGACCAAAGACATGACCGGGAAGGAAGACGTTTATCGAGGCCCAGCCATCCGAGCACTCTGCAGGATCACTGACGTAAGCTGGCAGTGCTCTTTCCGTTGCTTTGCAGATCTTATGCTTGCATTTTCCAGGAGGCTTTGCATGCTAGACTAAGAACCTTGCTGTGGAAAAAGCTGCTGTGAGGGTTGAGATGAGCCATAGGGTGCAGATAGAGGGGAGGAGTACAGTGCACCAGGCAAATTTAGAAAGTGGAAGTTGAGATTTACCTTGAAAGGGATATTATTTTATGTTGAATATATGGGTTAGAAATGTAGAAGCTTCAGCATGAAATGATCATAAGGGCCACCTCTGCCTATCTGTGCCTGCTACTTTGCTGTAATAGATCTTACTAAATCTGGTTTTCTTCCTCCCCTTGCCGCTAGGTCTCTCCTTTTCACCCCATGCGTGCTTTAATTATTTCACTATTGTGGCTTCTGTAACTAAGAGTATAAATAAAATAAATGTTAAACCATTTAAGTTACTGAAAATTAAACGGTCAACTATTTAAATGTTAAGGGTGAAGATAAATGTATCAAATTCCTCACTACCCCTATTCTCCCCCCCCCCCCCCCCCACATACACACACACTGGACATGCTCATTTGCTCATGAGCAACCTGGTAATAGCAACCCAGCCTGTTCTAGCTTGGGGGTAGGCACAGGAGCCATGCAACCAGCCATAGCAGGATTTACTCCTCCTCCTCCCATCATCTAATATTTGTTTGTTAAATAGATCAGAAGACTTATCAGTGCACTATTTATCAGTGGCGTACCAAGGTGGGGGCGGTCCGCCCCGGGTGCACGCCACTGGGGGGGTGCCGCGTGCCTGTTGGCCGAGTCCGCTCGTTCCCTCCCTGCTGCTCCCTGTACTGGCCTTTTTCTGTATCTCTCATCACTTTGTAAAGTTCTCTGAGAAAGGAAGGACTCTGTACTCTTGTAATAACTCTGTGCACAGCCTGTGACTTGTTGGATAAGGGTTGTACTTAGTAGAGGAGAAAAGCTTCAGAGAATCCAACAGCACAGCTTTGTCCTTCCTGCTAACCTGCTGCCCAGCACGTGGTCCCTTACAGCAGTATTGTACAGTATCAGCACTGGCTGCTGTAATGGCTGGATGTTTACCTTTATTTACTTCCATTTTAAACAGCCTTGCTGCAAAAAGGTGAGAGCACTGTGTTCCTGATCACACAACCAGAGGCATGACAGGTTTTAAAACACATAAAGACAGCAAAGCTGACCTAAAAACAGTGATGTATGACGGGATGAAAACACACAGAACAAGCTGCAGCAGATAAACCGTGAAGCAAATATAAAATAAAATGAGAAAACGCACATATGAACTATAGAGATGTGTGGCTACTGATTAGATTGGTCAGTAGATTTATTGGAAGAATTTTTTTCTCTGCATTTCCATAGGGGACCATGCTACAGGCCATTGAGAGGTACATGAAACAGGCCATTGTGGATAAAGTACCCAGTGTGTCCAGCTCTGCATTAGTGTCATCCCTGGTAAGTGAGGACCTGGCCAAAGAGATTTCATCCAAATATTACAGTGGTGAAGATGTGGATTGCAGTGTATCCCCTTGTGTAAAATCACTGTAAAGTGCCTCATTAAGAGTGGCACCAGCTGCCCAGTTTTAGAGCCCATGGTATAGGATTCTTGAAGGAACCCTGGTATGTGAGCCTTGGAACCATTGCTGCTGATTTTTTTTATTTTTTTTATTCTAATGCTGAATTGATGGTGTTTTTTATTTTTGTTTTTTTGTTATTTTTGTTTTACATTGAGTATTGCTGTAAATTTTAACGATATGGGATTAAAGGATTTGGGTATTCAGTGGGTGATGGTGGGGATTTAGTTCATCAAGTCTTCAAGTCTGTGTTATCCATTAGGCCACGTTGCCAGCTACCCCATTCCCCTGGACACTCATTGATACTTTCTTTACAGCATATGATGAAGATTAGTTATGATGTGGTGAAACGTTGGATCAATGAAGCACAAGAAGCAGCATCTAGTGATAATATTATGGTTCAGGTATGTGTCTGGCAAGATATCCCAGTGACCTTTTTACACCATGCACACCCCAGGCCTGCAGGGGAAGGAAAGTGATGCTTCCTGTCCTGTTGTTTCCTTAGTTTGTTTCTGTCCTTATGCACTTAGGGGGTAATTCTGTAATGAGGGCGCCAAGATTTAGGTACCAATAACATGTAAATAGTTTTAATGCCAGCATTCAGGAAATCTAGACTGCCCCAACTTGACATTTCGTCCTTTAGATTGTAAGCTCCTTCGAGCAGGGACTGTCCTTCTTTGTTAAACTGTACAGCGCTGCGTAACCCTAGTAGCGCTCTAGAAATGTTAAGTAGTAGTATATGTGCACACATCACGTGTAAATACAAAACAACCTATGCGTACAACTTCTACATAAGCACACGACTATGGAACGCACTTCCAAAAGCTGTGAAAACAATCTACGGCCATCTAAACTTCAGAAAATCACGAAAGACCTACCTGTTTGGAAAGGCATACCCTACTGACCCAACATAAATGCCTCAACTCTACAACACATCAATACCAACGATCGTATTGGACATTATCTACCCCCTCCTATCTTCAGCCCCTAATGTGCCAGAATCTTACCTACCCTATTGACCCTAACATCTAATTGTATTTGTTCCTCTACCGGACTTGGCGAATTCCTTTACGGTAGTTTAGAAGCCACATTGAGCCTGCAAATAGGTGGGAAAATGTGGGCTACAAATGTAACAAATAAATAAATGCCAATATTCCAGCTATGTGCTATTCTGTAAAATGGCACTTAAATGCAGCGGCACATAGAAGGGTGGAATCTGAGCAGAGAGCACGCTTATGCGCATAGATCAGTGGTCTTCAGTAAAATCATTTTCAGTTGGGGCCCCTTTGGTTTCTAATGAGCTGAAGGAAAGCTGCCAAATAAATATCTTCCCATGCAGGACCGCAATTCTACTGACCAGTGTGTGTCAAATGACATCCAGCCCACCTTCAGACTCTTCACTGGGGGTATACTTAGGGAGGTGTGCATTTCCACGTGCCTTCTCTTCATGTATGAAAAATGCCTTGTTCTTCATGCATGTGGCTCCCCCCCCCCCCCTTTCCATTTGTCTTTCTGACATGAGCTTGGGTAAAGAGGCAGAAAGTAGCAGGAAAAAAACCCCTCCAAAACGACAATAGGGGCCGCACCAGAGATCTCCAAGGGTCACCACTGGCCCTGCCTTGCATTGAAGGACACTGGCATAGATTGTAGACTTCAGTGGTTCCCAAACCTGGTCCTGGAGGCACCCCATCCAGTCAGGTTTTTAGGATTTCCATGAGAGAGATGCGCATTCAGTGGAAGTAGTGCATGCAGATCTCCCTCATGAATATTCATTAGGAATATCCTGAAAACCTGATTGGACCAGGTTTGGGAACCACTGCAAAAGATGCTTTCTTTTGCAGTTTAGATCCTTTTTTTTTTTTTTTTTTTTGACATGTTATGCCTACTTTTCTTTATAGAATAGGCACCCCTTTATAGAGTTACCATCCTAGTATATTTTCCATGGAATCAGCCAGTTGTCTCCATTTACATGCCAAAAATCTCAAGGTATGCAAACCAAGTCTGGAAAAATCCCAGGCACTGAAAGTTTGGCACTTTTGTATGCCTAAGAGGCAATCCTTGGACAGTGGATGGGCAAGAGAATGAACTGTAATTCCAGTGAAAGAGAGGATACAGATCTGGGCTGGCAAAAAGCACTGCTGTGAATAGGCAGCAGAGGAGTTGGGTCTGGCTGGTGAAGCACCACTGCTGTCCGTAAGCAGGAGAACAGTAGACATTGCAGCATGCTCTTTAAGGACCTTCTGTTGCAGGCTGGCTCCCAAAAGAGAGAGACACTGGAGGAAATAGAAAGGAAAATGGGTCAAAAATAATAAGCAACTCCTGACCTCCTCCACCCCCAAAAGAAAGAAAGAATAACATTTAAATAAAACCTATACTTTTTTTTTTTTTATTCTGCCTACTAAAAATGTGCAGTGGTGCACAAGATTTTCCTATATGTTGCCACTTCTGATTCAAATCAGCAGTACATTGTGGAAGTGAAGTGTATGAACATGAAGGCATTTGAGAGTACTGGGGAAAGGAGCTGGAGCAGGAAAATAGCCCTGAGTTTTACCTTCCTCCTTAAGTGGGGAAGAATGAAGAGTGCTGAAACTCAGGGCTCAGACAGGGGAAAACAGAAGGAAGTGAAACTTGGGGCAAACAGCTGGCCGGGAATGAATAAGAGAGAAATTTGCATAGAATGGAGGTAGTGCATGCAAAAGTTCTCATGCATATTCATTGTAGATATCCTGAAAACCTGACTGGTTAGGTGTGTCCTGAGGACTGGGTTAAGAATCCCTGCTTTAGAGTGAGCCAGTGAAAGCTGTTACCTTGATTCATTTCTTGCTGTCATTGGTTGCAGCATTCTTATTGAAGCCAGGGTTGGGGGAAGACACCACAACCGTCTCAAAAAGTTTAACATGATGGCCAGAGGCGTGACAGTGAGGAGAAAATGAGTGGTGTCTAAGGAAATCTTTTGCCTGGCAGGTCCCATCAGCCAAACATCACCTGGAGATACAGGATTCAGCCTTTAGTTTTATGGTCATTATATCTACATCAGGCTGGTGTAATGTTCTTGTCTTGTCTTCCCTGGCACAGTACCATGCCTTGGGTCTGCTGTACTACCTACGCAAGAACGACCGACTGGCAGTCTCCAAGATGCTGAATAAATTCACCAAGTGTGGGCTGAAGTCACCGTTTGCATACTGCATGCTGATCCGCATTGCCAGTCGGCTTCTAGAAGAGGCTGATGAGGGGTAAGTAGCGGTAGGAACGTTACCTGCTCTGCCAGATTTCTTTATTTTTCTTGCTAGGCATGTCATCATTTGCTTAGATTTGTCTTAACTAGAAAAAACTGTAAAAGTGATCCAACTGGAGGCCTAGAGTTAGTAATAACGCTGAGGTAATGGGCTATGCAGATAAATCTTGGAGCATCTCCCTATTCCTGTTACCAGAACAGGTCCTAAAGGAAATATTATTATTATTTATTACATTTGTATCCCGCGCTTTCCCACATATGGCAGGCTCAATGCGGCTTACATTGTCATTATTTATATTGTTACTAAGTCGTAAGAAGAATATACAGTTTGTGGTAAACGCAAAACTAATGGGGTTAACGGAAAGAAGTTAAACATAGGAGGGATTGGGTTCAGAAGGAAAAGAGCGTTGGGAGGTAGGCGTAGAAAAATGGAAAGGAATGGATATAAAGCCTAGGGTTACTTAAGCATTGGGGGAAATGTGCAGAGGTGGCAAGTTGAGGACCAGTGGCATGAAAAAGGGGATGACTGCAAGTAACATACTAACATAGTAGATGACGGCAGAAAAAGACCTGCACGGTCCATCCAGTCTGCCCAACAAGACAACTCATGTGTGCTACTTTTTGTGTATACCCTACTTTGATTTGTACCTATGCTCTTTAGGGCACAGACCATATAAGTCTGCCCAGCACTACCCCGCCTCCCACCACCAGCTCTGGCACAGACTGTATAAGTCTGCCCAGCACTATCCCCGCCTCCCAACCACCAGCCCCGCCTCCCAACCACCGGCTCTGGCACAGACCGTATAAGTCTGCCCAGCACTATCCCCGCCTCCCACCACCAGCTCTGGCACAGACCGTATAAGTCTGCCCAGCACTATCCCTGCCTCCCAACCTCCAGTCCCACCTCCCACCACTGGCTCTGCCACCCAATCTCGGCTAAGCTCCTGAGGATCCATTCCTTCTGAACAGGATTCCTTTATGTTTATCCCACGCCTGTTTGAATTCCGTTACCGTTTTCATCTCCACCACCTCCCGCGGGAGGGCATTCCAAGCATCCACCACTCTCTCCGTGAAGAAATACTTCCTGACATTTTTCTTGAGTCTGCCCCCCTTCAATCTCATTTCATGTCCTCTCGTTCTTCCACCTTCGTATCTCCGGAAAAGGTTCGTTTGCGGATTAATACCTGACTGGTTAGGTGTGTCCTGAGGACTGGGTCAAGAATCCCTGCTTTAGAGTGAGCCAGTGAAAGGTGTTACCTTGATTCATTTCTTGCTGTCATTGGTTGCAGCAAGTGCACACCCTTGTACAGTATCCGCCTCTCAGAAGGGACCAGCTGCCAGAAAAAGGTTCACCATACTGGCCAGCAAACAGCTAAGTTACTGGCAGGTCTGTAAGAAAACAAATGGGTAGGTTGCCCTATATGCCATCCCTTAAGGCCAGCGTTTGTTTTTGGCCTCTTTAAATCTCAGACAAGCATATAAATTCCATTCAAGGCAAACAAAAGATTTAGATGCCAACCCATTCTTGGAGGCCCATTGTACTTTTTTGGTTTGGCTTGTAAATTCCATTCCTCATCCTGCCTCCTGTTCAGCAAGTTTACATTCTCCTGCAAGCAGATGCTTTCAGCTAACCAGTATTTCTCAGCCTTCAGCAGATATAGACAGATCTGTGCAGCTTGTGTCTAGCCTGGAGAGGAGTCCGGGCCCAATCAGGATTTTAGCTGCTGGCTTATCCCTGTGTAGCAAGAGGACTTGGAACAGTTGATGCTGGTCAGGAGGCTCAGTGGTGTAGAATCCAGTGGAGCGGCGTTCCTCTTGCCCTCATCCCCACCCCCAAGTCTTGCCTTTGTGATGGAGGGTCACACTTTTTTTTTTTTTTGGAGGGGTGAGAAGATCCAGTTAACTGCTGTTCCTCCTTTTCTCCTCCCCTACTCTTGACAGGGGACCAGGAATGGATGTGGTGCAGGCAGCCATATACATATACTATACATAGTGGAGGAAAGAAACGTCCGGGAGAAGAGAAGCAGAAAAGCTGTCCCAAGTGGGGGAAGGGGATTTCATCGTGACAGTGATCAGTTCCAAATCAAGGATACTGTGAAAATCTGTTGAGGCTGAGTGCAGACTATGGCAGTCAATTTTCCCCACTCAGCATGACAGGCTACTGCTTCACTTGTGAGGAAGAAAGATTAGTTGATCTCCCTGGTGAAGGACTTGTCCAAGGTGCTGAGGCCTCCAGACTGTGAGGGTTGGGTCATTACTCTTCCTCTATGGGGACACTTTTGAGAGATCCAGAAGTATCGCCCAGGAAAGATGACTGCATCCCAGCAGAGTACATTTCCTTTCTAGGGTGCAGTCCTTTTAGAGCAGCTGAACAAGAGATAGAGAGAAAGCTTCTGGAACTTTGGCAGGAGCCCAGAGTTCACAGCGAGAATTTGGGGGCCCGTACTTTGGGGCAACCAGTAGGAAAACACCTGATTCTTTTTACCAGAGCAGAATGGGGCTCACCAGACGCGGAGCTGAGAGTGGGAAGAGCATTCCGCACTGCCCTGAGCGCCAAGCAATTTATTGACTACTGAGACTCCTGTTCCGTCCATGTGCCTTTTGTGCCAGATGGAACTTGTAATTAGCTCCCCAACCCGACTTGCTGGAGTCCATTGTCACCACCTCCCATTGGGTTATCGGAAAGGGCTCTCCAATGGTCAAATTTCTGGGCGACAAACCACCACTGCATACTTTTTCTGGCAACCAGCGTCCAAGGAAGATGGTCGTACTTTTGCGACACTGCAGACCAGTGGCTGAGAAGAGACTCCTGTATGGGCTGCATATGAGCCCTTTCCCATAGCATCGCTTCCATTGTCACCATCATTGATCCCTTGACTGAGGAGAAGATTAATCTGTCAAACCAGCTTCGACCTCCTGCGTTCCATGAGAAAGATCCTCTCCCTTGCTGTGTCAAATAGAATGACCAGATACTCCAGCATCTGTGATAGTTTATTTATTTATTTGTAACGCTTATAACGTTTTCCCACTTATTAGCAGGTTCAATGCGGTTTACATAGAACACCGCAGCCAGACTCATTTTTGGAACACCTAAATACAAAAGTGCAAAACCCCTAAGAGAAAAACTGCACTGGCTCCCGCTCAAGGAATGAATTGAGTTCAAGATCTGCACGACTGTACACAAAATCATTCACGCAGATGCCCCACTCTATATGTTAAACCTAGTGGACTTACCGCCCAGAAATGCCAAAAGATCGGCCCGCAAATTCCTCAATCTGAACTTCCCCAGCTGTAAAGGAATGAAATACAAACAGGCTTATGCCACTACCTTTGCATACAAAAGCACTCCGTCTTGGAACGCACTACCCATGGCCCTGAAAACCATGACCAATCTAACCAGCTTTCGCAAAGCTCTGAAAACACATCTCTTCAACAAAGCCTACAAAAGTCACCCTCAATGAAACAAATCATTCCTTAAACTACCCAAGTACACCAAAAAGCACCTCTCACACGACCTTACCTAACACCTTCCATCTAAATCTTCTTTCACCTCTGCTTGTGATCGACTGTTTTTAAATCATGTAACGACGTTATCATATCTATACTCTGTAAGCCACATTGAGCCTGCAAAAAGGTGGGAAAATGTGGGGTACAAATACAATAAATAAATATCAGGTTTACAAGGTGACATAGAATGGATATAGCTGTAATATAGTAAATTAAAGAGGTGATCTTTTAGATGAGGATAGGTGATATAGTCTGCTCTTCTCGAAATTGATCACCCAATTCAATGACTGCCGAAGATGAACAACTGTCGCTAAACTTCCTGAATAGGATGGTGCACGAATGAACCAGTCATTAAGATACGGGTGAAATCTGATTCTCTGACGCCAAAGAAAAGCCGCCGCCACCACCACCGTAACCTTGGTAAATGTTCTTGGTGCTGTGGCAAGACCGAAGGGCAAAGCCCTGAACTGGCCCAGCACCGCAAAACAGGTTAAAGGTCATTGATTTGATATACCGCCTTTCCGTGGGTACAACCATAGCGGTTAGGTAAGCCCTAACTTCTCCTTAGGGATGACAGGAAAATTACCATGTAGTAGGGCAAAAATACACATGCAGTCTGTAGCGTGCCTGTGACCCAAGACAATGATGCTGTTCCTCAGGTGACTGCTAGGTGGCAGGAGCAAGAGCTTGTAACAGGAGTGGAATAAAGAGCCAAACACTTGAGACGAGCCATGAAGCCACATCTGAGCTGATAGTTTACCCTTCTAGATTAAGTTCTGTCTCGGGATTTTTCCCCAGTATTTGTTTGTTACATTTGTACCCCGCGCTTTCCCCACTCATGGCAGGCTCAATGCAGCTTACGTGGGGCAATGGAGGGTTAAGTGACTTGCCCAGAGTCACAAGGAGCTGCCTGAAGTGGGAATCGAACTCAGTTCCTCAGGATCAAAGTCCACCACCCTAACCACTAGGCCACTCCTCCACTGTTGCTACTGTTTGAGATTCTACGTGGAATGTTGCTATTCCACTAGCAACATTCCATGTAGAAGTCGGCCCTTGCAGATCACCAATGTGGCCGCGCAGGCTTCTGCTTCTGTGAGTCTGACGTCCTCACAGAAACAGAAGCCTGCGCAGCCTTCTACATGGAATGTTGCTAGTGGAATAGCAACATTCCATGTAGAATGTCCAATAGTAGCAACATTCCATGTAGAATCTCCAATAGTATCTATTTTATTTTTGTTACATTTGTACCCTGCGCTTTCCCACTCATGGCAAGCTCAATGCGGCTTACATGGGGCAATGGAGGGTTAAGTGACTTGCCCAGAGTCACAAGGAGCTGCCTGTGCCAGGAATCGAACTCAGTTCCTCAGGACCAAAGTCCACCACCCTAACCACTAGGCCACTCCTCCACTGTTGCTACTGTTTGAGATTCTACGTGGAATGTTGCTATTCCACTAGCAACATTCCATGTAGAAGTCGGCCCTTGCAGATCACCAATGTGGCCGCGCAGGCTTCTGCTTCTGTGAGTCTGACGTCCTCACAGAAACAGAAGCCTGCGCAGCCTTCTACATGGAATGTTGCTAGTGGAATAGCAACATTCCATGTAGAATGTCCAATAGTAGCAACATTCCATGTAGAATCTCCAATAGTATCTATTTTATTTTTGTTACATTTGTACCCTGCGCTTTCCCACTCATGGCAGGCTCAATGCGGCTTACATGGGGCAATGGAGGGTTAAGTGACTTGCCCAGAGTCACAAGGAGCTGCCTGTGCCGGGAATCGAACTCAGTTCCTCAGTTCCCCAGGACCAAAGTCCACCACCCTAACCACTAGGCCACTCCTCCACTCCCATCTATATTCTCTTATTGATGTAAAGCGTGCTCTTTCTTTTCCAGGCACAACAGTCCTTTATTTGACTTCATTGAGAGCTGCCTCCGTAATAAACACGAAATGGTTATCTATGAAGCTGCATCTGCCATCATCCACCTTCCAAACTGTACAGCTAGGGAGCTGGCACCTGCTGTCTCAGGTCAGTGATAGGGGAGACATCTGCGGTGGGTCAGCAGCTATGGTAACCTCACCTGTGGTTAATGAGTGATGGGAGCTATTTTATTTTTGTTACATTTGTACCCCGCGCTTTCCCACTCATGGCAGGCTCAATGCGACTTACATGGGGCAATGGAGGGTTAAATGACTTGCTCAGAGTCACAAGGAGCTGCCTGTGCCGGGAATCAAACTCACTTCCTCAGTTCCCCAGGACCAAAGTCCACCACCCTAACCACTAGGCCACTCCTCCAAAGTGGAAGAGACTCAACAGAGCAGAAGATGGATGGGCCAAGTTGGTCTTTTTCTGCCATCTGTCACTAGCTCAGCTTGCATTCTTTTTCCTATAAATGTTTACTGTAAGTCCATCAGAAGAAGAAACAGTTGTTTCTGAGCAGACAATCCCAGAAGGAAGGGCCCTCACTGACAGAGCTACAGATTCTGGGATTTAGAAAGTCCTTATTTTGAGGTGCTTGGTGAATTAGGAAGAGGCTGTAAAGGGTAATGAAGGCTTTATGTTAAGATACTGTTCCCTGTGAGCTGACAATGTTTTCACCCTTCTTTTGTTCTCAGTGTTGCAGCTTTTCTGTAGTTCTCCCAAACCTGCACTAAGGTATGCAGCTGTAAGGACTCTGAACAAGGTGAGATTCCTGCTTATAAGCAGAGATTATGAGGCTGATCGTCGGAACCCATCTGAAAAGTTTTGTGATTGTTAAAATAGTGTGGTTGCCTTGGTAGTCCACTTTCAAGGTAATACATGGAAACAACATACAAAAGAAAATAAGATGATACCCTATTAATTGGACTAACAGTACGTTTTTTTGACTAGCTTTGGAGGGCAGAACCACCTTCAGGTCAGAATGAGCAAACAATTACAATATCAGAAACATCAAAGCATTCCAGTGACAGTTTCAGAGAAAGGCAGGGTGGGGGGAGTAAGGTGAGTAACAGAAAAATGGATGGGTGATAAAGCAATATAATTTTATGGTTGCAGATATCTGTTAAGACCTGTCTTATTGGTGTGATTTAAGTTAAAAATGTAGTGCGGTAGACTGCCAGAAAGTGACCTGGGTCTTCCTTTATTTTACTTTCCCCAGCTGTTCAGAAAAAGGTCAAAGGGCAACTTCTCTGGTGAAGTGACAACAGCCGAACTGGGTAAAAGGAAATCGAACAGCCAGTGCTGTACACTGCCTTTTATACACATCCCTTTATTTACGGACTAAGATCATAGTCGTAAATCCAGTGAGATTTCAGCTTATGACCGAAAAACCCTGAAAAATGGTCTGTGCAGGGGCACTTTGACGTCACCCACCCTGTAGCTACCCTTGCTGTTTGATGTCACTGGAGTGGGGGGGGGAGGGGTGCTTGAGGGTCCTACCTGTGCTGGTGTGTTCTTTGGAGTGGCCCGAGCCTGCTGTTTCCCTCCCACCATTCAACCTGCATCTATTATTCTGGCCATCAGCTTTTTTTTTTTGCTTTTTTTTTTTAAACTCCCCTGCAGTGACAGCCGCCAAAGGAGAAGCAGGCTGTGTGGTGGGAGGGAAGCAGCAAGTTTCTACTACTGTGAACAGCATGCCATTGCTGGGCAGATAGGAGAAGCGGACTGGGAGCTTCAGCTGAGGCTGAGAGAGAGGGAGGAGCTGATGCTGGGGGCTAGGAGAAGGAGGAGGCTGTTGCTAACGCAGGAGACTGGGAGAAGGAGGAAAGCTGAGGCTGATGGCTGGGGCTAGGGCTGGAAGACGGGAGGGTGGGGGGAAGGAGAGGTGCTGGCACTGGAAAATCGTGGGTTTTAGGTCACTGAATAGAATCCACCTAAAAATCTGCTAAAATGTATTTCCTTGATGAAAATGTAACCGAAAACCCCCCTTTTACCCTGGAGAAGTACCTAATTGCTTTAAAAAAAATCCTAAAATTCCAAACTGTGAACTTCTAGAATCAGAAGGCCTATACACGTGTTACTACAAAACGTGTACACTGGTACAAAGGGAGCTTTTAAGAATGAAAATGCAACTCCAGCAGCATTTGATAGTTCCTTAGCGTCCCTTCCGGACCGGACCAGGATTGAACTGATGGGTTGTGCTCGCCTTCCAGCAGCTGGAGACTGGTCCGGTCCGGAGGGACTAAAGGAAAGCAAATTAGCAGGTAAGATCTAATTTCTCCTTAACCAACACCTGTCTGATGCTTTCCCTCCAAGGTGGCAATGAAACACCCATCAGCAGTCACTGCTTGCAACCTGGATCTGGAAAATTTAATCACAGACTCCAACCGCAGTATCGCTACTCTTGCTATCACCACGCTGCTGAAGACTGGCAGTGAGAGCAGCGTGGACCGACTCATGAAACAGATTTCCTCCTTTGTATCCGAAATATCAGATGAATTCAAAGTAAGAGCTGTGTCTTAGTATAGCATCCTTTTCAGTAAGCATCTCCCAAACACTGCCTCATTCCCTGTTGACTAGCGTCAGTGAATAAATGAGTACGAAGTGCTGAGCTGGGAGATAGGACCTTGCCCTCCTAGGCCTTTTGAGGCTTTCTGGGGTTCTGGTGGGTGGGAATGAGTATTGGAAAGGGAGGAGAATAGAGGCCATCGTTTTACAATGGAAGGGGATTGGAAGATAGGAGTTTAGAGACCATCACAAAGCAGTGGTGTAGGAAGGGTGGGGGCGGTCCGCCGCGGGTGCACACTGCTGGAGAGTGCAGAGAGCTGCCACGTGCCTGTCGGCTCCGCTGGTTTCCTGCTCCCTCTGCCCCGGAACAGGTTACTTCCTGTTCCGGGGCAGAGGGAGCCAGTGGAGCCGACAGGCGCGCAGCTGCTCTCTGCACCCTCCAGCAGCCAAGAATGCACCCGCGGGGAAGGGGCTTGATGCGCCGGGGGGGGGGGGGGGGGGAGGCTTGGTGTCGTACTGCACCCGGGGGGGGGGGGTGCGCAGCGGCGATCCGCCCCAGGTGGCAGCCGACCTAGGATCGCCACTGTCACAAAGGGATCACAAAGCCAAGGGGGTTTTAAGTTCAGGTAGACCTGATTGAGCATGGTAGATCAGGTCAACAGAAGTTCATGAAGTTTGAATTGCAAGCCTAGTTGGATAGGTTCAGCTGAAATTTCTCCTAAAAGATAACCTGCTAAAATTTAACTGGTTATCTTGCCGGTTTGAAAATAGACCTTTCTGTGGATAGTGCATGAGTGTACCTGAATGTAACTCACCTTGAGCTACTACTGAAATAAATGATGAGAAACGCTTTTTTTGTTTTGTGCGTGGTATGCAGTATTAATGTTGGATACTGGGCTGTCTGTGCAGGTGGTGGTAGTTCAAGCGATCAGTGCATTATGCCAGAAGTACCCCAGGAAACACAGCGTCCTGATGACCTTCCTCTCAAACATGCTGCGGGATGATGTGAGTAGCAAGAGGCTTTGACCAGCGGGAGTGGGGACTTAGTCCAGGGTTAAGACGTTCTGCAGGAACAGCACAGCAGACGATGTGGTTGTGTCAAGATCTTTAATATGGAATACTGCTGATTTAACCCTTTCATGTGGCAACTGAAATAAGTTTGTGGGCGTGGAAATCTTACGGGCAGAAAGGTACATCGTCCACAGTACGTATAGTTTCATTCTGAAGGATGTCTTTGGGATTTATTGCAGGAAAAAAAGGGACTGTTTTGAATGGAGAGCTCTTGATTTTGTTTTCTTCTAACAGTGACTTTTTGATTTTTACTAGGTCTTTTTAATTAATAAAAATGAAGGTGTTACAGGTTTACATTGTTAGGAGTGTTCAGCAGAATAGTCAATCTGATTGCTTCAATCTACATATTTTGCTGCTGTTGCAGTCGGTTCAAAACTCTGCTGCCCGTCTCATCTTCCGCCAGGGTCGCTTTACTCATACTACCCCTCTCCTCAAGTCGCTTCACTGGCTCCTTATCCGTTTTCGCATCCTGTTCAAACTTATTCTACTAACCTATAAATGTACTCATTCTGCTGCTCCCCAGTATCTCTCCACACTTGTCCTTCCCTACACCCCTTCCCGTGCACTCCGCTCCATGGATAAATCCTTCTTATCTGTTCCCTTCTCCACTACTGCCAACTCCAGACTTCGCGCCTTCTGTCTCGCTGCACCCTACGCCTGGAATAAACTTCCTGAGCCCCTACGTCTTGCCCCATCCTTGGCCACCTTTAAATCTAGACTGAAAGCCCACCTCTTTAACATTGCTTTTGACTCGTAACCACTCGCCTCCACCTACCCTCCTCTCTTCCTTCCCGTTCACATTAATTGATTTGATTTGCTTACTTTATTTATTTTTTGTCTATTAGATTGTAAGCTCTTTGAGCAGGGACTGTCTTTCTTCTATGTTTGTGCAGCGCTGCGTACGCCTTGTAGCGCTATAGAAATGCTAAATAGTAGTAGTAGTAGGATAAAGTTGGCAGAAGTAAGTGCTGTGTTAGTAACTGGGGGGGGGGGGGGTCTTTTACTAAAGCTTAGCTCGAATGATCTGCAGCAGGGCCCATAGGAATAAAAGGGGCCCTGCTTGCAGATTACTCGAGCTAAGCTTTAGTAAAAGACCCCCTAGATTTGCATTATGTGCGTATTGTGAGAGGAGCAAAAACAGCTGTATTAAGCCTCTGGACCCTTCTATTTTATATTCCTCCTTCCTGATTAAGCTGCAGCTCACTCCAGTACTCCATTTTATATCTTGGATGCACTTTACCAAGGTGGTATAGTAAATGCCAAACAAGCAATAAACAGTGCACGACTTGGAACAGATTTTTCAGTGCATTAAGATAGCTCTGAGGATGTCAGACGCTAAGGGCCCTGTTTACTAGCATTTTTAGCATGCCCTGTGTTAGTAAACGACCCCAAGAATTTAAATGTTTTTTATTTATTTATTTATAAACATTTTAATAAGCATAGTATTCAATCAAGAATAATAATACACAATGCGTGAAATATCATAATTATAAAAAAAAAAATGAAAATAAGGAAATAACAAAAAAAACTTCTATCGTCCACAAATTAAAGGAAAATGATCCAAGAATTAGGAGAAAATAATCAAACTATAAGTATCAAACTTATAGACATTCTA
This sequence comes from Microcaecilia unicolor, assembly GCF_901765095.1. NCBI lineage: Eukaryota > Metazoa > Chordata > Amphibia > Gymnophiona > Siphonopidae > Microcaecilia > Microcaecilia unicolor. Next base: position 17,295,200 of record NC_044040.1, read on the forward strand.
TTAAATCAAATCAAAGACTGCGCCATTCCTTGTTGACTTATTCCAAGCTGCTATACAGTGTTACATTCGGGTCTAAATTTTCACAATAATACTCTCTTTACCTTTTAAGAAAATATCCAACTGTTTAGGTTCAAAAAACTGATATTGCTTAGTGTGGAATAAAATCCTACACACACAAGGAAATTTCAAAAGAAAAAGAATTTAAATGTTAAATGTATCTTCTTTGGGTCATAGGTAGCCAATGCAAGGTTTCCAGTACTGGCCTTACTTGCTTTCAAATGGAAATTTCTGTCACCAAATGAGTAGCTGAGTTTTTTTTTAAACTACCTGTAAGTGCACCAGTTGGCCAATGAATTACAGTACAGGTCTGGCTTAAGCATTAGGTGGTCATCTAGGGAGGCAGGTTCTGGGGAGGGGGGGAGAGAGTGTGTGCTGTCAAAACAAGAAATCCTGACAGCTTCTCTCACTCGAAGCTTTTGACATTTATGACAATCGACATCCCAAAACCACCTCCTCCAGATCAGTCCTGTAAATATACATAACGGAACATCATAAAGTATTAAATTCTATATATGTGTGTATATATATATTTTTTTATTTATTTATTTGTACCCCGCACTTTCCCACTCATGGCAGGCTCAATGTGGCTTAGGTACTTATTTGTACCTGGGGCAATGGAGGGTTAAGTGACTTGCCCAGAGTCACAAGGAGCTGCCTGTGCCTGCAGTGGGAATTGAACCCAGTTCCCCAGGACCAAAGTCCACCACCCTAACCACTAGGCCACTCCTCCACTCCAATATTACACAAACACTGTCTCTCTCATAATAAAGGCAATTTCCAAAACTTATTTACTCCCAGGTAAATGGGCTGTTTGAAAATTGCCCACCCTCTCCATACAGTGATGCTTTGTTGAGAACCTGTGTGCTTTGCTTTGACTGCAGGCGCTTTTTACACTGCCCTATCTGTAGGACAAAACTTCCCAAACCTGTCCTGGGAACCTCGCTGCCAATGGGGTTTTTAGGATATGTACAGTGAATATGCATGAGATCGGCCTGCATATATTGGAGACTCTGAATATGCAGATTGCTCTTGTGGATATCTTGAATCCCTGATGGTGAGGGGAGAGATACTGGAAATTTAGCTGCATGTTTTTAGGAACTCGGGATGAGGAGAAAAAAGTGCTGGAGGGGGGCATGGGGCTGTACAGTAATGTGCTGCATCTGCTCTTCGCTTCCTAGGGTGGGTTTGAGTACAAGCGAGCCATTGTAGATTGTATTATTGGCATCATTGAAGAGAATCCTGAGAGCAAGGAGTCTGGTCTGGCTCACCTCTGTGAATTTATCGAGGACTGTGAACACACCGTGCTGGCTACCAAGATCCTGCACCTGTTGGGCCGAGAGGGGCCGAGGACCCCAACGCCATCCAAATACATCCGGTTCATCTTCAACAGAGTGGTGTTGGAGAATGAGGCTGTCAGGGCGGGTAAGTAGTCCTTCTGGGATTTTTCTGCTCAGCTTGCAGCTGCTTCATCAGGTCTGGGATGGGATATAAGAGAGAGAGGACAGGAATTCTGTTGCCCAGCATTTAGAAGCTTTACCTGAGGAAGAGGACAGAGCTTTACTTTGCAGCTTCCAGGACATTTAGTGGGTCTAAGCGGCCAACAGTACTGCTCATTAAAGGCACATTCTTCCTCAGTGACATATAGCTATTTTGGTGCAGCAGGGTGTATATATGTGCAAAGTCACCTAAGATTTTTGTGTGTGTTTTCCAGCTGCTGTTAGTGCGTTGGCCAAATTTGGTGCCCAAAATGAGAACCTTCTTCCCAGCGTACTGGTCCTGTTACAGAGGTAGGATTGTGGGCTAACTAAGGCTGTTTACTGTTTGTTAGCAAAGGCAGCAATGAGAGAGTTGAGTGCTGTAGTCTGACAACCCAGCTGGGTTATTAAGATTTCCACAATGAATATGCATGAGATTGATTTACAGGTTCTTCTTCTATTGGTATGCAAATAGGTCACATGCATTGTCATTGTGGAAGTCTTGAAAACACGACTGAATTGAGGACCATGATTGGCCACCCCTGAGCATCACTGTGCTTTTCATGTGTACTCTGAGCTGTCTGGTCACTTGCTTGTGTGTTCTGTGGTGGGTGGGCAAAGTAAAGCACCAGCTAGGAAGGGGGTGTTAAGGACCTCATAGGGCCACCAATACGAATGTAGTACAGGGGTGTCTTTTACAGTGTTGTGTGAGGTAAATAGCTTTTTCCCCATGGCAAAATGGCTTATTGTAGCACACATCAAAAATGTGACCAGCAGCATTTCACCTCTATTGACAATGCTAGGAAAAAGCTGATTGATATACTGTGGACTCCCAAGGCAGGCGTTATCGCTAAAACACGGTCCGTGTTGAGTCCTTCCTGTGGTCATGCACTCTCCTCGTATGGTTTTATGTAAATTTATTAAATTTTTTTTTTTTAAAGAACACTTCTCTGGTTCACCCTGGTCCTTAAGTCATCTCCACTGTCTGAACGGGGTTTGGTTCCCATTGTAGCTCCTTGTGACTCAGCAAGTCGCTTAACCTTCCATTATCCAAAGTACAAAAACTTAGATTGTGAGCCCACTAGAGACGAGAGTACCTGCATATAATATATATAAATCGCTTTGGTTGTACCACGGAAATGTGGTATATCAAATCCGTGACGCTTTACCCTTTAGTTTATTTATTAGGATTTATTTACTGCTTTTCTTTCTTTGAAGGAATTCACTCAAGGCAGTGTACAGTAAAAATAAGCCAAACAAAAGCAATAGACAATTACAGCAGTAAAAATATTTAATTAACAGTATAAGGTATGTGACATTACACTTTCAGTACAATATGCAATAATTACTCCTGCCAGAATTCTGTGCAACAACTGTGGGAGCCCAGAATTTGCGCAGAATTCAACATTTCGGGTGGCAGCACGCGGTGGTCTGGTTCAACCCCGGGCCAGCAAAAAAAAGGAGGATGGTGTGAATGGGAGGAAGGGGGCTTGTGCACAGCATTTTGTAGAACTTGAAAACTTGGTGCGCAGGATTTTAATTTTTTTTGGCGCAGAATTCCAGCAGGAGTAAATAATAGGATAGGGTGTAAGCAAATATGGAACATACAAATAGATAAGACAGAGTAACAGGAGTGCATTCCAGAGCATGGGGGCTACTCCAGAGAAGGCTCGCTGGTAGAGGGTGTGGTTAGGGATACTCCTTGATAGGATCTTGGTGACCTTGGAGGGGTGTAGAGAGAGATTCTGTTCTACGAGTACTCTGGCCCATTTTCTTTAAGGGCCTTTAAGATCAGGTATAAAGTTTTAAATTTAGCTCTGTATTGTACTGGTAGCCAGTGAATCTTTTGCAGAAATGATGTGATGGGGTCATGTCGTTTACATCCTTCTGTCGGTCTTAGTGCAGCATTCTGAATCAATTGGAGCTGGTGCAAATCCTTTGTAGTCGGAGCAGCGTAGAGTGCATTACAGTGATTTTTCTCTGCTGGCCTATCCTCAAACTCCTGTAACCCAGCTAGGCTTTGTTCCCTTGTGCAGGTGCATGATGGACAGTGATGATGAGGTGCGGGACCGGGCAACCTTTTACCTGAACGTGCTGAAAGAGCGACAGGTGGTTCTGAACGCCAACTATGTATTCAACGGTGAGTTACAAGGAGAAAATTGTAATGAGTTACCTGTATTTTTGCACAGGGGTTCCTGGAGTGGGTGTAGGCTAGGGAAGACAAGATCATGGCATGATTTTGGCCAAACACCTGCATAAAAAGCAAACAGTAATCTCTGCCAGTACCTTTTTCTTGGGCAGTTTTCAAAGATGCTGTATGTTCATGTTTTTCCTTTGAGAAGTGGGTCAGAACCCACAGCCCACAGGTTTTGCATTTTTTGTGTATTAATTTTTCTCTCTTTTCTGACTGGGTCATAGCCCGGTTTTTTTTTTTTTTCTTTTCTTTATGGCCCCCATTTCACTTCTTGCTCTTGCAGGGTTGTTTTTTTTTTGGGGGGGGGAGATAGTCTTTCATTTTTAACTGGGTCATCTTTTTAAATTATTCCCCTTTTTGCTGTATTTCACTTCTTGCCTTTGCAGTTTAAAAATTTGTACACAGAGATCTATTTGGACAAAACGTATTTAGTGTAAAGGCTTCCCTATCAAAGAAAATAAGATTATGTATGAAGCCAAAATACATGTGGAAGGATGAAAAACCTTTAGAATGGGATTATTTTCTCCTCCTCTTTAAAGCTGTTCAATCAGGGGAAATGTACTTAGTGTCTCATTCTGCAGTGAAATGTCTAGAGGTTCAAGCCTTTTATCTTCATGGAGAAGAGAATTCCCCATTTCATGTGACTAACCGCAGCAGATCTTCAGTCCTGCTCAGGCTGCCCTCTGGCACGTCTTGCTCTACTGAATGTCTGTGTAGGCTCTGCTTGTTCCTTCCATGAACTCTCCATGTTGGCTTTCCAGCTCTGACTGTGTCCATTCTTGGACTGGAAAAAGCTTTGCACCATTACACCCTGGAGCCGTCCGAGAAACCCTTTGACATGAAGACAGTTCCACTGGCCACCACTCCATTCTTTGAACAGAAGCCAGGTAACTGGGACCTTGTTACACGAATCAGAACTCTCAAGGTAGATCCGCAGAGGTGGGACATGAGGTGCTTTTACTGCGCACATCACGTCATGTTGCTAATAAATTGCACTTTTCCCTCCTAACCACATTCCTTCTTAGTATAGTGCAATGAGCGATGAGAATCCACTGTGACTCTCAGGCTACTGCATTAACTTTTAAATTAGCTAGCCCCCATTTAGCTGAAGATTTTGTTCTGTTTCACATGTGTTTTTGAGACTGGAAAAGCATTTTGCTAAGCTTTTGGATTTCTCCTCTTAGGCTGACAATTGTCATTTCTCTCCACAGAAATTGCCCCCATTACCAGTAAGCCTGAGAAGATGGCCCCAACTCGGCAGGACATATTCCAAGGTGAGAGGAGAAGGAAGGTATCTTTACTTATTACAATAATCTATATCGCTCCACTTCCCATTTTCCTTCTAGCACACTGGCATGATATCTGCCAGGTGAAAAAGCTGCAGGTCTCATGGTGCCAATTGTCTCCCGCACGTCTGTCACTGAATGAAGCTCTGCAGATCTCTTTGTGTAGTGTAATGACTTTTCTAGCCCTCTGGTTATGGAGAAAGCAGTTGCTCCAGTGTGGTTTTAAATGTTCCATGCTGTAGTGTCCTTTCTTGGAGGTGCCATGTTTCCAACAGCTTTCCACATTACAAAAGTAATTTCTAACATCCAGTTCTCCGCTATGCTTGAAGTGGCATCGTAATGCCATCAAAGACCCTCCAGCATTCTGCAGGGCAACCTTCATACTCAGCCTATTTTCTCTATATATAGATATACCAGAAGCATGGCTGGACAGCTTTCTTTGCTCATTTTTAAGTTTGCTAGATTTTTTTATTTATTTATTTTGTCATCATGCTAGACCAGTCCAGACAAATGCATTCTCTGTCTCTAGCAGATGATGGCATGTGCTGGTCTAGTCAATCAGGTTTGAGTGCCTTGGATCTCAGGTGAGCATCACATGCTTCCATCTGCTGGAGACAGAGAACACACTTGTCTGGACTGGTTTAGCAGGATTTAAGGAAAGGAAATTTGAACACAGCATAAAGAGTTATACAGCTGCAGGAAATCTACCTTGGCACATTTGCAACTGTCTTATATGTCACTGCAGAGCAACTGGCCGCCATTCCTGAGTTCAGAAACTTGGGTCCATTGTTTAAGTCGTCTGAGCCCATCCAGCTGACAGAAGCTGAGACGGAATATTTTGTTCGCTGCATTAAGCACGTCTTCACGGGTCACATTGTTTTCCAGGTAAGGCTGCAAGAGTCCTAAGGGGGTTGGGCAGTGGTTGGGATCGCCGACCTGCATGTGAGCACACTGCATTGCTGGGAGGCAAAAGTTTGGGAGGAGAAAGGGGAGCAAAGAGAAGTACCCTGCTTGGTTGCCTGCCCAGCTCATTCTAAAATAGTAGAGGTAGCCTAAGACATAACTTCTGAATCGGGCCTCCCACTAGCTGACAAAAGGTTAGTGGGGTGGGATAGCATGGGGGAAAATTTAGACTATCAACTTTAATCTGAAGTTTCCATTCCTGCAGTTGGTGGTATATCCATATTCTAGGTGGCCCATAATGTGGATGGGATTTGATGGACTGTCTTTCTGTGGTTACAATCAAAGCGGTTTATATATTATATACAGTTACTTGTTTTGTAGCTGGGGCAATAAAGGGTTAAGCGACTTGCAGGAGCTGCAGTTGGAATTCTCAGGCTGCTGCACTAACCACTCCTGTGACGCTTCCCTGGTATTTACACCATCTGAATCATTCGTTCATAGTGGCTATAGGTCTGAGTAACGTACAGTATGTTAGTGTGGAGAGGGTTGATCGTGAGTACTGCCTACCTGTTGCATTTTTTTCTCTTACAGTTCGACTGCACAAATACTTTGAATGACCAGTTATTAGAACGGGTCACAGTGCAGATGGAGGCGTCAGATGCTTATGAAGTCATCCAGTACGTGGCAGCCCCCAGCCTCTCTTACAACCAGCCAGGGATGTGTTACACCCTCGTCAGACTGCCTGAGGATGAGCCCACTGCAGGTGCCTTTACAGGAGAGCTGCTGTGAATTCTGTCTGTATCATATCTGTGGTGGAAGGCAACAGCACCTAGGCTATGCCATCAAAATGATTTCCCTGCCAGGCCAATGAACAGGAGTCCAATCTCAGCTGAATCCAGACCTTGCTGGATCATTCGGCCAGCTTGCACTCAAAATAATAAACAAGGAAGATTCAGTTGGTAGCTGAATAAAGAGAAACAGGGAAATGCGTGTAAAATGTTTTTAAAGTTCCTGTTTGGTTGTTCTTAGAGTAAGCGGGTTTGGGTGCTTCTGTACTGTTTGTCATCTAAAGAGCATGCATTGGCAGCTTTCCTGCTGACTAGGATGGGCAGAGAGCCCAGGATGATGGCATCCCATCACTGATTTTATTGTGTCTTCCTCCTTAGTATCCTGCACGTTTAACTGTACTATGAAGTTTGTGGTGCGAGACTGTGACCCAAGCACTGGGCTGCCGGATGACGACGGTTATGATGATGAATATGTGGTGAGTTCTTGTTTTCTCTCCCTTTTGGTTTGCTGTGTTTCTCAGTGTCGGTCCTTGAGGTTTTAGCAGGTTCAGGCTTTTTCATACTGTGTAAATATTTGACTATGTTGCAGCTTTTCTTCTGAAAGACTGAACTACTTTCTTATACATATTGGATTTCCATTTCGCTTTCAATTTATTTTAGTGCTATGTAAACCACTTTGACTGCTTGCTAGAAGAATGTAGTATATAGCAAGTTCAAAATAAACTGTTTATTATAGATAGTCTGGAAACCAGACCTGTGTGAGAGCTTGAGGTCTGTGTTTAAGAATCACTGCCTCAGTAACTCTTTGTACCCTGCCCCATCACCTGGTTTAACTGTAGCAATCGCCAGCAGGATCCAGCTTCCTTCTGTAGGTCATTAGTGATGTCCAGCACTGTAGCACCTTCCTGCAGGGTACAGCTACCTGTTGCATCTCACTACAGTAGCATCGGGCACATCTTCCTTTGCAGGGCATCAGAGTGGTGCGGGGCACTGTAGCACCTTCCTGCCTGGTACAGCTATCTATTGCATCGCGCCATGGTAGCATTGCACATCTTCCCTCTGCAGGGCACCAGAGCGACGTGGAGCAAAATAGCAGCTCTCCCTTCTGCATCTCACCAGGGCAGCATCAGGCACTGTAGCATTTCCGCTGCAGGGCATGGCTGCTTTGTACAGATCCACCAACATGATGTCAGGGGAGGCCTTTGCTTGCATCCCAGCCCTGGAATTTCATAAAGTACTGTTATCCACAGCCTAACTTCATGCAGTGCATCATTGACAGTATGAGAACATCATACTGGAAGCAAAGTATACTCACAATATATATATATTCAGCAGTAATACAGAGATATATGTTTGCTTTGCTTTGGTTACATATATTCTCCTCAGTTTATATACACTTACTTTCGTACTACACCCAATGCCTGCACGTCAGCAACCCTTTCCTTTGAAGCCTGCCTGTTCTTTCTTTTCTTCCTTATCTACAAATGCCAGCAACATTCTTTCTGCCTCCTTGCACAGACTTTCTCTGCTTCACACAAGGCTACCCAGCTCAAGGCTGATTCTATGACTCCCTTATTATTTTCACAGGTGTGTGACTCATAGCTCTTTTGCCTTAATACTTGCATTCCACTGACCATAGGAACTTTCTATTTTCTCATTATATTTATGCCGCATGTTTTATTTATTAACAGCCTCTGTGGGCTGTTGAGAAAACAAATTCATTGTACATGATAAAATCGCTTAAAAAGTTGAATACATTTAAGTACAAGATGATATACTTTGTAGCAGTCTGTAATGGGGAGCTCTTCCTGGAGAAGGAGAGTGCGCTTTGGATTGTGATTAAATGTTAGAGATCCAGAAAGCTGTAGTCTTAGTTCATGAGCCAGTGTAAACTTGCCTTCTGACAACTCCTGCCATCTAAAGGGGTTTTTTTTTCTTTTCCCTTTGTACAGCTAAATGAGCAAAATCCCTGCGTGTGTATGTTCATTCCAAACAGCTTAAGTGCTGCTTGCTTAGAATGTCGATGTAGGAAGTTTTTCCCACATAACATATGCAGATGAAACACTTTCCCCTCCTCCTATCATTCTTTTGGCAGCTGGAGGACCTGGAGGTGACTCTGGCTGACCATGTGCAGAAAGTTCTGAAGCCCAGCTTTGCAGCAGCCTGGGAGGAGATGGGAGATGAGTTTGAGAAGGAGGAGACCTTTGCTCTGAGTTCTGTTAAAACACTGGAAGGTAGGGCTTTCTACTTGTTTTCAGGGTAGGAGGGAAGCAGAAGATAAAGATGGATGCAAAGATTGGATTCTGCCCTTTTGCAACTGTGTGAGAAGTGTTTCTAAGAAACCCCCTCCTGTGGCATGGAGGGGGAGATATAGTGTAACTCTCTAGCTCAGAGGTTCTCAGCCTAGTCTTCAGGACATCCATAATGAGTGGAGGAGTGGCCTAGTGGTTAGGGTGGTGGACTTTGGTCCTGGGGAACTGAGGAACTGAGTTTGATTCCCACTTCAGGCACAGGCAGCTCCTTGTGACTCTGGGCAAGTCACTTAACCCTCCATTGCCCCATGTAAGCCGCACTGAGCCTGCCATGAGTGGGAAAGCGTGGGGTACAAATGTAAAAAACATAAAATAGATACTATTGGAGATTCTACATGGAATGTTGCTACTATTGGAGATTCTACATGGAATGTTGCTATTCCACTAGCAACATTCCATGTACAAATCTGCGCAGGCTTCTGTTTCTGTGAGTCACGTGCAGGACGTCAGACTCACAGAAGCCTACGCGGCCACATTGGTGATCTGCAAGGGCCGACTTCTACATGGAATGTTGCTAGTGGAATAGCAACATTCCATGTAGAATCTCAAATAGTAGCAACAGTGGAGGAGTGGCCTAGTGGTTAAGGTGGTGGACTTTGGACTGAGGAACTCTGGGCAAGTCACTTAACCCTCCATTGCCCCATGTAAGCCGCATTGAGCCTGCCATGAGTGGGAAAGCGCAGGGTACAAATGAAATTAAAAAAATATATATATATGCATGAAACAGATGTGCATATTTATTGTGGATGTCCTGAAAACCTGGGTGTTTCCTGAGGACTGGATTGAGAACCCCTCCTCTAGATCTACCTGAACCACTCTTTGGGCAACCTTGATGTGGCATGTGCTATGCATGGCCACAGTGTTCTCTCTAGCCTTGTATTCACAGTCCTGGTATCCTCCACCTCTGCAAGGTTGTATACATGATGCCTGTATAGTGTTATGTGCTTTCAACTGGCCCGAGGAAGAAGCATCGGAGCCATTGATGGAAGCTGAACTGTTATCAGAAAAGAACCTGAATGAAAGCAGTACAGTATTCCACGTGCCTTTAATTCTCTTGAACCTGTTCTTTCCTACATACAGAGGCCGTGAATAACATTATCAAGTTTCTGGGAATGCAGCCATGTGAGAGGTCAGATAAAGTGGCTGAGAACAAAAACTCCCACACACTCTATCTTGCTGGTAGGTACACACAGTGTCCTTATCTGCAAAGGGCTACTTCTATTTTTATGTCACTTGTATGTATGGAAAGTGGTCCCATGCTGCACTTTTGTTCCAAATTATCCCAAGAAAAGCCAGTGTCAAAGTTTTTTAATTTTTTTGGAATAGGGCATTGGCACACAACAGAGTTGGATAATGCTCTGCTGCAGAAAGGGATTGACCTGGTCTGTTGTCTTGCACAGGTGTGTATCGCGGTGGGTATGACATCCTGCTGCGGTCCCGGCTTGCTCTGGCAGATGGTGTCACCATGCAGGTGACGGTCAGAAGTAAAGATGAAACACCTGTGGATGTTATTCTTGCCTCAGTTGGTTAAATCACCTCCAGTAAAAGACCAGGAGAAGATATTCCTGTCCCTTCATAGAGGGGAAGAGTGACCAGATGGGTTTGCTACCTTGTGGCAAATTCAGGAAAATGGACACGGGCTCGGACCAAATGGCTTCAGCCAGACTACTGAAAATCCATTCATCAGATGGTCAAGGCTAACAATTACCTGTCAGTGGCCAGTACCTCAGATGTCTGCCTCTGAGCGTAGTTTTTACCCCTTATAATTTAAGTACCCCACCCCCCCCTTTTTCTCTATAGAAGCAAAGAGCAGAAAGAAAGTTACTCTGTATAAGTGATTAAGCTCCTGTTACATTTCCAAGTTCTCTACCACTGTTCCCAAATTTACAGCGGGGGGGGGGGGGGGGGGTCTTTTACTAAAGATTAGTGCATGTTATCTGCAGCAGGGCTTACAGGAATAAAATAGGTCTTATGGAAAATAACATACTGATCTTTACTAAAATAAATGCTGAAAACAATGTTCACTGCACACAAAAAAAACTCAGCTGTGTTTTTGTCAAATTTCATTTTTATTAGCAGAAAATAATATTCCAGTTTCAGGTTTTGCAACTTATTTCAGTAGTTAATAAAGAATTTTTTTTTTCATTAAAAAAGTGTCACTTATTTTGTTTCCTACCTATCCTGCTGGATTAGGGTTACTTCCAGTGCAGTAGCTGTAAAGTGAATAGGGAAAGTGTACTGCTGCTCCACTGACACTTTATGGTCATTGCTGTACCAGAGGAAATGCTGCCCCCCCCCCCCCCCCCCCCCCCCCCCCCCCCAACAATGTCCTGGCCAGAGTCACTGTACAACACCATTATCTCTTTACCTTTGGTTCATGACCATTTGATAAGGTTATACTTAGGGAAGTGAGGGATGTTTATAAAAAAAAAAAAAAAAAGGGGGGGGGAGGAACAACACTGGCTTTAGTACCTGTAAAACAGTGACATCTTGTGGCCCACATTAGAGAACTGCAATAAGCTTAAGGAAGACTTAAGGGCTAAATTGCAAGCTGGCTGTTTGTGCAACATTTGGCTCCAAACAAAAGAAAATATATTTGCATACTCTAAATAGTCATGGTCTTTTGCACCTCCTTGTGGTGGAAAATGGATTGGGGGGGAAGGAAAGATTTTCTCCAAAGTTTTGGAAAAACATTTCCCTGAGAGCACCTCCTAACTGGGTGTGAGCAAGTTTCAAACAGACCAAATTTACACAAGTATTTACTAGCAGTGCAAATTGGCCTCTTAAAGCCAATTTCAGCATCCCTGATTCAAATGCTTCATGGTGTACACAATAGTGTTTTACACATCCTCAAAAGCAAAGAGTAATTGGTATAATTTCCTTCCTATGCAACCCAGTGAGTTACTGAGCGTCTCCTAGTGCTTGATCTGTTTGTCAGGCTTTCTTCTAAGCAGTGGCTCACTCTTTCACATTTACTACCTCATTACATTACAACATTTATATCCCACATTTGCCTCTTGAGTTCATTCAGAAAGAATGAACACAGCCTGGAAAAGTAAACTGGCTTTTTGTGGAAAGGGGACTTGGTATACTGCCTTTCTGAGGTTTTTGCAACTATATTAAAAGCAAGGCAATGGAGGGTTAAGTGACTTGCCCAGAGTCACAAGGAGCTGCAGTTGGAATTGAACTCAGTTCCCCAGGATCAAAGTCCACTGCACTAACCACTAGGCCACTCCTCCACCATGCCTAATACATAGTACTCAATACTAGTTACAGCGCATGCATGAAACTGGACCTCAGTGGATCAGTTCCGCCTGCCTCCTCAGCAGTCTACACTTTCACAAATTTCCTCATTTATTTATATGTTAAAAGAAATCATGTAATAAAAAAAAATACATGTACTTTCTAAACATTCAATAATGGTGCATTTATCTGAATTGAGGATTCACTGCCAATATGAGCTGTGTTTCACTATCAGCTATGCCTCAGTCCAAACATTATGTGAAGACAGATTCCAAGCAGAACAGGACTGCACCCTGAGGCAGCTGATAGCGAAACACAGCCCATGTTGGCAGTGGATCCTCAAAGAAGTACCCCATTATTGAAACTTTAGAGAGGACATAAGAAATAGAATTTTTTTTTTTATTATATAATTTCTTTAACATATAAATGAAGACATTTGTGAAAGGGGAGGCAGGTGACCAGTGGGTGAAATGAGCCACCACTGAGGTCCAGGCTCATTCATGAGCTGTGGCTAGTATCAATAGCACTAGCTCAAGCACTACATGTGTGCAGCAAATGATAGGCTCCTACGGAATTAAAAAACATTGTTGACTCTAAATTTGATTCCTTGTATAAAAAAATGCACTGAATACTTTGGTGGGAAAGTCAAAGCTTTCCACTACGTTGTAGGGGATGGGTACTGCCGATTATTTTGCACCAGCCAGGTTTTAAAGGGGAAAGGTATGCAGAGCACAGCTTGTTCACACCTATGCCCAAAGCACCATTATTCATATACAGCATTAGTTTCCCCAGTATGAGGGGGGAAGCAGAGCATAGACTCCTCAGCTATACCAGGTAGCTCTCCATAAATCTAGCCCAGTTTAGCATTGTAAAGTAAATCATTTTTTCAACCAACAGCTGTTGAGAATCAATCTAGGGGCATAATAACTCTCTGAATGTTTAAAGGACTTGGGTCCAAATTTGGCATGTATGGAAAAAAGAGGCAAATATGAAAATAGGGTAGATCTTGAGCCCCATGCTTCCCCCAGGTTTGAGGCGTAAATACTTTTACACAATGAAACTGTAGCTAGGGAATTGCTTCTTTCAATCTACCTCTCCCAGACACAACTCTAAGGTATGACCCATCCTATCACTGATTGGCTGCATTTTAGTAATTCTAATGTGTATTGCATTTTCTTTGTTGTAAATTCTACTGTGACAAACAGTACAGCTTTCATAATAGGTACTGTAAAATCCATCTTGAAATCTGACAGTGCCAAATAGTTTATTATTACTTAGTTTTATTTTTCATGCTAAACTAACGGAAGGGTCAGGATACTGCTTTAATTTGTCCCCGCTCATCCAAGTCAAACCTACACATGGCGGTGGAAGGAAGAATTTCTTAACTCTTTTATATGCTGTCCTCTGCTTTTATTTTCCTTCCTTTCCAGTTGTAGGCAGCATTGTGTCAAATCTGAGACATACACTCCTATACAATAATGGGTTGATTTTTCTATGCAACATCCTATAACACAAACTCCATTCTGCTCTTACATAAACATGACTAAACATAGCAAAACAAACATTTTAATTACAAACAATTTACTGAGACAGGAGCTTTTGAGGCTGAGTCCAGACTAACATGGCTATCTTGCTGCAGGTTAAGAGAGCTTTTCTTCTCATTGTATTGTCCTATTATTAAAATGACAGGACAAGGTTCACAATGACCTTGTTTCTATGCCAGCTGTGCCGCCTTCACTAAGAAGCCCTACACACTTGTCAATATTCACCCTTTTTTTATTGCTTCAGGAGTTTCTAGAAACCTGCATGCTGAGTAAGATTTATAAAACTATAGTGTTAGTGTCTCTGCCTAAATGATTCTTATAACAGATACAGCCCTACCATCTAGTACATTGGGACCTATTTCTTAAAGGTTCTCACACTTTTTTTTATGGAAAAAAATGTTTAGTAAATAGTCTGTTACAGTACAAAAAAATAAAGCTTTTTCATTTACAAAAGATCTGACATTCTAGCAGACTGAAGGAAAAAATATTTATTTGGTATGGAAGATATGATTAGTAGGCTGTGCCTCTAATTCTGTTCATTCCTTCAATACTTGCAAAATACAATAAACTTCTCTTACAAGAACAGCTGTGCTGGAGGCTGATCTTCTCCCCCTCTTCGAAGAGCATTCTCTTTAAAGGGTACATAGTGTAGATAAGAAATCATGAGCCTTGGGTGTGGAACTGATGGCTCCAGTTCTTCACCCCATTCTGGCTCCAGGCTTGGATACCTGGCAAAGGGGGGAGAAAGAGTCTGCACAGAGAAGATGACTGCCTCCATTTCGCAGCTTGACCTGCCAATAGCCAAGGGTAGATAGTGGAAATTGGACTGCGGGTTAGTAAGATGGTGTTGGAGAGGTAGCATCTTGTGCAAATCAGCAGTATCTAATTTCAGTAAACAATCTTAGTCTGTCCTGTACCATGATCAAGTAAGCAAAAACCTAAATTGTATTTTGTTCATTAAGTGGTTGTAGTGGAGTAGGCAGCGGTTCTCTCATTTAGCAGGGTCCTGCTCTTCTTTTCAAAAGCCTGGAACAAAGTCTCGGAAGGCATCTCAGTACTCAAAGGGGCTGAACTGACACAAAGTGATAGCTGCCACTTACCGCAGCCATCCATTAACAAATGGTAACTGGGAAACAAGACTCCAGGTAGGGTCTGCTTAGAAAGAGTTGATAAAGTTCAAGTATGCATTCAGAAATCCCATGGGATCCTCCAGCTGTGGGTAATGGCTGATGTGATCATCTAAGACAGAGATCGTGGATTTGGGAATTAATTTCCTGTTAGGAGAAAAGACTATATGAATGGCAACTCTGAACCACATGGGTGAAAAACAGTTCACAATACAAAAACATATATACATTAAGGGGAAATGTGCATAAATGGATTTCCTGGTTGCTTTATTTTAGTACTTTGTAAACAGCTTTGACTTACTATATTTTTATTCTTCTAAAAAGCAAGTTCCAAAGGAAGAAAAAATAACCCTAATATTCAACTTAAAAAAATATACATCAGAGAAGATATTCCTAAATGGTATTCATCCAAAACAAAAAACCCCACACCCATCAACTTTACGATTATTATACACCAAGAAACCTTTACAACACAGAACTTTTTACTGAGAACTTTCACACAATACACTACATAAAAATGAGTCAAGTTTATAGAAGGCCATAAATAAATACATTATTAAAAAATCAGCAAACATCCTCCAATTTTTATGTCAATATATTTTTATTCAGATAGGTCAGATCAACAACTTAACTTATAGAATGTTACATGGAGGGGAATAATCGAACGGCGCCGGCGATGTATTTTGGCGGCGCCACAAACAGCTGGCCAGACCCGTATTTTCGAAAAAGATGGCCGGCCATCTTTTGTTTCGATAATACGGTTCCGGCCAGCCAAATGCCTTGGATTTGGCCGGGGTTTGAGATGGCCAGCTTGGTTTTTTAGCGATAACGGAAAGTAATGTCAGCCATCTCAAACCCTGGCCAAATTCAAGGCATTTGGCCGTGGGAGGAGCCAGCATTTTTAATGCACTGGCCCCCCTGACATGCCAGGACACCAACCGGGCTCCCTAGGGGTCACTGCGGTGGACTTTAGAAAAGCTCCCACGTGCATAGCTCCCTTACTTTGGGAGCTGAGCCCCCCAAAACCCACTACCCACAAATGTACTGCACCCACTAAAACTGCTCCAGGGACCTGCATACAGCCTCTAGGACTTATTGCTGCTGTATAACTTTGCCACACCAGTTCACACCTAAAGACTAATCTCTCTGAAAAAGTCCTTTCTTGAAATAACTACGTTTACTCACAGTTAACTGCAGATAAGAGGTTGTGCCCCACTGGCAAAGAGTCCCCTGGTACTAAGATGAGCAGTAGGTCAGAGCTGGCACAATGGTGTACAATGCCCTCTTTCAGCACCATTCAAGGTAAGAACTACGTTCTCTAACGTGGGTAACACAGGAAAGGGAACTAAAACTGTCTTACAAAAATGGCCACTACCGCGTGGACTACAACAGGAAACAAAACACTCTGACCCAGTAAGCAGGGGGAAAGCACCAGGGGAGTACAGACTACCAACTACCAATACCTACACCCACCACAATGCATTGCTGATGTGACTCTGCAGTGCAAACAAACAAACAGAAAAGGTGTCACACTCACCCCAGAGCCACATCACAAGCAGAAAAAGGCTGTCGGAGGACAGAACACATTCTGCTGTCATGGAGGTGGGTACGGCACTTGAGGCTGGCATACAGGCTGGCAAAAAAGGTTTTTATTTTTATTAGTATGGGAGGGGGTTGGTGACCACTGGGGGAGTATGGGGAGGTCATACCCCATTCCCTCCAGTGGTCATCTGGTGAGTTGGGGCACCTTTTTGAGGCTTGGTCGTGAAAATTAAAGGACCGAGTAAACCCAGCGAAATACTGCTTAACGCCGTTTTTATTTTTCCATTATTGGCAAAAGCCGGCTATCTGGTAGCCACGCCCATACCCGCCCATGTCCTTCAGGTAACGGAGAAGGTACCAAATCACGAATGACCAATGAATGCCACCACTTATGTGATGATTTCTTGGCAGGTGGGTGGATGGCTGAATTGGCCACAGGACAGCCACCTGACTGAAAACTTAGTGTGGGATTCAAAATTGAGTTCATGGGTGCAGTAGGCAAGTGACCTACTGATTTTACCAAAATTCCGCAGCACGACTTATCTTCCACTAATGTCGCTACACTCACATAACTCCTCTTAAGCCACTGAAAAATAAATGTGTCTAAGCAGTGTACAAAAAAATATTTGGGAAGGAAAGAAGGAATTAATAGGAGGCTTATTCTGTCTAAGACAAGTATTGTTTCTGGAAGCATCTATTACAGTCATTCATAAGGAAACTACAAAATCACTATCCCGTGTGCTTGTGTTCACTGTCCTCTTTAGAACCTTTCAGCAGCACAGGAAAGGTTAAATTAGGCCTTACCTGCTAATTTGCTTTCCTTTACTCCCTCCGGACCGGCCCAGAATGTGACTGATGGGTTGTGCACGCCTTCCAGCAGGTGGAGACTGAGAAAAGACTGTGACTCTAGAGAGCCAATAAGAGCCCTTGCCAGACAGAGAAAGATCCAGTAATAGAGTACCAAAGCAGAAGAAAGAAAAAACACCAAACATCTGTGCATCCAAAAACCTGAGCAGCCACCGGCACCTTGCCAACCAAGGGTGAGTGCCTGAAACAAACAGCCAAAGTTTGGACAGTATTGTTTCTACAACTTTTACGTGCCTTTTTATTCATTTTGAGTGCCTGAAACAAACAGCCAAAGATTGGACAGTATTGTTTCTACAACTTTATATGTGTGCCTTCTTATGCAGTATTCACTGAAACATATTAGAGAAGTAAACTAGCAACACAGCTCCAAACAACCAAACAATGAACCAACCAACCCTTGAAAAAACAAATCCGATATCTGCAGGGAGGGATCTGGGCCGGTCCGGAGGGAGTAAAGGAAAGCAAATTAGCAGGTAAGGCCTAATTTAACCTTCCTTAGCCTCCCTCCGGACCGGCCCAGAATGTGACTGATGGGAAGTAACAAAGCAGTACCATTATGGGAGGGACCCTAGCAGCCCCGCCGACAACACGCGCTCGCCAAAAGCCACCCGTCGACGACTGAGAACATCCAAACGGTAGTGCTTAGAGAATGAATGCAAGGACGACCAGGTAGCCGCCCTACAAATGTCCTCTGGAGGTACCAGACAACGCTCCGCCCACGAAGCTGCCTGACCTCTCGTCGAATGAGCTTTAACATGCTCTGGAACGGATTTCCCAGAAAGCAGATAGGCTGAAGCAATCATTTCCTTGAGCCACCGAGAAATTGTAGGCTTAGATGCCATCAGCCCCTTACGCGCACCTCCAATCAAAAGGAACAACCGATCCGATCTGCGAAATTCATCTGTAGACTTAATATAGTGCTTCAAGACCCGCTTGACATCCAAGCACTTCAATCTCCGCTGTTCCTCCGCACCGGAGAAAGAACCCAACACAGGCAAAACCACCGGTTGAGAAACATGAAACCGAGATACCACCTTGGGAAGAAAGGATGGAACCGGTCGTAACACTACACGATCGGAACAGAACTCCAAAAATGGAGACCTACACGACAAAGCCTGTAACTCAGAAACTCGCCTAGCCGAAGCAACGGCCACCAAAAACACGGTCTTAAGAGTCAAATCCTTTAAAGTACAAGATGCCAAAGGCTCAAAAGGAGGCTTGGTAAGAACCGAAAGCACTACATTCAGATCCCATGGAGGAAACGAACACTGAGAGGGAGGACGAAGAAGATTAACTCCCTTGAGAAAACGCACGACATCCGGATGACTGGCCAATGACGTCCCTTTGATGCGACCTCGAAAACACGTCAAAGCCGCAATCTGCACCTTAAGAGAAGACAAGGCCAACCCCTTGTCAAACCCTCGCTGCAAAAAATCCAAAACCTGCGGCACTGTAGCCCGAAAAGGCGACAGACTACGCTCCGTACACCAACTCTCAAAAATCCTCCAAGTACGCACATAACTCAGAGAAGTGGAACGCCGCCGAGACCGCAGCATTGTAGCAATGACCGGTGCAGAGAGACCTCTTTTAGTCAACCTAGCCCTCTCAAGAGCCATGCCGTAAGACAGAATCGACCCGGATCCGGATGAACGACCGGACCCTGCGACAAGAGATCTTGCGTAACCGGAAGCTTAAAGGGAAGATCGGCCAGAAGACGTCGAAGGTCGGCATACCACGGCCTGCGGGGCCAATCCGGCGCCACCAGAATTAGGCGACCCTTGTGACTCTCTACCTTCTGAAGCAGACGCCCGATCAAAGGCCAAGGCGGAAATGCATACATCAGCCCATCCGGCCAGGATTGAAGAAGCGCGTCCACTGCAATCGCTTTGGGATCTCTGCGACGACTGTAGAACAGAGGCAACTTTGCATTGGCCGCGGACGCCAACAGATCCATCTTGGGGACTCCCCAGCGATCTACCAACATCCGAAACGCCATGTCGCTGAGCGCCCACTCTCCGGGATCGAGCATGTGACGACTGAGAAAGTCTGCCTGAACGTTTAGCACCCCTGCTACGTGAGCCGCTGAGAGAGCCACCAGATTGACTTCCGCCCACTTTAGAAGCAATGACGCGTCTCGCTCCAACGGAAGGCTCCTCGTCCCTCCTTGCCGATTGATGTACGACACCGCTGTGGCATTGTCCGACATGACTCGCACCGCCCGACCGGTGAGCAGCGGAAGGAAACTCCAAAGCGCCAGACGGATTGCCCTGGTTTCCAACAAGTTGATCGAACACCTGGACTCCGGAAGGGACCACAGACCTTGAGCCACCTTCCCCTGACAATGAGCTCCCCAGCCTTGAAGACTGGCATCCGTCGTTACCACTATCCAGTCGGGCTGATCCCGAGGCATACCTTTGGCCAAGTTGACCTCCTGAAGCCACCAGCGCAGACTGGCTCTTACTGGCAATGACAGCGGCAGCCTGTGAAGAAGGGACCCGGTCTGGGACGACCATCTGGATAGGAGGGACCTCTGCAGGGGCCTCATGTGAGCTCTGGCCCAGGGTACAGTCTCTATTGTCGCCGCCATGAGCCCTAGCACCTGAAGGTAATCCCTTGCCGATGGACTGGGTTTCTGCAAGAAAAGCCGAATCTGAGATTGCAATTTCAGCACGCGAGCCGCCGGAAGAAACACACGGCCCTGCTGTGTATCGAAGAGGACCCCCAGATACTCTAAGGACTGAGAAGGCTGAAGACGACTCTTTTGCATATTGACTACCCAACCTAGATGCTGCAAAAACTCGACTACCCGAGCCGTGACCTGGACGCTCTCGTGGAATGACTTTGCCCGAATCAACCAGTCGTCCAAATAAGGATGGACTAAAATACCTTCTGCTCTGAGAGCTGCCGCGACAACTACCATGACCTTGGTAAAGGTGCGGGGAGCGGTCGCAAGCCCGAAGGGAAGTGCTCGAAACTGAAAATGATGGCCCAGAATAGCAAACCGCAGAAACCGCCGATGAGCCGGGCGAATGGGAATATGAAAATAGGCTTCTGTAAGGTCTAGAGAAGTCAGAAACTCCCTGGCCCGCACCGCCACAATGACAGACCGAAGAGTTTCCATCCGAAACGAGGGGACTCAGAGCTCGGTTGACCGCTTTGAGATCTAAAATCGGACGAAAGGAAACGTCCTTTTTGGGCACCAGAAAATAAATGGAATAACGACCCTGTCCCCTCTCTGCTGCCGGCACCGCAGAAATCGCTCGCAGCTCCAGCAACCTGCGAAGAGTAAGCCGGACCGCTGCGGCCTTGACGCGAGACCGGCAAGGTGATTGCAGGAAGGCATCTGACAAGGGACGCGCAAACTCTAAAGCGTACCCGTCTCGGATAACTTCTAAGACCCACTGATCTGAAGTAATATGGGCCCACCTCTCTTGAAACTGCGCCAACCGAGCGCCGACCTGGATGAGAGGCTGGACCCGCACACCTTCATTGATGAGTCCGGGAGGCGGAGGAGAAAGAACCCCCGGGCCCCTCGACCTCCTCGACGACCTCCCCGAAAGGACTGAGTTCTTTGGGAGAATCTAGACCGAAGACCTTGAAAACCTCTGTTAGGACGAAAACGACGGAAATCACGACCTCTGCTACGAGCTGAGAACTGCCCGCGCCCCGAACCTCTAGGGCGATCCTCCGGCAACCGCGGAACTTTAGCTTCCCCTAGGCTACATACCAATTTATCCAACTCCGGACCAAACAAAAAGGAACCCTTAAAGGGAAACTTGGAAAGTTTAGACTTGGAGGCCGCATCCGCTGACCAACCACGCAGCCACAGAGTACGGCGAGCAGCCACTGAGAAAGCCATAGACTTTGAAGAGGCCCGCAACAAATCATACATAGCATCCGCCAAAAAAGCTGAAGCCATCTCCAGCTTAGCCACGTCATGATCAATAGCGGCGAGATCATCCGAAGAACGGTCTAAAATCCTCTCGGACCACCGAAAACTCGCCCTTGCGACCAGAGAACCACAAATAGCAGCCTGCACTGCTAGAGCTGAAACATCAAAGGCATTCTTCAGGAGGGTCTCAATCCGACGCTCCTGAGGATCCCGCAGAGCTGTGCCACCATCTACCGGCACCGTGTTACGCTTAGTCACCGCGGAGACAACTGCGTCCACTACAGGGGAACTTAAAAGCTCTTTATCGGAATCCGGAACCGGGTAAAGCCTGCTCATGGCCCTTGCAAGCCGAAAACCCGAGTCCGGACGCTCCCACTGAGCCTGGACCACATCCCTAATGTCCTGATGCATGGGAAACGACCTACCAGACCTGCGGACTCCTTTGATCAACAAGTCCACCTTCCTAGGCTCCGCCACCGCACTATCATCATCCTCAAAACGGAGAGTAGCAGAAACCTGGGAAATAAGCTCCTGAAGGTCATCCTTATGAAAGATTCTAACCACTGAGGGATCCTCTCCCACTGGAAGGGCTTCCTCTGTATCACCTGGATGAGAAAATTCCTCAGATAAATCCTCCTCAGGTAACCAAGAATCCTCTGCCAGGGTAGGGAACTCCTGCTCAGGCTCAAAGAAATTATCCTGCTCTGCCTGCCCACATGGCTTAAAGCGTTTCACAGTCACAGAAGAAGCCTCCACAGAACTCCTTACTGGAGGTTCAGCAGGAGCAGCCTGCTGCAGTAAGAAAGCCTGATACATCTGAAGTACAAAGGCAGGAGGGAAACCAGCTGTCCCCTGAGATAGAACCATAGCTGGAGCAGCTGGCAGTGAAACCAGGGGATCCCGAGACAGATCAGAGCGGGTCATATCCAAAATGGCGGACGTTCCCGCCAAAACCGGTAGCGAGGGAACGGGGGACACAACCGCCTTACCGCTACCTGAATCGGACCCCCCAGACAGCGGAACTACCGGCGCCGACAATACAGACGGTCCTGCACCCTGCTCCTGCAAAATGTCCACCGCAGTACAAAATTTACACACCCCACTCGATGCGAGGCCCCGGCGCTGACAAACCGAACACCGCCGCAACTTTTCCGACATTGCAAACAGCTGATGAGGTAAATAAAACTCCGGCGCGAAAACGAAAGTAAAATCGCTAACAGTGCTAAAGATAGAACCGGAGCTGCTCTGCTTGCTCAATCTCAATTAGAAAAAACAGCACCCTGACAGCAATTACAGACTCAAAGCCTGGATTGCTGTAGTTCCATTATCTTTATTGCTCCATTTATAGCAGCTGCCTCTCCCTTGCCTCAACAGTTCTTAAACAGAAAGAGCTGGAGGGAACTCACTTCAGTCAGACTGTTCCTGACAACAGTCTGCTATACAAAACAGCAGAAATAGGCACCAAATGCTGTTACTTCAGGGAGGTTTAGGGGGGAGGGACTCCTCGAGTGTGGCACCCCCAGGGCAAATAGAGGACCCCACGGACCTCAGCCCCTAACAAGCAGGTTTTTTTTTTTTTTGTAAAATGCACAGAATAAATAATCTGAACCTTTCAGCAGAAAAATGAAATGATTCAAAATCACTAAGCCAGAATAGACCAGAAAAAAGGAATGAGACTGAAGGACTCACCACCTTCCACCTGCTGGAGACTGAGATTACTGGATCTTTCTCTGTCTGGCAAGGGCTCTTATTGGCTCTCTAGAGTCACAGTCTTTTCTCAGTCTCCACCTGCTGGAAGGCGTGCACAACCCATCAGTCACATTCTGGGCCGGTCCGGAGGGAGGCTAAGGAAATTTGTTTTTGTTTTCATCTTCTACACAGTGAACATTCACAATTAAAATTCAAGAAAGTCACACTGTTCTGATGCCATAGAAGAGCCCTGTGTAAATTCACGGTTCAGGACTCACCCTTCTGATCTTTGGATGAACCGGCAGTTACTGAGATACTAACTACTGTGTCCACAGTACTTAACACTCACAACAAAGACACCAGATAGGAATATTTCATTATTTTATGGCCCAAATGATCTTTTGGAAGCAAAGCCAGATTTAACAATTCCCTTACACATATCATACCATGGCCATTTATACACATGCAATAATGTATCCTTTGTACAAACACAGTACCTGTAAAGTGCCAGAAACGCAGGATGAGGGTTCACAGGATCCAACGGTCCGTAGATGAAATGTACTAGAAAAAAAAATAATGAAATGGATTAGGATCAGCAAATATACAAGAACTAGAAAATACATGAATGGTGGTTGTGGCTAAAGCAGAGATCTGTGAGTGAGGCCTAAGTTCAAGTACCTCATCTATATACCCCTTTCCAACTCACTCTTTGGCCTTTGGGGTTAAATTGCAAGATGGGTTGCTTTCAGCAGAGAACTGGAGGAGTATTTCATTTTATCTGCAGGAGGCACCCACGCCCCACATTCTCCCGCTGCTCTTGCTTTCATTCTATCTACGGGAGGTGGCCACGTTAACACCCCCTTTCCTGACAGAAGGGAAGGAGTTGGTCTGATTCAGAAAATCAGAACACTGGGAAGAACCACTCTTGCCCAGCTGCTAGCAGTATGTCTTGTGGAACCTGGACCGCCCAGCGGTTGAGTACAAAGAAGTGCTGGCCTCGTCCTCCAGCAACCTCTGGGGCTTAGCCTTCCCCAGATCTTTTAACAACTTCTCCAATTCCTCAAAAAAATGAAGTTTCCTCCTAAATGAAAGTCTGCTGAGCTTTAGAGGCCTGTCTGCCAACCAGTTCAAGAGCCACAGAAGTCACCTAACAAACTGACCACCATACCCATGGCCGAGGTCCTAAGCCAATCACAGAAAGCATCCATCACACGGCCAAGCTCGCTTCCAGGTGAGCTGCTCTCTGCAGATCTTGATACTCCTCCTCCTCCTGCAAGTCAACTGGAGTCTGCTGCACCCAAAGTAGACAAGTCCTGGATGCAAAAGCATTTCATAGTGTTGCCTGGAGGCCCAAGGCTGAAACAAAGGCCTGCCTTAATCCTTCAAAGTTGCACCACTTTCCACAGAAATGGTTGTCTTAGTAACTGATGTCACCAAGGCTTCAGCTTTATTTTTCCCCTCTGGAACCAAAGGGTTGAACTTACCGTAGTCCTACCCAAATGGAAACTGGCTTTGGGGTGTCCCACTGCACTGTGATTATGGCTCAAATTGTTTGGTAGATGGGAAAGGCATTAGTGGGTTTGCATATACCCTCCAGAATAGATCTCCTACAGTCCCTGCTCCTTGCACTGGAGACTCAGAGATAATAAGTGCTTCCAACACCTGTGTTACAATAACTAATAGCTCTTCCCTCTGAAAGAGCTTGACTTCATCCCCTTCTGCTATTGGTAGTTGTTCATCCTCCAAGGGATCCATTACTGAAGTCCCCCGGAGGCCCTCACACGTTCCAAGCCCCCATCAGAGAGTACCGACTATGCCTACCAGTCTCCTCTGGGGTCCAGATGTAGTCTTTTGGCCTGTGCGGCCTCTATGAACCTCGAACCCACTGATCGCTTGCTTGAGTCTGGGGAGAACCATGAGCCTACCTCAGCAGATATGCCCCATGGAGGAGAATTCATTTGGTGGAAAAAGAATCCTCCTGACTCAAAGGTCCAGCAAAATTGACTGCAGCTCCTGACAAGCCCCCCCCCCCCCCCCCCCCCCAGGCTATGAGATTTTCTGTCAAATGTTCCAGGGCAAAGGGTAGGAGAGAACAAGTCTGAGCACCCAGGAATGGAAGATCTAAGATGACCTTCACTTGCATGCTTTCTGCCCTCTCTACAAGCTCTGTGAAGTTCTGCACCCCCCCCCCCCCCAATCATCATCAGCGCCAGCTGCCTTCTAAATCCTTGGGGTACCCATCAGATGTGCCCTTCATGGGATCTCCGTCTCCTGTTAATACATTTGGAACTTGGAACAATTTAGGTACTTAGCTCTCAAAGCCTAAACCCTATGAAAATGGAGCCATATGCAAGAGGCTGGCTCAGCCAAGACTCATCCCCTCCCACGAGGTATTGTCCTGTGGCCTCTCAAAACAGAACAGCTCTTAAGTAGGCAAACAGACTAATGTGATTAAATGAACATAGATAAGGCTTCTATTCTTACCTATTAAATTATTTTATTTTCTAGCTAGTTAAGGGTTGTTAGAGGGTAAAAATATCAGTGCTTAACAGCGTTTTGGTTGAACAGGTATTATATATTGCTGGGTACATTTTCTGATTGAATCAAATATGTACACGGAAGTCAGCAGCAGAAAAACACTCAGTGGAAAACAAAGACAATCCATAAAAGGAGTTCGAGTATTAGGGAAAGTGGTATTTTTCAAGTGTTTAACTATTGTAAAAATTTTCTTGCATCAGGGGTGTTTTATCAGTGTTTACCTGTTGAAACCTAAAATCAGAAACCCTAAATATAGGCAAACATGGTCAGATGGAAGAGAGAAGAAGGAATGAGAACACAAACCACAGGGGGTGGGGGGGAAGCGATGCTAAATGAGGCAGTGACTCTGCAATGTTATAGGATATGAACCCATTGCTACTCTGCTCTCCCCATCTTCCAAAAATGCCTGCCTTCAGATTTCTATCAGGGTGTCCTCAAATTACCCCCACTCTCCACAGCTTTTAATAAACATCCCAGTGTTTGTCAGCTACAGCTCATGTACCACTACGTGGCACACGCCCAGTGGTGGCATGCTCTGAACTGGAAAACCAGCCCCTATACCCCATAATGCAGCCATGGTTTCCCATCTTGAAGCCCATGCTGCAGTATTTCTATCTATGCTCGTAGATTCAGCTTTGGAGTAACCTGGCATTGCTACCAGTAGTACACGCAGTGAAGAACTCCAGCCCTCTGATCTTCTGTCAATACACTTGGCATCTTCTTCCTATGCCGCCCAAACTAATGAGTTTTAGGTGTTGGAACACATGAGCTAGAGCAGCTGCTGCTGGGTATCTCCCTGCAGAGCTGAATGATGCACAAAAGAAAAGAAGATGTTAATTTTAGTACTAAGCTCTCATCCAAAACCTTGCCAGTTCAACCAACGAGATATGAAAGACAAGAGAACAAGCAGTTCTCTGGCAGCACAACGCAGGCAACAGGGCCAAGCTCCAATACAATCCTAAAAGAGGTCACTTTAGAAGATGTTCATGGCATTTACACACTGGGACGGATTCTATATAAGGCGTCTAAAAAAATCCACGCAGTAAACATTTCCAGCTAAGCGTATTCTATAAGCAGCACCTAGACTTAGGCACAGTATACATAATAAGCTTAGTTGATACCCCAGTGCCTAAAACTACACACATCCATTTACACCAATGAAAATAAGGTGCAATTCCCAGTGCATATATTTACGCTCACTGGGCCATATTCTATAACTACGCACGTAAATGTAGAAACACCCATTTCCCTGCCCCCTTTGAACTGCAAAACAAAAAAAAACAAAAAGGCACACAACTGCTTACAAAACAGTAGATAAAAAACAACAAAGCAGTGGAATCAAATGCATTTATTGGAACAATACCCGACGTGGCCATGTTTCGCCCTCAGGCCGCGTCAGGGGTATAAACTATAAAAACAAAACACAAGTATAAAAACATGTATAACCATACATATTAACAATGTCATAAGCATGATTCAACTAATAAAAGGCAATTATTTAAAAAAAGAGATTCAACATATATAAAACAATCCTTTAAAATTTCTAAAAAACAACATGTATAGACATACATGATATCATCTGTAAAACAAATATTTATAATTATCATTAAAATCATACATCACATAAAAT
Source organism: Microcaecilia unicolor (assembly GCF_901765095.1). NCBI lineage: Eukaryota > Metazoa > Chordata > Amphibia > Gymnophiona > Siphonopidae > Microcaecilia > Microcaecilia unicolor. The sequence continues at coordinate 17,322,290 of NC_044040.1, forward strand.
TTTTTTATCAGAACATCTACAATTACTCACATCACATTTATAACTCTCAATAAAAAATGTTAAGATCATACAATTAGAATCAAAACATTTCAATGAAGAGGGGAAGAAATTTCTTTATACATACCTATCAAAAGTGTATGTAAATATATCATACACACTAGTAGTTCCAAAAATCTAGTTCTACACAGATATAAAAACAAAAAATAAAAGTATCATTAGACAAGATGCATATCTAAATGTACACAAAACTTTTAAAAGACTCTAGACATTCTAGTTTCTCCACTGATATTCTTAACACAAAACCAAAAAAACTCCTTAGAAATAAATAACCAGTCCACATTACTGCTAGAGGCAGGAAACAGTTCACTGAATAAAAGACTTCTCACAAAAATATAACAGAGGAAGCACTGCAAGCACTCAATCTTAAAAACAACATCTAGTACGTCTCCATCAGATCACAGCTAGACTCCCTACATATTCCAAAGATGTGCAAGATGAACAGAAATAAAGCAAACACTTACCCACTTATCTGCTACTTCCAACTAAACTGATATGCATTAAAATGTCTAGAGTCTTTTAAAAGTTTTGTGCACATTTAGATATGCTTCTTGTCTGATGATACTTTTATTTTTTGTTTTTATATCTGTGTAGAACTAGATTTTTGGAACTACTAGTGTGTATGATATATTTACATACACTTTTGATAGGTATGTATAAAGAAATTTCTTCCCCTCTTCATTGAAATGTTTTGATTCTAATTGTATGATCTTAACATTTTTTATTGAGAGTTATAAATGTGATATGAGTAATTGTAGATGTTCTGATAAAAAATTTTATGTGATGTATGATTTTAATGATAATTATAAATATTTGTTTTACAGATGATATCATGTATGTCTATACATGTTTTTTTAGAACTCTTAAAGGATTGTTTTATATATGTTGAATCTCTTTTCTTAAATAATTGCCTTTTATTAGTTGAATCATGCTTATGACATTGTTAATATGTATGGTTATACATGTTTTTATACTTGTGTTTTGTTTTTATAGTTTATACCCCTGACGCAGCCTGAGGGCGAAACGTGGCCACGTCGGGTATTGTTCCAATAAATGCATTTGATTCCACTGCTTTGTTGTTTTTTATCTACCCTTTGAACTGCATGCATTAGAATTTAGGCGCAATTCATTGCAGAATATGCTTAATGAGCTGTGTGTGTAAATTCTAATTATTGCTTGTTAGGTGCCGTTATTAATGCTGAGTAGCTTCTTAAGCCACGTTACGTGTGTTGTTATGGAATGCGCTGAGGATCTCCCACATCACTGATCACGAATGCCACACACTGCCACCCTGGTGGTATACTTGCCAGGCAGCCATGGACTGAATGGGTATGGAAAGCGTATTGCTTTTTCAGCTGTCTAGACCAGTGTTTCCCAAGTCAGTCCGTCCTGGAATACTCCCTTGCCAGTCAGGTTTTCAGGATATCTACAATGAATATGCATGAGATTAATTTGCATATACTGCCTCCATTGTATGCCAGTCTCTATCCTGAAAACCCGGCTGGCAAGGGAGTTCTCTAGGACTGACTTGGGAAACACTGGTCTAGACCATCCTACTGAAAAGGACAGTGGCACAGTCATGCCACTCCTGCGTAGGAGAAGACTGTGTTAGGATGCAGGCATGTGTGCATGTGATGCTTTGTCATATATGCATAGCGGTAAGTATGCAAAAGGGACTTATACATATACCGGTTAACTCGCGTCTTGACAGGTAACTGATCATTTTCAGTGGTAATTAAATAGTCACTGTCACTGAAACTGCCCAGTTAGCACCGAAAATAAATCTGGCGATGTTGGGGGCATTCCGGGGGTGTGACCTATTAAGTCCCAATATACAAAATTTAAACAGCCAAATAAGGCCACATAAAAGTCAGGCCTATCTTTGCCTGCTAAGCCATAGCCAATTAAGTCTGAATATTGGAATCGCAATCCTTGGTAAAAAGATCATTTCTTCTAATGAAGAAACTTGTTTTCTATTAGGAAATATTTTGATTTATCTAGGTTTGTTCTGATAGTGCAGGCTCTGTTGCTGTCTCAGTTGGATTATAGAGGTGCGGTAGCCGTGTTAGTCCACTTTTAAAGGTAATCAATAGAAATAAAACAAAATAAAACATGGAAAAGGTTAATACTTATAGTAATAATGCTTATGTAGGCTGCGCAAAAGCCATGTATAAGATTAGAATATTCAAAATACGATACGACTCATCTTTGCTGCCAGAAAATTTAATAGGGCGACTCCTTTATTTACTCAGTTGCATTGGTTTCCAGATGAGGCCTGTGTAAAATTCAAAATCTATATGATGGTTTTCAAAATACTTTATGGGATAGCCCCTGCATATTTAGGGGCCCTTTTACCAAGCTGTGGGGGAAAAAAGGCCCTGTGCTGCTGGCGGGGGACATTTTTCCCACGCGCCATTGCCCTTTTAACCGCAGCAGGTAAAAAGACCCCATGCGACAGAAGGCCCTTACCGTCACCCACTGAGGTGGCGATAAGGGCTCCTGTGCTAACCCAGCAGTAACCAGGCAGCGTGTGGTGATGCCCAATTACTGCCAGGCATTGGAGCTGACTCTGTGGGTGCTTGAGCACCCCCAATATTGAGAAAGGGTATGATACATACCTGTAGCAGTTGTTCTCCGAGGACAGCAGGCTGATTGTTCTCACGACTGGGGTGACGTCCGCGGCAGCCCCCACCAACCGGAAATAAGCTTCGCGGGACGGTCGACACGCAGGGCACGCCCACCGCGCATGCGCGGCCGTCTTCCCGCCCGTGCGCGACCGCTCCCGCCAGTTGAATGACTAGCAAAAAATATGAAATACACAACTCCAAAGGGGAGGAGGGAGGGAAGGTGAGAACAATCAGCCTGCTGTCCTCGGAGAACAACTGCTACAGGTATGTATCATACCCTTTCTCCGAGGACAAGCAGGCTGCTTGTTCTCACGACTGGGGTATCCCTAGCTCTCAGGCTCACTCAAAACAAGAACCCAGGTCAATTGAACCTCGCAACGGCGAGGAAACAACAGAAATTGACCTACGAAGAACAACTAACTGAGAGTGCAGCCTGACCAGAATAAATTCGGGTCCTGGAGGGTGGAGTTGGATTTACACCCCAAACAGATTCTGCAGCACCGACTGCCCGAACCGACTGTCGCGTCGGGTATCCTGCTGGAGGCAGTAATGTGATGTGAATGTGTGGACAGATGACCACGTCGCAGCCTTGCAAATCTCTTCAATAGTGGCTGACTTCAAGTGGGCCACTGACGCTGCCATGGCTCTAACACTATGAGCCGTGACATGACCCTCAAGAGTCAGCCCAGCCTGGGCGTAAGTGAAGGAAATGCAATCTGCTAGCCAATTGGAGATGGTGCGTTTCCCGACAGCGACCCCTAGCCTGTTAGGGTCGAAAGAAACAAACAATTGGGCGGACCGTCTGTGGGGCTGTGTCCGCTCCAAGTAGAAGGCCAATGCTCTCTTGCAGTCCAATGTGTGCAACTGACGTTCAGCAGGGCGGGTATGCGGCCTGGGGAAGAATGTTGGCAAGACAATTGACTGGTTAAGATGGAACTCCGACACCACCTTCGGCAGGAACTTTGGGTGGGTGCGGAGCACTACTCTGTTGTGATGAAATTTGGTATATGGAGCATGAGCTACTAGGGCTTGAAGCTCACTGACCCTACGAGCTGAAGTAACTGCCACCAAGAAAATGACCTTCCAGGTCAAGTACTTCAGATGGCAGGTATTCAGTGGCTCAAAAGGAGGTTTCATCAGCTGGGTGAGGACGACGTTGAGATCCCATGACACAACAGGAGGCTTGATAGGGGGCTTTGACAAAAGCAAGCCTCTCATGAATCGAACGACTAAAGGCTCTCCAGAGATGGCTTTTCCTTCCACACGATAATGGTAAGCACTAATCGCACTAAGGTGATTCCTTACTGAGTTGGTCTTGAGGCCAGACTCTGATAAGTGCAGAAGGTATTCAAGCAGGTTCTGTGCAGGGCAAGAACGAGGTTCTAGGGCCATGCTCTCACACCACACGACAAACCTCCTCCACTTGAAAAAGTAACTCTTTTTAGTGGAATCCTTCCTAGAGGCAAGCAAGACCCGGGAGACACCCTCAGACAGACCCAACGCAGTGAAGTCTACGCCCTCAACATCCAGGCCGTGAGAGCCAGAGACTGGAGGTTGGGGTGCAGCAACGCTCCGTCGTTCTGCGAAATGAGAGTCGGAAAACACTCCAATCTCCACGGTTCTTCGGAGGACAACTCCAGAAGAAGAGGGAACCAGATCTGGCGGGGCCAAAAGGGCGCGATCAGAATCATGGTGCCGCGGTCTTGCTTGAGCTTCAGTAAGGTCTTCCCCACCAAAGGTATGGGAGGATAAGCATACAGGAGGCCGGTCCCCCAATGGAGGAGAAAGGCATCCGACGCTAGCCTGCCGTGTGCCTGAAGTCTGGAACAGAACAGAGGCAGCTTGTGGTTGGTCTGAGAGGCGAAAAGGTCCACCGAGGGGGTGCCCCACGCTCGGAAGATCTTGCGTACCACTCTGGCATGGAGCGACCACTCGTGCGGTTGCATGACTCTGCTCAGTCTGTCGGCCAGACTGTTGTTTACGCCTGCCAGGTACGTGGCTTGGAGGAGCATGCCGAACCGACACGCCCAACGCCACATCCCGACGGCCTCCTGGCACAGGGGGCGAGATCCGGTGCCCCCCTGCTTGTTGACGTAATACATTGCAACCTGATTGTCTGTCCGAATTTGGATAATTTGACAGGACAGCCGATCTCTGAAAGCCTTCAGTGCGTTCCAGATCGCTCGGAGCTCCAGGAGGTTGATCTGCAGATCCTTTTCCTGGAGGGACCACAGACCCTGAGTGTGGAGCCCATCGACATGGGCTCCCCACCCCAGGCGAGATGCATCCGTCGTCAGCACTTTCGTGGGCTGCGGAATTTGGAATGGACGTCCCAGGGTCAAATTGGTCCGGATGGTCCACCAGAGCAGTGAAGTGCGGCAACTGGTGGAGAGGCGGATGACATCTTCTAGATTCCCGGTGGCTTGAAACCACTGGGAAGCTAGGGTCCATTGAGCAGATCTCATGTGAAGACGAGCCATGGGAGTCACATGAACTGTGGAGGCCATATGACCCAGAAGTCTCAACATCTGCCGAGCTGTGACCTGCTGAGACGCTCTGGTCTGCGAAGCCAGGGCCAAGAGATTGGTAGCCCTCGCTTCGGGAAGGTAGGCCTGAGCCGTCTGGGTATTCAGCAGCGCTCCTATGAATTCCAGAGACTGAGTAGGCTGGAGATAGGACTTTGGGTAATTTATCACAAACCCCAGCAGCTCCAGAAGTTGAATAGTGCACTGCATGGACCGGAGGGCTCCTGCCTCCGAGGTGCTCTTGACCAGCCAATCGTCGAGATATGGGAACACGTGCACTCCCAGCTTGCGTAGATACGCCGCCACCACCACGAGGCACTTTGTAAACACTCGTGGGGCAGAGGCGAGCCCAAAGGGCAGCACACAATACTGAAAGTGCCGTGCGCCCAGGCGGAATCTGAGATACTGTCTGTGAGCTGGCAGTATCGGGATGTGAGTGTATGCGTCCTTTAAATCCAGGGAACATAGCCAATCGTTTTTCTGAATCATTGGCAGAAGGGTGCCCAAGGAAAGCATCCTGAACTTTTCTTTGACCAGGAATTTGTTCAGGCCTCTCAGGTCTAGGATGGGACGCATCCCCCCTGTTTTCTTTTCCACAAGGAAGTACCTGGAATAGAATCCCTGCCCTTCCTGCCCGGGTGGTACGGGCTCGACCGCATTGGCGCTGAGAAGGGCGGAGAGTTCCTCTGCAAGTACCTGCTTGTGAAGGGAGCTGAAAGACTGAGCTCCCGAAGGACAATTTGGAGGCAGGGAGGCCAAATTCAGGGCGTATCCGCACCGCACTATTTGGAGAACCCACTGGTCGGAGGTTATGAGAGGCCACCTTTGGTGAAAAAATTTTAACCTCCCTCCGACCGGCAGATCGTCCGGTACGGACACTTGTAGGGCGGCTATGTTCCCGTGGATCCAGTCAAAAGCCCGTCCCCGGCTTTTGCTGTGGAGGCGCAGGGGGCTGCTTAGGCGCACGCTGTTGACGAGAACGAGCGCGCTGGGGCTGTCCCTGTGCCTGGCGAGGCCTTCGGGCCGGCTGGTTGTACCTACGCTTTGCAAAAGAATAGGGTGCAGCCTGCCGTGCCCGGGAAAAACGCCCACCCGTGGGGGCGGGTGCTGAAGGCGCCCGGTGGGAGAGCTTGTCGAGAGCGGTTTCCCGCTGATGCAGTTGGTCCACCATCTGCTCGACCTTCTCACCGAAAATGTTATCCCCCCGGCAAGGGACGTCAGCCAGTCTCTGCTGGGTGCGGTTGTCCAGGTCAGAGGCACGCAGCCATGAGAGCCTGCGCATCACTATACCTTGGGCCGCAGCACGAGATGCCACGTCACAGGTGTCAAAAATCCCCCTGGACAGGAACTTTCTGCACGCCTTCAGCTGCCTGACCACCTCCTGATAAGGCCTGGACTGCTCCGGCGGGAGCTTATCGACCAGGTCCGCCAGCTGTTGCACATTGGTCCGCATGTGGATGCTCATATAGAGCAGGTAAGATTGGATGCGGGTCACGAGCATGGAGGATTGGTAGGCCTTCCTCCCAAATGAGTCCAGAGTGCGAGACTCCCGCCCCGGGGGCGCCGAGGCGGTATCCCTCGAACTCCGTGCCCTCTTGAGAGCAGAATCCACGACCGCTGAGTCATGGGGCAACTGGGGCCGCATGAGCTCTGGGTCAGAGTGGATCCTGTACTGGGACTCTGCTTTCTTGGGAATGGTGGGATTAGTTAGTGGTCGCACCCAGTTCCGGAGCAGCGTCTCCTTCAGGACATTGTGCAGCGGTACCGTGGAGGACTCTCTAGGTGGTGATGGATAGTCGAGGACCTCGAGCATCTCGGCCCTCGGCTCTTCCACAGAGACCACGGGAAAGGGAATGCTTATAGACATATCCCGCACAAAGGAGGCAAAGGAGAGACTCTCAGGAGGTGAGAGCTTCCTCTCCGGTGACGGCGTGGGGTCCGAGGGAAGGCCCGTAGACTCCTCTGAGGAGAAATATCTCGGGTCCTCCTCTTCCCCCCACGAGTCCTCATCCTCGGTATCGGACATTAGCTCATGTAGCTGCGTCCGGTACCGGGCCCGGCTCGACGTCGAGGCACCGAGGTCTCGGTGTCGTCGAGCGGTGGACTCCCGCGCCGGCGGGGACGGAGCTCCCTCCATCGACGTCGACGGGGACTCCACCTGCGTGGCTGTCGAGACCGGCACCGCAAGCGGCGGCGGTGTCGACTGCCCCGGCGCCGGGCTAGAGCTCGCCGGCGCCACAGTCATCGGCGCCGAGGGCGCAAGCACCCCCGGCGCCGGCACAGCCTGGCGCATCAGCCCTTCCAGGATCCCCGGAAGGATGGCTCTGAGGCACTCGTCCAGGCCCGCTGCCGGGAAAGGCGGTGGGGCCGGTAAGGGTGTCGGTGCCGGAAGCTGCTGGGGGCCAGGAGACGGCACCGAGGTGCCGGAACCCCGACGCGTCGGTACCTCCACCACCGACGGAGATCTCTCCTCTCTGCGATGACGCTTCGGCGTCGACTCCTCTTCAGGGTGCACCGAGGGCTCCCGGTGACGGCGCTTCTTGTCTTTTTTCCGGTGCACGTCACCGGTGCCGGAGGGCATGGAGGAGGAGGAGGTCGATCCCCCTCGGTCTCGGGGTACCGGGTCCGACAGGGTTCGGTCCCGTGGCTCACGAGTTGAGGGAGTGACCGGGGCCGACTGCCCACGCGGTCTCTGTACCCCACTCTCGCCGGCGGACCGGCGGGCCGACGGGACCTGTTCTCCTGGGGTCGCTGCCATCGGTGCCGATGTCTCGGGCATCGATACCGGTACCGAAGAACCGGTCTTCGATACCGATGCCGTCGAGGTCGACGTCGAGGGGCCGGCGCAAGTTCCAAAAAGACGGTCCCGCAGAACTTGCCTCGCAACCTGAGTCCGTTTCCGGAGACCGAGACACAAAACACACGACTTGAGATTGTGCTCCGGCCCGAGGCACTGGAGGCACCAAGCGTGGGTGTCGGTCTGCGAGATCGGCCGGCCGCAGCGACCACACTTTTTAAAACCACTCGGGACCTTCGAGGACATCGACGGAAAAATCGCGTCGGCGAAGTCAAAGTCGGCAATGGTGGCTAAAATCACACCACGAAAACTGAAACCGACCGAGCGGCCACTAGGCCGCAACGAGGCGTCCCCGCTAGAAAGCGAGGGAAAAGAAGGAGCGCGTGCTCCACACGCGCAAAATTCTTTTTTTTTTTTTTAATAAAAGAGAAAGAAGAAGAAGAAGAGGCCGAACAGGCCAAAAGCGACGATCCGCGTAAACGCGGTCGAAAAAATCCGGCGGCTGAAACGAGAGAGAGGGGAAAACACAACTCTCTCAGTCGCGGAAAAAAAGTAACTGGCGGGAGCGGTCGCGCACGGGCGGGAAGACGGCCGCGCATGCGCGGTGGGCGTGCCCTGCGTGTCGACCGTCCCGCGAAGCTTATTTCCGGTTGGTGGGGGCTGCCGCGGACGTCACCCCAGTCGTGAGAACAAGCAGCCTGCTTGTCCTCGGAGAACATTCCTTGTATGTGTCCATGGAGGGGTTATTTCCACTGAGCTTAGCACCCCCAATAATTTTGAAAAGTTGGCTCCTATGCTGCCAGGTCATCGCTGCGCAAGCGATTTCCGGGGGTTTTCTTTTGCCCCGGAAATGGCACTCACTCGGAGCGGGACTACTGCCGGTGGCCGCATCAGGCCAGCAGTAGTCCCGAAAGAGCAAGCGTTAAGCCCGTGTTGGGTTTACTGCCGCTCTGTAAAAGGGCCCCTAATTGGCTCCTTCTCACTACCTCATGGCAATCTGCAGTTTTGTTTCCCTTCAAATTTCCCTACTGTAAAAGGCATCATATCCTTGAAACATGCTAACTCTTCACTACTGTATCAAATTATTTTAATTTGGAATTCTCTTCCAACAGAAGTTAGAGGTTTAACTGATTATCATTTAGACAAGCAGTCAAAACTTTTTTTTTTTTTAGGGAATACTGTATTGATTGTTACTATTATTTTTTTTTAATGATGTTCTTTCAAATTTTGATTAGTATTTTGTACTTTCTGGGGAAATTCTCAGTCCTTTTTTGTGTCACCCGCATTGAGCTGTCAAGTATCTGCGGGAAAGTAAAGTCTTATCTAAAATATCAAGGATTAAGAACAGAAGGCGCCATCAGTCCACCCAGGCAGATAAAACAGACTAAGGCAGAAACGCGTGGGTGTTGTCACAGGGCGGAGGTCATGCATGTGCTCAGAAAGGCCTTGTAGGCTTTTCCGAGCTCTAGGAGAGCTAATCTGTCCATGGCACCAATAGATGTGTGGCTGGCTTATTCTGCTTATTCACGTAGAAGTGTTGTAACATCTGTGTCTCATCTAAAATATCAATTTTCTGCCCACATATACATTCCAATAATGCTTACTCTCTCTGCAACTAGCAAGTAAGACAGAAAATACAGAAAGGCATGACTTACATGGAACGGAAGCAGAGATCAGCGCTCCCACCCAGCGGTCTCTGTGTTTATGCCTCTGATTTATGTACTGCAAAATACTAAGGAAGACAACAAAATGACTACAGAGTCACGTAGGGGTAAGAGCTCCATTCAATCACAGCCTGCATATACACAGATATATATTTATTTTACGTTATTTTACGTTGAATTGGCGCCGGGACCAGAGGCAGCAAGAGACAGTCTGCAGCCGCTCCGGGCAGGAAAGAGGGGGCTCTTTCCTGGCGCGAAAAAAAGTCACTAGACCACCAGGACAGTACAGTAAGGGGAGGGGAGGGGAGGACACCCCTAGGCCCGCCAGCCAGAATGACCGTTTGTACGCAAATCTGGACAAACGGGCAGGCTGGCAAAACCCACCCGGCTGCCCAGCCATGTCCTCAAAAGAGGACATGTCCAGGTAAAACTGGACATATGGTAACCCAATAAGTGGACAAGCCATCCCCTTCCTTTTTCTTATTATGCATTTTAGTATTTACAGTTGTAAAGTTTCTCTCTCCCCACAATCAGAACTACTCACACCCAGTCCTCATGCCACTCAAGCTTCCATATAATGTGCTTTCAACTTCAGAAGGTCTGCAAGAGCCATCAAACTAATACAGAAAATTTAAAGGTTTCTACCCCCTGAACAGCTTGGCATCTATGCTAAAGGGAAGAGCTTAGCACTACAGCTGAGCTGAAGTCAAATTCATATTAACATAGTAGATGACGGCAGAAAAAGATCTGCACGGTCCATCTAGTCTGCCCAACAAGGTAAACTCATATGTGCTATTTCTTGTGTATACCTTACCTTGATTTGTATCTGCCATTTTCAGGACACAGACCGTAGAAGTCTTGCCCAGAACTAGCCCCATTTTCAGACCGTAGAAGTCTTGCCCAGAACTAGCCCCACCACCCAAACACCAGCCCCGCCTCCCAATCTCGGCTAAGCTTCCGAGGATCCATTCCTTCTGCACAGGATTCCTTTATGTTTACCCCACGCATGCCTGAATTCCGCTACCGTTTTCATCTCCACCACCTCCCGCGGGAGGGCATTCCAAGCATCCACCACTCTCTCCGTGAAAAAATACTTCCTGACATTTTTCTTGAGTCTGCCCCCCCTTCACTCTCATATCATGTCCTCTCATTCTACTGCCCTCCCCCATCTCCGGAAAAGGTTCGTTTGCGGATTAATACCTTTCAAATAATTGAACGTCTGTATCATATCACTTCTGTTTCTCCTTTCCTCCAAGAGAAACAGGGGTGATATGATACAGACGTTCAAATATTTGAAAGGTCAAATTCAATCTTCAAAAGACTAATAAGCTTCTTTATCAGTCAGTTTTCCACTGTGGCCCTTGGGGATGAAGAAAAACAAAAAACATTATAAGCTTAAGAAACAAATAAATGGAGCGATACCTGTCCACAACAAGGTTTCCATCGTTTATTCGAATCCCTGTCCACATCTCCCAGAGTTCTGTGTCCGAAGGCCTTGTATAGGGGCCAAAGACTGCACCAATTCTGAAAAGGTGAGACAGAAGAGTCAGCAGGTGTTCCAACAAGATAGGAAGCGGGATTGGTGTGAAGAACGAGTCCTGGTCCCTGACTGGTGCAGAATGCACGACGTGAAAGCAGAAGTAATGAGGACGCCATTCAGCATGCTACCGCCAACATTTGTGAGAGCAGAAGAAGTCTGTGCCCTCTGAATTTCTGAAGTAAGAGTGTGGACAGAGATGATTTTTTTTTGGATGTTAAAGTTGATTGCGATTTATTTGTATTATTACAGATTGAGCTCCTGCTTTAAGTACGCCGCAAGTGCCTGAGGCAGAAGATGAATATTCATGAGAAAGATTTGAATGCACTCCTCTACTGCATGCAAATCTAATCTCATGAATATTCATTGTAGATATACTGAAAACCTGACTGGCTGGGGTGCCTCCAGGACCAGGTTTGGGAACCACTGGCCTAGGAGGTAAGAGCTCTCGTGTTATCTGTGCACTAACTGGTTAGCACAGGAACACCCACTCTCCACCCCTGACATACCCCCTCAAAAAAAATGTTCTGCATGGTTAGCACGTGAAGATTGGAAATCAGCACAGGATGCCCAAGTGCAACCTACAACCCTAAACACTTTACTGGTCAGGCTGAATGGATTATGTTAGGCTTTCTCTTGCCATCATTTACAACTACATTCCTCAAAATCTACTGACTTAAGCCATCCATCCCATACAGCCTTTTTCTGAAAACAGCACCCAAAACATGTCCCAGTTATACTTAAAACTAGAACTGCAGTTTGAATAAAAATTGTTAACTGTGATTAATTGGACAATTAAAGGTAACCCTCCACTGCCCCAGGTATATAATATGTAAACCACTTTGACTGTAACCATAAGTACATAAGTATTGCCATACTGGGAAAGACCAAAGGTCCATCAAGCCCAGCATCCTGTTTCCAACAGTGGCCAATCCAGATCACATATACCTGGCAAGATCCCCAAAAAGTATACTACCACAGAAAGGTAGTATATCAAATCCCATCCTTCCTCCCTCTCACTCCTAGATCCAACATCTCTCCCTTTTCTCTTCCTTCCCTCCCTCTCTCCTCTTCTCCCAGGTCCATTATCTTTCTTCCCTTCCATTGTTCTCTCCCTCCCTCCCTCCACCCCATGAGCAGCAACAGCACCACCAAGCTCTTCTTGTGGCTGCTGGAGCTCACCATCTCAGTCATAGCTTCCACTGGTGACCCTCCAGTTCTGCAGCTCACTCCCCTCCTGCCCCCCCTCGCTAGTCTACCATAAAAGGTGGTCTTCTGTTGGTCCCACAGCAGTGGCAGCGTTGCACATATACTGCCTGTGGCCTGCTCCAAAGCTGTCCCTCTGGCAAAGCAATCATTAATGCATTAATCGCAGAGTTAACTGCAGTTAACTTGTAGCCCTACTTAAAACTCTTTACATAAGATGCCACAGTGTGATCCTACGGGAGACTATTTCACAGTTTCATCACTTGGACCAAAAAGCTTCTAAATTAATTTATCCTTAAATTGATGTCACCTTTGTCTATTGATGCTAAGATTTTTATTTGCCTCTATGTACAACTCTTTAATGTTTACACACCCTTCCACATTTTACCCCCTTTTCTCACCTGTATCATCTGTAAGAGCTACAAAAAGCTATTCCATATAAACAAAAAGCAAAGAATGGGAGTCTGGTGTGAATCTCAGTACTCTCTCCTCTCCTTCTCATTTGGCCACTCGTGGGGGGAGGGGGGAGATTTTAAATCTAACCCAAACTCACCCTTTGGAGAATATGGGGTAGTTAATCAGCCTCGTTAGGATGGGAGACAGCACTCCGCTGTCTTTCAGCAACTGTTTGAGGAAAAGAGGGAAAAAGATAAAACATAGCAAACTGCTCAGCTCAGAAGGGAAGGGATTTTGAATTTAGATCACACCTTTTTTTCAGTTGTAATTCAAGGTGAGTTACATTCAAGATAAGTAGGTATTACCTAAGGCAATGGAGGGCGAACGGATTTGCCCATGATCACAAGAATCTCCAGTGGGATTTGAACCCTGGCTTCCCCAGTTCTCAGCCCGCTGCTATACCTTATTAGGTTCCCTCTCAGATGTACCTGAAATGAATTCCAATCCCCTTAGTCACTGTTGGCAGATCATAACTATTTGGAATCCCCAGTCTGGCCAGCTGCACTCCTCTTCAGGGCTCATCGCCACCCTCTGCACCCATGGAGCTCTCCTAGCTGTCAGCCATACAAGCTTGACCAAGAAATGTTATGTGTTGAGGCTCCCCATGAAAGCGCATACACTAATTACTAACCAAGTCAGATGGAGAAGGAATACACTGGGAAGCTGAAGGTAGAAGACAAAAATCTGCGACACCAAAAAGTGGCACAATACTTCAGAGTCTGTCCCTCTAGATACAAAGACTCACTTCAAGAACTGTATGACCCAGGGGGCATTGGTGTGCTGGAGCAGGCTCTCACAGGCTCTCGAGAGCCGTTTGTTAAGTTTTTAAGAATTTTGGGAGCCGGTTCTCCATGGCTACTTTAACAAATGGATCCCAAAATGTGGGCTTGGGCCCCTCCTGAATTCTCTTTTACTTTGCTGGCGACAGAGAGCCCCCTGTTAACAATTTACCAGCACACCCGTGGGGCTAGCACATGGATACACAGCCTGCAACTTTTAGGACTGGATGATTCATGCAATGGGCATAGGAATATAGGGGACAGATGTTCAGCCAATGGTGGTCAGCATTTTTTTTTTTAGCCACCAGCGGGACCGTCCTTCCATGTTAAACTGTACAGCGCTGCGTAACCCTAGTAGCGCTTGAGAAATGTTAAGTAGTAGTAGTAGTGGTTTATGCAGCTGCGCTCTCTCTTATGTGGTTAATGCGATATTCAGCACTTCACATAAGCAACACCGCAAAAAGATAGGACTGACTTTTATGCAGTCTGATACGGCTGCTAAAAACTTAAACATAAGTGCAGACTCCGCCCCTTAACCGTCCACAAAATAGAGTTTGAATTTAGCAGTCAGTGGCAGAAACCCGTTAAGTGCTGCTGAGCATCAGCAGAGAGCCCTGCACAGGAGCCGTTTCTGGCTGGTTCAGTCACTGACTATCAACCCCCATAAAGTCTAAGCCTCTGTGACTGACTGGCTCTTGGACTAGCACAAGGAAACAGAACATTTCCTCTGTAGGTCACAAGCAACTACACAAGCAACTACATAGTTACACAAGGTTTCTAGCACATGGTCTGTACTTTGATAAGAAAAAGGCTGCAACTCAAGAGTGTAAGCAAGGAAAGGGTCATGTTCCTGTACAAAAGGATGATCTGTGTCTTGCATATTAATCCAGTAATGCATAAAGGAGCAGCCCTGTGATTATGTCCTGGCCCAACACCCATCTGATTCAGCAAAAATAAAGCCCGTGCCAGCTGCATACCTTTTGAAGAAGCCTGGGTTGATATATTTCGGGGAAAATACCTAAAGCGATTGAAAGACAAAATCAGATGTAAAAACAGCCCTAAATCACTTAACATTCCTGCACTTCACTAGCACATACACAAATAAGGTCTGTCTCCGAGGCAGCCCCAGGCAGGACAATTCCAATATTAGAGCTCCTCAAAGCAGCAGGCCATTAGTCGTAAGCTCGAAGGGACCGATATTTAAAATGGATTTTAAATGGCAAGAAAAGGCTTCTAGCTGTTTCACCTGTCCGGGGCTAACTGGGCAAATTCAAGAGAACTTGACCAGTGACACTGATAATGTCCAGTTAGCACCAGAGCCAAAACCAGCTATTTTGGAGGCATTCCAGGGGGCAGAGTCAGCACTTAACTGGCTAAGGTAACCATATAAACAGGACCACATAAAAGTCAGTTCTATTTTCATGCGGTTAACCACAGCCGGTTAAGTGCTGAATATTGCACTTTACCAGCATTGTTTTTGCTGTCCCTTTGTATCTGGAAATTCAATGCCAGAGCCCTGATGGCCTTGCATTGAATTTCTGGAAGCAACGCCAGCAAAAATGCTGACTACTGCTGGTTGAATATTGGGCCCACAGTTGTTTCCTTTAAGCAGTCCATAATAAAAGCATTCTCCCCCCGAAGATGACATTTTTCATTTAACCGGGTGAAAAATCATCATCAGACTTTAGCTAGGAGGAGACATTCATAGGGCAATGGTTTAAAAGTTAGCAGAGGAAAACAGTACCCACACACCCAACATTAGGGGCGTAGCCAGACCTTGAGGTGGGAGCAGGGCCGCTGAGAGACTGAGCCGGGCCCGGGGCAAGGCCGCCCCCAGGGCCCCCTCCAATCGCTACCACTGTCGCTTCCCTCTCTTGCTCTCAGGCCGCTGGCGCTGCAGTCCCCGGTCTCACCTGCCTGCCCTCGGCTCCGTTGACAGCCCCCCACCGTCCGCCACCGGGCCCCCCCTGCATTCAAATCGGCAGCACCTCACCTCCGTGTGAAAAGCGGCAGGATTGCCTCCCTTCGGGCCCTCCCTCACTGTGCCCTGCCCTCGTGGAAACAGGACAATATATCAGACGAGGGCGGGACACAGTGAGGGAGGGCCCGAAGGGAGGTGATCCTGCCGCTTTCACACAGAGGCGAGGCGCTGCCGATTTGAATGCAGGGGGCCCGGTGGCGGATGGAGGGGGGCTGTCAACGGAGCCGAGGGCGGGCAGGTGAGACCGGGAACTGCTGCGCCGGCAGCCTGGGAGCAGGAGGAGAGAGATCCCAGCGCCAGGCCCCCCTTGGAGGCCCAGGGAATTTTGTCCCCCCCTGCCCCCTCTCTCAGCGGCCCTGGGTGGGAGGGGGCACATTTTGGTCGCTGCAGTTGAGTGATTTGCAGAACTTCAATCAGTGACAACTACGGCTACTGCTGTCACCGAGATCAGTCAAACCCAGGGCAAACCTCCGCTGCAGCAGAGACCAGCTAACCAGGGTAGGGAGAGAATACAGGGTAGGGAGAGAATACAAGGAAAGTGTAATTGTTGTGATTAGGATTTTAGAGGAAATCTCAAGGGCAGACGTTTAATGCATTAATCTGTACTTACAGATGTCTGAATCCCGTAATGAGTTTGGAAAATATTAGAATGTTATTCAAACTGTTTTAGACTGTGGTAGGGAATGCCAAAATAATCTCTGTATACCACTGACATGTTATCATCCTATATAATAAAACTCACCCTCAACGTTCTGAGGACACTGACGTCACTGTCAGTTCATCCGGGCACTTCCTTCCGGTTCGAAGGGTTCGTGGTGGTGAAGCCACCGAAATTACTGTGTTGGGGCCCCGCCCTCGCGTCAAACGTGATGACGTCGAGGGCGGAGCAATGGCGTCAGTGGCTTCACAACCGACTCAGCACATTGAAGGTGGCGTTGGCGTGCGTTGACGAGGTCCGCAACAATGGCGGTCAGTGCCTTCACAACGCTGAAGGGGTGAGCAGGGGGGGGTGTTCGGGAGGAAAACCTTGCTAGCGCCCGTTTCATTTGCGCCTGAAACGGGCATGTTTTACTAGTTATTTATAAAGCAAAATAAATAGTTACCTCCATTAGATAAACAGAGGCTGCTGATTGTGATGTGTCCAGTCTTGTTGTAGTCAAACCTAGAAAGGGATTAAAAGAGAAATCAGATTGTCATCGCTAGTGAAATAATCCTCAACACAAGTTAAAAAGAATGAAGAGGACAGAAATGTGTATTAAGTGATTATGGGTAGATGTCCTAAGGTGATGACATACTGGCTCATTTCAATACATGAAGTGGGAGTTTTGCTTTTTATATCCCATCACATAACATAATGAGACCTCCTGTCCTCCGTTCATCTGCACATTCTCTCCTCCCATCATTTCTCCACCACTTCCTCCATAAGAACATAAGCATGGCCATACTGGAATAAATCATAGGTCCATCAAGCCCAGCATCATGTTTCCAACAGTGGCCAATCCAGGTTACAAGTATCTGGCAAGATCCCAAAACAGTACAATACATTTTATGCTGCTTATCCTAGAAATATTCAAAAAGTAAGAAAAATGGCAATGCTCCACCCTATTAAACTTGTAAAAATACACAACCGTAGATAGGCAGAGCAATTTACTGCAACAATGATAAATTTATTTATTAATAAAGGGGCATCTCATACTGTCACATAGACACAGTGTCATGCTTATATCCAGCTTTTACAATTTATTTATTTTATTTTATTTATTGCATTTGTATCCCACATTATCCCACCTCTTTGCAGGCTCAATGTGGCTTACAATAAATCGATCTTGGTGGTGATAGATTAGAACGTAGTCACATTGTTACATAAAGATGTTGAATAATGTATTAGAGTTTAAAGCAAGCAGATATTATAAGAATAGATCTGAGTAAAGATGTGGGAGATGTATACATTTGTAATTGATATTCTGTATGGTATGCCTTTTTAAAAAGATGGGTCTTCAGTGTGTTCGAAAATTTGTTAATTCGTAGATCCCTCTTAGGTTTTGCGGCAGTGCGTTCCATAGCTTGGCACTCAAGTAGGTGAAGTTTGCTGCATGTGTAAGTTTGTATTTTAGACTTTTGCAGCTTGGGAGATGAAGATTAAGGAACGTGCGGGCTGATCTTTTGGCGTTCCTTGTCAGTAAGTCTATCAGGTTTGACATATACGCTGGGGCGTCTCCATGGATGATTTTGTGAACTAGTGTACAAATCTTAAACGTAATGCGTTCTTTGAGTGGGAGCCAGTGTAGCCTTGCTCGCAATGGTTTAGCACTTTCATATTTTGCTTTTCCGAATATAAGTCTGGCTGCTGTGTTCTGGGCTGTTTGGAGTTTCTTGATTGATTGTTCTTTGCAGCCAGCGTATAGTGCATTACAGTAGTCCAGGTGGCTGAGCACCATTGATTGTACCAAGTTACGGAAGACTGTCATTGGGAAGTACTGTTTTACTCTTTTTAATTTCCACATTGAGTGGAACATCTTCTTGGTTGTGTTGTTCGTATGACTCTCAAGTGTTAGATGACGGTCGATGGTCACTCCTAGGATTTTTAAGGTGTCCGATATAGGGAGTGTCAGATTTGGTGTGTTTACGGTGGTGAATTTGTTCATATTGTGTTGAGAAGTGAGTATTAAGCATTGGGTTTTTTCTGCATTGAGTTTGAGCTTGAATGCATCCGCCCATGAGTGCATGATGTGTAGACTTTGGTTGATATCGTTGGAGATTTCTTGTAGATCCTGTTTGAATGGGATGTAAATCGTTATGTCGTCTGCGTATATATATGGGTTGAGGTGTTGGTTGGATAGTAGTTTAGCCAGAGGTATCATCATTAGATTGAATAAAGTCGGCGAGAGGGGGGATCCCTGTGGAACGCCACATTCAGGTGTCCATGTGGCAGATGTAGTCGAGTTGGATATCACTTGGTACGATCTTGTGGTGAGGAATCCTTTAAACCAGTTAAGAACATTGCCTCTGATTCCGAAGTATTCGAGGAGATGTAGTACAATGCTGTGGTCGACCATATCGAAAGCGCTGGACATGTCGAATTGTAGAAGTAGTAAGTTATTGCCAGTAGCGATTAGTTGTCTAAATTTGCACACGAGAATGACTAGTACTGTTTCAGTACTGTGGTTAGCACGAAAACCTGATTGGGAATCATGGAGTATTGAGAACTTATTTAAGTAATCAGTTAGTTGTTTGGTTACCATTCCTTCCGTTAGTTTGGTTAATAGGGGGATAGATGCTACTGGTCTGTAGTTAGTAAGTTCGCTAGCATTTTTCTTTGCATCTTTGGGTATGGGTGTGAGTAGGATATTTCCTTTCTCCTTTGGGAAGAAACCATTTTGTAGCATGTAGTTCAGATGTTCTGTGAGGTCTGCTATAAATTGTTGAGGAGCGAATGTTATGAGGTTGTTGGGACATATGTCTAATTTACAGTGAGATTTGGCATCTCTCGAGCGTTTGGGAGATGCTGCCTTCTGATACTGTCTCGAAGTTTGTCCAAGTTCTGTCCGCAGGGTATACGCCAGAGTCTGGGTCTAGGCAGTCGAGGATTGTGGTGTAGTCGATGGTGCTGCTAGGTATTTGTCGTCGTAGTTTTACGATTTTCTCATTGAAGTATTTCGTGAGGCTGTCTGCTGTTGGTGTCTCTGTATTGTTAGATGTGACCGGTGTGGTGTCTAGTAATTTGTTCACTAGTTGGAAGAGTTTGTGTGTGTCTTTGTAATTTGGTCCGATTATGGTTTTGTAGTAAGTTCTTTTAGTTTGTCTTATGGTGTATTTGTATTTCCTATGTAATTGTTTCCAGGCTTCGTATGTGGAGTTGTTTTTTTTGTTTGTTCCATGCTCGTTCCAGTCTTCTAACTTGTGTTTTAAGCTTTTTCAGGTCTTCGTTAAACCATGGTAGTGAATTCTTTCTATGTGAGGTTCTGGTTTGGATCGGGGCTATGTCATCTAGTATGTGCTTGCATCTTTTATCCCATTCTTGGAAAAATTGGTGTGTATCAGTTTTTGTAGTCCATTCATTATCGTAGATCTGTTGCTGGGTCTATTCTTCCTCTTGTGGTGTAGGTTTTTCGTATTTGTTTATTGGGTGAGTCTTTCTTTCGCCATTGGAGGCAGAGTTTTGCTTTGTGGTGGTCGGACCACGGTGTAGGTGTCCACTTTGTGTTAGTTTGTATGAGGTTTAAATCGGGATCAAATTTGTGTGTGATGATGTCTAATGTGTGTCCTTTTTTGTGGGTTGGTTGCGCGTTTGGCTTGTGGAGATCCCATAGTTGTAGAAACTCTTCACATTCTTGGGTGCTAGTTGAAGTGGGGTCTTCAAGGTGTAAGTTGATATCCCCTATGATGATAAGATTTGAGGTGGAGACACGCGTATTTGAAATAAAGTCCATGAAGTGTGTTTGGGAATCTTTCCAGTTGCCTGGTGGTCTATAGAGCAGTACTGCATTAAGGTGTTCTTGTAGGTATGGGTGATTGATTCTGACCGAGGCAATTTCAAGCTGAGGCGTGATGGATTCAGCTGTGGTTGTGATAGTGAATTAGGATTTGTATATTATAGCTAGACCCCCTCCTCTTTTTCCATTTCTTGTCCAGTGGATGATTTTGTATCCTGGTGGGCATAGATCTAAGATTATGGTGACTTTGAGATCGTGGATCCATGTTTCGGTTATGAATAGGAGGTCAAGATTGTCTGTTGTGATCCAGTCTGTTAAAGTTGCTGTCTTGCTGACAACCGATCTTGCGTTTGTGTATCCTATTTGGATTGGTGTATAGGATTCGGCGTTAGGTGAGTGCATGTTGATTCTTAGTAATTGTCTGTTGCCTTGGTATTTGGTTTTATGTCATGTCCTTTCTTCCCTTTCTGTCGGTTATTTCCGTGTGTGTTTGTTTTCCCTTTTAGTTGGTTGTTATCTTTTAGGTCTGGTGGGTTGTGATTGAGTTGTTTGTGAGGTAATTGTGACTCTGTATAATCATAGACTGCCCCCGACCACCAGTAGTGCACACTATTTGCTTATGGTGAATCACCTATTCCTGTATTTAAATATCGTTGTGCTCACATCAAATCATTTTTTAAAATTTTTCATGCACTACTGTTGAAATTCTAAAAATAAAAAAAGCTTTGCCACTGTAGCACTGTTGCTGTAAACTTGATTATGATGCAAATAATCGTCGTATCTTAATGTTACTGGAAGCTGCAAGCCACATTTTGATGACCTTAAATCTTTTGCGCTTCCAGGGTTTCGCTTGTCAACTTTGATTCTATTTCCGGAATCTTTGCCAGCCAGAGATAGAATCAAAGTTGACAAGCGAAACCCTGGAAGCGCAAAAGATTTAAGATCATCAAAATGTGGCTTGCAGCTCCCAGTAACATTAAGATAAGTCAATTATTTGCATCATAATCAAGTTACAGCAACAGTGCTACAGTGGCAAAGCTTTTTTTATTTTTAGAATTTCAACAGTAGCGCACGAAAAATTAAAAAAATAATTTGATGTGAGCACAACGATATTTAAATACAGGAATAGGTGATTCACCATAAGCAAATAGTGTGCATTACTGGTGGTCGGGGGCAGTCAATGATTATACAGAGTCACAATTGTAAAAGCTGGATATAAGCATGACACAGTGTGTCTATGTGACAGTATGAGATGCCCCTTTATTAATAAATAATTTATCATTGCTGCAGTGAATTGCTCTGCCTACCTACAGTTGTGTATCCTAGAAATAAGCAGTGGATTTTCCCCAAGGCCATCTTAATAACAGTTTATGGACTTTTCTTTTAGGAAGTTATCCAAAACTTCTAAGCTAACTGCTTTTACCACATTCTCTGGCAACAAATCCCAGAGTTTAATTACATGTTAAGTAAAGAAACATGTTCTCCGATTTTGGGGAAAGATTTTTGTTTCCTCACCACAATGGCAGAGTCACTAACTCTCCCCTCCCTTAGGTACAGACCCTGACTGCGCTGCTCCTGTGCTTCTGGGAGCGACAAAAAGCTTCACTAACTTTAACCTCTAAATGACACTTTTCCCACAATCCCTGCATATGTATTGTGACTGAGGATGAAGGATGTTTACTCTGGAAAGGTGATTGATGGGTCTCTAATAAGAACTGGATTAGGGTGTCAAAAACAATATGTCCAGAACTGGCTCAGCCTTTGTACATGCTTGAAAAATTAAGGGCCCAATATTTAAAAAAAAAAAAACTACAAAGACTGAGCTCTCAAATTTGAGCCTATTTTCAACTGAATATGTGTCTTAATTTAGGAGCTTAAAAGTTATGTTATGCGTATAGATATTAGGCCTGCCATTCATTTGCCTAAAGCCTAGTGCTGAAAACCAGTGCTAAGCTACTACCTATGTTTCCCTGCCCTAAATCCACCATTCTAGCTACCTTTTTTATGCTCCTAAAATTAGGATTTCAGTGAAATTTTGAGTTGACGGTTATGCACTCAGCCCTAGTAAGTTTTCAAAGAGGACAACTTATTAGGTCCAAAGTTCAATCTCTCTATAACAAGTGAAATGACAACTCTCCTCCACACAGTAGGATAGAACTGAACTGGAACAGGCTGTCCCTTCTGACATGAAGTTACACAGTCACCCTGCTGGGGGGGGGGGGGGTGGGGTGACAAAGGTACTCTAACCTGTGTTAATGCAACTAATATTCAGTCATGTTTTTGTGTGTCCAACATATCCTGTGAACTCTTCATTACGTAAGATCAACTGATAAACATATAATCAGACACCCAGATAACCCTTTGGGACACATTAACAATTCCAGGGTGTTTCTATGTTATTTTTTTTAAGATCTTAATGCAAATCATACAAGGAAATTTACTTGCACTTAATTCAAAATGCACATAAAATCCTACAGCCATACTCAAGCAACTCTAAGCAACAGCCATTAGGACAAGCATTCTTCTTTTATTGATGCACTTCTCCATATACTGAATGTTACGAAACACCTAGCCACCCGCCTGAGGTTGCCCCACGGCCACTTTTTTTTTTTTTTTAGTTACATTTGTACCCCGCACTTTCCCACTCATGGCAGGCTCAATGCAGCTTACAGGTACTTATTTGTACCTGGGGCAATGGAGGGTTAAAGTGACTTGCCCAGAGTCACTTAGAGGGTCTATCCCCAACACAGCTCAGGTCCACCTGCACCTGCTGCTTGTGCTCTACACTAGCACCCTCCTCCCACCGACTGGGTCACAACCGCCTCTGGGTGAGTCCCCAAGCTGTCAAATTATCCCCAGTGATTTCTAGGTTACTGGGGCCACGCTCCCAGTGGTCCCAGAGTTCCCAGAAAGCACTCACAGACCCAACACACAAACCACCAGGATTCTTTATCAGTCCAAACAGGGCGAACAAACAATTATGTTTATTCTCATAAAAATATTGAAGGATGCCAAAGTTTCCTGCTTGTGGCACTAACCTGTGGAGTAGCTCCTGAGCCACTGTGTCCCCATAGTCATGAGACAAGAGGTTCACTTTCTGGTTCTGAAGACCCAGATGCCCCAGTAGAGCTTCTACGATTCTGGCCTGCTCAAAGATAGAATAGTTGTGCATCTTCTGTAAAAGGAAAATAATGAAAACAAACACAGATGCAATCTTACTGGCTGCAGGTTTCTTAATCCTCATCAGAATAAGAGGTATCAGCCCACTAGATGCAGCCCAAAACCAAGCTTTCAGGCTCGATTAGTATGCGGGTATTAAACAACCCTGGAGTAGATGGTTTTTTTGCTCTTCAGGACCATGGCACTGAAAGATAGCATGCATGGCTGTCCTGAAATTCTGCACAACTGGTCAGTAGAGAAAGCTCTAGTGAGGGCATGGAAAGACAGAGGGGATACCACTTGTAGGCAAAGCTTGCTGGGAGGTGTAGTCCAAAAGGAATATGGCCTAGTGAGCCAGTAAAAGTTATTAGGAAATTGAGTATTGAATAAAGTAATGGAGAAAAAGCAATAAGCTTACAGAAAAGAAATCAGAAAGACAGCGGCTGGAACTGTATCATTTTAAGAGCCCAGGCTAAGATCATAAACGTACCACTAGACTGAGCCAGAATTTCATTTTAAGAAACCTGGAGGCAATCTTTCCTCACAGTTTGGAAGTATGCTAGCTCCTATTTCTGGAATGTCTTGATGACAGACTACGGAAATGAGCGGTGAACTGTAAATACAGAACTTTTAAGTGAAAATAGAGAGCAATACTGTGCCTGTATTTCATGCCTCATCTCCATACCTTGGAACTCTTAAGGGGGAATCGAGGATGTCAATTAAATCTCTGGGAGGCCCCAGCCCTCCTCCTTCACTGCAGGCTATTTGGGATGGGAAGAGGAAGGCTGAATTAGAGAGCAGTAGTAGCTCTTTTTCCTCTCTGCTCATGCCAGCTTCAGCCCCTCCACTCTCGCTCAATGCATGATGGGAGAGGAGGGCCCAGATTAAGAAGCAGAATGGTTCTGGCCTTCTGTGATTTATCTGCTCCAGCCTCATCCCCTCCCCTCCTGTTCCTTTCAGACTGCCTGGAAGGGAAAGAGCTGGAGCAGAAAGCTGTTGAGTGATATTCCTCGTTGGAGTTTTGTATGTCCATGCCGGGGAGGGGGGGGGCTAATGTCAGGGAGGCAGGGTTGCCAGATGGAAAAAATTTTCCCCTCCCAAAACCGCACAAAGTCAAACCCCGCCTCTGACATCATTAACCCCGCCTCCGACGTCGCCTCCAACGTCAGCAGCCTGCCTCCGCGGGGCTTCTATTGGTCCAAATTGGACCAATAAAAAAAACACGCCCAACCCGCAATGCGGCCGCAAAAAAGCCGCCCAATTTCCCGCAACCATCAAAGATTGCCCGCAGCCGGTCACGGGAAACCCGCAGCTCTGATGGAGAAATGTGTGTATGGTGGGAGGGAATGAAGAGAGAAAGCTAATGTGAACAAAACACAAAAATTCCTTAACTCAAACATCTTTGAATTTTGTTTCTTACTGAGGAGCACTTTGGAGCCTATTTATTAAAGCACATTAAGCTTTTCCACATGAACTGCAAAACTGGCAGATAACGCAAAATTGTGTGGTAGCCTGTTCACATGTACAAATTCTATATTGTGTGACTTATTTTGCACGTGCAAACCCAATCATATTCTGCATTTCTGCGCAAAACTCAATTAGTTAACAAGTCAATCAGTGCTGATAATTGCCACTTAACAAGCAATTGGCATTAACACTGCCATTAATTAGAATTTACACACAGAACTGTCCAAGCATATTCTATAATGTGATGCGTGTAACTTCTAAGACACAGTTGAAAAGGGGGCATGGCCATGGGCATGGAATGGGTGTTTCCAAAATCTATGCACGTAGTTATATAATACACCCGGTCCGTGCCTAATTTAGGCATCTGCATTTACGCCAAGTAAAACTTGGTGTAACTGCCCGCAACTAAATTTAGTCACATTGAAGGGCGCACAGCATATTCTATAAACTACATGGAAATTCAGGTTTGTTCTATAAAGTACACCTTAATTTTTCCGTATTTTATAGAATATGCCTAGGCGTATTTCGTTTCAGTGCCGATGTTTTAGGCGTAATATATAGAATCTAGTTCTTAATGTCCTTTAGTAAAAGGACCCTTAGCTGGGGAGAGGAATTAAACTCAGCAAGGATTTCTGACCAACTCCAAAATCTAGCCATGGAGACCATTCAATATCAACTTATTATCTACATAAATGCTTCTGGTTCTGTATAGTATTTTTAGCTTATGAATTTTCAAGTGAGCTAAATCTAAACAAAAGCATCTTAAAGACTAATTGTTTCCAGCATTCTGTACATTCTCTATGCCAGCTACAAAAAAGTCGTAGCATTTCAGGATTAGCCCATTTCAAATCAGGAAAATTTTTTAAAACCAGTGTTTAATGAATTATCTGTACATTTTCTGAATCATTTGCACGTTGCTAAGTTGTTCTCTGATGGCTAAAATCCACTGATTAGGTTAGTGGAAGGGACTATTTTTCTTTTAAATAGTATTTGCCGATATACATAACTTGTTTCAGACATGCATGAGAAGTGTATAATCAGGTATATGAAAAATGGCGCATTCTGGGGGGACAATGGGTGATCAATATACCCCTTCACTCCCTCAAGCTTTTACGTCTCCACTCCATGCCCATCTCCTCCTTCCTACCAGAAGGCAGCAGGAGAGCAACCTTGCCTTCTAATCTGCTGCTCTTTCCTCTTTCCATTTCTATCTGACATCAGTGTGAAAGTGCACGGCTAATAGAGACAGATACAACTAGCAGAACTGCTCATATGCCCCCTGCCTGGAAGAGGGGAGACCATCACAACCTGGCCGATCCCCGCAACTATGAGATGGGAATTTTGCTGCTGCAAGTGGGCCTACCACAGGCCTCTTCCTTCTCCTCACAGCGGAGGGCATGTAACACTTGCTGCAATTTGTAGCCCATCACATGTTAGTACGTATGTGAAAAGTTCAGAAGGCATCTACTTTATAAGGGCCAAGTCAAGATGATTTTGTATAGTAAAAATATATACTATATATATCTAAATAATCAGACCACCAGAAGGTGGGCACCACATAACGTCATTATAGACATTTAGGGGGAAATTCTATAAATGATGCTCCAAATTAGGCGCAGAATGGTATTCTATAGTGGAAGTTCCGAGATCTGCGTTCAACTTTAGGCATGAGGAGTTGTACCAACTGAAACCAGGTGTAAATCCTGGTTTGCAAGAGATTCCCCCCCCCCCCCCCCCACACACACCAAATTCTATAACTGCACGCATTTTAAGGGAACGCCCCTGGCACACCCACGCACCTCCCAAGGCCACACCCTTTTTGCAGATTAATGTGGAAACATTTGCGCATTATTCTATAAACTGCTGAGTGTTTTTAAGTCGATCTGCCATTTCTGCCACATTTTGGCATCTTGCAGCCGTTAGAACGCTTTTTTTTTTGTTCCAACAATTCGACGCCATATAAAGAACTTCCCCCATAATCTTCAGTGATCCATTGAAACACAGGAAGATGAAGGATGTGGATTAAAATAGTTGATTTGATTTTTTTTTATTTCTCCACAAGATATTATCCCTGAGGCAGCCTGGCAAAACATACCATCGTGTCTGATTACTGGTCCTGGAATTCTGAACATTGACAAGAGTTGTGCCCAAGATAAGGTTTCTAAAAGTGGACCAATGAAGAATATACAGTGTTGGTGTCTATAATGTCATTACCTAATGGGTCCATGGAAGTGGTACCCCTTGTGCTTATCGTTTAATAAAGAGGTTGTGCTCCATCATCCTGGGACAGTGCTTTGTCACATTCCCACCTTTTTCTTTTTGTCTTTCTGGTTGCTTTCCGTGGGAGTGGACTGGTTTCTTTTGGTAGCTTTTGTATTACTTGATGCCCACATTCTGACGGCCTGATTTTATATATGTAAATAGATTTTGTATTGGGTTAGAAACAGAGAAAAATATAGGCAACTAAAGACTATATGGCCTGTCTAGTCTGCCCATCCATGTCATCTACTCTCCCCCCATCACTCCCTTAGAGATCCTACATACTTGTCTCAAGCTCTCTTGAATTCAGATACTGTTTTCACCTCCGACACTTTTACCAGGAGGCCGTTCTATGAATTCATCACCCTTTCTGTGAAGAAATATTTCCTCAGATCACTTCCGAGTCTATCCTCTTTCACCTTCATCCTATGCCCCCTCATTCCAGGGCTTCCTTTCAGTTGAAAGACTCGCCTCCTGTGCACTTATGCCATGTATGTATTTAAATTTCTCTATCATATCTCCCCTCTCCCGCCTTTCTTCCAAAGCATATATATTGAGATCTTTAAGTCTGTCCCCATATGCTTTATGACTAAGACCACTGACCATTTCAGCACATGCGCGTAATATGGAAGCCGATTGGCATGTGACCAAGGGGCAGTAAATTTGAAATCTCGTTGGTTAACTGCCATAGGCAGAAGAAGCGAAAGAATGTTGTTAGAGTGTACACTGGAGTCGTCATCGTCACGCAACTGTAAGACTAACACTGGCTGAACGAATAGAAGTTCTTAAAAAATTAGAAAACAAACAAAGTCAAGCATCTATTGCTAAAGAATATGGTGTAAATCCCAGTCAAATTTCACGTATCTTGAAGCAGAAAGACCAGCTTCTGGAAGACTGGCAAAACAATACAAATCCACAACGGAAACGAAAATGGGCAGGAAAAGCTGAGGAGGTAGAAGATGCTCTTCTTTGGTGGTTTTCTCAAGTCAGGAGCAGTTTCCTGTCAGTGGTCCACTGCTTATGGAGAAAGCAAATCAATTAGGTGAAAGTCTTGGACTAACTGAATTCAAAGCCACTGTTGGATGGTTGGAACAATGGAAGGAGAGGAACAACATAAAATTCAAGAAACAGCATGGTGAAAAACAAGACGCTGATGACTTTGGTGCTAAAAATTGGGTTGTTTCAGTTCATCCTACCATCTTGAACGAGTTTGATGAAACAGTCTCTACTGGCGAGCGATTACTGATGGAACACTTGCATTCAAACAAGTCGAAACTACAGGAAGTAAAACGTCGAAGGACCAACTGACGATCCTCCTTTCCTGCAATATGGATGGGAGAGAGAAGTTGGAACCACTCGTCAATGGAAAGAGCAAACAGCCTCATTGCTTCAAGAATGTTAAGCGACTTCCTGTGTCATTCGAGGCTAACGCAAATTCATGGATGACTGGGAAAATTTGGAGGCAGTGGCTAAAGAAGTTAGACACTAGAATGCGGGCACAAAAGCGTCAGATTTTGTTGCTTTGTGATAATTGTGCTGCACACAGTGATGATGTCAGGCTGTCTAACATCGTCTTCCTGCCACCAAACACTACCTCTCTGATCCAACCTATGAATCAGGGTATAAGGAGAAATTAGATCTTACCTGCTAATTTGCTTTCTTTTAGTCCCTCCGGACCGGACCACCTGCTGGTAGGCGTGCACAACCCATCAGTCCAATCCTGGTCCGGTACGGAGGGACGCTAAGGAATAGCCAATTTCAAATAACATTATCGGGCTCTTGTGCTACGTCGTCTGATGAGCGTTATGGATGACCAGACTGGCAAGGATAAACGTGCTGTTGAACTAGCTCGTAATCTAACACTGTTGGATTCCCTACATATGCAGAAAGAAGCCTGGAATCATGTTACACAGGCAACCATTGTGAACTGCTACAAGCGGGCAAGCTTTGTTAGGGATGTGGAGAGGGATGAAACAGATGCAGCTGTTGCAAACACATCAGATGAACAGGCTATTGACATCCCAGCCGGTGTTACTGAAGAGGAGTTTCATCACTACGTAGCTGTTGATTACAATCTAAAAACAGCTGACGACAGCACTGATGTCCAGATATGCACCTACACGCAGGCAACGGCTGATGATGAAACAGATGATAAAATGAGCAGCGAGGCACATGCTGACAAAATTCAACAACCTCCTGTCATTTTTGCAAGAGCGCTGGAGAGTCTCAACACCATGCGGGCCTATCTGGAGGCCACTGCATGTCAGTGCTATGACAGTTTTTACCGTCTGACAGACGTAGTCTATGGAACTCACAGACACAAGAGTGTACAGAGGACTATGACTGAATACTTCAAGTAAGCCTAACGTCAGTTAATGGAGACTGTATAACATCAGTTAACGGAGACTGTATACTGTACATATAATAAACAGTACTGTACATATGTTTATCAGATGTCAAGCTTCTTTGGGTCACAACGGTTAAGTGTACGTTCCGGTTAACTGCATGTATTTCTTTGGTCCCAGGCCCTTGCACTTAAGCGGATTGCACAGTATATACATGTACATATATACACAAAATACATCCTGTCTAGAAATGCTTACATACAGCACTCATGTAAGTCTATGCCACCTTGTCAACACACATACTAGACACATGTATTTAACTGTCCAATTTTACAGGATCCCATTCTGATTGTAAAACATGTTTAATAAAATGAATCAAAAATAATGAATATAGATGGTGTGATTAAGGATCCTTTTGGTACTATGTACAGCGAATGCTACATACCTGTAGAAGGTATTCTCCGAGGACAGCAGGCTGATTGTTCTCACTGATGGGTGACGTCCACGGCAGCCCCTCCAATCGGAAACTTCACTAGCAAAGTCCTTTGCTAGCCCTCGCGCGCCCGCGCGCACCGCGCATGCGCGGCCGTCTTCCCGCCCGAAACCGGCTCGAGCCGGCCAGTCCAGTATGTAGCAAGACAATACACTTCAAGGGAAGACACAACTCCAAAGGGGAGGCGGGCGGGTTTGTGAGAACAATCAGCCTGCTGTCCTCGGAGAATACCTTCTACAGGTATGTAGCATTCGCTTTCTCCGAGGACAAGCAGGCTGCTTGTTCTCACTGATGGGGTATCCCTAGCCCCCAGGCTCACTCAAAACAACAACATTGGTCAATTGGGCCTCGCAACGGCGAGGACATAACTGAGATTGACCTAAAAAATTTACCAACTAACTGAGAGTGTAGCCTGGAACAGAACAAACAGGGCCCTCGGGGGGTGGAGTTGGATCCTAAAGCCCAAACAGGTTCTGAAGAACTGACTGCCCGAACCGACTGTCACGTCGGGTATCCTGCTGCAGACAGTAATGAGATGTGAATGTGTGGACAGATGACCACGTCGCAGCTTTGCAAATTTCCTCCATGGTGGCTGACTTCAAGTGGGCTACCGACGCTGCCATGGCTCTAACATTATGAGCCGTGACATGACCCTCAAGAGCCAGCCCAGCCTGGGCGTAAGTGAAGGAAATGCAATCTGCTAGCCAATTGGATATGGTGCGTTTCCCTACAGCCACTCCCCTCTTGTTGGGATCAAAAGAAACAAACAATTGGGCGGACTGTCTGTGGGGCTGTGTCCGCTCCAGATAGAAGGCCAATGCTCTCTTGCAGTCCAATGTGTGCAGCTGACGTTCAGCAGGGCAGGAATGAGGACGGGGAAAGAATGTTGGCAAGACAATTGACTGGTTCAGATGGAACTCCGACACAACCTTTGGCAGAAACTTAGGGTGAGTGCGGAGGACTACTCTGTTGTGATGAAATTTGGTGTAAGGGGCCTGGGCTACCAGGGCCTGAAGCTCACTGACTCTACGAGCCGAGGTAACTGCCACCAAGAAAATGACCTTCCAGGTCAAGTACTTCGGATGGCAGGAATTCAGTGGCTCGAAAGGAGGTTTCATCAGCTGGGTGAGAACGACATTGAGATCCCATGACACTGTAGGAGGCTTGACAGGGGGCTTTGACAAAAGCAAACCTCTCATGAAGCGAACAACTAAAGGCTGTCCTGAGATCGGCTTACCTTCCACTTGGTAATGGTATGCACTGATTGCACTAAGGTGAACCCTTACGGAGTTGGTCTTCAGACCAGACTCAGACAAGTGGAGAAGGTATTCAAGCAGGGTCTGTGTAGGACAAGAGCGAGGATCTAGGGCCTTGCTGTCACACCAGACGGCAAACCTCCTCCAATGAAAGAAGTAACTTCTCTTAGTGGAGTCTTTCCTGGAAGCAAGCAAGATGCGGGAGACACCCTCTGGCAGACCCAAAGAGGCAAAGTCTACGCCCTCAACATCCAGGCCGTGAGAGCCAGGGACTGGAGGTTGGGATGCAGCAGAGCCCCTTCGTCCTGCGTGATGAGGGTCGGAAAACACTCCAATCTCCACGGTTCTTCTGAGGATAACTCCAGAAGAAGAGGGAACCAGATCTGACGCGGCCAAAAGGGAGCAATCAGAATCATGGTGCCTCGGTCTTGCTTGAGTTTCAACAAAGTCTTCCCCACCAGAGGAATGGGAGGATAAGCATACAGCAGACCTTCCCCCCAATCCAGGAGGAAGGCATCCGACGCCAGTCTGCCGTGGGCCTGAAGCCTGGAACAGAACTGAGGGACCTTGTGGTTCACTTGAGATGCGAAGAGATCTACCAGGGGGGTGCCCCACGCCCGGAAGATCTGTCGCACCACACGGGAATTGAGCGACCACCGTGAGGTTGCATAATCCTGCTCAACCTGTCGGCCAGACTGTTGTTTACGCCTGCCAGATATGTGGCTTGGAGCACCATGCCTTGACGGCGAGCCCAGAGCCACATGCTGACGGCTTCCTGACACAGGGGGCGAGATCCGGTGCCCCCCTGCTTGTTGACATAGTACATGGCAACCTGATTGTCTGTCTGAATTTGGATAATTTGGTGGGACAGCCGATCTCTGAAAGCCTTCAGAGCGTTCCAGATCGCTCGCAACTCCAGAAGATTGATCTGTAGATCGCTTTCTTGGAGGGACCACCTTCCTTGGGTGTGAAGCCCATCGACATGAGCTCCCCATCCCAGGAGAGACGCATCCGTGGTCAGCACTTTTTGAGGCTGAGGAATTTGGAAGGGACGTCCCAGAGTCAAATTGGAGCAAATCGTCCACCAATACAGGGATTCGAGAAAACTCGTGGACAGGTGGATCACGTCCTCTAGACCCCCGGCGGCCTGATACCACTGGGAGGCTAGGGTCCATTGAGCAGATCTCATGTGAAGGCGGGCCATGGGAGTCACATGAACTGTGGAGGCCATGTGGCCCAGCAATCTCAACATCTGCCGAGCTGTGATCTGCTGGGACGCTCGCACCCGCGAGACGAGGGACAACAAGTTGTTGGCCCTCGCCTCTGGGAGATAGGCGCGAGCCGTCCGAGAATCCAGCAGGGCTCCGATGAATTCGAGTT
Source organism: Microcaecilia unicolor (assembly GCF_901765095.1). Classification (NCBI taxonomy): domain Eukaryota; kingdom Metazoa; phylum Chordata; class Amphibia; order Gymnophiona; family Siphonopidae; genus Microcaecilia; species Microcaecilia unicolor. Next base: position 17,354,711 of record NC_044040.1, read on the forward strand.
TCTGCACTGGGAGAAGATGGGACTTTGGGTAATTTATCACAAACCCCAGTAGCTCCAGGAGGCGAATAGTCATCTGCATGGACTGCAGGGCTCCTGCCTCGGATGTGTTCTTCACCAGCCAATCGTCGAGATATGGGAACACGTGCACCCCCAGCCTGCGAAGCGCCGCTGCTACCACAGCTAGGCACTTTGTGAACACCCTGGGCGCAGAGGCGAGCCCAAAGGGTAGCACACAGTACTGGAAGTGGCGTGCGCCCAGCTGAAATCGCAGATACTGTCTGTGAGCTGGCAGTATCGGGATGTGTGTGTAGGCATCCTTCAAGTCCAGAGAGCATAGCCAATCGTTTTGCTGAATCATGGGGAGAAGGGTGCCCAGGGAAAGCATCCTGAACTTTTCTTTTACGAGATATTTGTTCAGGGCCCTTAGGTCTAGGATGGGACGCATCCCCCCTGTTTTCTTTTCCACAAGGAAGTACCTGGAATAGAACCCCAGCCCTTCTTGCCCGGATGGCACGGGCTCGACCGCATTGGCGCTGAGAAGGGCGGAGAGTTCCTCTGCAAGTACCTGCTTGTGCTGGAAGCTGTAGGACTGAGCTCCCGGTGGACAATTTGGAGGTTGAGAGGCCAAATTGAGGGTGTATCCTTGCCGGACTATTTGGAGAACCCACTGATCGGAGGTTATAAGAGGCCACCTTTGGTGAAAAGCTTTCAACCTCCCTCCGACAGGCAGGTCGCCCGGCACTGACACTTGGATGTCGGCTATGCTCTGCTGGAGCCAGTCAAAAGCTCGCCCCTTGCTTTTGCTGGGGAGCCGCGGGGCCTTGCTGATTCGCACGCTGCTGACGAGAGCGAGCGCGCTGGGGCTTAGCCTGGGCCGCAGGCTGTCGGGAAGGAGGATTGTACCTACGCTTGCCAGAAGTATAGGGAACAGTCTTCCTTCCCCCGAAAAATCGTCTACCTGTAGAGGTAGAAGCTGAAGGCTGCCGGCGGGCGAACTTGTCGAATGCGGTGTCCCGCTGGTGGAGAGACTCTACCACCTGCTCGACTTTTTCGCCAAAATGTTATCCGCACGGCAAGGCAAGTCCGTAATCCGCTGCTGGACTCTATTCTCCAGGTCGGCGGCACGCAGCCATGAGAGCCTGCGCATCACCACACCTTGAGCAGCGGCCCTGGACGCAACATCAAAAGTGTCATAAACTCCTCTGGCCAGGAATTTTCTGCACGCCTTCAGCTGCCTGACCACCTCCTGAAAAGGCTTGGCTTGCTCAGGGGGAAGAGCATCAACCAAGCCCGCCAACTGCCGCACATTATTCCGCATGTGTATGCTCGTGTAGAGCTGGTAAGACTGGATCTTGGACACGAGCATAGAGGAATGGTAGGCCTTCCTCCCAAAGGAGTCTAAGGTTCTAGCGTCCTTGCCCGGGGGCGCCGAAGCATGTTCCCTAGAACTCTTAGCCTTCTTTAGGGCCAAATCCACAACTCCAGAGTCATGAGGCAACTGAGTGCGCATCAGCTCTGGGTCCCCATGGATCCGGTACTGGGACTCGATCTTCTTGGGAATGTGGGGATTAGTTAATGGTTTGGTCCAGTTCGCAAGCAATGTCTTCTTCAGGACATGGTGCAAGGGAACAGTGGACGCTTCCTTAGGTGGAGAAGGATAGTCCAGGAGCTCAAACATTTCAGCCCTGGGCTCGTCCTCCACAACCACCGGGAAGGGGATGGCCGTAGACATCTCCCGGACAAAGGAGGCAAAAGACAGACTCTCGGGAGGAGAAAGCTGTCTCTCAGGAGAGGGAGTGGGATCAGACGGAAGACCCCCAGACTCCTCGTCAGAGAAATATCTGGGATCTTCCTCTTCCTCCCACGAGGCCTCACCCTCGGTGTCAGACACAAGTTCACGGACCTGTGTCTGCAACCTCGCCCTGCTCGACTCCGTGGAACCCTGTCCACGATGGGGGCGTCGAGAGGTAGACTCCCTCGCCCGCATCGGCGAAGCTCCCTCCGCCGACGTAGTCGGGGAGCCTTCCTGGGAGGTGGCCGCGGTCGGCACCGCACGCGGTACCGACGTCGGGGACCTCAACCTGGGCGATGGGCCAGCCGGCGCCACGCTCGACGGTACCGGTGGCGCAAGCACCGCCGGTACCGGAGGGGTAGGGCGCAACAGCTCTCCCAGAATCTCTGGGAGAACGGCCCGGAGGCTCTCGTTTAGAGCGGCTGCAGAGAAAGGCTGAGAGGTCGATGCAGGCGTCGACGTCAGTACCTGTTCCGGGCGTGGAGGCTGTTCCGGGCTGTCCAGAGCGGAGCGCATCGACACCTCCTGAACAGAGGGTGAGCGGTCCTCTCGGTGCCGATGCCTGCTGGGTGCCGAATCCCTCGGCGACCCAGAGCTCTCGGTGCCGACACGGGGAGGAGACCGGTGTCGATGCTTCTTCGATTTCTTCCGAAGCATGTCACCGGAGCTCCCCGGCACCGACGAGGAGGACGTCGAATCCACCCGTCGCTTCCTCGGGGCCGAGACTGAAGAAGGTCGATCTCGGGGGGGCTGTACCGCAGGAGCCCTCAGGGTAGGCGGAGACCCACCCGAGGGCTCACCGCCACCAGCAGGGGAATGGACAGCCCTCACCTGCACTCCACCCGATGCACCACCGTCCGACGACATCAGCAGACGAGGTCCTGGTACCACCGACGTCGATGCAGCTATCCGATGTCTCGGCGCCGATGCAGAGGCCCGATGCCTCGATGCACTCGATGCAGGGGCGGCCGAGGAAGATGGTCTGGACGCTGACGACGTCGATGCACTCGAAGATCCCGGTGCCGATGCCGACGAAGAGCCCGAGAACAACACGTTCCACTGGGCTAGTCTCGCTACCTGAGTCCGCCTTTGAAGCAGGGAACACAGACTGCAGTTCTGAGGGCGGTGCTCGGCCCCCAGACACTGAAGACACGACGAGTGTCGATCAGTGAGCGAGATAACCCGGGCGCACTGGGTGCACTTCTTGAAGCCGCTGGAAGGCTTCGATGTCATGGGCGGAAAAATCACGCCGGCGAAATCAAAAGCCGAAATGGCGAAATTCGAAGCACCAAATTTAGAGGGAGAAAAAATCTCGACCGAGGCCGAAAAAAGGCCTACCCCGACGACGAAAGAAAACTTACCGGGGCAAAAAAGCTGGAAGTACGGGGAGGATTTACACGAAACCCGGCGGGGGGTTTCCGGAGCACTTCCCGACAAGGACAAAGCTTTCCCGAAGGAAAAAAACACGTTCAAACAAATTGGACGCGCGAGGTCGACTTTCCGGGGCTCGACACGGCGAAAACACGACCGTACCGAGTGCGGACAAAAGAAGACTGGCCGGCTCGAGCCGGTTTCGGGCGGGAAGACGGCCGCGCATGCGCGGTGCGCGCGGGCGCGCGAGGGCTAGCAAAGGACTTTGCTAGTGAAGTTTCCGATTGGAGGGGCTGCCGTGGACGTCACCCATCAGTGAGAACAAGCAGCCTGCTTGTCCTCGGAGAATGTGCATTCATATGCTGACCCCCGCGCCTGGATCAAGTCTTTGTCAAGATTGTTTTCCAGTGATTACATCGCATTATATATCCTCCTGAGATTTTACACAGACCCCTGAAACACAGTGCTGTGTCCGGTTCCTGAAGAATGATGTTTTCCATTATATCCCTTGTCCTGCTGTCTTTGTAGCCTAGTGATTAGTGCAGCGGACTTTAATCCTGGGGAACTGGGTTCGATTCCCACTGTAGCTCTTTGTGACTGTGGGCAAGTCACTTAACCCTCCATTGCCCCAGGTACAAAATAAGTACCTGTATATATGTAAACCGCTTTGAATGTAGTTGCAAAATACCACAGAAAGGTGATATATCAAGTCCCATTTCCCTTTTTATGGACGAGCTCTGCTGATTATGCTACTCCTTACTTTGACGTGATTAAGGATCGTAAAAGCATATGTCTAATCTAGTTTGATTAACTTTGCTAGGTTTATTTTGAATGAAATAATTTGAATATTTCCCTCATTTAATTATTATTATTTTTTAATTACCTCAGCATTGTCAGTATGATAGTTGGACTGTTCTATTGCAGGCTTTGTGGGGGTGGGAGGGACCCCTTTCCCCCCACTTAAAACATCTAAATAAAGTTTTATAGGTATCTTACATCAAGCTAGGTATTGGTGCTACCATCTTACTCCCGTTTAGAAAGCCTCGCTAGCAGCTGCCGTGCTGTGAATGGGCTATGTCAGCATTACCACACCAGCAGCCGCTAGCGCAGTTTTGTAAACTGGGGGAGTCGAATCTGTAAAACCATCACTGTGTGCATCTTTGGCCATATGAACTGTAAAATGGGCCAAGTAATGTGAGCAACTCTCACTGCAAAATAGGCATACAAAGGCCCTCTTACACCAGCTGTTCAATGCACATTCCATTTCCTTATTCTAGAAATTAGAAAGCTATATAGAAATTAGAAAGCTATATTGTATTATCATCATGCAAAAAAACTGCTCTTATATGACAAACAATATCAACCTGAGAGTGTCTGCTGCCGTCATTGTATTATTGTCAAATGTTAAAAGATCTGAACTTAGAGCCATAGGGAGAGAAGTGACGAAAAGAGGTGAGCTTAGAAGGATGGCACAGCTAGTCTTCTCTCAGGCATCATCAGGACAACATACTGGCTTATCGCTGAAACCAAATCCCAGGAAATCCAGGGCGAGGACTCTGTGAAACCGCTGGGTCAGCCCATCCCAGATCTGGAAAAAGAGTGAGGGTGGAGGGAGAAGAGGTTGGTCTTAGTCTCACAATGCCAGACTGCTTTAACTATTACAATAAACCATGCTTCATTGTCTTGCAGGCTTCGGGGTTAGGAGTGTCGGCATCATGCCAAAATCATCCCCAGATTCAGCGACATTATCAACGCCAGCACCCAAGCAGGATTAGCCCCAGAGAAGCATATCGGTCCCTGGTTTCAGCAGGCGCAAGTCGTGCTGCCCAAATCTGGACACGGGAATTGGTGCTACATGCTATTCTATATAAGGGCAGTCAACCCGGAGCAGTGGGAGCTGACTTTTTCCAGCACCCAAATTTGGGTGCGCTTTATTGAATTTGGTCCAATTCATCCAAATGTGGCAAGACTTGGGGGGGGGGGGGGGGGGGAACCCTACCTACTTTCTAGAGACCTAATCAAAAACATTTCCTTGATTCCCCAATCCTCCCACCCCCATACAATATCCATGTTGGACAGACACAGTGTGATGTATTTTTCCTAACGTGGCCATACTGCACTGCTTCCTGAGCTCTTGCTCCCAATAGGATGGACACAGAGCTCTCCGGCCACACATAAAGGATTGTGAAGGCCACAAACATAAGCTTACTTCATTGACTCACCTTGCACCAGTCATAGCTTGAGGTAGGGAAACCATGCAATAAAAGCACCACATCCGAACTGCCAATTGCACCCCATGAATCTGAAAGAAAAGTCACACATAGGGGGAGTGGTTAATGCTGGCTCAAACAAATGCATTTTACAGATGCTTGGAAGGCTTTGGTCACTAAGGTCTGGCCCTCTTAATGAACAAATATTTATACAGCCCTAACATCCTCTATATCCACAGTGTCTACAATTCAACAAACTGTTCATCCCTGGCAAAAATATGCAATCTAAGATTTCAACTCTTAAAGCAGCCATACTAGCAAAAGGAGTTTGGGGTTTTTTTTTGTTTGATTTGGCTTTGTTTTGTTGATTGCTTGTTTTGTTTTTTTAGATAATGCAATTGATAAAAATAAATTATTACGATTAAGATTCACTATTGTTATTTAGATTTTCGTTTCATTTCTAAGAAAGATATTTAGAAGGTTTTGCAAGCTCTTCCAATTTAATCACGCCCTTCACCATACATCTAAATAAAACAAGAAAGATGCGAGGAGCAGTCACTGTACTGACCCTTATCTGAATCTCACTTACTGATACCTGAGTAGAGAATGACACAGGGATGGGGTCACGCAGTTAACTGTGGAGATGGGGACAGAGCCCACCAAGGACAGGGACAAACTTTGTCTCCATGTCATTCTCTAAAAGCTTGAAACTAGCCTTAAAACGGCTGTTCCAACTAGATGGAACAGCATCTATAAAATGCTAATATCAATATGTAAAAAACGTAATATATCTGACAACTGAATTCAATGATAAAATCTGCAGAAGCTAATTGTATAGATATCTTCTGTGGACAGAGGGTAGGGCATAAACATATATTTGAGGTTTATGGCATATAACCAGTCTCTCCTATTGAGCCAACACTGCTGGTATTCTACCAAAGACCAGAATGTGAACAAGTGCAAAGTGATGCATGTGGGAAAGAGGAACCGGAATTATAGCTACGTCATGCAAGGTTCCACGTTAGGAGTCACGGACCAAGAAAGAGATCTAGGTGTCGTCGTTGATGATACGTTGAAACCCTCTGCTCAGTGTGCTGCTGCGGCTAAGAAAGCAAATAGAATGTTAGGTATTATTAGGAAAGGAATGGAAAACAAAAATGAGGATGTTATAATGCCTTTGTATCGCTCCATGGTGCGACCACACCTCGAATATTGTGTTCAATTCTGGTCGCTGCATCTCAAAAAAGATATAGTGGAATTAGAAAAGGTGCAGAGAAGGGCAACGAAAATGATAAAGGGGATGGGACGGCTTCCCTATGAGGAAAGGTTAAAGCAGCTAGGGCTCTTCAGTTTGGAGAAAAGGCGGCTGAGGGGAGATATGATAGAGGTCTATAAAATAATAAGTGGAGTTGAACAAGTAGATGTGAAGCGTCTGTTCACGCTTTCCAAAAATACTAGGAGGCATGTGATGAAGCTACAATGTAATAAATTTAAAATGAATCGGAGAAACTTTTTCTTCACTCAACGTGTAATTAAACTCTGGAATTTGTCGCCAGAGAATGTGGTAAAGGCGGTTAGCTTAGCGGAGTTTTAAAAAGGTTTGGACGGCGTCCTAAAGGAAAAGTCCATAGACCGTTATTAAATGAACTTGGGGAAAATCCACTATTTCTGGGATAAGCAGTATAAAATGTTTTGTACATTTTTGGGATCTTGCCAGGTATTTGTGACCTGGATTGGCCACTGTTGGAAACAGGATGCTGGGCTCGATGGATCTTTGGTCTTTCCCAGTATGGCAATACTTATGTATTACGTATGTATGTATGAATACTTATGTATTATGCAAGTATGTATGAATGCCCTCCCGCGGGAAGTGGTGGAAATGAAAACGGTAACAGAATTCAAACACGCGTGGGATAAACATAAAGGAATCCTGTTCAGAAGGAATGGATCCTAAGGAGCTTAGCCGAGATTGGGTGGCAGAGCCGGTGGTGGGAGGGGGTGATAGTGCTGGGCAGACTTATACGGTCTGTGCCAGAGCCGGTGGTGAGAGGCGGGGCACTTATACGGTCTGTGCCCTGAAGAGGATAGGTACAAATCAAAGTAGGGGTATACACAAAAAGTAGCACATGTGAGTTTATCTTGTTGGGCAGACTGGATGGACCATGCAGGTCTTTTTCTGCCGTCATTTCATTTCATTTACTATGTACTTAATGCCATTTATCCTCCATCTTTCCCACTGCGAGTGTGATGCTGAGGTGCTTCTTGATAACGCAATTGGCTCACCATTGGGAAAAGGAGTTCTGCTCCTTCCCGCAAGACATTTAGATGCAGAGGTTGGGTTTTTCTTGAACTAAGGCAATACTCCGTTTTGCACCACCCAGATGGAGGAGTAGAGCGATCTCAAGGGCTAAGAAAATCCTCTCCTCCGGGTAGATCCAACACCACTGAAGTCCCACAGTGGAGGATTCATAGCCCAAAGGTCCAAGAGGCCATTCAAGGAAATCTTTGATCTGGAGTTGGGTCTCTGGGCCAGTACAGAGATTTCAGGACCTTACCCTTCCATTTTGGAACCATTAGAGAGTGGTACAAAGGTCAAACAAGCAACACAGAATAATTGAGGCATCCCCAAAAGAGCCATGGCACCATCTTGAGTCTTCCCCTTCACATTTGCTTTTTTTGAAATCCACTATGATTTTAAATTTTCCTGTGACAGAAGGACAAGGAAAATGTTTTTAGAAAGAGTAAAAAAAAAAAAAACGATTTGAAAACAAAAAAAAAATCATCATACAACTTTGGATTCAAACAAATGAATTTGCCTGCTACGTTTAAAAAAAAAAAAATACCCCGACAAGACAATCTTAATGTGACCATGCACTAGTTTCAAAAAAACCTAAGACTACTGTGTTCTGTGAGGGACTGGAGGTGCAGAAACACCTGAGCACACTTAGGAAGTTTTCTAGTTGTTTCCGAGATCCAAGAGAGCTTGTCAGTATCGTTGAGATGTCCCCCACTCATGTGATTGTTTGGTGAAAGACAGCAAAACTCAAAAGCACTACACACACAAACAACCAAAAGGTACGTGCACAAGTCACAATTCTACCCCCAGCTCCACCTAGACATCCCAAGGAACACGGGTATATATATTCCATAAAATTAGGCATTATGCTGTCCTCATGCCTTTTGTGTGTGAATGTACTGGGGCAATTTAACTAAACAAGCACCTACCTGAGTGTGTAAAACTAAGTCACGTTCAAACATTCATTACAAGATTATTTTTAGATGCTGTTGGGCTGCAATGACCTTTCATTTTCCTCAAAAGGAAATATTAAGCTACTGGAAGCTTAAATTTAGCACTTGCTAAGGTATTATACACTGATGAAATATGGAGATGCTGTGACTACATGCAGATATAGGACATGAAGGGCCACATTTAAGAACAAAATAAAGACTGGGCAAAAATGCTGCAAAAGCCCCATGAGTCACTCCAGGTAAGACTTTGAAACAGTACATTAATTTTCTGCTCTAGGATTTCAGTCCCCAACTTTCCAGAAAGGAAAAAATAAAACCAAACATTCTCCAGAACAAATGTGAAAGCAAATCATTGTGCAAAAAGTGCCACTGAGATCTACTCCCTTTAAGAATTAGGCAAAAATCTCAGACGTTTTGCATATTTTTCTGTGTATACTTTTTCCTTCCTCATACTTGTGCAACAAATGGACTCTTTGCCAAGCTTAAATTCAGTGATGTAGTCGGAAGCACTTGGTATACAAATGAATACAAAAGATTAATTTTAAAAAGCATTTAAAACCATAATCTGTACTAGCCCAGTGATGACACTACAAAGCTTTGGAATCATTCTTTCTAAAGACAACACATGCTGAATTTCCCAATGCCATTTTCCATCAAGTAAACACAAGAAAAAATAGACGTCAAAGGGATTTCACTCAATTGGATAAGGTCTCTAAGGATTTCTTTTTTTTTTTTAATGAACAAAAGATTTAATCTTTCTGCTTCCGCTATAATTGTAGCACTTTTCTCTCCTCTGGTAAACAGTAAGCATAAGAACGGGGAACCTTCTTTCCTGTTCTCAAAACACTTGCCCCCGAGTCTGCAACAGGTCTTCTGAAGGTAGTGCAAATTGCTCAGAACCTACTACTACTATTAGCATTTATATAGCGCTACCAGACGCACGCAGCGCTGAACAATTGACATAGAGAGGCAGTCCCTAACCGAAATGTCCATACCTTACCTCGGTAAAAGATGCGATGACCTTGGTAGGTGAAGAAAGCTCCCGATGTTCTCCATGAAGAAAGGGCAGGGGATAGCTTAGGAGGCGGGATGTGCAAGTAGACAGCAATTAAGGGAACAGTCAGCAGCCCAACTTGAATCCACCACTCTTTCATCCTACAAGAAAACTGCATGGTATAAATTGCAGAAGCCTTAGTTCACTGCCCCACCGGAACGGCAAACTCACAAAAGTACAAAAAAGACCAGTAAATCTCAAAGTGTATTTTAGGCATGCTTAAAGGGCAGTGGGCAGTCTACTGCAGCATTTTTCAAACTCAAGGTTGTGACCCAATATTAGGCTGTTGGCTGACACTGACCAAGTTGCGAGCCCTGGCCCTGCATCCATTCCAGGAGGGACAGAAGCACAGCAGTCACAACATTTCTCTGTTACCTCTGGACAGTTCTAAGGAAGTTTAAACTGTACAGTACCCTTGCTCCTGCACTGTTCTCAATAATTACAGAGAAACATGGGGTTTACTGGCATTTCATAGCTCAAACTGACTGAAAGTGCCCAAAACAGGAGACAGCAGAAAAGTGAGTTACTGGGAGGTAGAAGGGCCAGAATGGTGTGGGTTGAAGGGACAGTGAGCAAGGAGGACCTCAAGATTTTTCTTACACTGGGTCCTAAGGAAATAATTTGAAACTACTGATCTATTGTGATGTCAACAATTTATAATCTTCTGCCCTTTGGGATTACAGGGGGGGGAGGGTAATTGGTGATTGATTGATTGATTGATTGATTGGTTGCTTGAAGCAAGGTCCTGGTGGTAACATCTTGATAAAGGCTGGGGACTCATACTAGAGAAAAACTGGATACCCTGAAAAGTGCATTGGCTGTCTCCTACTCTTGGTGTACAAAGTCACCAACATTCCTTAAAAATTCCAGCAGATATGCACTGCTTTTTTTTTTTCAAAATTGCACTATTTTTTTTTTAATGGTGGTAGAGGTAGTGATGCAGCTCTTTCCCTATGTGATCTTACACATGAACAAGTGGGTTCAAGCATACATGCAAAAAAAAAAAAAAAAACACTGAGGAGTTCAGCACCATGGTTTGGACAGCTCCAGTGATAGACAAAATGGCCACATCAAAACTTAACAGAACCATCTGTTTCACAAACAGGTAACAAAAGACCCAACAGGCACAATCCTAAGAGCTTTAAAGGATCAGACTGTCTGTAGATACAGTCCACAAGCTCCTGGCCTAAATGTACAGGCAATAGTGTGGGCAAACCAAAGAGATAATCACACCTATTCCTAGAACATTTGAAACCCAGCCCAGTGGAAGGAAACTATGACCTTGACAAACAAAAAAAAAAAAAAAACTTAAGTTGAGCTGGGTTGGCTGGTGGTTCAGCAGCAGCATTATATAGAGGAGTCTGGGTTCGAGTCCTGACTCAGATCTTCCATACTCTCGCCCCCCCCCCCCCCAATCACAAAATAACCGATACAACGCTTCCCGTTAAGGATTATGTTCTTCCAATTTCCAACAGTCTGCGGCTTTTAGGAGTGAATCTGGACATGTACCTACAGTTAGATAATCACATGCATTTGGTCTCCAAAAGAATGTTTAATGCTATGTGGAGGCTCCGGCGCATACGATATTTCCTTACCAGAGAGCTGTTCCGTACCCTTGTGCATTGGTTAGTCCTATCCCATCTAGATTACTGCAGCGGGATTTATGCGGGCTGCAAGGTCTCTTTATTGAGAAAGTTCCAGATAGTCCAGAACACAGCCGCAAGACTGATTCTGGGAAAACAACGATTTGCACATGCTCAGCCTCTGCACTACAACCTACATTGGCTACCTGTAAAGGAACATATTATTTTTAAAGTCTGCTCCTTAACCCACAAAATCATCTATGGCCTTGCTCCAGACTATATGCTCAACTTGATTGATCTTCCACCAAGGAATGCCACGCTTGCAGCACAGTCATATCTCCAACTACACTTCCCAAACTGCAAGGGCATCAAATATAAGCTGATTTTCACCTCTTCTTTCCGCTACTGGAGTCCTAAACACTGGAATGCTCTTCCGCAGCACCTCAAAACGCAAATGGACCACATCCTCTTAAAAAAAAAATTGCTGAAAACTTACTTCTTTGTTAAAACGTACTCCCCTAGTTACTCTGCTGATTAGTATTCCCATAACACTCCCCCACCCTGCTTAGTTCCCCATTGTTAGCTACTGCTCCCCTTGTCTATCCTTTGTCACCTTTAACTGTATTTTCTCAATTTGTAATTTTTCCTAATTTATCTGTAAGCCACATTGTGCCTGCATGTGTGGGAAAATGTGGGCTACAAATGAACCATAAATAAATTTCCCAGGTCACGCTGCAAAAGAAGTGTTCACAGACTCTGAAAGGGAAGAAGCCATAGCAACAGTCAAAACTAGTGACTGGATATAGTCTTGCTACATGATCCCATGAGGGCCGTCACTGTACTGACAAAAACAAATAAGTTGAAAGGAGATATAAGATGGAGGAGAGATCTCTGAATGGTTGCAGGTGAAAGCTCATGATATCAGATTCCAACCTTAGTTCTGACAGACCTGGGCTATCAAAAGGGGCAGGCAAGACAAACAACTGCCCAGCGCCTCAAGCTTGAAAGTGCCAATATGCCTCATTAGGGAGCCCAGCACAAGTTTGAGCTGAATGTCTAAACGTCTGGTGTATTGCTCTTATTATAGGGAAATTCAAGTGCTGTCTGATTCTCTAAGCTCTCCCTCTGCTTCGAGAGCCTAGGGCACAAAACCCCCTTATGTGACTAATTTCAGCAACATAAGCACACTAGACAAAGTCAGCTTTATAGTCTCCAGCATTATACTGTGGATGGCACGCACCATTATATTTTTCCTCAGTATATTTCCGTAGTGGCATTTTTTCCAACTTCTGCAAGTACTTCTCCAACTAGGTGACATGACCTGCATATTACTAATTTTTATTACTTTGTTTCTTCTTCTTTGACTAGCTCCTGGCTTTTGTTTGACTTCTGGGAGATCGTGTGAGGCATCTCAAGGAATACCAATTCCAACTCTCGTGGAGAACCGCCACGCCTATTTTTCTCAGCCCTATGAATTAGCTCAGGTACATTCTCTCACCTACATCCCTTACACTCATGATTCTACTGATGTTAACTCCTGTGTCCCCATCACCCTCCTAAACTGTAGATCTCTACGATCCAAAACACAAATTCGCGATTTCCTATTATCTTCCGGATCAAAAAATCTGTAACAGAGACGTGGATCAAGTCAGGAGAGGAAAGAAACCCATACAGTTGCCTTCCGGATGGCTTTGATGTTATATCTTTAGCCAGAACTACAGGAAATGGTGGGGGTCTGGCAATTATTTACTCTTTGTGATCTCCAATTAGTTGAAATACCTTCCCTGGTTCCTTATCCAGAGGCACTCATAGTTCGTATACATGCCCCTACCCCACTAGTCCCTTCTCTACTACTGTTCTCCCTCTGACTCAGGCAAAATGGGATGCCCGTTTTCAAACCCTAACTGAAGCCACTGTTCAATATTCAAACATTCTAGTGCTTGGTGATTTTAATATGTATGTTGACACCCCATCTCATCCATGGTCACACTTGTTATTGTCCACTCTATCTGATCTTTGTCTACACCAATGGGTCAGTTTTCCAACCCACAAGGGTTCGCCATATGCTTGATTTAATCATTTCACACCATGCTTCCCCTAGTCCTCCGTCAGCTTTCTCCTATACACCAATTCCCTGGTCTGACCATTTTGCTATACATTTCACTTTCTATTTTGTTTTGTCCCAATCTGTGCATTATCCACCTTCTAAGCATTTTCGTTTTTTAACACGAGTGAATCCACAAGCAATCCCTCATTCGGACTTTTCTTTTCCACAAGACCGAGTCCCTTCCCCGTGACAGTATGGCTGACAGTTTACACTCTACTTTATCTTTTGCCTTAGATATGGTTGCCCATAGAAACCACTTTGTGTCAATAGAACCTCATGCAAACAACCATGGTACCATATCGGCCTGCAACTGCTAAAAAGACAGCTCCGAAAAACAGGATGTAGATGGGTCAATTCTATCACAAATAAGGATCTGTTAACCTTTTGTTCAAAACAGATAATTATCATTTGAAAAAAAGCTAGGTCCAATTTCCTTAAAGATAGACTGTTAAAAGCACCAAATCAATCTAAGGAACTTTTTTCTATTTTCAAAATTTAACTTCCAACCATAGTACCACATCAGTATCTCAGGTAATAGTTTAATTCCATCAGCAGGCACATTCTCCCTTTATTTCTCAAGCAAAGTTCAAAACCTTATTAGTTCTCTACAATCTACCCCAAGTCCTCCCTCTGTCCCAACCGCTACTTCTGCACTTCCTGATACACTGCCATTAGGCACTTTTGCCGACAGCCTTTCTAGGACAAAGATCGATGACCTCTTTCCAAGAACAATCTCTTTCCTTGCTGTACAAAGTGATAAAGTCAATGCATCCTACCTTCTGTCCTCTTGATCTGTTCCCATCTGCTTGGTTAACTATCCCCAAACTAAACTCGTTACCTAGAATCCTTCAAATGATCAATAATAGTCTTTCCACAGGAGCAGTGCCACAATCCTGGAAAACTGCAATAGCACACCCGCTCTTAAAGAAACCTTCACTGGATCCACAAGTGCCTGCTCACTATCGCCCCATATCCAATTTGTACTTCCTTTCCAAAGTTCTAGAAAAGGTTGTATTTGATCAATTATGCAGCTTTAGTGACAAAACTCTCGCCCTTCACCCTAAGCAATCCAGTTTTAGGCCATATTACAGTACAGAGACAGTGCTCATGGCAGTCCTCAATGAGATCTACTCAAATCATGAAAAACACAAAGCTGTCTTCGCAATATATCTCAATCTTTCAGCAGCATTCAATCTGGTTAATCATAAGCTTTTCCTGGCACAGTTGTCATCCGTGGGAACTGGTGGAACTATCTTAGCATGGTTTGATCGTTTCTTACTAGTTGTTCTTACAGGTTTGTTACCTCCTCTTCTACAACATCATAGCACTCTAACTTGAAGAGTTCTGCAAGGATCAGTCTTGTCTCCCTTTCTCTTCAACCTATTTCCAACTCCCCTTCCAAAGTTGATCCAATGTACCGGAGTGTCTTTCCATTTTTATGCTGACAATATTCTTTTACTGTATCCTGCTGACCCATATAACCCAGTATTGGGACTATTTCATAAATGCCTAATACAGATATCTAACTGGCCAACTACCCACAAGTTGGTCCTGAAGAAAAAAATGGTACAATGTTGGTTCCCTGGTGGCCTTACATCTACTGCTCCTTTGAATCTATTTGGGACTTCGATTTGTCCTGTCAAATCATTCTGCTACTTAGGAATTATACTGGATTCTGGTCTTACCTTCTCCACTCAAATTTCTAGCTTATGCAAATCTGGTTTTTACATTCTCTGGCAATTACATTCAATCCACAGATATTTTGACTTAAATACATTTCATTCTCTTTATTGATAACAAGGATTGACTATTGTAATATTGTTCATCTTGGATAGTCCTGTGCAAATATAAATAGGCTGCAGTCCATAACAACACATACAACCATTAAACTTGTCACTCAAAAGTTTGACCATGTTTCTCCCCTATTTCAGGTAATCAACAGAAACAAAATAAAACATGGAAAAGAAAGATGATACCTTTTTTATTGGACATAATACATTTTTTAATTAGCTTTCAAAGGCAGCCCTTCTTCGTCAGATCAGAAATAAGCAAATGTTGGTAGATGACAGTATATATATAAGTGAAACATCAAAGCATTTCAGTGACAGTCTAACAGGATGAGGGTGGGTTAGGTGAGAAACAGGGAAGGCCGGGTGGATGAGGGACAGGGAGATATGCATGGTGATAAGAGGATGACAAAGAAGTAGAATTTTATGGTTTATAATGGGCTAGAAAACCCAGATCTTTGTTAAGTCCTGTCTGGCGGGTGTCAAAATATTAAATCATTCTGACTTGAATTTTCTATCCCATTATAAACCATAAAATTGTACTGCTTTGTCACCTTCTTAACTCCATGCATATCTCCCTGTCCCTCATCCACCCGGCACTCCCTCTCACCTGACCTACCCTCATCCTGTTAGACTGTCACTGAAATGCTTTGATGTTTCACTTATATTTACTGTCATCTACCAACATTTGCTTATTTCCGATCTGACGAAGAAAGGCTACCTTCGAAAGCTAATCAAAAATGTATATGTCCAACAAAAAAGGTATCATCTTATTTTCTTTTCCATGTTTCATTTTATTTCTATCGACGATTACCTTTAAAAGTGGACTAACACGGCTACCACATCTCTCCTATTTCAAAAATTTCATTGGCTCCCAACAGAACAATGAATTACATTTAAACGACTTACTCTTGTTTTCAAGGTTCATAGAGTTGGTCTTCCGGATTACCTTTCTGCTTTCACAATCCCATATTCACCGCCATGACTTCTCTGCTCATCGGCTTGTACTCCCCCATCTAACAATGGCACAGCTCGAAAGCACTCGCCATCGTGCATGTTTCTTTGTAGCTCCTGCTCAGTGGAATTCACTTCCACTGTCCTTAAGGTCTGAACTATCTTTTAAAAACTTTTAAAAAGCCCTGAAAGCCTGGCTGTTCAAACAGGCATTTCAGTAGTCAGTAGAGGAGAGTATTGGGTATCATACTGCATTGACAAGCTTCTCTTCCCATTCTATACTGTTCACCCCCCCCCCCCCACACACACACACCTTTCACCCCATATCCCTTTTAAAAACTGATTGTCTGGTACTGCTGAGTGAAATTACCTTTCCAATCAACATAGTGTAGTTCCTTTTCTGAATTTTACTTTGTTTTTAGTTTTGTAAACCGCCCAGATCTGCAAGTCAGCTTAGGCAGTATAGCAAGTGGAAATATACTATAAACTATCACTAGAACAGCAGAAGCATTCCTAAACTTTTATATGGCCACTAACTAGCATATGGAGGACTCCAGCAGGTTGGCATGCCATCAGAAGAGTCCACCTACCCTCCCCTATACCGACCAGAATATCAGTTGGCCTGGTGATGGGTTTGGCTAGGAAAGCAGGGGTGAATAAAAGATGAATCAGCTGAATAGCCAGATCTGGCTAGTCACTTCAAAGTCACTCTGTAAAACAGACCCTTGTGTGTGAATGTGGTGCTCAGCAAATAGCACAATACCTGACTGAAACCTGCAGACTCTCTACAAGTGTCCCAATGTGGCAGACAGAATCTGCAAATTGAGTGGAAATAACAAATAGCTCATAGATCAGGACATAAATAGTTTGGTTAATAAAATCAGAGATTTGTGGCTGCCATGTTAATCTACTTGGATATATAGAAATAAAGTGTCAAAACGTGTTAGCCTAACGTAATACATTTGTGACTAACTTTTAGGAGTTAGCCTTTCTTCATCAGATTCCTAACTGACCTAATGCCCAAAAGCTATAGTAGTCACAGATGGTGCATTTTATGGGCCTAACTTAATACACCTGCAACTTGACACTTATTTCTACATGAAAAATGAACAAGGCTATGGTCAGGGAGAGCCAGAATTTAAGATTTAAAAGTAAGCCCCAAAAGACACATTTTTTAGGAGGGACTGAAATATTTATAAACCTTACATTTACACTGCTCCTACTAGAGTGGCTCTTGGTGACTACAAATATGGCCAGAGAAAATAAAATTGAAGATGCTGGCGGAGGAATGGTGGGGTGGTACATTGATATGGCATATAAAGAAGAGGGAGTAACAGATGGGCTGCCAAGGGTGAAGGGCTGTAAACAGCATGGTAGTACCAACAGTATTTATTTGTGTTAATAATAAAATTTAGATTAAGGAGTTTTAAGCACAGGAGGCAGCAGTGGAACCTCTGCCAACTGATGTTTTAAAGAACATGTTAGACAAAGCCTATATGACCTTACCAGCTTCCAAAAAAAAAAAAAAAAAAAAGTTACATTTTTAGTACCTACAAAGAAGTGAGTTAAAACCTGTCTGCACTGGTACAGTAAATTGGATGCTAACTCATGTATGTTTCAAAACAACTTTCACTTTTGCTGCACCTTCATATTGCGAACATATCCACAAGAAGTTAATAAATGAAATATTTTTTTGCAGACACATCTTTCCAGTCTTGTGTTTCTAAAAACAAACAAATAAAAACTCACACCCGAACAATCGTTATGGAAAAAAGACAAGTACTGTAATTTTGTAAACTACTTTGCTTGTCCCAACCACAAAGGGGTATAACAAGTGCCAAATAAACATAAACAAGGGCATCTGTGATACTTTATTGCCAAACGTTATGCAGTCCTTCCTAGCATAAAGACTGCTGCTGAAACTAGGTCATTTTGTTTCTCAAAAAAGTCAAACCCACAACAGCTGTGCATGGCGTTTTTATAGTTTCTGTACAGATAAATTGTGGAAGTCTTGAAAGTAGAAACCAGGAAAACCCTCAACAGACTTCAGAATACAATCTTCCACATGTTGCAACGTGTTATTACATAACCACACCCTGTTTTCAAATTAGACGTTGCAAGAAATCAAAGTTTCTGTTTGCAAACCAAAGCAGAAAACTTTCAGCGCCCATCCACTAATCCAGTGCGCTCGAGCTGCCAGCACCTTGCTCAACTCCTGCTACTCTGTGCCAGAAGAGTCACGTGCTGCTATACTTAGTGTTGGGAAGGGACGCAGCAGCACCATCATCCCATACCTTGTCTGCTTTCAGGTGTCCGGACTGCAGAGGCCCATAACCACCGACGTGTAACAGCGTTGCCAGATCTGAAATACAAAACTAATGTATGGGAATCGCAAGTTTCCATGTTTTACAAAATATCACAGACCACTGTGCATCGCAAACGTAAAACAAGATGTAAAAATAATGCATACAAAAATCCAGTTCTGGGAATAGAAGTAGCCCCCACACAATAGTCCTAAAGCCCTCCTCATACCTCAGGACAAGCGTGGCAACAGCTAAATATACATAGACAAAATTCAAGCAGCAAATTCCACCACACGCCTCCCTTCCAAGTACCTCAAGAAAGACAGGCACAGCTAGAGCTAGCTACAGTGTAAGCAGCAGTATGCCAGATTCGTTATACCCCCTTCCCACTAAATACCTCGATGCCCCCAGAACAAGGACAGCAGAATAAACGTTCAGCCGAGCAACTACACAAAAGAGAATCTGATCTGAGTACTACTACACAGGCTAAAGCCAAGGGCAAGTTCAACACCGTAGCCCCACCCCCCACCACGTGACTCAGGTGATTTGCAAGTAGAAGCCCGAACAAACACGTCATGCCAATAAAGTTATCTCAAGGAAAAAAAATGAGCAAGCTCCACCTCTTCCACCCAGTATACCAACAAAATTCTGGTGCAAGGAGGTTAGATAAAATAGGAGACGAAGTGATGTCAAAATGTTGAAGCCAATTAGGTCAATCTGTTTCTCCCACGCGCACACGCAGCCGTCATCGCCGTACATTTAAAACAAAGCAAGCAAAACTATGAGCTGTTGCATCCACGTTGTCGTTCTTTATTGTTGGTAGCATTTTTATTTTAATCTCACTTGTATTTTCAAACATGCCGGCTTGTGCAGTATATGGATGTATACAGAGAAAGTATAATAACGGAATTTCATAGGTAAAGTAGAGAGGAGTGTGGTAGCTGTGTTAGTCCACTCTTAAGGTTATCAATAGAAATCAAACAAAATAAAACATGGAAAAGAAAATAAGATGATACCTTTTTTATTGGACATAACTTAATACATTTCTTGATTAGCTTTCGAAGGTTGCCCTTCTTCGTCAGATCGGAAATAGGTAGAGTAGCAATTTGTCATTTGGCTGGTTATAGGGGCACCCTAGCACTGTTATATTCGTGCAGAGATTGTTTTTTTTCTCCTGGTAAGGGGCCACTAAAACAGACATCGTGTTATGAAAATCACCCGCTCAACATTTGAGATTCTATCTATTTATTTATTTACTTATTTATGGACATTTAATATCGTGCATTAAACATGGATTAATTAGGTTGAAATCTGGGAGCATTTAAAAAAATTTCCTATGCCTACATCAAAAGAAAAAAATAGCATGTAGGAACTTGCTCCTTTTGTTTTGTGTAGTGCAGTGGTAAATTATAAAAATGCACTTGATATTTTTTTATTACTACCATTTAAAAGACAGATATTGAATAATGAGCTACCTTCATGCAGAAGTCCAGAGTCAGTCTAAACATGCCAGCATTGTCCAGTTCAACACACTATTAGCTGCCAAGTACATCCAAGGGTACTGAAGGAACACAGGGAAGTTCAGGCAGTTCAATTATCTGACTGATAGTTCTTTAGAGTCTGGATTGAGGACCTGTTCCTTCCAGAATCTTACGGGCCCATCTCATTATTGTGTGTGAAACAAAACTTTTGGCTAAAATTCTGCCAAACTGTTTGGCCCAGGTGCTGTACAGACTTATAGTGGATCCACAGGTGTAGTTTGTCCGCCATCATCATGCAGCAAAAAATATCAGAAGAATTTTGACTGCATTGGAGGAGGTTCGGAGAAAGTCGATGCCCTGTCTGCTGGTAAGCTCAGATGCAGAGAAGGCATGTATGGGGTCCTTGGCAAATACGATGTTAGCAGTATATTTTATGATGGTATCAAAACACTATACCAGGACCCAGTAACATAGTAACATAGTAAATGATGGCAGATAAAGACCTGTACGGTCCATCCAGTCTGCCCAACAAGATAAACTCATTTACATGGTATGTGATACTTTATAAGTATAACTGAGTTTGATTTGTCCTTGCCTTTCTCAGGGCACAGACCGTAGAAGTCTACCTAGTACTGTTCTTGTACTAAGTTCTGAAGCTAACGTCAAAGCCCCTTAAAATTTACACTCCAGTCCATCCCTATCCAGTCACAATCAGGGCATAGACCGTAGAAGTCTGCCCAGCTCCCGTTTTGTTTCCCAATTACCGGCGTCGCCACCCAATCTCCGCTAAGATTCCATGGAACCATTCCTTCTAAACAGGATTCCTTTGTGTTTATCCCATGCATGTTTGAATTCCATTACCGTTTTCATCTCCACCACCTCTCACCGGAGGGCATTCCACATATCCACCACCCTCTCTGTGAAAAAATACTTCCTGACATTAGTCCTGAGTCTGCCCCCCTTCAACCTCAATTCAAGTCCTCTAGTTCTATTGCCTTCCCGTCTCCGAAAAAAGGTTCATTTGCACGTCTGTATCATGTCACCCCTGTTTCTCATTTCCTCTAAGGTATACATATTCAGGTCAGCAAGTCTCTCCTCGTACAGTTTGCAACGCAAATCCCATACCATTTTTGTAGCTTTTCTTTGCACCGTTTCCAGTCTTTTTACATCTTTAGCAAGATACGGCCTCTAAAACTGAACACAATACTCCAAGTGGGGCCTCACCAATGACTTGTAGAGGGGCATCAACACCTCCTTTCTTCTGCTGGTTATGCTCCTCTCTACGCAGCCTAACATCCTTCTGGCCATGGCCGTCGCCTTGTCGCGTTGTTTCTTCACCTTTAGATCCTCAGACACCAACACCCCAAGATCTCTCTCCTGAGTCGAGCTTACTAATCTCTCCCCTCCTATTCGGTATCTCTCTTTCGGGTTTCTGCACCCCAAGTGCATCACTCTACATTTCTTGGCATTAAATTTTAACTCAACATATCCGGGGTATGTAATAACGTTCGGTTTTCCTATTCTTAAATTAGTATTACTTTTAAAAAACATACAAAGTTAATCATAGTGTTTTAGTGCAAAAAAAATTTTTTAATTATTTTTTTATGCTAATGGTGCTCAGTAACTGGGTAGCTTCCGCTGGACTGACTGGCAGACACAAATTGTCTCATACCCGACTTGACATCATACCACCACCTACCTCCTACCTACAGTCAATACACATTGTTGTTGTCAACAGTTGTTATGCATTAGCAGGCTTAGAGGCATATTTTCAAAGCACTTTGGGAGGCTAAGTTCCATAGGTTTCTATGGAACTTTGGGAGGCTAAGTGCTTTGAAAATGAGCCTCTTAGTGTGACTCTAAATTGCAAATAGCATATTTTTAAAACAACTGCAGCATGGGGTAAGTTACTTATCTTGGTGCTATGGAATGATGAATGTTGGTGCAACTCAGACCAGCTAGAGTCCCAGCACTCCTAATGACGTGCAGTGAAGTAGCCGTGATTCAAAAAATGTTCCCTGTTTTCATTATATTTATAGTTCCCTACATGCGTGCATGTTTCGCACGAAGCGTCAGGGGAACGTTATTCTAAAACAAAGAAAAAGTGACATTGAATCAGACTAACGTCATTCCCTCAGAACCATATGTATCTGTCAGTCACAATACAAACAATCATAAAGCTAAATTATAACAAAATCATTATAAGGCTAACCTGTAGCGGGAACAGCTCAACCTCCATTCTCATCTGGCCGAGACGCTGGTGCATGCGCAGTAACATAACATAGTAACATAGTAGATGACGGCAGAAAAAGACCTGCACGGTCCATCTAGTCTGCCCACGATAAACTCATGTGTATACCTTACCTTGATTTGTACCTGTCTTTTTCAGGGCACAGACCATATAAGTCTGTGCAGCAGTATTTCCCGCCTCCCAACCACCAGTCCCGCCTCCCATCACCGGCTCCGGCACAGACCCCGTATAAGTCTGCCCTCCCCCATCCTAGCCTCTCAACCACCAACCCCTCTTCCCCCCGCCACCCAATTTCAGCTAAGCTTCGCATCTGGCCTCTCCCCTTTCCTTTTAAACCTTGGAAAGGTGTGTCATCGCCCACCAATCAATCTCTTTGTTCAGTCCATGAGGACTCACCGTGTGCCATTGATAGATTAAGCGCTGTTCCTTTTGTATTAAAGTTGACACCACATCTCCACTATAATTGTCCGGTAGTTGGTACAATACCACAAATAAAAGATCCGTTTCTTCATGTTTAGCCGATAACCAATGCATTACTAGGGGTACCTCTTTCTTCTGGTTCCGCAGGTTGCTCAGGTGCTCCGCTGTGCAATCCTTGATCTTACATTTGGTTTGGCCGATATACCATTTCGCACATGGGCAACGGATTCCATACACCACCCGTGCTTATTCACAGTTAGTGCTATTTCTCAATACATAGTCTTTTCCTGTGGTCGGGTGCTCAATTGTGGAGGTAATCCAAGCATGCCAGCAGTACACACATCGATGGCATTTATTATTGCCACCCCTCATATTAAGGGGGGGGGCTTGTCCATGTTTCCTTTTAAACAGTTCACCCAAATTGTGGGCCCTAGTGTATGCAAAACATATGTCCGGCGGTATATCATGTAGCTGCAATAGCGGCCAATGCTTGTGAATGATGTTCTTAATATGTTTAGCCTGTGATGAAAAAGGTAGAACACACACCATCCGATCATATTGTCTCCGGGTTGTTACGGGAGGCTGTAATAGCCATTGCCGCTGGACATTTCTTGCTCTTTTATGGGCTTTCTTTAACACTTTCTTTGGATAACCCCTGCATCTCAGTCTCTGACATAAGTCAGCAGCATGTTTATCAAACGACTCCGTAGACTGGCATAGTCTCTTCAACCGGAGAAACTGGCCTGTGGGGATGCCATCTTTCTGAGATCTGGAGTGAAAACTGTTATAATGGAGAATGGAATTGGTGTCAGTAGGTTTCCGGTGGATCCGAGAGAGAAATCTTCCAAGATGTATTTCAATGCATATATCTAAGAAAGTAATTCGGTCATATGCTGTAGAAGTTTCAAAAGAGATATTTTGGTCACAAGAATCAAGATGTTGAAAAAATTGTTGTAAGGTTCTTGTTCACCTGTCCAAATCAAAAGTATATCATTGATAAATCTCTTCCAGAGTGCAATATGAGTAGCAAACCTGGATGACTATACAAATGACTGTTCAAAATGGGCCATGTATAGGCACTCCATGGTCAGAGCAACCGTGGCGCCCATGGCGACTCCACAGGTCTGTAAATAATATTGATCTTCAAATTGAAAATAATTCCTCAGCATCACCTGTTGAGCCATTTGGTTCAATAGTGATATCTTCTCACTGGAATAATCCATCATCCCAACTGTCTATCAATGAGTATTAAGGCTTGCAATTGGGATATTACCGTATATAGGGAGCATACGTCCATGGTAACCAGAGTTAAATTTTAACTGCCAGACCCTCGACCATTCTTCTAAGGTTCGGAGATCCCTTCTCATCATTTCTACTCCCTCCAGGGTATCCACTCTATTGGCTATTTTCGTGTCATCCGTGAAAAGGCACATCTTTCCTTCCAACCCTTCAGCAATATCTCCAACAAATATATTGAACAGAATAGGCCCCAGCACCGACCCCTGAGGAACTCCGCTGCTCACCTTTCTTTCCTCCGAGCAGATTCCATTTACCACCACCTTCTGCCACCTGTCGGTCAACCAGTTTCTTATCTAGTTCACCACTTTCGGTCCTAAGTTCACTCTATCATGCCAATTGCCTTGGTAACTATTGCAATCATGTATACAGTAATTGTTTATTTTTATTTTATTTATTTGAAACCTTTCTAATCTGCCTATTTATCTAGGCATTTGCTCACTATCTGACCAGATATAAAATTAAGTAACCTTATGGAAGCCAAGTTCAGATGTACAATAGTAACTTAGATTTACACATCTCCTTTTATCCAAATTGGATTCCAGTATGCTTTACAATAAAAACATTCAAAAACAGTTATACAGTCATTTTTAGGTGGAAAGCCTGGAAATTAGCTTTGATGTCTGGCCTGTTCGCCCCTGTGGACGCTGTCAATGTTGTTAATTGTGTTAAGATATATGATGCCTTTTTTGTAAAAACATGAGTGTTTGTACATAGTCTATACTTATGCACCTCTCATAGTATTTTATTTAATTTTCATTTGCCATTGGATAAACTAAGGTACAGGTAGTTTAAGGAGGTAATTTCATATGTGTTTTTATACCTAGAACAGTGATTTATCTACAGTATAGTACAGGTACAGTAGGTATTTTTCTGCCCTGGAAGACTCATCATATGTTTGTACCTGTGGCAATGGAGGGTTAAGGAGTCCTTTTACCAAGCTGCAGGAAAAGTTGGCCTTAGCATGCCCTTATGTGGGTTTTTCCCACGTGCTAAGGCCATTTTTATCACAGCCAGAAAATGGCCAATTTTCTATTTTTCTAATGAATGAGCATGATGTGGCCATTAAAAACAATTACCACAGAAGAACTTACCAACACCTAATCAGCGAGCAGCAGAGGCGTAGACACAGGTGGGCCAGGGCCCACCCACTTAGGGCTCAGGCCCACCCAACAGTAGCACACGTTTAGCGGTAGCTGGTGAGGATCCCAAGCTCCATCAGCTGAAGACATCCCCCTGATAGTAATTAAAACGCGGCTCTCCACGATACTAGCACTTGTGCATGCTCAGTTTTCAGCACATGCCTACTGCAGATTGCCAAGGTGGAAAGAAGCGTTTTTCCACCAGCTCAGATATTTTTCTGGTGGAGGTTGGGGAGAACACTTGGTGCCCACCCATTTCTTGCCTATGCCCACCCAAAATCTGTTGTCTGGCTACACCCTGGCGTGCAGTAATGTGGAAGCACTAACTGATTAGCACTGGAATGTCCACTCTCCACCCATGAAATACCCCCTCCATGCAAACATAAAAAATATTTTCTAGCACGTTTGAAGCTGACCAAAACTGTGTTTTTCAGTTTCGGCCAAAAGTAAAACTGCCATCTAAACCATCTGACAGCTTTTGGCCAAAACCAAAACTTCAGCTGATACTCATCACCTATTTTCAGCCGAAGCTGATACTGAAAACTCGTTTGGTAGTGTGATTGTGGACAAGTGAGGGTCACTGGGGATTCTCAGAGCTTGAAGTCTGTATCCCTCTGCTAAATCCACAGTATCCAAACCAGAATATAATAATTTAAATAATGAAAGACCCTATTTTACCTTCAAGCAAAATAGCCTTGATACACATGGACCACAGCTAATGAAAATTTGAATCTAAAAACCATGGTGTTTTTACAGTGGCTGACTTTGCACCACACTCAGAGTGACAGCTGACGTCATCAGAAAGGCTAATTCCTAAGGAATTTAGCATCCCAAATTTACAAACTTAAATTCCTGCTAAAATTTTACATCAAAAGCATTTATTTTCAGTATACTTACCATATACTTACCATACTTACCACTGCAACAACAAAGTCCAGATGTGAATGGTATGGCCCCATCTCCTAGCCACACAAACAAAAAAAGCAACACTGGGCCTTCAGGAAAGAGATAACAGCTGTCCTTTATTATAAAAAAGACCCGACACGGGCCGTGTTTTGGCGCACACGCGCCTGCCTCAGGGGTCAGAGTATATCTTCACGGTATATAGGCAGGGATATTCAAGCGGTCTATATAAAATGCCAGCAACCGCTGGACGTACGCTCAGTCAAGTCAGACGCTATCTGGGGTTTTTTTTTGGCGGTTTTTAAAACAGATAGCGCCTGACTTGACTAAGCCGGGGCCCATCCATTTAGGGCTCAGGCCCACCCGACAGCAGCACATATTTAGTGCTAGCTAGCGGGGATCCCAAGCTTCGCCAGCTGAAGACCTCCCCCTGATGTATAGAATGTTTGTACGTTTGGGAAGCTTGCCAGGTGCCCTTGGCCTGGATTGGCCGCTGTCATGGACAGGATGCTGGGCTCGATGGACCCTTGGTCTTTTCCCAGTATGGCATTACTTATGTACTTATGATGGTGCTGAAAACACTGCTTTCCACTTTAGTTTCCTAAGTTGCTGAAACTGGCCTCACATCGCATTAGGGGAGGGGGGGAGGGGGAGGAGAACACTTGATGCCCACTCACTTCTTGACTAGGCCCACCCAAAACCTGCTATCTGGCTACGCCCCCAATATGGAAAGGCTATTTTGTAAAGGCGCATAGATGCATACGATACGTTTATAAAACAGAGAAGCGATGTTAGGCGCTCTGTTATAAAATTACCCTCCACGTGACTTGCGGGAAGTTTCACGCACCGATTACGAAAGGAGATGCCAGTGGCGGCTGTCATCATTCAGGTGCCATTTTCGGTAACCTGAAATCTCTAGTCCCCGGCTGAGCGCCTCGACTGCCGCCAGAAAGCCAGGTCAGTCAGTCAGTCAGTCCTCCAGCGCGGTGGCCGCCTGCCCAGGGCGGGAGAGAGACGCACCTCCCCCCCACCCCCCACCAGGTGGCCGCGTCCCCTCGTCGCCTAGCAACCGGGCCGAACTGTCAGCGCGGCGGCCAGGCCCCGCCCCGGGCCTGAATAACAGCCGCAGCCATTGGGCCCTGAAGCGGCAGCTGCCAATTGATGGCGAGTTTACTCATCCGGTGCTGGTGGGAGGCGAAGACTGGCTGCCTTTTTAGTTTGAACTAGAAAAAAAAAAAAAAAAAGATGGCGAGGAGGAGTCTGGGCGACCCTGAGGTGAGGAGAGCCGGGGGAGAGAGGGAAAGAAAGAAGCAGTTACCGAAGGAGGCACTGGAGTATTATTTCCTCGCCGCCTGAAAAAACAAAAAAAAGTCTGGGAGGTGTCTTCATTCTGCATGGAAATGCACTGCATGCAGTAAGGGAACTTTTCGGGGGGGGGGGGGAGTGGGGGGCAACTCTGGCTCAGTGAGTCATGTCGGATCAGTAGTAGGTCTACAAGCAGTGTTTGTTGTCAGGGCCTAAAATTAAAAGGGCAGAGCATCTTCTTCTTTTTGAACCAATCTGTTTCACAGGAACCACTCTTATTTTCGCTATAAAGTGATGCCACATTCAGCCTGCAAAGAGGTGGGAAAATGTGGGATACAAATGCAATAGATAAATAAAATGCTGATGCTCATCAAGTGTTGCTGATGAGATGATGTATTGTAGAATTTCCTATTGTGACCCTTCCAAGGTATTAATGGTGTACATTGTCAGCTTTATAACACATGTTGCTGCTGTTGTAAATCTGGCTAAAAAGCAGAAGCGTTGTTAATTATAGAACAGGAGGCTCAGCTGATCACTGTTGACTTGTAGGTTAGATGTTAGACCAGTGATAGTTTTGTTTATTTATTTGTTGCATTTGTATCCCACATTTTCCCACCCATTTGCAGGCTCAATGTGGCTTACAGAGTTTTGTTGTGATATTTTCATTACAGGATATCAGATACAATTGGTAGTGTACAAAGATTAAGTAATGGAAGAGTGAAGGAAGGTGTTAGGGAGGATAGTATAGAAGGTGGATTATCATGGCTGGGTGGATTAGTGGGGTAGTTTTGCAAGGTTATGGGTTCTCTTTGTAGGCCTTGTTGAAGAGATGTGTCTTCAAAGATTTGCGAAAGTTAGTTATTTTGTCAGTCGTTTTCAGGGCTGTAGGTAGTGCGTTCCACAACTGTTTGAGGAAGACCCTGGCTATCCATCTTACAGTGTTGGTTAGGGTGGGGAAAAAAACATTTCTCGGGGATATTTTATACTAACATAGAGGACAATTTTCAAAGCCTGGATAAATTGGTCTGAAAATTGTCCACTTTATACGACTCAAAAAAAAAAGTATGTGCAAGTTTCACAGCACACTTACTATTAGCTGCATGAAAAGGGTCATTGTAGACATGACAAGTTACCCAATTCCAGGAAGGAAACATTTTGGCAATTCCTGATTTTTGAACTTATATCCCAAAGCAGTGTGGTATTTGTAGTCCTTGATTCTACTCATTGAAATCAGTGTTATAGGGCCCAAAATGGGGTTGTGTAGAATCCAAGAGTGGTCTAAACCCCCACCCCATTTCCCAGAACCGGATAGTTTGGCAGCTCTGGTGTTCCCAGGGGCATATTTATGTCAGGAGAGAAAAGTACATGTGCAGAATGGGATATTCAAATGTGTGCATATTCTTCTTTGCTCACAGAAGGGAGTACAAAGTCTGTGAGTATTTTTCATGGTCATTTAACTGAATTTTCAAAAGAAGAAATACTTTGTAATTAGTTTTCTTTTTAATTGCAGCTCAGGTACCAAAATAGCTGTGGACTGTGTATCTAGATGGATTACTGAAAATTGCGCCCACATAATGCTATATATCTTCAAAAGGATAAGCAAAATATATTTGTTCCTTCCCTATAGTGCAGTAACTCCTAAAGAGACTGTGGTGCATAGCATTTATTTATTTATTTGTTACATTTGTACCCCACATTTTCTCACCTATTTGCAGGCTCATTGTGGCTTACATAGTACCGTAAAGGTGTTCGCCAGTCGGTTGATAACAAATACTAGGTTATGTTGTGGTCGAATGAGGTAGTTGTGTGTCAGGTACCCTGGATTTAAGCATGTGGAAAATACTTTCGCCTTTTGTTTCTCAATAGAAATCAAACAAAATAAAACATGGAAAAGAAAATAAGATGATACCTTTTTTTATTGGACATAACTTAATACATTTCTTGATTAGCTTTCGAAGGTTGCCCTTCTTCCGATCTGACGAAGAAGGGCAACCTTCGAAAGCTAATCAAGAAATGTATTAAGTTATGTCCAATAAAAAAGGTATCATCTTATTTTCTTTTCCATGTTTTATTTTGTTTGATTTCTATTGATAACCTTAAGAGTGGACTAACACGGCTACCACACGCCTTTTGTTTCAAATGTACCATCTATTTTAGCAGTTCAATTCCTCTGCCTTGGCAATGGGATTAGCTCAATCATATCTCACTGGAGTTGGATAGCAGGGTAGTAATCCTCCCATATTGTACAGGTTCTTGATCACAGTCAAAAGGCCAAAAAGCGACCATCCTTGGCTCATAACACAGATACATGGATTTTAGTCAAAAAGTTAAGAGGCATTAATGCTTTTTTTGCATTATACACATTTGGGTAGTGTTCAACTTGGACCAACTTTCTGGAATAACTAGATTGAATTGCCTTGAAAGTAGGGAAACCTATGGCCCACAAATCATCTACTATAGACATGCACGGACTTCCATCTCCAGAGCACATAATGCTGGTGTTGCTGGTTTTTCATTGTAGCATATGCATGAGACTTTAAATCTCTGGGTCTCTTTCAGATCTGCCAGTGTTTAAGTTCCGAAGATCACCTATTTATTTATTTATTTTATTGCATTTGTATCCCACATTTTCCCACCTTTTTGCGGGCTCAGTGTGGCTTACAATACATTATGAATGATGGAAATACAATTTGTTACAACTCGGTTATGGATTACATTGTGAAGAGTTATGCGAGACAAAATCAAGGTATCGTTAAGGAATATAACAATGGAAAATCCATTCCATACTTGTTGTATGCATGTTTAAAGCAGCTGTAGTCTTTTTATTTCCTTGTTGTGATTTGAAAGCTAATAACAGCTAACTAGAACTCCAATTGCTCTCATATCTGTCTATTAAAATGTTGTAAGGTGTATTGTGTTGATATTGTAAGTAGAGTATTATGCCAAAATATGCACTGTTGTTTGAATATTTTTACTGCTGTAATTTTCTATTGGCTATATCTGGCTTAATCTTGCTATACACTGCCTTTGGTGAATTTCTTTAAAAGGCAGTAAATAAATCCTAACAAATACATAAATTTGCTACAAGAGAAGAGGAACTGGAGCTTGGTGAGAGGTGCAGAAAGAGAGAGAGAGCTTAAATTTGAGATTCATGGTAGTTAGTCGTACTGTCACATTTCTCACGATCCAGATATAAACCTTTATCATTAGCACTTGTGGAAGTGCAGAATGTGCCATGCTTAGAACAATTTAGGAGGTCTTTTATTAAGGTGTGCTGGCATTTTTAGCTCATGCTAAAAATCAGCTGCCACTAAATGCCCATGGGTGTCTCAGCGTTTAGCGCCAGCTGATTTTTAGCACGATCTACCTCTACCACACCTTAGTACACCTTAGTGAAAGACCCCCTTAATGATCCTTCAAATGAGCTTGCCTTTATAGAGAGAGATTTTGCCCAGGCATAGATAATGTTCAACTGCTTTCTTCAATAGATCACACTTAGATCAGGCCGGCAACCACAGTCCTTGATGGCCACTACCCAGTTGGGTTTTCAAGAACTCCACAGTGAATATGCATGAGATTGATTGATTGATTGATTTACACGTACTACTTCCATTGTATTCAAATATATCTTTTTATCTTTATCTGTTTTACTAAGAAACAAGACGTTTCCCTATATAACAAAAGAAGCCAAAGAAATTATAAATCAATCAAGCCCACATCCGTCAGAGTATTAGTGAAAGTAAAAAAAAAAAACAATAAGAAAAACTGTACCTAATACTAGTACGTTTTAAGTGCTGATCTATTTATCTAATTTCTACTAATCTATACCTAATGGCCCTGTACAGTGGATTCTTTCTCATGCAAAAAATTCTCTTAAAGTGGTCAAGATCCAAAAATATATAATTATTATTCTGAAATGTTATCAAACACTTGTAGGGGAACTTAAAAAAAAATGTTGCTTCCACTTCAAGGAGACACAGAGGCATATTTTCAAAGCACTTAGACTTGCAAAGTTCCATAGTAACCTATGGAACTTTGTAAGTCTAAGTGCTTTGAAAATGAGCCCCATGGTGTCAGCAAAAGAAAACGTTTATGCTTCACTTGTGTGGCCCAGATTCAAAGTTACTGACCACAGTATAAGGCGTCTTAAGTTTTTGGTTTTTGCAAGCTTATTTTAAGAATAATCTGATTGACACAAAAAAGTCATGAACAGAGTATGTGCAAATAGATCTCATGCAGATTTGTTGTGGAAATCTTGAAAACCCAACTGGGTTGTGATCCTTGAGGACCATGGCCGCCCGCCGCTGATTTAGATCTCTGTTTTTCAACCTACAAAATTGAGTAGAAAGAAAAAAAGAAATCCCAGCAGGAGTTATTCTGCCTCACCTCTGAGTAGGGTTCCTAGCTGGTTCCATTTTTTACTGACAGGTTTATCCAGTCCTAGTTTTACCCCTTGTCATTTAGGAGTTTGCCACCGTAATTTGAAAGGTAGGGCCACAATTCCATGTGTGCAGTAGGGAAAAACTAGGATCAACTTATTGGTAAAATCTAACACCAGCTGTCTGTCCTGCCTCTGAGACTTTCAGATGTATTTTCAGAGCACTTATACCTATGGAACTTTGTACGTAAGTGTTTTGAAAATGAGCTCTATAACCTACTCTGTTGGCTTCTATAAGAGACACCATCCTATCCCAAATAAATAGGTACTTAAAAAAGCATTCACCCCAACAAGCAATGTGTATTTGCTTGGAAGTCAGTAGATTTCCATTTTTGTGCTGTAATGTAAGAACCCTTACATTTTTTTGCACTGTATCATCCTTATTGAATGCAAATATATTCTGTTTATGTTTAGGATATCGTTTATCATACGGTAACATAGCACTTCAGAAGTATAAATGCAGCTTGTGAACAATACAGTTGTAAAACATAAGTGGAATTACTTTTCCTAGCTGTTACAACATACCATGAGCACATTTTAAGACATGAGGATGAGTCAGTTGGCCAACTTGCAACAGGATTGCTGAAAATGTGGTGTCTCCTAAAATGTACTTTCATTGTTATGTCACTGGACAAAAATAAAGCTTTCTCTGTCTATTTTGGGATTCTCTGTTCATAGATCTAATAGTCAAAATCAGCATTGGTATATTTAATTACTATACACATAACATGGAAAAGCTTTACATTCTATTTTATCTTGTCCATTTTCTTTTTTTTTTCTCTCTCTGTCTTCACTTTTTCCCACTTTTCATTTTGCTCCATTTCTTTATTCTTTCCTTTTTGACTATTCATATCTCTAACCATCCCAGTCTAATCACCATCTCTTTACCTCTTCCTCCTTGCTTTTTCTAAATTTGTTTTTTATTGTCTTCCATGCTTCTTCACCCCTTCCCATCTTTGGTTTTACTCTTCTATCTCGTATCCCCACTGCCTTTGCCTTCCAGTTCTTACTTGTATAAATTGCAATAATTTCCCTTTTTTCACCTCCCTGGCAACCTTCTGGCTTTCTAGCTCCTACTGTCACCCCTTTTCCAGCCTAATGCTTCCCTATCTGTCTCACATTTCCTCCCCAGCCCCCCCCCCCCCCCCCCATTCCCACCTTTGTTTTTTTCTCTATTTCATCAGTCTCTTATTTCCCCCATTTTCTTTCTCCCACCATTGAGTCCCTCATTTTCACCCTTTCTACTTATTCTCTCTCAAATGTAGTCCACATGTACTTTCTGTTTATCCCCTCGCTAGCCCCAGCTCATTCACTGTTGCTACTCTTTCTCCTGCTTCCAGTCCTTTTCTCCTTTTACCCTCTCTCCAATCAAGTTTGCCATTTCTGCCTTCTCCTACCTACTCCATAGCCCAACCCTTTCCTCTGCCTCTTAGTCCCTTCCTTGTCCTCCATGTTCTTCATATCTTCTCTTATCTGTGGCATAGTCTGTATGGAAGGCTCCTGTGTGATTTCCTGTTTCTTGAAAATGTTGCAAATCAGGGAAAAAAGATGTATTTAGCAACCAGAGTGGACCCCCCCCCCCCCCCCCCATGACATCTCTGGCACAGGGAGAAAAAATTATGTCTAAGTTGAAACAGGGAGTTGAAACTGAGTTTTAAACCTGTGTCTGAGAATTATTCCTGATTTGTAACCACTCTAATCACATCACCTCCACAATATATTTTGAAAGCTGCTTGATATTAGTTAGAAATTGTTTTAATCATATTCATATTTCTTGTGTTTTTCAGTATTTGAAGAAAAGAATTCCACAAAATCCAAAGTACCAGCATATTAAAAGCAGACTAGACACTGGTAAGGGAAATGCCATCTTTCTTAATGAACAGAAGCTACAGCAGTGAATTGTCAGCTGTTGCTGAATACTGATTGCAAATTCTGCTTTCTGATCAGATGCTATCACTTTCCTTTACTAACTCCCAAACATTCAGTCAAGCAGTGCAGTATCACGCATTCAGTCAAGAAGTGGAGTATCATTTATTTTATTTTATTTTTGTTACATTTGTACCCCGCGCTTTCCCACTTATGGCAGGCTCAATGCGGTGGGCAATGGAGGGTTTAGTGATTTGCCCAGAGTCACAAGGAGCTGCCTGTGCCGGGAATCAAACTCAGTTACTCAGGACCAAAGTCCACCACCCTAACCACTAGGCCACTCCTCCACTCCAACTATCACTCACATTGGGGGTAATTTTATACAATCCAAAAAAAGGGAAAAAAATATTCCACAGAAAAACACAAAGTGGAAATCGCCAACACAATGCCCACTGAATCAAGGCAAACGTTTATTGTTCAGTCAAACAAAAGGATGTTGATAACCTGACCCGACACAGGCCGTGTTTCAGCAATCCAGCCTTCATCTGGGGTCCTTATAGGTCAGCTGTTAATGTTTTACACTGTAAAATCAGGACGTAGTGTGTATGTATATATATATATATATATATATATATATATATATATACTTAAAACAATTGTAATTGGCAAAGGCGCCAGCAAGAACACAGTTATTTATTTAGTTATGCATGCATTTATTCCTTTCACATTTTTTTCCTTCTCAAAACCAGTAGGCTATAATATTCTTCAATTTTCAGTGTAATAATTGCACCAGTTGCATCTCTCTTCTGTGGAGGGGGTAATTCCCTTGAAACAGCCAGTTTGGCAAAACATAAATTCATGTTGGGTTCCTGTTTTTTTGCTACAACTTCCTTTGAAATTGAATTTCTGTAATGCACACGCACACCTCTCAAATGCTACTTTATTAGTTTAAAGTGTAATGTGGGTATAGATATTGATAGTGGACTTTGAGACAGAAGGGATATAGGTGTGAGTATTCAGGCTAAAAGTAATCATCAATGCTTTATTTTATTGTGAATATTAATATTGGGAAGTCAACATTTATTTATTAAAGATGTCCTTATTTTTTTGTGGAATAACTGACAAAAGTCATTAGAAATATTGATGAACCTCAAGTCTAGTAATCTGCACAAACAAAGAAACATTTCTTCCATTTCAGACCTTTAAATAGCTGCTGATTCCCCTGGGCAGTCTGGACACCCACAGGAATGGTTTCTTGTGTAGTTTGTTTGCAGATTGCCTGTAGCCATGTGAGTTACTTACAGATTTCCATACAAAAGTGTAGCTTATGAAAATAGGGCCCCTGCTCAAACTGGTAAATGCAGTTAATCTGGCCCAGAATGAAAGGGAATTCGCATTAAATCCAGGACAGTCTTTTTTTTATCAGTTGGACTGAATTTTGACTGAATGCATGAAACTAAGAGTGAAAATAAAAGTTGGAGGGTTGTTGACTTCTGTTGCCATTGCTAGCATCTTTTCAGCCTGCCAAACATGTCCACTGGCCGACAGGATGGGGCCCAGGCGGTTTGTCCTCTAGAAAAGACTCAAACAGAATTCATGGAGCCATATTATTGTACAGAGGCTCTGTAAGTCTGCCCACCTAAGAAGGCCAGACAAGAGGATTTACTGTTAGTACCATCGAACCTCAACATCACTAGTTTCTGGCTAACAACCTGATTCAGCCACCTCCACCTTCTATTGCTCCAGTCTTAATTGAAATAGAGTCTATGGTGAGCTCGCTGTCTAGGGAGACCCATTTCTCATTTCTGATGTACGCTTACCAGCTAAAACTTCTCATCTCCCTGCCCTTTATTTAAAATATATGCCCTGGGCTATTATGATCTTCAAGAGAAAACAAAGCCTTGATCTTTAGTGGTAGGCATTCTCTAATACTGCACTGGGCACAAGGACCATAGTTGATTATCATTATAAAGAAAGATTGTGAAATAGCTTGAGAGCAGTTGATTACATTATCCAAGGTAACATGGATTTGCTATGAGACATCAGATCAAACAAATCGGATGAATTCTATGGGATCCTTACCACAGAAAGTGCAGTATATTCCTTTGTGTGTACCTAAAGAACATTCTCATCAAGAACATCTCCACTACTACTACTACTATTTAGCATTTCTGTAGCGCTACAAGACGTACGCAGCGCTGCACAAACATGGAAGAAAGACAGTCCCTGCTCAAAGAGCTTACAATCTAATAGACAAAAAATAAATAAAGTAATCAAATCAATTAATGTGAACGGGAAGGAAGAGAGGAGGGTAGGTGGAGGCGAGTGGTTACGAGTCAAAAGCAATGTTAAAGAGGTGGGCTTTCAGTCTAGATTTAAAGGTGGCCAAGGATGGGGCAAGACGTAGGAGCTCAGGAAGTTTATTCCAGGCGTAGGGTGCAGCGAGACAGAAGGCGCGAAGTCTGGAGTTGGCAGTAGTGGAGAAGGGAACAGATAAGAAGGATTTATCCATGGAGCGGAGTGCACGGGAAGGGGTGTAGGGAAGGACGAGTGTGGAGAGATACTGGGGAGCAGCAGAGTGAGTGCATTTATAGGTTAGTAGAAGAAGTTTGAACAGGATGCGAAAACGGATAGGGAGCCAGTGAAGGGTCTTGAGGAGAGGGGTAGTATGAGTAAAGCGACCCTGGCGGAAGACGAGACGGGCAGCAGAGTTTTGAACCGACTGGAGAGGGGAGAGGTGACTAAGTGGGAGGCCAGCAAGAAGCAGATTGCAGTAGTCTAAACGAGAGGTGACAAGGATGTGGATGAGGGTTTTGGTAGAGTGCTCGGAAAGAAAGGGACGGATTTTACGGATGTTGTAAAGAAAGAAACGACAGGTCTTGGCAATCTGCTAGATATGAGCAGAGAAGGAGAGAGAAGAGTCAAAGATGACCCCAAGGTTTCGAGCTGAGGAGACAGGGAGAATATGAGAGCCATCAACAGAAATAGAAAACGGGGGGAGCGGGGAGGTGGGTTTGGGGGGGAAAATGAGAAGCTCGGTTTTGGTCATATTTAATTTCAGGTGGCGTTGAGACATCCAGACAGCAATGGATGGATGTCCACAAGAGAAACCATAGCGATTTGGGGGGAAGGAATGAGGTGTCACCTTATGGTGCCTTTTCTGATGTGAGAAAATTTCTTACAGACTTTTCAACCTGCTATAACATGAATAACTGTTTCCAACTCTTTCTTATAGAAGCTGCGTGTTCTTGCTGTTAACCTCCTTCTCGTCCATATCTGTGGCCCTGGCACCTACCTATCAATGTCTCATCCTTATGTTTATATTGACCTCTCCTCTATCATTCACATGTCCACTTCTTGATCTATGTATGGCGTTACTCCATCCCTTCAACTTGTTTAGAAGACTCCTGTATGGACCACAATGTCGGTAGCTTTATGGAAATCAAAGTGCACTGATGAGTCAGCTTGTCATCTACCCACATAAATTAATCGGATTTGTTTGATTTGAACTCTAATAGCAAATCCATGCTGTTTTGGATCCTGTAATCAGATGGATTCAAGCTAGTTCATAATATTTTGTTTTATAGAGATTCCATTAATTTTCCCACTGCCTGAGTCCAGTTCCCTAGAATAACTCTGTCTTCATGTGAGGGAGTCAGATGAGTCTTGTTTTCAGGATATCCACAATAAATATTTATAAGATGCATTTGCATCTCTTTGGACTAAGAACAAGGGTAGTAGACTCCTTTTTAGTATCATAAAGTGTATCCTCTCTGGGTTCCTTACTTTGTCTGCTTAGTTTCATCTGAATTTCTCTCCCATAAATGTATTTGCATCCCTTTTTTTCATCCGTGCTCTTCTTTCTCCTCCTATAGGCTTTAATCTCCCTCCTTTTGTGGAAGCTGTGGAGTTTTGTTCTATACTTGGTCGTCATCATCCTTTGTTGTTTTCTCAATCTTTTCCACCTTTGCTCTCCTGACTGCCTTCTCCACTTTCCTCTGATTTTACATATGATGCCCTGTTCTCCTAAGGTTCTTTGTAACTTTCAAATGCTAATCTTTAGACTCTTAGCTTACCAGTCATATTAAAAAAATATATGTTTATCTATATTATCTTGGTGTCTTTTCCCCTCTCTATAAAAGAGGTAACATCTTGCTCTTTCTTTTTTTGTTGCAGGGAACAGCATGACCAAGTACATGGAAAAACTAGAAGAAATCAATAAAAGTAAGTGTATTACAGGTGAAAAAATACAATTTGGGTGACTGGCAATCTAGTAGCATTATAGCAACAGGATCTAAGCTTTGCAAAATGTTCAGTTCTTTAAACATAGGAGGTTGAAGTTAAATATGTTGCCTCCATGTCGGTTAGGCATGGAGAAGGGTTTGCTTGAACAACACTAGCCTAAGTGCAAAGGGGGATTTCTGATGGAGGAGCAGCCTAGTGATTGGAGCACCAGGCTGACTACCATGGAAGCCCAGTTCTATCCTGCTGCTTCTCCTTGAGAACTTGGGCAGTCACTTAGCCCTCCATTGCCTCAGGTGTCTTTCGCAGGAAGGATTTCGGAAGGGTCTGGTTGACAGTTTTCTGAAGGTTCAGAGTGTAGCTCTGGCCCGTTTTCAAGGGCAACCGGGGGGACATTTTTTGGCCTCGTATCCAGACATTGTCTATTTCTTGAAAGGTATGTCTGATGCAGGCACGCGTTCTGCCCTGGAATCTTAATTTGGGCCTGAAGGGCCCTTGGAGGTTCCCCATTTGAACTGCTTTGCAGAGCAGCTTTGAAGATGTGCATTTTTTGGTGGCTGTTTGTTCAGGCAGGAGGATTTCAGAGCTTCAGATGCTGTCTCATAGGAAGCTGTTCTTGCACTTTACAGAGGCAGGGATTTGGTCCAGACAGTTCCATATTTCTTCCTAAAGGTGTCTTTTTTTATTTATTTTTATTTTATTAGGATTTTTATTTACTGCCTTTTTTGAAGAAATTCACCCAAGGTGTGGTACCGTAAGAATAACCTGGACATAGGCAATACATGATTATAGCAGTAAAAATACATTCAAGTAATAGTAAATATTATAACATAGTATGCTACTTCCAGTGTCAACACATTAAAATATCTTAAATAGACAGCAAAGGTGGAACATATAGACAGATAAAGAGGAGCAGGGGTTTGATAAGCATGAGTAACTAAAGGAAGCAATTGCACATAGTCATAAAAGCTGTGTGTGTTGTAAGCAAGTGCTTCTGCAGTAAGTGCAGCCGATGTAAGCCCTTGTTTGTTTGAGTATCTAGTTAGTTGCTTCGTCCATCAAAGCCTTGGGGAAAAGAGCCAGGCTTTCACCTGCTTCCTGAAGAAGCTATAGCCTTCTGTTAGGCAAAGCCTTTCTGGGGCTGCCTAATGTTTAGTGCAGCGAGCTGAGAACTAGGGGAGCCTGGTTCAAAAACCACTGCAGCCCCTTGTGATCTTGGGCAAGTTACTTAATCCTCCAATGTCTCAGGTACAAAAGGGACAGTAAAATACCTACCTGTACACAGCTTCAATAGCTTTTAAGCTTGCAGGCAGTTTATAAGAAATTTGAAAATTCAAAAAATAAATTCCAGAGGTCGGGGACTACTCAGGAGAAGGCTCATTGGCAGGTATCACATTACATGATTTAATTTAGAGAAGGCATAGTTAGGGATACTTCTTGGGATAACCTTAGTGACTTTGGAAGTGCATAAAGGGAGATCTGGTGTTCAAGTACTCTTGACCCATTTTCTTTAAGGACCTTGAAGATCAGAGAGAGAGTTTTTTTTAAATTTAGCCATGTATTATACTGGTTACCAGTAGAATATAAGCATTGCCATACTAGAACAGACCGAAGGTCCATCAAGCCCAGTATCCTGTTTTCAACAGTGGCCAATCCAGGTCATGAGTAACTAGCAAGATCCCAGGTCCTTTTTGCGCCCACACACCATTGCAGAAAACTCATTGGAAATAATTTTCTTTGCCTGAATGTTCCATGTGGATGTTGTTTTTCCTCAAGTGTAAAATGTCTAATGGTGCTGTTTTTGGACCTAAGGTGGTATTGGTTCTTCCCACAGCAAGGTTGTTAGACATGGTGACATCTACTACACTAACACCCCTGAAGAAGGCTTGTTGCCGAAACACAGCCCATGTAGGTTCCTTTTTACTAATAAACTTACCTTTTGGACGCTCTTACCCTTTGATTGTGCTGGTCATTTGGTTCGGCTTCCACCCCTTTTGTGCTCACTTCTCTTCTGTGGAAGGTGTGGACCCCACCTTTCTTCCGCAGCCAAAGGTGAAACAAGGCCCATGTTGGCAGTGAGTCCATTATAAAATTAAGATAAGTAGCGTTGAGCTTATATATAAAATTTATTTTTAAAAAGAGGATCTGATATTGACAATGAAAGGGTTATAATGTTGATGAATAAATAGTGGCCAATGAGGAAGCAGGCAAACTATGGATTGAGTGGTTCGTTTGAAAAGTTGCCATTGAGGTCTAGAAAACTAGTATATGATATGGTGGTTTGATAATTTTTGATTACTGTTGGATGTTATATGGACCAAATTACTTTCTATCAGTCATGCTGTGAGAGCAAGAGTATAAACAAGTCCTGCCTGGTTTAGTGGGGTACATTGGTAAATGTCATTCATTCCAGACTTTTCTGGTAGACTATAAAGAAGGAGAAACTTCTTATCTGCTATCTTTCTTTTCTTGAGTCCAGGCCAGTCCAGAATTCTGTCCTGATGTATGTTGCACCTATTTTGTGTTGAGGACTAATTCTGTTTGTGTTCTTGTTCTGTGTGTTCTAGTGCCTTCTGGTTGGTCATGTGGAGGAGTGGCCTAGTGGTTAGGGTGGTGGACTTTGGTCCTGAGGAACTGAGTTGGATTCCCAGCACAGGCAGCTCCTTGTGACTCTGGGCAAGTCACTTAACCCTCCGTTGCCCCATGTAAGCCGCATTGAGCCTGCCATGAGTGGGAAAGCGCAGGGTACAAATGTAACAAAAATAAAATAAAAAAAATGTGTGTGAAGAGTCTGTTTCCCTCCTCCCCGCATTAGGGTAATCCTGGAAGGAAGGGAGTACAGCAGTTATCTGTATATGTTTTGTTACAGAAAATACTTTATAAGGGCATAGGTTCATAAGCATTTGTTCTCTGTCTTCATCTTCTGGTTGAGGAACATAACCCATCCATTCTGGAATGATATGGTAAGCTTCAAGAGAAGAAAATCAGCAAGTAAAATTTCTCCTGTTTGCAAGTGCTGTGAAGCTTTAAAAAAAAAAAAGAGAGAGAATGAAAGAGCTCCCTGTTTTCTTATGTCTTTGGGATGGCAGCCCCCTTTCCTGAGGAGCTTAAGAGCAGCATTTTAGAAAGGACGTACAAATGGAAATTGAGACATCTAGGTCTGAAGCCTCAAGTTTCACTGGTATTTAAGAACAGGATCTGTCAACGAAGAGCCTGTTCTAAAATACATGTAGAAATTGACCTTTTATGCACTGACTACGTGCACCAGGATCATCCATTTTAGAAGCTTAAAATTCTGATATATCCACAGGTAAAAATAGGCAC
Source organism: Microcaecilia unicolor (assembly GCF_901765095.1). Taxonomy (NCBI): domain Eukaryota; kingdom Metazoa; phylum Chordata; class Amphibia; order Gymnophiona; family Siphonopidae; genus Microcaecilia; species Microcaecilia unicolor. The sequence continues at coordinate 17,395,789 of NC_044040.1, forward strand.
ATAAATGTTTATGGTATGAAATAGCAACATAAACATTCATATAAATGTTGGCCAGTTTAGAAATGTTTATTTTTCTTGAAGCTTGCCAGTTTATGTATAATGTATATGCACAACTCTCCGGAAAGACAGTCAGCCTGGTCCAGCTGGGTAAGGATTATTTTTCCATTTGCTTACTCCTTACCCCTATGGAGCTGTTTGTGGATTTTGTGCAGTGACTGAGAGCAGTGCTATAACCCCGGCCCTGTGCAAGTGACATCAGACGCCATACCTTCTGGCCCTACAAGGGGGCCGACTGGTAGGTGGGCTTTTCCCAGTGGCGGGCTCCGCCGAGTGTGGATCAAGATGCTAGGATTTTTTTTAACTTCAGTTTTTAAATTGTTTTGATAAAACCAAGCTAAATGAGCTGTGATTGGCTGACAGAAACTTGGAGGGACTTAATGGAAAGTGAAGGAACTCTAAACAATTGATTCATGTGGTGCAGTGCTTAGAGCAGTGGCCTGGGAATCAGAAGGTGGCTGGTTCAAATCTCCCTTTTACTATTTTTTTTTAATTTGGACGTCCCCAACTGCACTTGCATGTTTTTTTTTTTTTCTTCCGATTTTTGTTCTCTGCATGGGTCCGGGCAGCACCAACTAAACTAAATTTGCTTGGGGGACCTGCATACTGCTGTCATGGAGCTTGGGATGATATTTGAGGCTGGCATAGAGGCAACTCAGGGGGACCAGAACACTACCAATGCTGGCCCCTCCCACGACCAAATGCCTTGGATTTGTTCATTTTTGAGCTGGGGCGCTTTGGTTTCGATTATCGCTGAAAAACAAAAACGCCTAGCTCAAAAAAACGCCCAAATCCTATGCATTTGCCCGGCACAAACCGTATTTTCGAAACCAAAGATAAACGTCCATCTTTTTCGAAAATACGATTCGGCCGGACCCGTTCTCGGAGATGGACGTTTTTACAAATGGGCGTTCGCGTTCGATTGTGCCCCTCTATGTCTCCTTCCAGAAACCTCATTCAGAGCAAGCACTGGGGTCAAATGGGTTATCAGAAAAAATGGATGGGCCAGAGATGGATCAAGGATCTGTATAATGAGAACATGACCCATGTTCTTTTTATATAGGGGCCTACCTATTCGAGCTCAGTTTCAAATGCTACTTCAGTTATCTATTATAGTAGTCATTTTGAGTTAGAATATGAGAATGGCATTCCCATGGTTAGGAAAGGTGGCGGAATACTTGGGAACAGCATTCTCCTTGTTAAACAATTGTCTGATTTATATAGGGGGTGGCTTGAATGATGACCTTTGCTTACTCTGCCTTCAATTATAGGCTTTAGATCCAGCCACATGGAAGTTCATTTTGTAGCAGGTCACATAGGTAGGAATTGCAAGTAGATATCTATTTTGGGGCTGTATTATGACATGCAGGAGCGTATGTCGCTTTTTTAAATAGCCTGGCAAAACCTGTAGAAATCATGCCAAAAATGCAGCCATGTCCACACCCCTACTTATAAATGTACTTTTACATGCCTACATCATGGGGTATTTTATAAAAGCCCTTTCCAGTGGGTAAGAAAAGGATTCCCCCCCCCCCAAATAACATTATAAAATTAATCCTGCATTTCATTCTTAAAGAATGACTACAGCCTTCTCAATCCATAGCTGAGAAGGGACTGTGAATGCTGTTCTCATATCAGTCCCAGCCCCGGCTGAAACCTGACTTAGGGATCAAATTGGGGACCTTCCTGCACCATGGGCACATACAAATGTATAATTTTTACTTTTATTGTTTTTATATTAATAAATGAGGGGGGGGGGAGCCCAGTAACCAAACTAGCCAAAACCCAACCAATGCAAATTTATCCTGGATCCTCAAATACCAGGGAAAAAAAGTCACTTTCTTTCTAGAACAGGGCTTCCCAAGCTATGAGTAGCAAACCCAAATGGAGTCGCACATTTTGGGTGATGTCCCAGGCCAGAAGTACATAGACGTGTCGTGATGATGCACCTCTGCAGGGTCACAGATATCACTATGGCCGTAACCATGGGGTCAAAGTCTGAAAAATGTTAGCTCTATTTTAGAAACCGAAAAAAAATTGGTTTCCTGGTGGATTTCCAATGGTAAACTGTTCCACTATTAAAAAGACTATTACATGAAAATATAACTGCCTCATTGTTTTTACTTTAGGAATTTCTGTAATAGAGAGCTTTGGTTAGGCAGTAGTTTAATATCAAGGAAATAAGTCAAATCAGATCTAATTTTTTTAATGGTTCCTGATTATAGGATAATTTGCTCAGAATACATTTGAGAATAATGAAGCACTCAGATTGTAAAGAGGAAAGTGTGACCCTCAGACATGAGTTTATCTCTGCCCAGTTTCTAATTTCCCAATCGCCGATGCCCAAAGTTTCTTATGTTTGTTACAAGGCTCTTATTCGCATGGATGGTTCTGCTCAGATTCCATTGACAGCTTAGTGCTATTTCCAATCAAATCACAACCACAAATGTGATTCTGTTGGTAAATCCTCCGCTGTGAATTGAAATTTTTTCTTGTGTGGTAGCTTTTGCGAAGTGGAGCCTTAAAAGCACAAAGGAAGTTTTGTAGGTCCACTTGCATTGAATTCAGAATCTGCTTTACTTATGAGAATGGACACTTTGTACCTGTTGGCCCTTTGCAGACTCTGCTGGTGATTTCTCACGGATAGATGATACCACCTGGACTCTATTTGAAACAGTTGCTACAGTTCTTCCTCTGTCTCTGCTGTAACACAAGAGATGCAGGATATTAAAAAAAAAAAAAATCAACCTGATGAGTACTGCTGTGATTATTTATTCTGTGAAATGAGATTTGAAGAGGGTGCTGAAGACAGATGCAGGTTCTTATGAAATACAGTAGAGCTTTCTGCAGTATAGAGTGAAAGAAGGCAAGCACCTTTTTAAAATATACTTCATCTACAAAAATGTGCTCTCTCGATTCTGAATCTCTGGTCCTAATGTCTCAAAGTCTGGATGAGTCACCAGGCAAGTCTGAGCCAGGTAAGTGCAATACAGATTGTGGGGGGGTGATACACTAAGGGAAGGGGGAGTTATCAGTGTGGGCTACCTTTAAGAGTTATTATTTTACTGTTAACCACAGTTATTAGTAACTAGGTCTCATTGCATAAAATGGGACCTGTGCTAAAATAGCAATAATTAGTGGGAATAAAATAACATGTTTTAATGGTAGCCTACATTAATAACTACTCCACTAAATGCCTCCAGCTATTAAGACTAAAATACTAACATAGGATGAAATCTGTTGAGAACTCGATCAGAGCCAAAAGAGAACCAGAGTGTCAAAACCCCCACCCCTGGAAATTCATTATATTTTTAGGGGGAGGGGAGGGGAAGTTGTGTTTCATATTCTTATTCAGAGGCCCTAAGTTGGGGGAAAACTGGCTTTAGCGCGCCCTTGCATGGTTTTCTCCGCACGCTAAGGCCATTTTTACCACAGCAGTAAAATAGACAATTTTCTTTTTTGTATTACTGGCCACGCGCTAGTATAGCCATAAAAAAAAAATGAAATAACCATATGAGCCCTTATGGACGCACTAATTGATTAGTGCAGGAAAACACACTGTCCACCCCCTGACATGTCCCACTCCACAAAAAAAATTACAAAAAATGTTTTAGCATTCGGATTAGCACATGCTATTTCAGCAGTTCCTGCAGGATGCATGAGCACGTCCTATTGTATACCATTTTAAGCTGTGTTAGGCACACATTTGTGCCTAACCAGCTTAGTAAATGGACTTTAAGTATTGGTTTCTAGTTTGTTTGTTTTTTAACTCGCATGCTGATGTGACTTTAGGTAACATCTGTAGCCTTGGGCCTTGAACCTTGCAAACTACATGTGACTGAAAGTTGATGATTCTCAGTTTTCCAGTACATTTGTGTCAGAGACCAAAAGTTCTGAGGGTATAATGCGTGAGGCACAAACTGATTGTGAGCCCTCTAGGGAACGCTCTTTCTGGAAATCGCTAATAGTAAGAACACAACGTTTAAATTCATTTTCTGACAGTAGATGCTGATTTGAGGTATTTTTGAGTTTCCTGGCACAAGGTTTATCATGATCCTTGTTAAAAGCCATTTTAATGTTAATGAAGTACTGTGTTTTCAATGCAGCTTAAACTGGGGCAGAATTTGAATGTAGTATGATTTTTTTTTTTTTTTTTTTTTTAATACATGTACACACACAGAGTAGGGGTAAATTTATGTATTACTGGGGAACATTTATACAAGCCTATTTTTTATAAGGGGGACCTTTTACTAAGCTGTGGTAGAAAATGGCTTTAGCGCACCCTTACATGTGTTTTTCCGGCACATTAAGGCCACTTCTACTGCAGCAGAAAAAGTACTAATTTTTTTTCTTCTATTTTTTTTCAATTAATGGTCATGCACTAACATTGCCATTAGTGCACGGCCTTTAAAGGAAATTAGCTCTTAAGCACTTACCAGCGCCTTTTTTTGTAGGTAGGGCTCGCATGCTAATCATTTAGCATGCAATAATGTAGCTGCTCTGTTTCATGCTGTCATGCTCTCTCTCCGCCCCCAGAAACACACTCTCCGCACAAAAATAAAAACATTTTAATGCACAGATTGCCAATTACCACAGGATGCCTCAGCGCATCCTGCGGTATGTCGTTTCGAGCTATGGTAAGCACATGCTAGTGTTTACTGCAACTTAGTAAAAGGACCCCAAAGGCATCTATGCTTCGGGCAGACTTCTACGGTCTATGTCCCAGAAACGCCAAACAAAGAATCGTGATATAAAGTATATAATATCACATTCATTGTTGATTTAATCATGAATTGATAATGAATGTGACTGTTAGGCAGACTGGATGGACCGTTCTCTGCCTTTATTTAGGGGGGAAAGGGAAATGGTACTTGATATACCGCCTTTCTTAGGTTTTTACAACTACATTCAAAGCAGTTTACATATATTCAGGTACTTATTTTGTACCAGGGGCAATGGAGGGTTAAGTGACTTGCCCAGAGTCACAAGGAGCTGCAGTGGGAATCAAACTCAGCTCCCCAGGATCAAAGTCCACTGCACTAACCACTAGGCTCCACCATCATAACACAGGCTACAAGGTTCACATGTATTTCTCATTTTCGAACTGCCTTTTATAATTTGTAGGACTGACGACAAACATTTAAGTAAACCTTATAGTCTCTGATGGTCCCACTGGCACCACCATTTGTATGAATTAACTTTTAACAACTGTTTGTAATGGTTTGATTGAAGTTATGACATTATACATACCCTCTATAAAATGGGCACCTTTTGTGGACATTTTTTGAGGTTAACGTTTGTGAAATTACTGCATTAATGTCCTGAATTCACAGTTTAATATGTATCATAAGCCCCCGTTTAACACACATCGTGAGGATAATTTTAAAATCCATTTACATGCGTATCATGGAGATTTATTTGCAGAAATAGCTGGTTATAGAATTACATTGCATATATACTATTTTGTGCATACATTTGGCCACAATGAGTAGAGGCATTTCCCAGGGGAGGAACTGGGCTGTGGTTTGGAATTAACATTCTCGCTTTGGGTTTGTTTGGTTTTATTTTTAAAGTATGCATATAAATTTTCTTCAGATTTTGTGCACACTAATTAGCAGGTATTAATGCATGCATGTAGTTCCAGTGGGGTCATTTTCAAAGGGAAAAATATGCATGTCCATATAAGTTAGGAAGCCTGTTTGAAAATTTACCCTCTACACCAGTGTTTCCCAAGTCTGGTCCTGGAGTACCCCTTGCCAGTCAGGTTTTCAGGATATCCACAATGAATACACGTGAAAGAGATTTGCATACAATGGAGGCAGTGTATGCAAAGCAAGTTCATGCATAGTCGTCGTGGATATCCTAAAAACCTGACTGGCAAGGGGTTCTCCAGGACTGGACTTGGGAAACACTGCTCTAGACAGCTATGTTTCTTTGGATTTGTTTTATGTGTAACTTGTCACCTCTATAGGAATGTTCATTAAAAATCTCTTGGTAGTGAAATGGATTAACAAGTATTTTTTTCCCTTTAGATTACAGGTACAGAAAGGATGAGCTCTTCAAGAGACTCAAAGTGAGCACTTTTGCCCAGCTGGTATGTAGACCCTTTACTTTCCCACTCGCTTTAGAATTTGATTTAATTACAGAAATTTGGTAGGTGGCCAACTGGGAATTCTTCCCTCCCTGTTGGAACATGCAACCCCTTGGAAGATAGATCTGAATTTGTGGCTTGTGCAGAAGTAAACTGGAGATCACTGGGACTTAAATTTATGCCAAAAATGTGAGATCTCCTTGTCTCCCTATCTTACGCTGAATTTAGCTGTGTTTGTCAATCTGAAGTACAGTGCACTCCACTTATGTGCTTATCAGATATGTGCACTAGCTCTGCTTTTAGGCATGTTCTTGACTGGTCCCGTTTATATATACCCACTTGACTGGCACTGCATTTATGTGCACAGTCAGGTCATTCAACTGCCCAGCCCATCTGATGTCCTTTCGTTGGTGTGCTGCTGCAACTGTCCCTATTAATTAGCAAATGGCCCTTCACTGTCTTGACTACATTTATGTGTGATTAACTGATGTTTTAATTAAATTATCTACTGTCCTATTAATGCATAAGTGGTGCTGCACTGGCTGTGTAAGTAGTAACATGTGTGGTAACAGGCACAGTTCAGAAAGGGTCACGAGGGTGCATTTAACCAGAGTGCACTGTAGATAATTTCCCTAGCATTTTCCATCAACAAGCTTAGTGCAGTCAGGCACACAAAGTTTTTGTCATCACACATTGCTGGGATGGAACAACTCTGAGCATGCATGGTGCTTCCTGCATGCAGTGGTCTCCTTATTCCCCTCAGTTTTGTTTTTTCCACTCTGCCCAGTGGATGTGGAAATGAAGCTGTCCTGTGTTTTCAACAAGTTAAACTTTAATATTCTGGTGGTGGTCTATGTCCTCTCTAATTTTATTTTATTTTTTTAATATGCTTCTGTTCTGTGAGGAACATGTCAATCCAAGTTCAGTTTTCAACCCTGTGAATGTAATAGAAAGATCCAGAAATTTGTAGCCCATTCCAGGTGTCACCTCCGTGTAGACTCTGAACATAGCCAAGCTGAATGTAATCACTGTGGAATAATGTCTGTAATTCTAGAGTCAGTTGCCTCTATGATCACTATGAGGCTGAAAAGACTTGCATAGAAAAAGGAGTGAAAATCGTATTTCCAGAGATCAGTGGACTATGCATTCCAGTCTCTTGACACTCGCCTCTATTTCCCTCCACAGTGAACTTAAAAATCCAGCCGCAAAGGAGCAGTGCCAGGAGTCCTCTGGTTCAGCACAACTCTCAGATGGAACTTCTTTAACTTGTAGGCTCTATACAGCATCCACACAGGTCCTGGCATAAGGCAACACCTAACTGTACTGTGAAACAATTGAAAAAATACCATCACTTCAGTGCAGAGGGAATCCAGGGCACCTCATGCAGGCACAACCCTCTTCTGTAACTTGTGCATCATCTACAAAGTCTTGTCAAGAGCATAGTACTGATGTTTGCCAGTTGCCCTCAGTGCAGTGCAGAAGGCTGATCCATTCTCCAGTGATGACCAGTGTAGAACATCTAGACTGATGCAAAGCCAGCACGAATTTAGACCTCTTTACCTATCATAATGAAGACCTAGGGCAACAGCAACACTACAATCAGCGTTTTCAATTACGTAGCTTCCCACTATTCCAGAACCTGCGGGATAGTTGGCCATCATCCAGCACGTGGAGATAGAACATACTGAGGAGCTGGACTGGATGCCAAGAGAGATGTCTTGGCTCAGTTTTCAGTTCTCTGTCTTCTGCAGGTGGATGAATACACTTTTCGGCCTTTGGTTCTGAGTACTTTGCTACTAGTCCAATTGGTCAGCTGGTCCCCAGTTGAGGTTTGCAGTGGCTTAAGTCTGCAGAGTCATATCTGGAGGTATTCGGATTCCTGACTTTGTTGCCCTACAAATGTACTTCTTCTCTCACTTCACCTCTCCCCTGTTTCTGTGGAGCTCTTCTTTTCCAGCACAACAATCTCTGAACCGTTTGGAGGATTGCAAGTTCTATTTGGTGCAGGGGAGGGATCCTAACTCACTGCTTGGGACATGTTGTGACAGTCGGGATGAAAGGCAATTCCCACAGAGGCAGTTAAGCAGTGTTCCCGTTGTGGGACCTGCCAGCATCAGAGCGTTGCAGTGAGTACAAGCCAGGAATCCCACGGGATGAAGAGGAAAGAGTTGGCGGCAGCAACACCTTTGGATTTGGCATGGCATCTGAATATGACGGGGCCTTAGGGCTCTCTGGTAGGGCCGGTGCGCAGTTTGATTTAGGAGAGTGTGGGAACGGGTTTCATTTTGTTGGGGCCAACTGGCAGTGAGGAGAAGCCTCTCTCAGATCATGCATAGAACACAGCTGCCATCTTACAGCCTCAGGGCCCAACAGAGCATTTTTTTTTTTGTTATGTTTGTACCCCGCGCTTTCCCACTCATGGCAGGCTCAATGCGGCTTACATGGGGCAATTCAACTGCATCGGGATCTTTGTTTTCTCCGGAGTTTATATTGCTTGTACACAAGGCCTATTTCCTGAAGCAGGGACAATCAGCCCATCCTGCTCCTAAGAGATCTCGTTTAGACCTCCAGGAGTAGATAGATGAGGCTATCTGTTTCTCCGTCCTTATCTGATGTGGCCTCGTTCTATTCAGAGGAGCCATCGTTGAAGTAGCCATTAGAACTCCCTCCTGAGGAGGGGGATGATCCAAAATTACTAAGATCCTTTCATAAAAAGGAGCTCAGTACACTTTCTGAGGCACTGCCAGTTCTTTCCATTGATGAACCTTCTGCTTCGGTATCAAGAATTTCATCTTCTTCAATCATGAGGGGGCTCAGAGGTCCTTCTAAGGCCTTCTCAATGGATCCAGACATTCAGGACCTAATTACATCGGAATGGGTCTCACCAGACCTGAGGCTGAGCGTGGGAAGAGCCATGGCTCACCTCTACTCATTAGTTCCAGAGAAGAAAGATAAATTGCTAGAAGACTCGCTGAAAGAAGCCTTTGAAGTGGCCTCTTTGGGCCTTTAAGCGACAGTGTGCAGCTCATTCATGGCAAGAATATGCTTGAAGTGGCATTTGCAGTCGGCAACATGAGACGGGCACCATAATGCCCTGCTGGAAGCAGGGTTGGCCTACTTGGTGGATGCTATTTATGGCATGTTACAGGTTACGGCCCACAGTATGCCTTTGGCTGTCACGTCACATCAGCAACTCTGGTTTCAGCATTGGGCAGTGGATGGAGCTTCAAATTCATGTCTAGTTAAACTGCCTTTTGGAACAAGTAGCTTTTTGGAGAAGATCTCAGTAACTTGGTGAAAGAACTGGGGGGAAATAAGCCACAGCAACTGCCAGAGGATAAGCCGAAAGCCTCTGGTTGTCCATCTTCAGGGGGCTCTATTTCAAGACAGCAGATGATACCAGCCTGGTCGTCAGCATTATGGCCAGAAGACCCACTTTCAGGTATGCCAATCTTCCTTTCATTCAGACAGGAAGTCCTCCTCTCAGCTAGAGTTTCTGTTGCCTCCAGAGCTTCGCAATGATATGAGGTTGGTCCACTCTTCTCTTCTTCCAGTGGGAAGATGTCTTCAGGAGTTTCGGGAGGAGTGGGCCAAAATCATGTCAGGCCAGTGTGTTCTGGATATCCTTACAGAAGGTTACAAGTTGGAGTTCTCCTGCCTGGTCACTCCTCTCTTCTTGCGGTCTTCTTGTCGAAAGGGAACCAAAAGTGGTTGACGTTCAGGCTAGAGAATGACATGGGGAAAATGTTTGTCGACGCCCTGTCCCCATGGGTTCTGTCTCCATCTTTGTCCCACCCCTTCAGGCTCTGTCCTCATCTGCAGATTATATTGTCCTCATAATCGAACAATTATGATTTTATATTTAAATCTTTTTATTAAAGTATAAAAAGGAACAATATGCTGTGCAACTGTTGTTTATAAATCGCAAACAATCACAAATAGAAAACAATAATAACATGCAACTATAACCACCCCCTCACCACCACCTTCTACCCTTCCAAACCCAACAATAGGTGACTTCTACTACCCCAAGGAATCCTAATCCACCCTGTTTGTCCAGGGGTACAAAATACATCCCGTTCTGTATGCCCTAGTGGAGGAGAAATATGCCCTATGAAGCACAGATTTTTTTTGTCTGTGGATGAGTAAGTCGTCAACAATCTCAGGATTCAGTCTAGCTCTCCTGTCTTCCACAGTCCTTCCTGCAACAGAAGATGTCTTCTCAGAAGATGTGCTGATAGCAGGAACGTACAGGATCCCCCATGCAAATTTTGCTAGTTGTGGCCAGCATGTTTGCTTGTTTTTCCAAAAAATCAAAATATCGTTGTTTGCATCACTCAAACATAAATAACAGTCCAGTTCATTAACAGGCTTCAAAGAAGAAAATGACATGGGGACAAAGTTTGTCCCCGTCCCCACAGTCTCGGTCCCTGTTACCGCAGGTACCTGTGTTGTTCTCTAGTTCAGGCCACAGTAGATCCTTGCATGGCAGTTACTTCATCTACTTCATTGTCCCAAAGAAGGAAGACACCTTTCATCTGGTCTTAGACCTCCAAGGTCTATACTGCTGCTTCCGAGGGTCCCACTTTAACACGAAGACACTAAGAACAGCCATAGCCTCAGTTTAAGCAGGAGAATTTCTCACCTCCCTCGACCTCAAGGAGGATTACTTGCATATACCCATGTGGCCTCTGCATCAGAGGTGTCTGTGTTTCGCAGTGCTGGGCCCTCAACTTCCAGTTCAGGGGTTTACTCTTCAGTATCGTCCACAGCTCCAAGAATGATCACCAAGGTAATGGTCTTACAGGCCATTGAAAGGGCTTGATCAAGACGGAAAGGTTATTCTGATTCAGTCATTGCTACCTTGCTTCATGCTCAGAAACACTTTACATCCATGGTGTATGTGAAGGTGTAGAGGGTATTTGAGGGCTGGTATTCTTAGTTTGGACTTTCTCCCTTCTCTGCTTAGATCACGCACATCTTAGCATTTCTCCAGACAGATCTTCAGAAAGGATTGACAATTGGGTTCTCTAAAAGTTCAGGTTGTGGATTTGGCCTGTTTCAGGGGCCAACTACAAAAGATGTTTCTTGTAGCTCACCCGGATATTGTTCAATTCTTGTGGGAAGCGGGCCGCTTGCGTTTTGTATTATGTGTCCAGAGTGGAACCATAATTTAATCCTTCATGCTCTTTGGCCACTCTGAAGGCCTTGAAAGATTTTACGCTAAAGTCAGCATTTTTGGTGGCTGTTGCACCAACACTTAGATTTTCGGAGCTTTGGGCTTTCTTGTTGTCTGCATCCCATTCTTCGCTTCTCAGAGGTAGGGGACTCCCTATGCATGCTTCCTCCTTTTCTTCCAAAAGTGGTATTATCATTTTATCTCAACCAGTCTGTGATGCTTCTGTCCTTTTGCAGAGAGGACAAAGAGGATCAGAATTCTTCCTTGAAGCTTCTTGGTGTATAGTCCTCATTAGGTATTTGGAAGTTACGAATGGAGACCAGTAACTAATTCAACAAACATAGCCTATAACAACAATGGAGTTGTCTATGTTCACTGAACAGCACAATTTTTAAAATTAGATGGTCTACTGTTTGTGTAACGAGGTTTGCAATAGCAAAATCATGTTCCCAGTTTTGCTGTTTTCATTTGAATCATCATTTACATCTCGCTTCTGCTTTTACTTTTAACTACAAGCATCAGATGTAACTGAGTAAAAGTAGTAAAAATTGGTGAAATTACTTTGATAAAAATAACAAATGTTATCCTGTATTTCTTTACAAGTAAAAGTTACAAAACTTTTACTTAAGTACAGTAACTAGTTACATTTACTTAGTTACTATACAACACTGCAGATTTTCCACACTAGGCTCATAAATCTAGGCATATGAATGGCAGGCCTAAATTTATGGCATAACTTTTAAGCTCTTAAGATTGATTTTCAGCTGAAGATAGGCTCCCAAATTTGTGTCCTAAGTTAGGAGCATAAATTTTAGGAGCTCAGCTTTATTGGAATACCTCGCCCAAAAATCCTTCTGCTGTATTATAAGAATTTATATTATGCTAATGTTCTGATTCCTATGTTTAACAAAAAGTTAATTTCAAGAATTAGACAAGCTCATTTCAGTTTCTAAGAGCCTGAAACTTTTCTAGTGTACTACTAATGATGATGTGCTAGACAAGGCCCACAAGAAGGAGAGCTGTGGATTTTTAGTGTAATAATAAGGCACAAAAATGAAATAGTTTGCAAAGCTGAGAATTCTTGTAATACTATACTTGCATAATACCAAGAATTAAATTTTCCTTGATCGGTACTCCTCTAATTTTATCTCCTAATTATCCAAGAACACAGCAGTTGCTCTATCTGAATGGAGTCGAGCATGATTTTTGAAAGACGTCACCAAATCAGAGCTAAGAAATGCCAGGAATGAGAGAGATCCATGTTAGAAGCTAGGGGAAAAAAATTACATTTTTGTGAGACCTTCCCTTTTCAGCTGAGTGCTACTCTGTAGAAGGTTCTCAAGTACCCTTTAGTAGCCTAATATTAGTAATTTATCCTCTGATGCAGTGGATTCTCAATTTGCCTATGGTGTAGCTACACTTTTAAAATGAATTGAGTTTCTAGGATATTTTAAGTAGAGGAGTGTGGTTCCTAGCCCATTATAAACCATAAAGCTGTATGTCTCTGTTGATCACCCTCCCCTCACCTATCCACACCCACCCTGTTAGAATATCAATGATATGCTTTGATGTCCCCATGCATACCTCCTACCCACCCCCCTCCTCCCACCCTGTCAGACTGTCATAGTAATGCTTGAATGTTTTCACTTATATACACTGTCAGCTAGCACATTTGCTTATTTCCGATCTGAGGAAGAAGGGCAACCTTCAAAAGCTAATCAAGAAATGTATTAAGTTATGTCCAATAAAAAAGGTATCATCTTATTTTCTTTTCCATGTTTTATTTTGTTTGATTTCTATAGATTCTACATGGAATGTTGCTATTCCACTAGCAACATTCCATGTAGAAGTCGGCCCTTGCAGATCACCAATGTGGCCGCGCAGGCGTCTGCTTCTGTGAGTCTGACGTCCTGCACGTACGTGCAGGACGTCAGACTCACAGAAACAGAAGCCTGCGCAGCCTTCTACATGGAATGTTGCTAGTGGAATAGCAACATTCCATGTAGAATTTCCAATAGTAGCAACATTCCATGTAGAATCTCCAATGGTATCTATTTTACTGTCATAGTAATGCTTGAATGTTTTCACTTATATACACTGTCAGCACATTTGCTTATTTCCGATCTGAGGAAGAAGGGCAACCTTCGAAAGCTAATCAAGAAATGTATTAAGTTATGTCCAATAAAAAAGGTATCATCTTATTTTCTTTTCCATGTTTTATTTTGTTTGATTTCTATTGATAACCTAGGATATTTTAGTATGATTAGTCTGCCAATCTAGAAGTGCTTGTCCAGGGTTTTACACCAATCAGTCTTATCATTCTGGATCTTATTTCATCACCACAAAGAATTACCTAAACTTTGACGGTTTGAAAGTGGTTTGGCTCAATGACTGGCTGTCTTCTTTCAACCAAACTCTACCAGAAATTACTGTGTATATACCAATCCTATTGTTGTATTTCACAGGTTATTCAAGTTGCTAATCTAACAAATGAAACTGTAGAAGTGACGAATGATGAGGTTCAAAGGCTGGAAGGTAAGACCTGCTTCTAGCTTGCAAATGTCAGCAATCTATGACCACTAAATTGGAGAAACTGTCATTGACTAATAACCACCATAATAATAAAGATTAGATATTTTCTGGGGAACAAAGTGGTCAGAGCAATGATGTGGACTCTTATTTAATTATATGGGCCACAGTACCTCAGCACTGGACCTTTTCACATCACACTTGAAGCTGTCGCTTTCAAAACAATTTGTCATTGTTATAATAGAAAATTTGATTCCATAAAGCTCCAATCCATTCCTCCTTCAGTGTGTTCTGAAACAGATATGCTCTGAATCCGAGGGGATTTCTGCCAGACATTTTGTGTTAACTGAACAAAGACTATTACTGCAAAGCACACTGTTCTCATGATAGATACCAATCTGAATGTACAGGCGCTTATAACCTATCTGCAGCAGGGCCCATAGGAATAAAATGGGCCCTGCTGCAGATAACTCGAGCTAAGCTTTAGTAAAAGACCCCCTAAATTTACAGCCAGAAATTGTCCAAATGGCGGTGTTCTGCTACAGCTGAATTTACAAATGGTTAACAATAAAGCCTTTTCCTTCAGGTCGAGGTACACACATAGCTGAACAAGGGAAAGGGGATAGGACTTGATATACCGCCTTTCTGTGGTGTCATGCTTCTTCTTCCTGGACAACTAGGGCCCAGGTTGTTAGCCTGCGGGAATCTCCCCACCTCTCCTGCTCTGAAGGATGCAGAACTATTCCACCACCAGAAGCAAGTCATCCCATAACAGTTCACTAGGTGTTTCAGATCTGCCTGGCCACTCAAATACTCATTGTGGTGGAAAAGAAAAAACTTAGTACTCTTAGCAGTTCCTTAGAGTTCTCTTTAATGTCCTTACCAAAAGGAAACAAAAACTGCAAAATTTCCACACGTCTTTTCAATAGATAGAACAGTTCAATAGAATGACAAGAATATGCAAATTAGATCCACTCCCAGCTTATACACAGGTGCCTTAGGATTCAAACAGAAAAAGAAAACATCCAAAGCTTCCTTCAACCTAGTCGCTTTCAAAACAAAAGGGAAACACAATTTAAATCACACAGTCCAAGTTTCCTTTTTCCAAAAACAGTTTTCCTGCCTAGGGAGCACAAGCAGGAAAAAGGGAGGAAGACCACCAACCGCTTGCTTCCTCAGCCAGTTACCTCCCCTACTGGCCTTCCTTCAAAAGGAAGAAAAACAGGAGGGAAAAATAAGGTTCAATCTCCGTTTCCTCTTGGCTGGCCCATTCAGTAGTATCCATTAGTTCTTCCTCTCCCTCAATGTCCCACAGCATCTCTGTGTCCTCTGGAAGCTTCCTCTCCTTTACCCAGGGAAGAAGGCACTTAAAAGCTCTACCTGTTAGTCTACCTTTCTCTGATTGAACCCTTCGGTCTGGTTTACTTATTGGCCAAGAGTAACCTGCTTTGCTCCTCCTACCCCTCCCCCAGGGTGAAAAATCCTCACGTTCCTTCCCTTCTCTTGAGCATTTTACTTAAAAGGGCCTGCTGTTTTAACCCATCTTTTCTAGATGCTCCAGGAATTCTATAGAGGAGAAACTTCTTAGCTTATTCTCCCTATTTGGGGACCCCCTTGTCTCTGCCACATTGGTTACAATCAAAGTGGTTTACATATTACATACAGGTACATGGGGCAATGGAGGATTAAGCAACTTGGCCAGAATCACAAGGAGCTGCAGTGGGAATCACACAGTTCCCCATGTTCTTAGACCGCTGCACTAACCATTAGGTTATTCCTCCACTCGTGCTTACATGCTTTTACTCACAGGGATGAGGAGAGGGCAGGGATGGAAGAACATCATTTTTGGATATTCAAAATTACCTGCCTCATATTGTTCCAGAACATTACCCGGACAGATTCTGTGTGTAATTTTACCTTGGGCAATAATCGAAGCAAAACTACAGATGCAGGTTTGCTTTGATTATTGGTGCAAACCCTGAGAGAACGTTTGCACCGTTGGGCCTACTTTTTATTATTTGCACCATAAAGAAATATCATAGTCCAGATGTGGTGATAGCAAATATATATACATTAGAATGTCTCAATACCTTGGTTTTCTGGTTTGATTTTATATTTGGAAAAAGTATAGTTAAACAGTGGAAGGTGAGATAGGTGGATACTTATCGTGTGTTAGTATACAGTTCTTTGTATTAGTTAAATAGATAATATGATTAGCTTGAACGCCTTTCTTCTTTACAGATAATAATTCAGTTGCATCTGAGACGGAGACTGAGATTCTTACAGACAGGACAAATGGGAAAGACAGTCCAGAAGAAGTACCATCTAGTCCAGTCAAGTTCATCAACAACAACATAGGCGCAGGAGAGCCATTCCATTCATCGAGGTCAACTCTACAAAGGTAGTCTAAGCACTTGGCGTCTGAGATTTTTCCATATCTTTCTTGCTTTGCCGTGCAGTTCCTGAGGGTTTTCAGAGGACCAGAATATGTTACTAGATACTGTATGGGTAGCAGCCATGTGAGCCCCCCCCCCCCCATTACTGACCAGTAAACTAGGATGATGATGGAAACTTATTTAGGTGAAGCAGTGTTGTTCATGGTTTTGTTATCACTCTACGCAGGCAATTTTAAAACCTATTTCTTCAGATAAGGTATCCAATATATATGTAAAATTACATACATAACTTTATCCAGACTGAATGGAGACATTCCTATGGGTGAAGTTAGGAAAGGGTTTAAATCTATACTTTTGAAAATACACACACATTCACATAATATAACCCAGAAAATTTGTGTATGGTAAAGAGTTGGTGTAAATGTAAGCACATATATTCCCTTTGGTAGTTTGCAAAACAAAAGTACTTTTCAGAAAATTCACCAGTAGCTGATAGGGAAAAGTACATAAGTATTGCCATACTGGGAAAGACCAAAGGTCCATCAAGCCCAGCATCCTGTTTCTAACAGTGGCCAATCGAGGTCACAAACACCTGGCAAGATCCCAATAAAGTACAAATCATTTTATACTACTTATCCCAGAAATAGTGGATTTTCCCCAAGTTCATTTAATAATGGTCTAAGGACTTTTCCTTTAGGAAGCCGTCCAAACCTTTTTTTAAACTCAGCTACACGTTGATAGTGAAGAAAACTTTTCCGATTCGTTTTAAATTTACTACATTGTAGCTTCATCGCATGCCCCCTAGTCCTAGTATTTTTGGAAAGCATAAACAGACGCTTCACATCTACCCATTCAACTCCACTCATTTTATAGACCTCTATCATATCTCCCCTCAGCCACCTTTTCTCCAAGCTGAAGAGCCCTAGCCGCTTTAGCCTTTCCTCATAGAGAAGTTGTCCCATCCCCTTTATCGTTTTCGTCGCCCTTCTCTGCACCTTTTCTAATTCCACTATATCTTTTTTGAGATGCGGCGACCAGAATTGAACACAATATTAGAGGTGCGGTCACACTATGGAGCGATACAAAGGCATTATAACATCCTCATTTTTGTTTTCCATTCCTTTCCTAATAATACCTAACATTCTATTTGCTTTCTTAGCCGCAGCAGCACACTGAGCAGAAGGTTTCAACGTATCATCAACGACGACACCTAGATCCCTTTCTTGGTCCGTGACTCCTAATGTGGAACCTTGCATGATGTACCTATAATTCAGGTTCCTCTTTCCCACATGCATCACTTTGCACTTGCGCACATTAAACATCTGCCATTTAGACACCCAGTCTCGTAAGGTTCTCTTGTAATTTTTCACAATCCTCCCGCGATTTAATGACTTTTAATAACTTTGTGTCATCAGCAAATTTAATTATCTCACTAGTTACTCCCATCTCTAGATCATTTATAAATATGTTAAAAAGCAGCAGTCCCAGCACAGACCCCTGGGGAACCCCACTAACTACCCTTCTCCATTGAGAGTACTGACCATTTAACCCTACTCTCTGTTTTCTATCTTTTAGCCAGTTTTTAATCCACAATAGAACACTACCTCCTATCCCATGACTCTCCAATTTCCTCTGGAGTCTTTCATGAGGTATTTGTCAAATGCCTTCTGAAAATCCAGATACACAATATCAACCGGCTCACCTTTATCCACATGTTTGTTCATCCCTTCAAAGAAATGTAGTAGATTGGTGAGGCAAGATTTCCCTTCATTAAATCCATGTTGACTTTGTCTCATTAATCCATGCTTTTGAATATGCTCTGTAATTTTGTTCTTAATAATAGTCTCTACCATTTTGCCCAGCACCGACATCAGACTCATCGGTCTATAATTTCCCGGATCTCCTCTGGAACTTTTTTTAAAAATCGGCGTTACATTGGCCAGCCTCCAATGTTCCGATACCACGCTCGATTTTAAGGATAAATTACATATTACTAACACCTTTTGGTCTTTCTCCTTCCCAATTTGTTGTGGGGGGTTTTCCAGACTGTGTGTTAGGGATAAAAAGTTATTAAAAACTGGGAAGTCCAGTTGCTCTGTATCTCTTGTTTACCCTCATTGAGCTTTCTTTGTTTTGTATATTTTTGCAAAATTCAATAAAGGCTTCTGATTAAATAATTAAAAAAAAAAAAAAAAAAAAGAGTGGTCATATGAACTAACAATGTCAGGTCTGTTTTGTATTTACCGTTTTAAAGTGTAATAAGTGGTGTAGGTGAGATGGACCTTGGGAAAGAAATAAAGGAGAAGACTAACCCCTCCGCTACACCTTGTCCAAGGATTCTGGACATACCATACCCTGATTGCCCATTCTTGCTGCTAGATGTGCGGGACCGTGATGCTTACAACAGTTGCCACATTATCGGAGGTAGGGAGCTCTATTAACTTCTATTTCCAGCAAAGTGGCTATATTCCTTTTGCCATCAGACTAGTCCAGAATGCATAGGCTGATTCTGTCAGCCAGCAGACTGAGACAGAGACTTATAAGCTGTGAGCTCTGTGCTATAAAAAGGTTCTGCACAAGCATAGCCAAGCAAATGGAGATGGACAGCCCTTGCAGCTCTTCACTGCTAATATAGTTCCTGGGCTCAGTTGGGGAACTGGTCATCCAGTTGAACTGAGCTAGCAGGATGGGAATTCAGAGAACAGACACTTGCTCCTTGTGGGGATACTTGGAGGAGTCCAGGTCCCTTTGCCATGTCCCTCTCCTCACCTTCCCTTCCCTTTTTCTTCCCATTAATCATAGTCTAGTGGATTTAGGTCCTTTTTTTCCCCATCAACATTAAATAAAAAAAAAAAAAACCCAAACAACCAACATATTATTATTTACTTGGATTTTGCTCACACCTTTTTCAGTACTAGCTCAAGGTGAGTTACATTCAGGACAAGTACACTGGGTATTTCTCTGCTCCTGGAGGGCTCACAATCTAATTTTGTAACTGAGGCAATAGAGGGTTAAGTGACTTGCCCAAGATCATAAGGAGCAGCAGTGGGATTTGAACCAGCCACCTCTGGATGTCAAGAGCGGTACTGTAACCACTAAGCCACTCCATGTTATGATCACTGTTGTCAAGCGGCCCCTGCACCATTACATCCTGCACCAGATCATGCACTCCACTAAGTATTACGTCTAGAACTGTCACTCCTCTTACTGGTTTTGTACCAAGTCTCAGGCTGCAGCAGTAAGCAATGACGGAAGAAGCTTCTGATTCCCTCCCCCATCCCACCCTGCTTACATTGCATCAGGAGTGGTGTTCATCTTGAAAGGGGCGAGTCATTTCTCTCAACAATGACCAAAACAGTTTGGCTGCGCTTGTGCTAAGAGGACTGTGATTTATACTGCTAGCACTGCAAGTGCAAACCACAGTTTCGACCTTGGGTACCATCGGTTGAAGATAGTGGAGTTCCCGCCTTCAGCCAGTTCATGTCAGGAGCAGAATTAGTTCTTGCAGCTTACTGTAGGCTCCCAGTGGCAGTTGGCGCTCTCCACATATATTCAGCATCGCATGCTATCTGGATAGTAACATAGTAAATGATGGCAGATAAAGACCTGAATGGTCCATCCAGTCTGCCCAACAAGATAAATTCATTTTACATGCCATGTAATACTTTATATGTATATCCGAGTTTGATTTGTCCTTGCCTTTCTCAGAGCACAGACCGTAGAAGTCCGCCCCGCACCGGTTTTATTCTCCAAATACCGGCGTCGCCGCCCAATGTCCGCTAAGATTCCATAGATCCATTCCTTCTAAACAGGATTCCTTTGTGTTTATCCCACGCATGGCACCATTTATAAATGGATGATTTAAATGCCATGACCAGCATTTAAAAAACAAACAAACAGTGTTTGAATATTCACCTGAGTTAGATTTTTCCCTGTTTTAAATACATTTAAGTTCAATTCCTCTTAAAAGCTTATATCAACAGCCAAGCCTTTAACTGTTTCCTGAAAAGAGGATGGGTTGTCTAGGAGTGTCCGCATCTTAATATTTTCTTTAAAAGAGTTTATCACATCTGTAAGACAATTACACATACTCATCTTTTTAAAAAAAGGATAATTACTTGTCTGTGAACATTGTGTGCCTCAAGGACTGGGTTGAAAAGCACTGTTCTAAACCAGTGGTTTTCAGCTCGGTCCTCATGGACCACTCAGGCCAGTCTGGTTTTCAGGATACCCTCCATTGCATGCAGATATCTCTCATGCATATTCATTGTGGGTATCCTGAAAACCTGACTGGTCCCTGAGTACTGGGTTAAAAACCACTGTTCTAATTTTATGGGCATACAGGCGCCCTCACGTGTGAAAAACCTACAGAAAAGTGTCTTGGTGTCCCAGGAAAAAGTCATTTTTCTTCTGTTTCTTCTTCAATTTAAGATGCAATTTGAATGAAGTGTTAAGAGGAGACTGTGAGGAGTTGAAATCCATTTTCAAACCCGCCAAAAAGCCAGCTCTGATATGCTTTCAGCAGTGTGATTTAACAGCATAACCGACACGCAGTAATTGACTTTGGGTGGCAAAGCTGGTGGCGGGAGACGGAGATGGTGCTGGGCAGACTTATACGGTCTATGCCAGAGCCGATGGTGGGAGGCGGGACTGGTGGTTTGGAGGCGGGGATAGTGCTGGGCAGACTTATACGGTCTGTGCCAGAACCGGTGGTGGGAGGCGGGGCTGGTGGTTGGGAGGCGGGGATAGTGCTGGGCAGACTTATACGGTCTGTGCCCGGAAAAGGACAGGTACAAATCAAGGTAAGGTATACACAAAAAGTAGCACATGTGAGTTTATCTTGTTGGGCAGACTGGATGGACCGTGCAGGTCTTTTTCTGCCGTCATCTACTATGTTACTATGTAGTAATTGACTTTGGTTGCTTGTCTCTGCAGCTCACAGTTATCCAGTTGCAATGCTGTCCAGGACCATGAGCCCTTTCACAAGTGACATCTTGGAGTTCGTATCCTTTCTAGCTGCTTTACTTTTCCGGGTATATTTGTACTTGCATTTTGAGGTTTTTATAAATTTCTGTTTTCATTTTTTTCTTTTTTTATAAATCTTTTTTTATTAATTTTCAATTATACAAAACATTGCTCTGAGTTACAGCTTATCATCATTCACATCATATTGCTGTAATTCTTTGCATACTCTAGCTATAATTCCCTCTCACCCCTCTCCCCTCCAATCCCCCCCCCCCCCCCGTATCATGGTGGTGCTAGTTTCTGTTCATGTAATTAATTGTTCATATGGTTGCCACAATTTGTTAAAGGCTCCCATTCGCCCTCTTCTCATAGCTGTCAGTTTCGCCATCTGGTAGAGGAAGTCTACTCGCTGCAAGACCTTCCACATCTCAGGCGGCTGTGGATTTTTCTGTTTTCATTTTTTATGCCTTTCTAGTACTTCAGGGCCTAATATAGAAAGTCTGTAGTCCTAACTGTACAGCGTTTCCCATGTGTTTCATTTTAACTCAGAAATTTCCTCCTGGTCCTCTGTGTTTTCCAGCTTAGTCAGAAACAGGGATAGAATTCTGCACCATGAACCTTCATTTGCAGACATTTGGGGATATTAGCTCTTATTTAAATCCCTTCCCATCTTAATTTCTGCAGTGGTAGTCTTCACCCAGGGGGCCACATACCAGCACTCCTTCAGGGAATCCTCTCTTTCCACTCCCCCCCCACCCAAAAAAAAATATATATATATATATAGCCTCTCTGGTTACTCCTTTCTCTTCTCTCTTTCTTCATTAGGCTTCCGTCTAGTAGTTCCCTCTCCTAGTTCTGCACAGCTCAAATCTACATGCAGTGTAGCATTCTTTTTCTTTGGCCTGCTGTGGTGGAACTCCTTTCCTGCCAGCTTCAACTTCAGACTTTGCACTCCAGTTTCAAGGCAGCTCTTAAGACCCATCTGTTTTCAAAGGCCTACAAGGGGAGGGCTTCTGTACCAACAACCCTCAGTCAGCTCCTTCTGCTGTTTTTACCTCTTCCATAACTCTGCCTCTTATGCTTATGGAGTTCCTTTCTTATTTCCTTGACTTCTTATTGTACTCTGCCTTGCCGTGCTAACTGAATGGTGGTATAAACGTGCTAAATCTGGCCACTAAAGGGTTATCTTTATAAAGGTTTTTGTCTGCAAGTAAAGCCAGTATTACACGTGAAAAAGACCTTTAACGTGCTTATGGTATGTGTTCTAACAAGATATATGTGCGCCACTTAGAGGCATTCCTAGTGTACATGCGCATTTTATATAATATGTGTATATAAAAACATAAGAGTAGCCATACTGGGTCAAACCAATGGTCCACCTAGCCCAGTATCCCACTTCCAGCAGTGGCCAATTCAGGTTACAAGTACCTGGCAGAAGCCCAATTAGTAGCAACATTCCATGCTACCAAACCCATTTTACACGTAGAAATGGGTTTTATAAAATTGCATGATCCCTATAGAGACACAAAGAAGGTAACTTTATAAAGGGTGTCTAGCTGGGTACTAGTTTATAAAGACACATAGGTGTCTTATCTTATGTCAGCTTCTTACCCCTGAGGCGACATGATAAATGCATTTATTTACATATAAAGTTTGTATAAAATTAAAGAATATTCATGAAAAAATATAGATAAAAGATGTATTTCAAAAAGACCAATGATGACGATGGTGCCTATATCTTGATGGATTACCCATCAAGTAGCACAGCTAATGTCTTTGAAAAGTCATTTGCGCTAACTCCAGCATTTGAATTGACGTAATACTGTTAGTCTGACGGTTGAAATTTAGCCGTTAATTACAAGTTTAAAAAAACTACTAGCTTAAGCAGCAGAAATTGCAGGTGTAAATATTCATGCCTAGATTATTTAAGTATGTGCCTAAATTAGCATATTTTAGAATCTATATGCACATTTGCAAACTCCACCCCAGTAAGGGAAAGGGACTTGATATACCGCCATTCTGCGGTTACAATCAACACGGTTTACATACTATATACAGGTACTTATTTTTGTACCTGGGGCAGTGGAGGGTTAAGTGACTTACCTGGGTCACAAGGAGGTGCAGTGGAAATTGAACCCAGTTCTCCTGGATCAAAGTCTGCTGCACTAACCACCAGGCTGCTCTTCCACTGTACTTGCCTAATGTGCACCATCAGTTCAACACATATACTTTTACACCAGTTGGAATTTTATAACTAGCAGGCAGAGTTGTGATGTAGGTGCATATTTTTTTTTTAAAGTGTGTGTACACAAACACACACCTGCATTATTTGTGCATTATTGGGGCTGTATCTGGGAGCCAGGATTATAAAGGCCCATAAACCTTCTAAGCAGCTTTTTGAAAATTGTTGACTCTTTGCTACTGGGACATAGGCTTCCTCTTTTAAAATTCCCCCTCGAGGGCACTTCTGTGAAAAGTACAGAGAGGCACCTATTTTATAAGGGCAACATAGGCTCCATATATCCTGGAGTAACAAATCCCCTTCCTCATGAGTGGAGAAATATATTCTCTTAGTCTAAGTAAGACCATGTCCCTTTTTATTTTGCTGCTCCTGTGCAGCCTTTGTAGAAATCAATCAGTTAATAGCGTAATTGCATTCAGAAGTACTTTGGGATCTTGCCAGGTACTTGTGACCTGGATTGACCATTGTTGGAAACAGGATGCTGGGCTTGATGGAACTTCGGTCTGTCCCAATAGGGCAGTGCTTATTTAGGTGTGTACTGTGAGATCCTTGACACTTCTGCATTTAGAAGAATGCCCATGGGAAGATTATTATCCTGTATGATGAAGATGAGAGGATAGCCAGCCAGGCTGCTACCACCATGTGCGAGAGAGGGTTTGAGAACGTATTCATGCTGTCTGGTGGTGAGTCCCTCTACTACCTACTATTAAAGATGCCTCTAGTGTTTTAAGTTTTTTTTTTTCCTTCTAATACAGTTCCAGAACAAACAACCTGTGCCTGAGGGTCTGGGTCTGTGTCTGTACTTCACTTGCTTCTCCTTCCCTGCCACTTTGCTGCTACTGACATAGCTGGGATGTGATAGAAAGTCTCATAGAAACCAACATTTCAGACTTATTGGGGGTGATTAAACTCAATACAAATGATCCCTCCTTGGACAGAGTGAAGTCATTTGTTCAATAATGGGGGTCCTCAAGCACCTAGGTCAAGTCCTTTGTAACTGTTGCATTAGGGCCAGTAATATTCCCCAGCGCTTCAGGTGGAACTTGGAGCCCCTCCTTTTCTGGGAAGGAGAGAGATGGTAGTCTGGGTAACAGTGATGGACAGGAGAGCCAAGACAGTGCAAAACCTTTTCTGCTCCCTGTGTGCTTGTTTTTATTTCTAGCCTTTTTCTCCTGTGTGTTTGAGATTCTAGCCCAATCAGAATGAGCCTCTACTGGGGCTATGGCTCCATAAGCCTTTGTTACTTTCTTGGCTTTTCCCCAATATGTGGTTTTTGTCCTGTCACTTTCCTCCTGTTCCCTTTGGACTTCTAGCTCATTGGATCTCATCTCTGTTTAGTTATTCTGCCTTGATGTACATACAATGACTTAGAGTGTCTCCTTTCTTTCATTTCCCTTGCCCAACTCAACCCAATTATTGTAGTGGCAGTTCTTGACTCTGCTCTAGAATTCACAGCTCCTTCTGGACCTTGGCTAACCTGGACCCTAGGTCTTATTAATAGGTGTCACATTTGTACAATCACTGAGACACCTCCCCCCACCCCCAGGGCTGTGAACACTGCTTTTACTGCATTTGTAGCCCATATCAACGTGGGGAGCAGAAGACCCGACTCAGGAATCAAAACCAGATTTGAACAATGCACAGCCACCAAGCCAGCCCTTAGACCAGGGGTTCTCAACCCAGTCCTTGGGACACAACCAGCCAGTTCAGGTTTTAAAGGTACCCACAATGAATATGCATACAATGGAGACTGTGCATGCAAATTTACCTCATGCATATTTATTGTGGATATCTTGAAAACCAGATTGGCTTGGTGTGTCTTGAGGACTGGGTTAATATTTTTAATCTCCTTCCTTGGCTAGTCCAGCCGTTGTAATGACCAAAAGGCGCAGACCCTGACTTCCTCTGGAGTATGGTATGCATGAACCTTGTATCTGGCTACTAGGAATCACCATTTCTACCACAGCAGAACTCCTTTTCCTGGGGTCCGTGGACAAACCCATGGCTTCTCCTTGCCAGCACACCTATTATCCTTCACGCACCCTCCACTCAACTGCGGCTGGCCTCCTCCAAATTCCCCCACCTTTGGTGATCTGACGACGTCACCTGTGCCACTGCTATAAGCTATGCTGGTCCAAAGCTTTGGAATTCTTTGCCTACATACATTAGGTCTGAATCTTCTTATTCTAAGTTTAAGATTTGCTATAAAAACACATCTCTTCACTCTCGTCTTCCCCTCACCTTCTTGAACTCTGTCTGACTCGTCTGTTTCTGTTTTTGTTGTTTTGTGTCTCTCTGGCAGCCTCCCTAGTTTATTTTATAAACTGCTTTGAAACCAGTTCCTGGCCTAAATGGTATATCAAGCATTTTTAAATAAGGTATAAACCACTGAGCCATCAGGTCAACCCTATATCCTCTCTTGAGAGCCTGAGGCCTTAAGATGCCATTCTCATTACCTGTAGGTCTGAAAATCATAGCACAGAAGTTCCCTGAAGGACTGATCACCGGTTCTTTCCCTGAAACTTGCCTGCAGCAGCCAAACCAAGCTGGTCCAGCTCGAAAGCGCTCCATGTCAAGAGAACCACCTTTGCCTGCAGAGAACAAGTGGAGGTTTTCTGCCAGTGATCTTGAAAAGCTGGAACAGCATCTCGAACGGATACTGATAGCCACAGAAGGTTCCCGTGAGTACTGCTAACAAACTAGTATACCACAACAGAATCCTACCATGTCTTCTAGCATTCCTAAGGTACAGGTACAAGTGGAGGAGTGGCCTAGTGGTTAGGGTGGTGGACTTTGGTCCTGGGGAACTGAGGAACTGAGTTTGATTCCCGGCACAGGCAACTCCTTGTGACTTTGGGCAAGTCACTTAACCCTCCATTGCCCCATGTAAGCTGCATTGAGCCTGCAATGAGTGGGAAAGCGCAGGGTACAAATGTAACAAAAAAAAAGGACCTGTATATACTATGTAAACCGCTTTGGATGTAGTTACAAAAACCACAGGAAGGTGGTATATCAAGCCCCATTCCCTTCCCTAATAATGGGCTGTCTGTTGATGGCAATGCATTGTAACTAGCCTAATGTTTGAATCATTAAAAATCAATTTCAGTCAAATTAATATTTGGTACATCAGACAAAAATATACTCTTGTTTTGCCTGGCATAGGCAGCGGACTATAGATCGTGTATGTTAGTACTATGTGTGATCAGAAACTCTAGAGTTTTTTTTGTTTTTTTTTTAAATGGAAACAAATCTAGAATTCCCCTGGCATGTTTCTTTCTTCTGTCTTGCCCTGTAACAGGCTCCCCTAATCCTCTTCACCAACTCTCTACTCTTCCCTGATTGTTTGAATAGAAATGGGGTGTGATGCGTAATAGAGCAGCTTGGCTTTTCAGATTCTGCATAAGGAGAGAAGTCTTGCTTGTGCCATCCAGGACCGATCAAGCCATTAAATATTAGTTGACTTGGAAAAGGGGCTTCTCCTATATTTCAAGAGCTGGAAGATCCAAGATTTTATTTTCACAGAGGAAGTGTTTGTCTGGAAATAATGCTTACAGGGGATTATGGTAAACGTAGTTCAGAAGAATGAATTCCTACAAAACAATATCAATAGAAATCAAACAAAATAAAGTTGTATTTCTCTGTTTATCATCCTCCTCTCACCTACCCACATCCATCCTGTTAGACTATCAATGAAATGCTTTGATGTCCCCTTGCATACCTCCTACCCACCCCCACCCTGCTAGACTGTCAATGAAATGCTTGGATGTTTCACTTATATATACTATCAGCTACCACATTTGCTTATTTCCGATCTGACGAAGAAGGGCAACCTTCGAAAACTAATCAAGAAATGTATTAAGTTATGTCCAATAAAAAAAGGTGGTATCTTATTTTCTTTTCCATGTTTTATTTTGTTTGATTTCTATTGATAACCTTTAAGAGTGGACTAACACAGCTACCACACCTCTCTACAAAACAATAGAAAGTTATTTCCTATTCAGCATGTGATAATAGGGAACTTGTCCCTAAACAGAAAATCTACTATAATGCTGGACATTCATAAGGGTTGTCATTTCATTAATTATGGGTTTTTATTTTCAGGTCGGTTTGGACATCTTTCGGCAGGAAGGCTCGAGTCCAAGACAATCAGTTCCCGAAGTAACAAGTCCACTTCCTCTGCCACGTCCACTAGCTCCCGCTCTCTGGGGGGCACCAGTCTCCTGAACAAACCATGGAGATAAAGCAGTGTGTCAGTCACTAGAGGGAATTCTTTCCTTCATTCTGGAGCCCCGTTTCCTCCAACTTTTTCCCACATACCTGGTTTCTATGATGCAAGCTGCTAAGACAAGTCAGTTCATATTATGCACCATTCCACAGCCAAGCAGTACAGGGTAGACAGACTAACATGAATGATGACATTTGGGCAGATTTTCTGTTTTATAAATTATTTTAAAGCATTTTTATACCTGTAGGGGAAAAATTGTAACTGAAGACTTTTTAATTATTTTTTTTTTTTTGGTCACTCTTTTGTCTTTTAGAAAACAATTTTTAAACATTTTCTTTGTTACTGTAATACAGATTATTTCTAAAATATTTTGCAGTAGATGTTTCCTTTCAAAGCAGATGTTACTTGGGTTTAGGGCCGCCTTGCTCACATTTTTCCATTTGCATTAGTGAGTACAGGGTAACGAAGCTTCTGTTGGTACTTTGCTCTCTGATATAGTGAGTGGAGGCAATGAGAGGCCCCATTCCAGAGGGTGTTCGAAGGAAGTGGAACAGGTACCTCCACAATTTGTCTTCAGGAATTCTTTGCAGGACAAAACTAAGGGTATTATTTCCAATTTGCAATTAACGAACCTGGATGATAACTTAAGGAAATGTTGGTTATGTGGAAGAGGGAGGCAGAGCATCATTTGAAAGTTTATTTTGTGAAGCACTTTGGAACACTGGGGTTGGAACAAAGGACACTGATAAAGGTTCATTGGAATGTATTGGACTGGGTGAATGTTTTTGTAGAACTGAACTGAAAAACTTTTTTTAATCAAAAATATGGGGTTGTCTCCCCAAAACTGTCCTGGTTGACCATACTAATAAGATCAGTATGTTATTAAATGACACTCTTTTTCTCAGAGTCTCTGACTACCTTAATGATGTGCTGTCCTTGATTTAAAAGTATCATCCCACATACAACTGCTGCTAAGCACTGAAGATTTTGAGGGGGAGAAAAAAAGCTTACTCTGGTGCTTAAAAACAGACAAAATCTCTAAGGGGGAGATGTAATATTTGTTTGGACAACAAAGACAATGCTAGGAACTAAGAAAATAATTTTTATATGCTATGTTTCAATTTAAAAATATGTACACCTTGATCTCGGTCTGTATTTGAAAATCAGTTCTATTCCCGGTCAACCTCCATATGTCTTTTCTGCTGGTTCTTAGAGCAGATCCACTCTTTAACTCCCATGGTGCTGCATTCTCATTCGATTCTGCTGTGAAATCATTGAGCTGATCCCAGCCCCTGATCCCTATTGGACTGTGTTCTCAGTGGGTCCTATGTTTAGTCATAGAGCAACTTCGTACCTCTTTCAGACTGCTGTCACACTACGTTGGGATAGTAAAGCAACTTCATCCTCTGTTCTCAATTGAGTTGTTCCTTCTCTGTATGGCTTAGGTCACAAGAGAGCTCAAATCAGTCGGACAGAAATCAAGACGAATCTTTTGAAAGTACATGTAGATTTTATCCAAATTTTACAAAATTAGAAGTTTCTTCACCCAGAATTATACAGCACTACTACTACCACTATGGAAGTAATTTTAAGATGGGCCAGATAGATGCAAAGTCCATGGGTACTTATCTGTGGATTTGCTTAAGAAGTAAAATACGTGCACACATTTCAATTGCTAAGTTGTACAGGTAATTTCTCTGAAGAAAAATTTACATATATTTATGAAAAATATGCATGTATTTCCAGACTTCGCCCCCAGGATCACGTTTTAATCTGATTAAAAAGATACATGTAGTAGACCAATGTTCATATGTTTTTCCATGTATAGATTGGGTAGTTTTCTAAAAGCTAATTTCCACAGGTAAAACGCTTTCGTACCTGTAGAAATGTTCTTTTAAAAGTACCCTTCCTTTGTTAAAGGCAACTCATAATGAATGATCTTGGAAATATATTTTACATGTATTTTTACATCCTTTGATAACATTTTTATATTAAGGAGAAAATGTTTGGTGCCATTAAAATCCTGCATTCCTATATTCTGATTTATTTTATTTATTTATTGGGATTTATTAACCACCTTAGAGATTCTCCTAAAGGTACCTGACATGAACTGGTGCTAAAATTCCAGCAAAAGCAGGCCAGTTTTATTAAAACTTTCCAGTTAGAATAGGAATAAGATTCAGGACATAACATGGAATGTGCCATTCTGGATCAGACTGAAGGTCCATCAAGTCCAGCATCTTTACTCTAATGGTGACCCAATCCAGCTCACTAAGAATTATCTAGAAGGATCCTAAAGAGTAGACCCATTGGTTGTTGCTCACTCCGAGGGATAAGCATTGAGCAGCGGCATAGGTAGAATTGGTTGAGCCCCTGGAAGAGAAATTAAGATGGACCCCTTTAGTTTTGCCATGTTGTTAAAAAGGTAGTGTGAGTCAAGGAGGTCACCTTCAGAGCTCCAGTCAGGAAGCGTGGGAGAGAGTGGAAGTATGTATGGAAACTGAGGGGGCATGGTGGAGGGGGATAGGAATATGTCGGTGAGATTTGTGGAAGTATGTATGGAAACTGAGGGAGCATGGTGGAGGGGGATAGGAATATGTCGGTGAGATTTCTGGAAGGGTATCGGACAACAAGGGGCATGAGGGGATTGCTGTGGGTGAGATGCTGGAGGTGGGGGAGTAGAGGTTTCTGTATGTTGGGGGTACATCAGGAATGTAGTCTGAGTTTGTCCATATGGAGCTGTCAGTTGTAGCTGGGATGTCTGGGACAGTGTACAGCAGGAGTGTGTGTGTGTCAGATAGCGAAGAGAGAGGAATTGTATGCACCCTCCAACTATAGGGGAACTCTGGACGGGGATCTCTTGTTTGTCCTGTTTGTCTGTCCTAATTAGATTGTAAGCTCTGTCGAGCAGGGACTGTCTCTTCATGTTCAAGTGTACAGCGCTGCGTACGTCTAATAGCACTATAGAAATGATTAGTAGGATGGTGTTTAAGTTGTAACTACAGGGATAGTGTGGATTCTGTGGAGGGTTCAGAGGAATACTCCCCTTTCCACGTCTCCCTCCATGAGTAAAGCATTTCTTTAAAGTGCTAGGAGCAGCTGAGTGCAGTACACACTACACTTATATCCAACAGTATTGTTAGACTGCCTTCCAGTCTCATTCTTCCTTTTTGTCCTACCAGACCAAGTCCAGAATGTATAGGTTGTGCTTGTCAGCCAGCAGATGGAATGCTCCACCCAAAAAGAGGCACTGTGCAACCACAGCTCAGCAGTGTTCTCAGTCTCCAGCAAATGGTGACAGTCATTCTTCTGTGTTTGTACAGCGCTGCGTACACTTTGTAGCGCTCTAGAAATGTTAAATAGTAGTAGTAGTAGTAGTCATTCCAAGCAGCTGAAGATTGAACTGGTGAGGTAGCTCCTGTGCCCAGTTGGAGAACTGGTCACCCAGTTGACCTGAGACAATTGAAGAGGAATCCATGACTAACCATAGACATCTGCACCTTGGAGGATACCTTCAAGGAGCCTTCCAAATTCAGCCCTATATCTGTGAGTTTGATTTGAGATCACTTCCAACCAATGGATTCTAAAGGTGGTGAGAACAGTTACAGGCTGGTGTTTGCCTCACAGATGCATGCCAGCCAGGAAGCCAGCAGTGGTGTCTATCCTAGAAAAGTTACTGAACTCATAGAGCTCCCATACCCGTATAGGAAAGAGAAAAAGGGCAGTGCTCCCTTCAGTCCATCTTAGTGTTGAAAGAGGTGATCAAATTCTGTGGGTCCCTCATTTCAGTATGGAGACTGCATGTGTTCATTTCAGCAATATGGGAAGGAGAGGGGTTTTTCTTTTTTTTTCCTTTTTAAAGCTTGCAATTTCGAGGAAGCATATTTGCACATCTCAGTTTGGGCCGTGCACCAGAGCTACCTAAGATTTTACCAACCTGTGGCAGCACCTCTGTTATCAAGCCCTACCATATGAGATACCTGCAGCCTCTCAAACATTTTCAAAGGCTATGGTGGTAGTGGCAGCAGCAGCTGTACATGGTGAGGGCTGATGATCTATCCATATCTAGACAATTGGCTTATCAGAGCAAAGACAGAGGAAGTGATTCCATTCTACAATTCCCGTGGTGCATAGCCAACCTCAACAAGAGAAAATTGGAGCCCTCACAATGCATAGAGTATCTAGAAACTCTTGATATTCACCCAGGAAAAGATGTCTTGCACAAGCAGAGAATATTAAAGCTTCAAGCTCAGATACAAGCTCTTGTAGAATAGAAGGCGATTCAGGCCTAGGTTCTAGGACCTGCTGCTATGGGCTCAGGCTCATGTGTGACCGCTGTAGTCGTTCCTCCTAACTCAATTGTGACCACAGTGCCAGTCTTAGAAACCTATCTACCTTGGATATGGGTATTCAGAACCAGTTTTGAAGGTGGTGGAATCTGGTCTAAGGCATGCCTTTGGAGACGCCAAATAATCACAACAAATGCAAGTCTCCAAGGTTGGGGAGCATGTTGTCTTGAGTCAAGGGACCCAGGGCTTCTGGGGCACAATCGAGTAATTGTGGTCAATCAATCACTTAGAAACTATCCAGAAGGCCATGGAGATTTTCCAGTCTTGTTGCAGGGCAAAGCAGTTGGCGTATTCTCCAGCAATGCCACTGCAGTGGCTTATGTCAACTGGCAGGGAGGACTGAAGTGTTGAAAGAAGCCTCCATGCTGTTTCAGTAAGTGGCAGAATATCATCAAGCTTTGTTGGCAGGAGCTGAACAGTAATGCTGATGGATTGATGGTGCCATCGTGTGGTGTTTGTTTGTCATACGATTGCAGTCATATAACTTTTAACACATATGTGGAGAGGCATCCAGCACTCAACATTTTTTGCCCCTGATGCAGTCCATGAATGGGCAAAACACAGCCTTTGTTGGTTGATTAAACTTTCTTTGGAACCTTTTGCTCTTTGTCAACATCTGCTTTTTTTTGTTGCTGTATTGGATTCTGCAGATAGACTGCCCTGTTGCTGTCTTGAAGGTGGTGTCTCATCCAGGGTTGATGATTCTGGTTGTGCCAAGTTGGCCCACGTGTCCATGGTACGCAGACCTGGTCCAGTTGCGGGAGTCTTAAACTACCACAGGAGAGAGGTCACCGGCAGGATCTGGTAGTCTTGGACAGCTCATCTCACTTCTGTCTTATGACCTGGTCAGACACAAAGGGGCTCATTCTCAAAAGAGAAAAACGTCCAAAAAGTATCATAAATCATGGTTTTCTTAAAAAAAATATCCAAATACTGGTATTTTTTAAAACAATTTGTAGATGTTTTTCTATGAAGTCCATCAGAAATGTATTGAAATCACAAGGGGGCATGTGAAGGGCAGGATGTGGGTGTTCCTAACACTTGGACATTTTTCTGCCATAATGGAACAAAACAGAAATTTCCAGGGCTATAAGTTGGATGTTTTGATCTAGACCTGTTTTATTAATGAATAAGCCACAAAAAAATGCCCTAGATGCCCATTGCAGGAGTAGAGGAATAACACCCTCTTACTCCTTCAGTGGTCACTGACCCTCCCCCACCCCGCAAAGATGTAAATGAAACAGTAGATACCAGCCTCTATGACAGCTTCAGATGTTATGGCCAGTCCTAATAGAGCAGCAAGCAGGTTCCTGAAATAGCCTAGTGGGCGGTGCAGTGCACTTTGGAGAAGGTGAGCCAGGCCCATAATCCACTGTTAACTATTACACTTGTTGTGGAAAGTGTCAGCCCCCATTAAAAAAAAAAACCCTGCTGTACCTATACATAGGTGGCACCTGCAGCCATAAGAGTTATTGTAATAGTGTATAGTTGGGTACAGTAGGTCTTTTGTGAATTTTGAAGGGCTCACCATACAATATAAGAGGGTAATGGTCAGATGTATACCTAGGATCTTTTTACATGAAGGCTGCTGCAGTGCCCCTTAGGGTGCCCTGCTGGGATGCCTGTGTGGCCAGCCTTCTAGGGAAGCTGGCTCCTCCTACGTCCGCATGGCTTGATTTTGTGTGTTTTTCACTTGGAATGGGGGGGGGGGTAAAATGGTCCAAAAAGATAGGCATATTAACACAACAACATCCAGGAAATGGTCATTTTCAAAGAAAAAACATAGATGTTTTTCTGAATTGAAAATGGTCATTTTCACTCCTTGACTTGTGGACGTTTTCAGTAAAACGTCCAAAGTCAGATTTAGATGTCCTATTGAAAATGACTCTCAAAAGACTATGCAAATGAGTCATTATGACCTTCTTACAGGTGAGGAGGTGGCCATCCTCTTTAGCCTGTGCTAGAGTCTAGAGACATTTTGATGTGTGGCCCAAATAATATAATTTTTGCTGATGGATGGATGGAAGAAAGAACTAGTCTCAGCCTCCCTGAAGGTGCTCTAGCCATTTACCAGGGTCACTTGGAAGCAGTTTCATTCAACTCGCATCTGGATGTGGTTCATTCCCTGAAAGGGCTAGTGTATTTGCATCATACAGTATGGTATATAGTTCCATCATGGAATTTCAATTTGGTTCTGTGATTGATGGCAGTCTGTTTGAGCCACTGAAAAAGGCCACTTTGAAGAATCTCACGTTAAAATCAACATTTTTGGAGGTAAGTTTGCTCAGACTAAAGGAACTGCAGGCATTTTTCTGCCGAGATCCTTTTTTTGTGCCTTACAGAAACGGGAGTTTCAGGAGAAAGGAGGCAACTTTTCAGATTGAAAATGGTAATGATCTTCCATGGAAATCAGATGTGCGTCATACTTTCATAGGGAAGATTAGGGAGAGGACCTTTAAAATATTGAAGTCCATATAGCGCTGTTGTGATTAGAAATGGCTTTATAGTTCGAACTGGTTATTTGTGCTATTTGGTGGAGCTAAGAAAGGGGAGGCAGCAACGAATGCAGCTATTGCTCATTAGACTGAAAAGGTTAAGAATCTCCTCAGGATCTCAAAACGCATTCAACCAGAGGGACGGTTGCTTCTTGAGCTGAATCCCAATCACTCTGGCAGAGATCATCTAAGGCTGCTATCTGGTCAACCTTGCATTCCTTTGCCAAGCATAGGATGCACAGATAGAGAAGATGCAGCATTTGGTGCTGGCAGCCCAGTCTAAAGATTGCTTTGCTACATCCCATGCATTCTGGACTGGTCTGTTGGGATGAAAACAGAAACAATTTGGCTTTACCTGCTAATTTTTCTTGAGTCCAATCAAACCCAGTCCCAAAGCCCACCCTTTAGCCAGAAATCAGGATTCTTCTTTTCAAGTTAAATTTGTTTAATCAGTTTTAAGTATGAGGAGGTGCCACAGATTCTGAAGGAGTTTTGGCAGTGGTGTGGTATTCTGGATCGCAGTCGTTTTTGGTTAGTCTAGTGAACTGTTACTACATGGTTCCTCTTACAGGGCAGAGCTCGCAGCTTTTAGGTCTGTCTCCATCTGCTGGATGACGGACATAACAGCAAACAAAAAGCGGATGACGGACATAACCAATATATTCTAGACTGGTCTGGTTTGACGCAGGGGGGGACCAAATTTTTTCCTTCAATCACTAGCGGGAGATGAGCTCAAGCACAATGTAACCCAGTTCTGCAATGCCAATAAGAACCACAGTAGATAAGGGGTAGTTCTGTAACAGGGTTCCTTTATGTAGGTGCCTACTTTAAAGATAACTAGTGTAACTGGGTATACATGCACATGTGTACTTGGGTATGAGCCCTTAGGCCTACTATAGAGCTGGCATAAGTGTTGTTCTAAGTGCTGGTGATGCAGTGTGTAATTTATAGAATGCTCTGTTAAATCTGCAAATGTGTGCTCCAGCCAGAGTCTGCCCATATGCCCTCCCACCTATACAGTAGGCCCTATGTAAGATATGCACATGTTTACAAACAGTGCATAAGCATGTATCTGGCATGTATGTGCTATTATTCTAATTATTTACATGCATAATCAGCACATAAATGTTAGCGTCTGTCTTGTAGCGTTACCCTCATAGACTCTGAAGTGCAAGCTGGGGCTTGCGGGGGGTTTGTCAAAATATTTTGCTTTAATGACCCTTCATTAATGGCATATGTGAATTAAAACAGAAATTGGTTTCTTCAGATAGATCATTCTACCTGTTACTTTGGAGGCAAGCAGTATGGTAAGTCTACGCTATTCTGAGAAAAATCCCAAGTCATAAAGTTTGCAAGCTGGGAGCAGCTGCAGTACTGCGTGTGCTAACCGTGCAGATGCCCAAAATATTCCTGTGGGCATCTACATGGTTAGCATGCACTAATTTTTAGAATGTGCTAAAAACGCTAGCTCACTTCAGTAAACAGGGTTCCAAAGGTGCTAAATAATCCTTTATTATTGGTCTTCACTAGACTTGACACGGGCCATGTTTTGGCCAAATGGCCTGATCAGGAGTCTAAAGCAAAAATATATAACTATTTTTAGAACACCACATACACATATAAAAATATAAACATGATAAATGCACAATAAATAAACTAAAGAGAGATGTCTAAACAAAATCACGGTTTCCAACCCATAATACTATCAAAACAGATAATTAATATGTAAAAAAAACAAAACAAAAAAATCCTGTATCTCTCAAAGGAGGATAGATTGATTCCCAAACAAAATTTTCAAATAAATAAGGTTAAAGAATGGGAGGGGAGGGGGAGGAAAGGGGGAGGGTGATGGTGGTAATTACAGAATCATGTAACCCCATGTTAAACAAAAACATAATATTTAGCACCTTCGGAGTTCAGTTTTAATTTGTGTCACCGCTGCTGTTTTCAGTTTTTGAATTACCTAGTGTAATGTGTAGGAAGTCAAGGATAAGGCTGGTTCCCTGCTTCTGTGCCATTAGAACAAACTGGTATGTGGCATCATAATAGCTGATTCTGTAATGAGTTTTAAATCTAACCTGAAAACTTGGGGCCCTGTTAACTAAGGTGCACTGTTATTTTTAGCATACGCTAAACACTAGAGTCACCCATATGTTCCTATGGGCGACTTAGCGTTTAGAGCATGATAATCATTAGCGTGTGCTAAAAACGCTAGTTCGCTCTTAGCACAGCTTAGTAAACAGGGTCCTTGGTGATTTCAGATTTCCTATATAATTCTTAATTCATATTAATACATTTCGTTAAACACCATTACCATCTCTATACTCATGTTTTCTAGATTTGTACCCAGTCACATTTCAAAATTCTCTTTGTTGAGGTAGCTCCTGTGAATTTTGGCTGCTGAGGAAAGGATAGTCTTATGATTCGTATTGCATGTATTTTTATGAATGTATTTTTATTGTTGATTTTGGTCCCATGTGACATTGATTCCAGTGGCAAATATGGCTTAAAAATGTTTTAAATAAAGTCCCATTTGAGCTGTTAGTCCTTGGAATTCATAGGAACTCTGCTAGACAAGACTCAGGTAAAATCATTTCAGTCACAAGAAAGGATCATCAAGAGACAGCAGACATCAGCCTGGTGTACTCTGAGATTGCTAAACCGCATGTAACGCCTTAGTATGCCACTGGGGGAAATCCAAAAAGGCACCTGTTTTATAAATTCAACAGAGGCGCCTTTGTGCCATATAAAACGGGCAAATCAGAATCCTTTGCAGTAACTGTAATCTGCTCCATTTCTCACTTTACAAATGCATGGGCCCCCATCTCGCCCAGTAATAGAATAACAAAAAATAAAACACAATGAGACTATGGTCAGACCACAAAAGGGGGGATCACTCATAAATCTTGGACAATGAAGTATTGTGATATCTATTCAAACATCAGATCCAAGGTATTTCCTTAAGTTCCCCCATAAACACCAAGAATTCATCCGGTGGCTTGAGTGTGCTGATTCTCCTGGCTGGACCCAGTTACTGATGATTCTCGGGTCCTTCTGCTTCAGCTCAGATGATTATTTTTTTTCAGTGCCTCGAGAATCGGAGAATTCCTCTGACTCAAACTTGTGGCATGTGGATTGGTGGTCGTATTGGTGGCATTTGATGTGTCCTGCCGTCTTTCCTTTCTTTTACAGGTAGCACCACTTGTGACTGTGCAATCCTTCTCTGTTTTGTAATCTTTGTCCCCGGTGCAAGTCGCAGTTCGACATATCTCGTGGCTTTGCAAGGCCTGCTCTGCTCAGGTCGCCGCTTATATTCTCTCCCATTGAAAGTTCAGGGGTCTTCCTTGCAACGGCGCCGGTTCTCCAAGGCAATGCTTTTTATGCACGCCCGTGCATACATGCCCTGGTGCCCTCTGATTTGGTAGGCTGCGACATGTTCATCCAAGAAAGCAATGGTAATCAACAAAAAGAGCAGACATGTAGTTTTTATTCACTGCTTCAGCTCCCAGGTCTATACAAACACGCCTGACATGGCCATGTTTCACCAGCTGATGAAAAATCCAAATGTCACCAAACTAATGAAAACTGTATCTCTGACCTATGCTTCCATGTCGGGAGTGTTTGTATAAACCTAGGAACTAAAGAAGTAAATAAACAGGCTAAACAGACTATATAGCTTGGCAGAGTTTAAAAGGGGGTTAGACGGTTTCCTAAAGGACAAGTCCATAAACCACTTCTAAATGGACTTGGGAAAAATCCACAATTCCAGGAATAACATGTATAGAATGTTTGTACGTTTAAGGCCCTTGGCCTGGATTGGCCGCTGTCATGGACAGGATGCTGGGCTCGATGGACCCTTGGTCTTTTCCCAGTGTGGCATTACTTATGTACTTATGTCCTCTACTTGGCTCACTTTTATTACATAGAGCAGTGATTTAACCTATTGTGATGTCATAGTGGCTCATTCCACCAATAAGAGCCAACCTCTTTAGTGATGTCACAATGGCTTGATTGTATAGAATGTTTGTACGTTTGGGAAGCTTGCCAGGTGCCCTTGGCCTGGATTGGCCGCTGTCGTGGACAGGATGCTGGGCTCGATGGACCCTTGGTCTTTTCCCAGTGTGGCATTACTTATGTACTTATATAAAAATTGCATCTTCTGCATTTTCTTGGTTACTGCATGTTGACGTGTTCATGACATCATGCCATTTAGGTGCGAACACCTCCAGCAAAGCACGCACATTCCAGTGCAGGTGGCTTGGTCCTGCTTGGAAGATTGATGGTCCTCAGGAAACAGGTAGCAGCTATAAGCAGGGGCGTAGCCAGACACCCAGTTTTGAGTGGGCCTGGGCCCAAGATGGGTGGGCAGAACTCTGCCTTGTCCCACAAGTGATATGGTCTCGCCCTCTCTCACCTGCATGCCATATAGAGTTATATAAACATCCCCCTCCTTTGAAATAGCAGATTTTCACTGGCAGCGAGCAGCAACTAATACACACTGTTCATATTGGCTCCACAGCCTTCCCTCTGCTACAACTTCCTGTTTCTGCATAGGCGGGAATACCTCAGAGAGAAGGCTGTGGGGCCGGTGCGAGCGGTATGTATCAGTTGCCACTCACTGCAGGCAAAGACCTGCTATTTACAAGGTATACAGGAAGGACAGTTGTTGGGAGTTTTTGGCTGCTGGGGCTTGGGGATCCCTGCCAGTCACATCATAGGTGTGCTGCTACTGGGTGGGCCTGAGCCCAAAGTGGGTGGGCCTGGGCCCATCCGGGCCCACCCTTAGCTACACCTCTGGCTATAAGTGATTCTTTTTTCTTCAGCCTCTAGTGCTGTTCCTGGATCCAGTTCAGATAGTGATTCTGGTTGCCCTGCTGGAAATACACAACTGTGCCTAGCTTCCCTTTTCCAGCTTGGTCCTAGGAGTGGGTAGAACAGGTTCCTCATTCCTACTGTCCCGGTCACAACACAGAGTTAAGCGTCGGCTGTCATTGCTAGTAGCTCCTAAGTTTTTCTTTGCAGATTGTCTTGATTAGAGCAGCCAGGTATCTCTGTCTTTTCTATTTGCTGGGGCTTAGATGTCTAGGAGCTTTGGGCTGTCGATTTTATATTCCTGATAAATTCCCTCCAAAACTAAACTCCTCCCCTTATTGAAATACTGGACTCAAGAGGAACTCCTTCGGTCTAGTAACCAGTGATGTTATTGTAAAGTAAAAGTATATTATAGCAGACCTCTAGGTATCCTGGAAAGCACCCTTAAAGCAGGACCCTATTTAAAAAAAAAAATTATTTCCTTAGATAATTTAGGGCCCTGTTTACTATGGTGTGCTAGCGTTTCAAGTCTTGCATAAAATTAGTGCTCACTAACTGCGTAGGCGCCTATAGGAACATTGTGGGTGCCTACACAGCACGCGCCAACAGGGCCCTTATTATATTAGCTGTTTTGCAATGAATACTATCAAATTAACAATAAGTTGATTACATTTTTTGTTGAGCTGTAATGCAATCTGTATTTTTTACTTTTAGTTTTTAAATGTATTGTTAATTGTTATTTTGTAGATTGTATTTTTGCATATTTTGTATTGTTTAATTTGATTGCCTTGAATTATAATCTGCTTTGCACTGATTTTCTGGCTAAACAGACTATAAACTATAAATTTAGGGGTCTTTCACAAAGGCGCGCTAGCATTTTTAGTGCGTGCTAAAAA
Organism: Microcaecilia unicolor; assembly: GCF_901765095.1. Lineage (NCBI taxonomy): Eukaryota > Metazoa > Chordata > Amphibia > Gymnophiona > Siphonopidae > Microcaecilia > Microcaecilia unicolor. The sequence continues at coordinate 17,436,025 of NC_044040.1, forward strand.
TAAGCACGTGCTAAACATTAGAGATGCCCACATAGTTCTATGTTTCTCTATACGCTCAACTTCTCCAGTAGCTTATCCTTTATCTTACTCAGGTCTAGATGATCAGACTGTCATAATAGGATCATCAGATCAACGTATCCACCTCCTAATTGGCTAAATATTTCTTCATGAGCCAAGCATATTTATAGAGGTGGTACCGTAATCCTCATTAATCCCATCAGTATTTTTTTTTGTATATATTTCAATATTTCTTATATATATTTTTGATCAATTAACGGCCTTCATAAGCATTCTTAGACTTTTTCTTAGTCTTAATTTATTCTGTTATATATATGTCAGACTTATTTAAGAGATAATACTTAGCTTATCAGCTTTTCAGCTACATTCCATGATATGCGGGGGAGACTAATAATAATCACCAACATAGTCTACCAAAAAAAAAAAGAAAAAAACCACCCACAGTGTGTACAAACTACAGTCTGCTGTTTTTTTTCTTTCCTAAGTACAAGGAAGACTCCCTCGCATACTGCTGCTTTGCTCTCCCACCTCTGCATCTGGTACTGCACAGGCACTAACACTGCAAACGTCTTTCACGCACAATTCCCCATCGTGTACAAACTTAGATTGTGAACCCTCCTGAGACAGAGAAATACTCAGTCTACCTGAATGTAACTCACCTTGAACTACTACGGAAAGCAAATGAACAGATGCAACATGGCATTCGTGGGGCAAGTTTCACAGGAAAATGAGCCTCTAGTTGCATTTTATTTTTATTACATTTGTACCCCGCACTTTCCCACTCATGTAAGGCTCAATGCGGCTTACATGGGGCAACGGAGGGTTAAGTGACTTGCCCAGAGTCAGAAGGAGCTGCCTGTGCCTGAAGTGGGAATCCAACTCAGTTCCTCAGGACCAAAGTCCACCACCCTAACCACTAGGCCCCTCCTCCACTGTTGCTACTTCTATTTCTGTTGATGGCTCTCTCATTCTCCCTGTCTCCTTGGCTCGAAACCTTGGGGTCATCTTTGACTCTTCTCTCTCCTTCTCTGCTCATATCCAGCAGACCGCCAAGACCTGTCATTTCTTTCTTTACAACATCCGTAAAATCCGCCCCTTTCTTTCCGAGCAATCTACCAAAACCCTCATCCACACCCTTGTCACCTCTCGTTTAGACTACTGCAATCTGCTTCTTGCTGGCCTCCCACTTAGTCACCTCTCCCCTCTCCAGTCGGTTCAAAACTCTGCTGCCCGTCTCATCTTCCGCCAGGGTCGCTTTACTCATACTACCCCTCTCCTCAAGACCCTTCACTGGCTCCCTATCCGTTTTCGCATCCTGTTCAAACTTCTTCTACTAACCTATAAATGTACTCACTCTGCTGCTCCCCAATATCTCTCCACACTCGTCCTGCCCTACACCCCTTCCCGTGCACTCCGCTCCATGGATAAATCCTTCTTATCTGTTCCCTTCTCCACTACTGCCAACTCCAGACTTCGCGCCTTCTGTCTCGCTGCACCCTACGCCTGGAATAAACTTCCTGAGCCCCTACGTCTTGCCCCATCCTTGGCCATCTTTAAATCTAGACTGAAAGCCCACCTCTTTAACATTGCTTTTGACTCGTAACCACTTGTAACCACTCGCCTCCACCTACCCTCCTCTCTTCCTTCCCGTTCACATTAATTGATTTGATTTGCTTACTTTATTTATTTTTTGTCTATTAGATTGTAAGCTCTTTGAGCAGGGACTGTCTTTCTTCTATGTTTGTGCAGCGCTGCGTATGCCTTGTAGCACTCCAGACAGTGAACAAATCTTAATTTGAAACACAAAAAGGAGTGACACAGGCTTCACATACTGCAGCAGGACATGTTTACCCATTCCTACCCTAGCTGAGATAACATTTAATCATCTCTGTGACCTCATGTGCAACTTTCTTTAAATTAGTCACCTTATCTTCTAACTCCTCTTACTCTCTTACCTATCTATATGTTCCATTTTTGCTTATACCCTACGCTACTAGAATGTTCTACTGCATATTGTGATGACATTGTAAGTAGTATACTAGGCCATACTATGTATTGTTGGAATATTTTTACTGCTGTAATTGTCTATTGTTTATGTTCGAATTATTCTTACTGTACACCGCCTTGAGTGAATTCTTTCAAAAAGGCGGTAACTAAATCGTAAAAATAGACACGCACACTCACACAGTGGAAGCATAACTCACTCACATTTTCAGTGTAATCTATAAGCTCTAGGATTCTGACTGCTTTTGCCGAAGCTTTGTTAGAAAGAATACTAAATGACTAGATCCAAATGTCTGACAAAATATTCGATAAATCATGGAAGACAAGAACAGAGCAGAACACTAGTTTTACAGGCTGTTTTTTTTTTTTTATTGTGTGACAGCAAGAGAAGCATAGCGCAAAGGAGTCGTAGCCCAGACTTACATCCGTTAGCCATGCGGGTGCTATGAAATGGTCTCCAGGCCTGATTTTATGCACAGGTCGATGAAGCTTGTGCCTAGTTGGCAAGGTTTTGGGGAGGGGGGGGCAGCAAAGTTCCTTTCTGCTCCAGACCTCCAATCCTCCTTCTGTCTCTAGTCCTAGGAACCTCCATGGGAGACCCCTTCCTAAACTTCTGCTCTGTTCCCTCCTGCTGTAGACCACAGCAGGGCTTCAACTTCAGATGTAGCAGAACTGTCATTAAAAGACAGCGAGTACAGTGAACCCTGTACTAAAGGCTTCTGAGGGGGAGGCAGAACCCTGGACTGACTCGTTGTCTATTGACGACAGCAATGTCATGAGAAGGAAGGGAGCCGGGTAAGAGATTACCTTGAGGTGCATTGAGGAACTGAATCGAAGGTCCATGGGAAAGAGAACTACTTCTGCTCAGATTTTCCCTAAGTGGGTGGGTGGGACTAAGGGAATCAAATCAAGATGTCCAGGGGGGAAAGAAGAGGAGGTGGGCACCGAACGTGCCTGATGATGACAAAATCTGGAAACTATTAGTGGTCTCTTGTGTACTCCATGAGCTTCATCAGAGCCAGCCAGGTCTCTTCTGCTGTGGGGATGATCTGATTGGCCGGCAGAGTAAAACCATAGCGACCAGTGTCCCGTAATTCAAATGTGTAGGAGTACTTGATGCCCTGGTTGTAGGTCCAGTCAATGGTTCCACCACTGGCTTGATCTGGCAAAACAGACAAACATAAAACATCAGACAGAAGGAACAGATAATGCAATTGCGGGGATATAGAAAGAGCAGGTGGAGTGAGGGAGTAGCCTAGTGGATAAAGCAGGGGGGCTGGAAAGCCCAATACAAATCCCACTGCTGCTCTTTGTGCCAGTCACTTCGTTCTCCATTACTTCAGATGTAAACAGGGGTGGGCTGACCAATTCGGGCAACCGGGCAGTGCCCCAGGGTAGTTGGAGGACTCAATACCTCCTCCCCACATGTCCGACATCCCTCTCCCCTCCTCTCATTCCCCCCCCCACCCCATTTACCTCAAAAGTCCCTTTCTTCGTACAGGGCCCCAGCTGTTTGATGCTGAATGGGACCATCTGTCTGCCGCAGCCCGCCCCTTTCTGATGTAAGTTCCTGCTTCCACAAGGGTGGGCCGCAGCAGAGAAGTCCCGGTCAGTGGCAGACAGCCAGGGCCCCTGTACAGAGAAAGGGACTTTTGAGGTAAACGTGAGGTGGAGATGTTGGACCTGGGGACAGGAGGGAGGGGGCAGAGATGGTGCATCAAGGGGAGGGAGAAATAATGAGAGGTAGAGATGTTACATCAGGTGGGTGAGGGGGAGAGATGTGGGACCCAGGGGCGGGGGGCCCAGGACCCTCTTATTGCCTGGGGGTACAGATCCCTGTCAGTCCGCTAGTGGGTGTAAACTTTGTTTATTAAACCCTCGGGGGACAAGAAATACTTTATTGTATCTGAATGTAATTGATCTTGAGCTACCAAAACGAAAGTATGAACTAAAAATAAATAATGATTACTGTTACAACTAACTTTAAACAATCAGATAATGAGCATCAGAATCCCTGGAGATCCTGTGAGAAACAAAGATTCTTCTCCAAAGATGCAGTAAGATGTGCATAATAGCAGGTATATTCAGATGCACAATTTGGAACTCGAGCTGTGCAGGGCAAACGCTAAGTTCACTCAGGGCCGTGTCAATACGGTAAGCAAGGTAAGCACTGCAGGGGGGCACCTCCGTTCACTTGCAAAATCTTTATTTGTGATTCTCCTCTCTACCCTGCCCTTCCCCCTCTGCATCAGAAAGTGAAGGTAGCCCAGCAATGCTGAGGTAGACACCTCTGCTGAAGTTGCTTAAAAGAATACGACGAGTTTCTATATATGACCTTGGTGTGTGAACAATTTCTCATTCGGGGTGAGCTTGAAGTGAACAACATTCAAATTAAAGAGAATAGGTTTGGAGGGAGGTGTGCAAGTGAGACTGGGGAGAAATAAAAATAAATAGTGTAATTGTTAAAATCTGTAAGTGGTTCAAAGTTTTTGTGTTTTTTTCTGAGCATCATGTACACCGAGAGGAGGGCATGATGTGTGCATAATTATCAGGTATTCTGGGATAGCTACAGCTAAAAGCCATTTCATTGGCTGATGGTTTCAACAGTAGTTTCAAAGAGGAAGAGCTGGTAAGTGAAAATCTGATTGCTTTTTTTTAAGTTTTAAAAGTATTTGCATTAAATCTAATTGCAGAATTCAGGTGCTGGAAGTCTGTACTTGGTTGTCATATGCTCAGATTTGTTTAAATCATATGCAAATTAGTTCGTTTTTGGGAGGTTCTCATTTGCATATTTATGGGTAAAAATTGATGGAAATGTTTACAGCCTTAATGTTAGGGCATAGCTTTGATCAAAACTGTGAAATTTGGTCCAAAAACGAAGGGTTTATCTAGTGTTTTTGACTAAAAATTCCCATTACAGTGTCTGTATGTTAATCTGCATTCAAATAGAGCTCTCTGATTGGATGATCAGCTCTTGTTAGAAATCTGCCCGGGAACAGAGTGAGAGCAGGTTTGGCCAAGAGAGACATGCAGCTGTGAGCTCCGTGTGTGTAAGGGGGGGGGGGGGGGCGCCAACTGATAGTCTGCAGGGGGGCACCAGAGACCCTAGGCACTGCCCTGAGTTCACTAGCAGCAGATGCAGATCACCAGTATTTATAGTTAACTAGTTTTGAACATTGTTGCTGAGAAACAAGGTATCAAGACAGCAGCACCTGCTACCCCGATAACTAGTGCTGTCTGGGCCCAGTCAGTGATATTCAGTCACTGGACAATGCCACTAAATATCATGTCTGATCACCCTGTCACTATCCATGTAGTGCCAGGGTGGTCTGAGTGCAGAGCCAGAAGTTTTCCGGGTACTGCCAATATCAGGAAATGTCAGGAAGGCACAAAACAGACAAAAATCCTGCAACATTATCCTACCAAATTTGCTGACTTTGTACATATTAATAGGGTTACCGTATGTCCAGTTTTACTCTGACATGCCCTCTTTTTGAGGACACTGTGGAGCCTGCTCGTTTGTCCGGGTTTGTGGACCAAAGGGGCGGGCCCCTCTCCTCCCCTCCTTTACCTTATTATCATTCCCTGGTGGTCTAGTGGCCTCTTCGAGGCAGGAAAGAGCCCCTTCTTTCCTGCCCGGCATGGCTGCAGACCTTTTGCTCCCGGCGCCACTTCAAAATGGCTGCCAAGAGTTCAAGCGGCAGCCTCGCAAGACTTCCGCAGAAGTCTTGCAAGGTCATTAATTGTGTGTTATTAAGTGCAGGTCCTCTTTAATGCGATGAGAGCTGTATTAGTAAGGTGAGTTAGCACACTTTAGAAAATCTTGCCCTAAGTGTTCCATATCCTAGCGATAGGGCCTGAAGAGAGGAAAGCAGTATTTCCTGTCAGTACTTTACACTCCATCTAGTGGTAAGCAAAGAGAATTACAGATGAGGAAGACAATTGAGCTTCAACTGTTTGCCCAGAGGGGGGTGCTCTACCTTGGATGATCAGTTGAGCTTCTTCCTGTAGTACTGGTTTTAGTACTGCCTGGGACACATTTTTTTCACAGAAACGCTCAGTGCTAGATTTGAAACTTTGAACTCTTATGGGTTCTCTTGTGTAAGCAAGTGATGGAAGAACCTAAGTAAAATAAATGAAGCATGATACACTCTACCTCTGCGGTTATGAACTTCGGTTCAAACCTCTGTATTAGCTGGGCCACATCATTTCTCTTTTCCGGGACCCCCCCCCCCCCCCCCCCCCAATAATTAATCATAAATCATTTTCTATGTCTGTCTGCTACAACCAGATTAAGCTTAAACACATTTTTGACTCCAGATAACTTACAGATGGTAGTGATGATGCTCCCGTATCTGTACTGGGTGTTGTAGCGGGATGCCAGGGCATCAACTGCAACCTTAGCCAGAGCATTCTGCAAAGAGAAACCCAAGATTGCTTGGAATATTCAAAAACACAGCTAATACAAGAGCAAGTCTATTGAAAAAGAAGATTACTAATAAGACTCCTGCAGGTCCAGATGCTTTATGAGCTATTCCAGTATGAGCAAAACGACCCGTACAGTAAAGTGGAGTTCGCCTACCTCTGACCCAAATGGTGAACCAAAACTCTTCAAAGTAAATTCCAGGGAACCTCAAGAGTTTCATTGAAAATAAAATCATCACAAATCTCCCTGAGGCTTATCCTTTTGTTTGCCACTAGCTGGGCAAATGGAATGTCCCACCTGGGCCGTGGACCACCTCTGCAGGTTAATCCAGTCATGCAGTAATATGAACATGCAGTTCCTGACCAATGCAGCACATATTAAGGTCAAAATTCAGGTGCTAAAGTAAAATATTCTCTCCCACTCCTTATCTGCTATATTAGAACACACCAAATGTTGTTTAGCTAATGGGAAACAAGGAAGAAGGGCACCAGGGTTTTGGCAATATGAGATTTGGATAAAGAAAATGTTGATTCAAAGAGTTTCAAGAGTCTGATTACATACTGGAGGATATTTGATGGTGCATTTCTCCTTTGGCTACGGGCCATATTAGGCTAAACGGTTTCAACCCACTCTGTGGGAAAAGAATTGGTCTTGGTCATAATGTTCAGTTACTTTCTGAGTGCTCCAAAAACTCACTGTAGATTTGGCCTCATATATGACCGCTACGCCAATACCTACACTGGCTACCCATTAAAGCATGCATATCCTTCAAGATATGCTCCCTAGCCTGCAGAATAACTTCTGGACTAGCTCTGGAATATGTGACAAACCTAATAGAACTACCTATATGCAAAGCAATCAAGGGTGCAAGAACCCATCTCGCCCTACTCTTTCCCAAATGCAAAGGCCTGAAATACAAATCTTCATATTCAACCAATTTTGCATATATTTGCCCCAAGCTATGGAACTCAATACCAAGGGACCTAAAATGTACAAATAACTACTTAGCATACTGAAAACATCTGAAAGCCCACTTCTGTAGAAACTTCTTCTTTGGTGAACCCACATAGTCAAACAGACACCAACCAACCAGTGGTGTACCAAGGAGGGGGCGGTGGGGGCGGTCCGCCCCGGGTGCATGCCGCTGGGGGGGTGCCACGCACCTGTCGGCTCTTCGTTTTCATGCTTCCTCTGCATGGAAACGAAAAGCCGACAGGAGCGCGGCACCCCCCCCCCCAGCGGAGTGCACCTGGGGGGGTTCTTTCACCGGGGGATCATGCTGCACCCGGAGGGGGGGTTATTTCACTGGGGGGGGGTGTCGCGCTGTTCCGGGGAGGGGCGCTGCACCCGGGGGCGGGGCACATCGGCGATCCACCCCGGGTGTCAGCGCCCCTAGGAACGCCACTGCAACCAACATTCCATGATACTTGATCTCTAACAGAAACTGAATAAGGCAAACACTAAATTCTAAATGGCTATGTAACATGTTTAACTGACTGTAACTGTATCATTGAACCAACAACTAGATTGGAAAATGTGGGGTACAAATGCAGAAATAAATAAAATAAGCCCTGCACCTGTTATTAAAAATAGGTCCTTTTTTATATATATATAAATACTTCCATTGGCATTAACTTTATTTTATCCTTCAGTAGACTACCCTAGTATCAACCCTTGTTACCGATACTATAAAGGTTGCTGCCCCAGCTTTAAAAGAAATACCTTCTGCATTGGTTTCAAACTATTCTCCCCACGGTTCAACCTGTTGAATGTTTTCCCAACAGATCTGCAGACCGGGCAGGACTGGTTGACAAGTTGTATAAATGGATTCTGTCTGACCAGCCTGATGGCTCAGTCACAGTTCTGTGCAACCCTGTGCAGAGGACCTGGGTTCAATTTCCAGGACATCTTTGCTCCTGGGGCTGGCTGGGCCAGAGATGCTGTAGAGCATTCAAAGTGTCCAGGAGAAGACATCCCCATCATCATGCAATAAAGTCACATCGGGGATAATTCTATAAGGAGCCACCTACTGTTAGGTAGAGGGAAAGTACATAATGAACCACAACATGTATACGCTGGAAGAGAGGAGACATGATAGAAACATTTAAATATCTCAAGGGCATTTATGTACAGGAAGAGAGCCTTTTCCAAATGAAGGAGAGCTCTGGAATGAGGGGGCATATGACAAAGTTAAGAGGGAATAGGCTTAGGAGGAGTAACCTAAGGAAGTACCTATTATTTCACAGAAAGGGTGGTGGAGGCGTGGAATGGTCTCCCGGTGGAGGTGGTGAAGTCGAGGACTGTTCCAGAATTTAAAAAGGCATGGGATAAGCATGTGGGTTCGCTTAGGAACAGGAAGAATTAGGGGTTACAGAGGATGGGCAGACTGGATGGGTCATATGGCCTTTATCTGCCGTCATGTTTCTATGTTTCTATTCCACCAATGCCTAAGAGCTAACCTCATCAGTGATGTCACAATGGCTCAATTGTCCTATCCTTGGCTTACTTTCCCCCCTTAGTGTGAAGAGTTTCAGTCTCTGGTAACCAGAGCTCATATTGTGATGTCATAATGGGAATAGGCTTAGGAATAACCTAAGGAAGTATTATTTCACAGAAAGGGTGGTGGAGGCATGGAATGGCCTCCCGGTGGAGGTGGTGGAGTCGAGGACTGTTTCAGAATTTAAAAAGGCATGGGATAAGCATGTGGGATCGCTTAGGAACAGGAAGAATTAGGGGTTACAGAGGATGGGCAGACTAGATGGGTCATATGGCCTTTATCTGCTGTCATGTTTCTATCTGTTAACAGAAAAGTACACGCCATGATTTGAGGGTGTGCACTTTACCAGTGGGTGTGTGCATGGGTGGAGTTTAGATATATTGTGGGCGGAGCACACAGGTATTTAGATAAATTCTAGAATTCTATCATATATATGCATAAGTACTAAAACCTAGGTGCAAGCCTCCTTAAGGCTGGTGCTAATGATTGCTCCTTAATATATGCATGTATGCTTTATGACCCTTTATGCCAGTATTATATAAAGAAAGGTAGGTGCTTACTTTTGCATAACCAGCAGCCATGTTGAGGGCTCTGTTATACAATTGCTAGATTTAGGGCACATGACTGCAAATGTCGATGGTTAACCCCAGCCTAAGGCTATCGCTGCAAGGACTGGGCCCAAAGTGAGTTGAGAGGGTATAAAACAAGAGAGGGAACTGGAAGCTGTCAGGCTCAAAACAACAAAGAAAATTAATTATAAAGATTAAAACTGCTCCCATTAAAGAAGTGAAAGCATCACACACATTGGGTTAGATACAGGCCCTGGACATTATGCTGAGGAGTCTCTGAAATAAAACACAGAGGTCAATATGCAGAGGGTTTGTATGATTCACATTCACTGGATACATCTTATTTATTTTTAATCTGGGGCTGGCCAAATGTTATGCACATAGAAGAGAGAAGGATCGGAAGCATTCCAAACTTTACCAATCAGCAGTGACATTCATCTGCTATCCAGTTATGTTTTTCCATTTAAATAGGACCCCATACGTAACTGTCCCAGCTTAAATAGCGAACGTAGCTGCATAAGGTTAGGCCTGCAGCTTCAAGAGTGTTGCTTAAACAGATATTACGGTTGACTATCTCTTTAAAGATAAGTAGAGCCTATGTTCCAGGGGCGTAGCCAGACACCCAAATTTGGGTGGGCCTGGGCCCAAGATGGGTGGGCAGAAGGACTCCGCCTTGTCCCACAAGTGATTTGGTCTCTCCCTCTCTTGCCTGCATGCCATATGGTCTCTCAAACATCCGCCCTTTGCTGAATACCTTTTAAATAGCAGATTTTCACCAACAGCGAGCAGCAACTAATACACACTGCTCATGCTGGCCCCATAGCCTTTCCTCTGATGCAACTTCCTGTTTCCGCATAGGCGGGAATACATCAGAGGGAAGGTTATGGGGCCAGTGCAGGCAGTATATATGAGTCGCTGCTTGCTGCAGGCAGAGATCTGCTATTTAAAAGGTGTGCAGGAGGGACAGTTGGGAGTTTTCGGCTGGTGGGGCTTGAGAATCCCTGCCAGCCACAACAGAGATGTGCTGCTACTGGGTGGGCCTGAACCCAAAGTGGATGGGCCTGGGCCCACCCAAGCCCACCCTTGGCTACGCCACTGGTATCAACCCTCTTTGGGAAGCGGCTGGCACCCTTCGCCACGATTGAACACATTCATTCACTTCTTAACATCAGTCTGGCTCCCCGAGCCCCCTCTAATCTCTCAGACTTCCAAGGATCTTCACTGCCTCGCCCTCTGTGGCCATGATTCTTGCTTTCTGAACTAAAATGGGTGCCCATGGAGGGAAGGTCAAAGGGGTCAGTCATCTTCCCTTCTCTTCCCAGGTTTCTATGATTCTGTTTTATTCAGCCCTATTTTTTTTTTTTTTTTTTGCAATGCACCCCCTCTCCTGAATAATGTTCTGCTGGTGCCCTGGGATGTTGCTATGTATGGTTTATAGCTTATGATTTATTAAACTGGATATACTGTGCTACCAGACGAGCGTACAATAAAACACTAATTAGATATCAAGGAAAAGAACTCCATTTAAAATATAGAACAAGGAAAAAAGATAAGCCCTACCAGCTCTTCAAAATCAGCAGCCCGGGCAGTGGTATAACCATAGGGGAACAGCAGGAGCTGGGAGTAGCTGTGAATGGAGACGAAGCCCTTGATGTCGCCGTGTGCCCTCACAAAATCTGCAATGGCTTTCACTTCAGGCTCAGACTCCGCTCGGGGACCACGGTAGGTCTCGGTGCAAGGACTTCCACTAGCACCAGCTCCTGTTGATCAGAAATGGTAACGGTTTGCTTGAGAACACACAATACGGAACACAAGGGACCTCTTTGCCTTGCTCTTCCTGTTTCCTCTTCCAGCAGCTCCCATTTACTGTGGAGGACCTGCAGCCACGTGGAGGAGTGCCGCAGGACTATCCCCATGCGGTAGAGATTAAGAGGAACGAGAGAAGAGCCTATCACTCATCTGGTTTACATCATCCTTGTCCTAGCCTGTGCATTCTCAGCACTTCTGGAGAGAAAAGACTTAACAAGGACCTGGGGTTCCTAGCTCATTATAAACCATAAAGCTGTATTTCTCTGTTGATCACCCCACCCCTCAATTATCCACACCCATCCTGTTAGAATATCAATGATATGCTTTGATGTCCCCATGCATACCTCCGACCCACCCCCATCCTCCCACCCTGTCAGACTGTCATAGTAATGCTTGAATGTTTTCACTTATATACACTGTCAGCTAGTACATTTGCTTATTTCCGATCTGACGAAGAAGGGCAACCTTCGAAAGCTAATCAAGAAATGTATTAAGTTATGTCCAATAAAAAAGGTATCATCTTATTTTCTTTTCCATGTTTTATTTTGTTTGATTTCTATTGATAACCTTAAGAGTGGACTAACACGGCTACCACACTCCTCTACTGGAGAGAAAGGGAATTAACAGTTCAGAGTCAAAGCAATCCAGGTACAAATGGGAGTCTTTGGAGTCAAGGAGAGACCTACCACCCAGGAATGCTATAAGATCAGCACGCACATTCCTAAATCTTAATTTCCCCAGCTGTAAAGGTCTAAAATATAAAATAATGCATATGTCCAGCTTTTCATACTTGAGTTCGCAAACGTGGAATACTTTACCTCTTGACCTGAAAATTATTCAAAACCTAATTAACTTCCGTAAAGCACTGAAGACACATCTCTTTAACATGATATTCCATAATGATTCATAATTGGACTGTAATTCTCCACCATATACTTAACAATTTCTCCCTATATAGTATTGCCTAATTTATTATGTATTCCATGTTCAATATGTAATACCAGTTGCACGTTCTTCTCTTTTGTACCTAATTGTTCATTATATCATCCACGTTTCTATATATATTACCAATTGTATCTGTACTCTTTTTTTATTGGACATAACTTAATACATTTCTTGATTAGCTTTCGAAGGTTGCCCTTCTTCGTCAGATCGGAAATAAGCAAATGTGCTAGCTGACAGTGTATATAAGTGAAAACATTCAAGCATTACTATGACAGTCTGACAGGGTGGGAGGAGGGGGGTGGGTAGGAGGTATGCACGGGGACATCAAAGCATATCATTGATATTCTAACAGGATGGGTGTGGATAGGTGAGGGGTGGGGTGATCAACAGAGACATACAGCTTTATGGTTTATAATGGGCTAGGAACCCCAGATCCTTGTTAAGTCCTTTCTGTTGGGTGTTAAAATATTCAATCATTCTGAAAGGTAACTTTAAAACCATACAAGAACGTAAGACCTTTGAAGTCAGAATGTATTTCTCTGTTGATCACCCCACCCCTCACCTATCCACACCCATCCTGTTAGAATATCAATGATATGCTTTGATGTCCCCCTGCATACCTCCGACCCACCCCCATCCTCCCACCCTGTCAGACTGTCGTAGTAATGCTTGAATGTTTTCACTTATATACACTGTCAGCTAGCACATTTGCTTATTTCCGATCTGACGAAGAAGGGCAACCTTCGAAACCTAATCAAGAAATGTATTAAGTTATGTCCAATAAAAAAGGTATCGTCTTATTTTCTATTCCATGTTTTATTTTGTTTGATTTCTATTGATAACCTTAAGAGTGGACTAACACGGCTACCACACTCCTCTACTATCTGTACTCTGAAATGGCATATGTCATGACGGAAATTGTAAGCCACATTGAACCTGCAAATAGGTGGGAAAATGTGGGATACAAATGCAACAAATAAATAATTAAATACATCTCTGGAAAAACCTGAAGGGATAACTAAAGTCAAAGGAAACCACTGCATGTTTGTGATCTCTACAAGGGATTTCTATAATTATGATCTATGGATATTACCAAGATATACACCAGTAAACTTTGGAGAATGTCAGTAGTCACAATAATCTTATGGGTCCTACTGGAGGAATCCTAGGGAGTCCCATGGTCTGCAACCCTCGACTGTTCCCCTTTATTCCCTGAGGTAGGGAGGAGGTATATAAATGTACCCATATAGAATTGATGTGATCAAGCGAAACTTAAGCAGTCCCCTACCTCCAAAGCCAGCATCCCAGTTCCTGTTGGGGTCCACACCAATGCAGCTGGATCCAGGATTAACAGACCTGGTCTTGCGCCACATGCGGTTCTGTAAGATGAAGAGGGATGGGTCCTATGATGCATTCACATATCGCATTTCATCTTCCATTTTTCACTAACAATCCCAGTTCCTAATCAGCTCGTTGAGAAGTCAGTTCCAAGAACTGAAATCATGTCCCCATGTGGCACTGCATGCCATAAATTCAGTTTATGACTAACTGCAGCAATAATCATAAGAAATTCTGATTTTATGTGTAGCCCATTGGCTTACTGAGGAGCATGCCTGTGAGACAGACCACGTGTGGTTTGGTCTAGATCAGTGATGGGCAACCTTTTGAGCTTGGTGTGTCAAAATTCGCCAAAAAACCGAGCATAACTCGGGTGGTGTGTCACTTCGAGAAAAATCACTGCTACTAGGACCGCCCCCGGGCCCCCCCCCTACCCGAGATCGCTGCCCACCCGAAGTCGCTGGGCCCCCCTCCACCCACTACCGGGCCCAGAACTAACCTTAAAGCCTCATTTCACGTCGCAGCAAGCAGCAGCAGGGCAGACCTCTCCTCCTTCCTTCTGTGCTCCGCCCTCGTGGACGTTACGTCAGGCGAGGGCGGGACACGGAAGGAAGGAGTGGCCTGCCCTGCTGCTGATTGCTGCGACGTGAAAGGAGGCTTTAAGGTTAGTTTCTGGGAGCGAGGAGGGAGGGCGGACCACACTGCGGCGGCGCCGCGTGTCATCGAAAATGGCTACGCGTGTCAGTGCTGACACGCGTGTCATAGGTTCGCCATCAGGGGTCTAGATTAAGACTGACCAGTCTGAAGAAAGAGCCCAGGTCATTTTCTAAGCTAAGGACCTTCTGACTCCTGATGGTGGCTCAAAATCAGGTGCTTCTCCTGAAGAACACGAACCCATTGGAAAAACTGTTAGCGTGGGATGGAGAAAAGCTAACTGCTGGGGAAAAAAGCCTGCAAACTTCAAGCAACAGTGAGATTACCAAAAGGAGAGATGAATTATTCATTCTCCAGGACTATCCACAACTGGAGATCAAATAGCAGACAAAGAAATTGGCGGGATAAGGCATTACTAAAGTGTGAACACCACTAGCTGCTGTCAGACCTTGCTGATACAGTATATTGCAGGTAGTCCAAGATCAAATACTTCTGAGCCTTTTTGGAAGTACAGGCCGGGTAAAGAAAATCTCCTATGAAGACTGGGTGTATTGTATATTGGAAGCATACTTTTTGATTAAATTACACTGCTGATGAACTCATGTATATAGAGGCAGCCAGGTTTGCAACACAGAGTGGCTTGCAGTTTTTGGAGATCACAACTGGAAGAATGATAAAGATTAACCAATTTTACTGAAATATCCTTTCCGGGGCAAGAGTCCACTTTATCTGATGCATCTGACAAAATGAACTCTTGCCCTCAAAAGATCATGTGCATCAGTAAATCTCATAGTCTATAATGCAATGAGCTGCTGTTTGGGTTCTTCCATCAACCCAAACTGCAGCTCACTGGTCTATAAGGTGCTACCAACCTGTTTTTTTGCTGCTATAAATTAACACAGCCAGGAAGATTTCATAACAGGAAGAGGGGTGATTATTTCTATGAGGATGTGTAATTGAACCTTTTTGCCATCTGTGGCCCACGTCAACAGCTATTAGACCACATCACATGGAACCAAGTTGATAGTGGAAAGAGCAGAGTGGCGTAGAATGAAGAATAATTGCTTTCGTTAGAGAAATTCAGAGGAATTGTGCAGCTTTGCAATTTGAAGGATGCACCCGTCTAGCCTCTGGTAAGAGCAGCCATTTTGTCAGCCCCATGCAGAGCTGTATGTCCACCACTTAAAAGGAGAAGACATTTTGTAGGTGTTGACCTAGAGGCGCAGCAACCTTCTGAGCTCAGTCTATGGACTTGTAGATTGGCTGCTTTGGGGAAGGTGCCGCCTTTTGGGCTCAGACCAGAGACTTGCAGCTCCTGATGGGCTTGAGGGGAGAGAGTTTCAGGGTGCGTTGAAGGTAAATAAACAACGGCAGCACAGTTGTCTAGCGTATCAGAGGCTGACAATACTGCATCAATGACGTGGCTGGTTTTAGTACACTGAAATTTCTTTAGACCCCCTTTTACTAAGGCGCTCTCACGTTTTTAGCGCGCGCTAAAATTGGGCACACGCTAAACGTTAGCGACACCAATGCATTCCTATGGGCGTCTCTAGCGTTTAGCGTGCACCCAATTTTAGTGTGCGTTAAAAACGCGAGAGCGCCTTAGTAAAAGACCCCCTTAGTTTCCTAGAAGTCGAAGTGGAATTTCAGGATAACTATATCGTCTTTACTCACATTTCACCTGGCACATGTTTGCATGCGTGTGACGATTTATTAATTCTAAGAAATTCTGTACATCAGGATTAAAAAAAACTCTTACTCATGTATCCACAATTGTCACAACACACACACACACATGATCCATTGGCTGAATGTCTTAACTTTAGAATCCTCTGAAAGACAACAACTGCTCCACAGCCAAGACTTACATTAGTGTGTGTGAAAACGAAGCCATCGGGATTGGTGACAATTTCCAGGAAGATGTCCATTTTGTCTAGGATGGATGTGATAGCTGGATCGCGGCCATAGTCGTCAACAATCTGAGCAAAAACAAGAGGTAGAAATCCATGTCAATAAAGTAATCCAGCAATATCAAATGGCTCAGTGAAACGAAGGTTGGAAAACTCAGTCTTAATGTAGTTTATTGATTTATTTATAGCATTTATATCCCACAATTTCCCACCCACGGGCAGGCCCAATGTGGCTTACAACAGTCTATATAAACATACATCAAGTCAGCAAACAAACAATCGATGGCTTAGAAGCGTAAGAGAGAGAGGGTAAAAGCAAGGAAGGGAAAAAGAGAAAGAGTAGTGGTGATCAATATGACGCCGTGACAGAGAAGTAAGAGATGCTAGGCGGTTTTGAGCGTAAGCTTTGCCAAATAAAAAGGTCTTGAGGCGCTTTTTGAAGGTCGGGTGATCAGGAGTAAGTTTCACCAATTTAGGTAGACCATTCCACAAATGAGCACTAGTATAGGAAAAGGTGGCTGCGTAGGTGGTCTTGTACTCGAGGCCACTATATACTGGGTAATGGAGATTTAGGTACGAACGAGCTGATCTGTGAGAGTTCCTAGGTGGCAAGTTGATTAGGGTGGCCACGTATGCTGGGGCTTCACCGTAGATGATTTTATGCACCAGCGTGCAAATTTTAAAAGTGATGCGGTCCTTGACAGGAAGCCAGTGCAGTTTCTCACGCAGTGGTCTTGAACTTTCGAATCTTGATGTACCATAAATTAGCCTGGCAGCTGTATTCTGAGCAGTTTGTAGTTGAATATCATGAGTCTTATATGTCGATATTCAAAGGGATTTGCTTTGACTACCTTTGGGACTTAGCTGGACAAGTCCTTTGTGGTTTAAATTGCAACTCTTCCGGATGCATCCTTGTAACTAAGGGGCCCTTTGACTAAGTGGCAGTAAGCCCAACATGGGCTTACTACACGCAAACCCGGTACGACTGACAGTCCAATGAGGTCACTGGCGGTAGTTCTGCCTTGAGTGTGTACCATTTCCGTCGCACTGGAAATTTTTAAAAGTTTTTTAGCACGGCACTAACCCAGCGGTAATCGGGCATCGCCGCTTGCTGCCCGGGTTATCGCCGGGTTACCACAGGAGCCCTTACCGCCACCTCAATGGGTAGAAGTAAGTGCTTCCCCCACATGGCCACATGGTAAGAGTAATCTTAATACATGGCTATTTTTCTAGGGGCCTTTTACACGATGTGGTAAAAAGGGTCCTGGTGCACGGGGAAAACATCCCCTGCTGCTACCACAGGGCCTTTTTTTCCCGCAGCTTAGTAAAAGGACCCCTAAGGATCCTATACATTGTCCCATTCCTTCTTGGACTCTTGTTTTCATCACCTCTACTGATAGCATGACCTATGTATCTCCCACCTAAATAGTTATCTTACTCCTGAATCTATCCCTCCATAGCTTCATGCACCATTGTTTTTAGAATTTTATTTCACTAATAAATGTTTTTGTAGCACCTCTTGCTTTCTACCCACCTCATGGGCATCTTCATTCCAAGTCTATACCATGTCTGCTAACATCTGATCTTTGCACTGTTCAGAGTGCAGTCTCACTAGGGAAAAATCTCTAACGTTCAGAAATTATGATAGAGATGGTTCAGTGTGTCTAGGACAGGTCTCAGTGAGGTCAGTTACAATATTTGAGGTCCTGTTAACAAGAGGATCATAGTTGGAAACAAGTAAAGAGAAAGCTGGAAACCAAGTGGGGCCTGCGATAGTGAAACAAAAAGTCAATTTGCAGACTAGATGAGTTGACAGTCTCCATCAACATTTCTAGCACAGCTAGAAGCAGTGGAATAAGCGCAGAAAAGCAGCCGGAGAGTAGCAGAAGGTTTGCAGAGGGGCAGCAGGAATTGCCCCGAGGAAGGGCTCTGCTTACTCTGACCTAGTACTACCAGATTTTGTTCAATGTGGTCACTAATCACTCTCAAAAGATCTGACCGAAACTTCTGAACAGAAATAGGTCTAGGATTTGGTGGTCAGTAACAGTTTATACACCTTCTAACCAGTGGCGTAGCCAAGGGTGGGCCCAGGCCCAACCTATTTGAGCTCAGGCCCACCCAGTAGCAGCACACCTATGATGTGGTTGCAGGGATCCCCAAGCCCCACCAGCCGAAAACTCCCAATAACTGTCTCTCCTGAATACCTTGTAAGTAGAAGATCTTGGCCTGCAGCAACTGACACATACTGTTCATACCAGCCCCATAGCCTTCCCTTTGATGTATTCCTGCCTATGTGGAAACAGGAAGTTGCATCAGAGAGAAGGCTGTGGAGCCAACATGAGCAGTGCGTATTAGTTGCTGTTTGCTGCCGGTGAAAATCTGCTATTTAAAAGGTATGCGGGGAAGGGGGAATGTTTGAGAGACCATATCGCATGCAGACGAGAGAGGGAGAGACCAAATCACTCGTGGGACAGGGTGAAGTTCTGCCCACCTATCTTGGGCCCAGGCCCACCCAAAATTGGGTGTCTGGCTACGCCCCTGCTTCTAACTAGACACAGTTGGGTGTGTTGGAGCACTAGAAAGGACAGAGCTGTCTATGTGCTTCAGAGCTTCTGAACAATCTGACGTCCAACATCACAACCAAACGGCACCAGCTACAGACTAAACTAGAGCAACTCTTGTTATACTCTCAGTAGAATGGGCTACCATGACAATCCTACGTAAATACATACATACCTTCTTGGCAAACCAGATTCCACTAGCCTGAGTCACCCATTCCCTAGAGTGAATCCCAGTGTCGATCCAGAAAGCTGGCCGGTCAGTTCCTCCAGTGCTGAACTGTGTACAAGAAAGACACCCAGTCAATTTTCGCTAGTGCTCTACAAATAACCTTTTTCTATTATACATAGGCAGGATGACGCGTGACTTTTGATGTGACTACCCCATTAGATGTTACTGCATAGTTTCACCATTAACTCAAAGGTTTTCTGGTCTTAGACTTTTCCCTTGAAACAAATCCAATTACCATAGTCTGTGAGCAAGAATATATACTATCATGTTACTTTTAATCTTCACCTTCAGAACGTTGATTGGACGACCCTCAAAACTCTTTCCAATCTGGATTTTGCTGACTAGGCCTGGGTTTTCAAGCACGAGCAGGTCCTGGAAGGCATGGATCTGTAGTAGAAAACAGCATGGGGTTATTGGAGGAACCTAGGGCTGTACTAAATATTTGTATTCGATTCAGCACTGAATACATTATTTGTATTCAGCCAAATAGAAGATTCTATACATGGCGCCTAAAAAAAAAATCGGCGCTGATTTCTAAGCGTATTCTATCATCGGTGCCTAAAGTTAGGCGACGACTATAGAATATACTCAGTTGATATTTCAGTACCTAAATCTAAGCGCATCCATTTTACACCAAGGAACACATGGCGTAAATCTTGGCGCGTAGATTTAGGCGCGCTGGGCCATATTCTATAACTACACACACAAATTTTGGAACTCCCTCGAAAAACGCCCATTTCCCCACCCATCACCACGCCCCTTTTTGTCTACGCACAATAGAAGTTTGGCACACATTGTTACAGAATACGCTTAGCGAGTTCTGCACCTAAATTCTAATCGGTGCCAATTAGTGCTCATTATTGCTTGTTAAGTGCTGCTATCAGCGCTCAATAGCGTGTTAAGCTTGTTAAATTGTGCACCAATTTTGGTGCCTAAATCTATAGAATCCAGGGGATAGTGACTTAAATTTGAAAACAAATAATCCGAGGCTCTACTTTAATGAATCCTACTGAAATAAACACTTGATCTCTGATTTCACGTTGTTTCTTTTATTATTTGTTATGTTATGTTAAAGCTCAATGCAGTGGTGTTCCTTGATCGGCTGCCACCCGGGGCGGATCGCCGCTGCGCAGCCCCCCCCCCAGGTGCAGCGTCGTTCCACCCCGGCGCATCACCTCCAAACACACACACGCCCCGGGTGCATTGCTCTTATCTCCTGGGGTGCTGGGAGCAGCCGTGTGGCTGTCAGCTCCGCCGGTTCCCTGCTCCCTCTGCCCCGGGACAGGAAGTACCATCAGAGAGAACAGGAAACCGGTGCAGCTGACAGCCGTGCGGCTGCTCCCTGTAACCCCCTGCAGCTTGTACCTGGGGCAGACCGCCCTTCACTGCACCACCCTCGGTACGCCGCTGGCTCAGTGCCCATTATTCATATTTGGTATTCATATTCAGCCGAATAATATTTTTCATTATTCGTATTCGGCCGAATAGTAAAATATGCTACTTGGCACAGCTCTAGGGGAAAGGGCATCCTGGCACAGAGTAGAGATAAGACCACCCTGGACCACTGGTAAGTTCTTGCTAGGGGTTGCACTTAGTCTCTGACCTCTATATTACCCCTAAACTTGCCACGCAAAGCCAAATAGTCAGGGACTGAACCAGAGTTTGGCTTGTGTGAACAAAATGGCATCAGCTTTACCCTTAACACTCTCCTTCACCCATCATAAGAAGTAAAGAGTGGATTAGCATTCCGATATATCCTCTCCTGGATGCTGACCCTTTGGTCTTTTCCAGGGCTTCCTTCTTGGGAATCCTGCTTAGGAAGTTAATATCAGAGAACTCTCTCAGGTGAGAGCTGTTGGATTCTGATATTTTGATGCTGAATTCGGAATGAAATTGCACAATGCAGAAGATGGAATACATAAAGGAATTAGCTGATTTGGGGAGAAACTCTATTAAACCAAGACAGAGTATTCTGAAACATTGTAAGAACTACTTAGTTCTTTAGGCTAGTTGTGATTGGCAGGTTGGTGCATCGCTGCTGATCTGGGTTTTTAACATGAATGCTCATTTTCAAAGCACACAGACTTACAAAGCTACGTAACCTATGGAACTTTGTAAGTCTAAGTGCTTTGAAAATGAGCCTCATTTATGTCTAATCCCTGGATAGCATTTTCCTCTCTTTACGAGATGTGTGCGTAATAGTTTTGAGCAGTGGCGTAGCTACAGGTGGGCCTGGGTGGGCCAGGGCCCACCCACTTAGGGCTCAGACCCACCCAACAATAGCATACATTTAGCGGTAGCTGGTGGGGATCCCAAGTTCAGCCAGCTGAAGACTTCCCCCCTGATGGTAACGAAAACGCTACTCTCCACGATACCGGCACCTGCGTATGCTCAGTTTTTCAGTGCATATCTGCTGCAGCCTGCCAAGATGGAAAGAAGCGTTTCCCCGCCAGCTGAGATGGGGTTTTTTTGGGTGTGGTAGGTGGGAGTAAACTTGGTGCTCACCCACTTCTTGCTTAGGCCGACCCAAAATCTGTTGTCTGGCTACGCTTCTGGTTTTGAGTAGTTCTGCAATTGGAGTAAGAGCAACCAGTAATTGAGGAAAAGCTGAAGCCAGTAACAGAAGATAGACAGGTGCTTAGGTCTTGCATGGACTCCATCAATAAATAACTGATGGTGCATGCTGGAACCCTATTGGATAAAGGAGAAGACTCAGAGGTCCACAGGCAGCTGGGGTCTTAATCTTTCTATTGCTTCTTTCACACTCCCATATGACCCTCTCTGTCCAGTGCAGGGACACCCATCAGATAAAAGGGATGACATCTAGGCTGAGCTTATCCCTTGTAAATCCCAGGAAAGTGAAAACAATTCCAGAACATATGCAAATATTTTTTAGTTCCAAGGAAAAAAAATATTTCTTGGAAGTGATTATTTTCCAGGAACCGAGACATATCTGTCAAGGCAACTACACCCCATCCCTGAAGGGTAAGCCTATAGACCTGTCTTGAGGTCCATCAAAAAGTGAAATCATTAGCCCTCTCTGGGATACACTATGGCCCTAGGTGAATATAGTTACCTCATCCAGGTTGTGGTAAGCAGCATAGTTAAAAGTATTGGTGGAACGTGCAACTGAACGGGATCGGAGCATCGCTCTCTGCTCTTCATCCAAGAGAGTCTAGAAAGGACAGAATGGACAGTCAGTGACTTAGGCTTAAAAAACAGAGATTGGAGACAGACACAATACCAGGCGTGACTTGTGGTCTTTGGAATGTCACAACAGGAAGAGAGACAGAGGTTGGTGGCACTTTATAGACCAGGATGCACACCCTTGGATCCTCAAAGGTTGCAACCCAGTCAGAGTTTGGGGATTTCCATAATGAATTTCCATGAGATCTATTTCATACAATGAAGGTGCTGTATATAAATAGATTCTATGCATATTCATTGTCAAAATCCTGAAAACCCCACTGGGTGCAACCTTTGAAAACTGAGGTTATGCACCCCTGTAACAGACTAACCAGTTTATTAAGATACTAGTAAAAAAGGCCCGTTTCTGACATAAATGAAACGGGCGCTAGCAAGGTTTTCCTCGGAGTGTGTATGTTTGAGAGAGTGTATGTGAGAGTGAGTGTGTGTGAGAGAGAGAGTGAATGTGTGAGTGTGTGTGTGTGAGAGAGTGAGTCTGGGTGCGAGTGTGTCTGTGAGAGAGAGAGAGTGTGTATGTGAGAATGAGAGTGTGTGCAAGTGCGTATGTGAGACACAGTGTGAGAGAGAGAGTGTGTTTCACACAGATACAGTGTGTGCGAGAGAGAGAGTGTGTGTGAGACAACACAGATTCTCTGTGAGACTGAGTGTTTGAGACCAAGAGAGTGTGTGAGTGACTGTGTGACACATAGAGAGTGAATGTGATACAGTGTGAGATATAGAGTGTGTGAGAGACAGAGTGTGAGAGTGAGAGAGAGAAAGACATTGACTGTGAGAGAAAGTGTGTGTGTGAGAGATAGAGTGTGTGTGACAGAGATACCTCCCCCCCCCCTCTCTGGTGTCAGGCTCCCCCTCCCTCCCTCTCTCTGGTGTCAGCCCCCCCCCCCTCTCTCTCTCTCTCTGGTGTCTGAGCGTTACTGTGCAAGACGCTGAGCTCTGGCTGTGCTTCAAGGAATTGACCAATCCTATTTAATAGAATGCACCTCCAACATTCTGAAGCCGAGAAACCTCGTGTGGTTCGTCACTTCTGCTTGTGATGAACCCGGAAGTATGTGATGTCAATTCAGTAGATGGATACAGAGAGCAGGAATGCCTCAGCCATGCAGTCAGCTTCAGAATATTGGAGGTGCGTTTTATTATATAGGATGAGCTTTCTAAGGCAAGAGTCCACTTCAGTCAATCTGATTGACTATAATGGTATCTTCTTCCTATCAACACAAAGTGCAGCTCCATCACTCCCTTCCCCCAATACCACTCCCTCCTAACTAAGGGTTGCTGCCAGCCCTGTCTTCAAAACACGTATTTTACAGTATGTTCCTCCAGCACTGCACAGCTGTCAGTAACTTTGAATTGCTTGCACCCAAACTCCTATTCTCATGTGTCTGTGCCCAAAGGAGTTCAGGCTTCACATAGCCCAAAGTCACCAAGAGCTTTGTGAGGCTGGAAGAAAACAAATGAACTGTTTCAGATGGCACCAGCAGCAAGCATCCAGCAAGGCAAGTGGAGGAGTGGCCTAGTGGTTAGGGTGGTGGACTTTGGTCCTGGGGAACTGAGTTTGATTCCCACTTCAGGCACAGGCAACTCCTTGTGACTCTGGGCAAGTCACTTAACCCTCCATTGCCCCATGTAAGCCGCATTGAGCCTGCCATGAGTGGGAAAGCGCAGGGTACAAATGTAACAAAAATAAAATAGATACTATTTGAGATTCTACATGGAATGTTGCTATTCCACTAGCAACATTCCATGTTGAAGCCTGCGCTGCCACATTGGTGATCTGCAAGGGCCGACTTCTACATGGAATGTTGCTAGTGGAATTGTTGGAATAATGTATTGTGTTTTACATGCATTGTCTGTCAGCAATGTTTTTTTTTTCTTTCTCTGTGATTACTCTGTGACCTCTGATGTGAATTGCCTAGAGAGGTCACACCCATGCAACTTCGTGTGGGTGTGGTTAGGAACAGCACATGGAGCTCAAAAGGTCTCTCCTAACCTGAGGATCTATGGTGTGAGCATCCATTACCATCTAAGCACATGGAAAGAGCTGATAATCCAAATGTATTGTATTATGTTATATAAGCCTGCCTGAATATCAAACTAACTAAAACTGTGAGTAAACAGATGTTTTGTTAATTCAACTTTAAAGTGACTCAGCAGTGAATTATTCTGGGGTGTATGTGAGAGAGATGAAGAAAAGAAATTAACATTTCTAAAGCTGAAGCTGTGTGTATAAAAATCTGCTAATTATTTACTACAAATAATCCAACAAAAGGGTTATGGGCCTAGCCCAGGAATTGAAAAAGGAAGAAGAGAAATATTACCAGGCAGTGAAAAAGCCAAATTTTTCTCTTAAGTTTTAAAAGAAAGATTCAGTCTGTCTCTCTCTCCCCCCCCCCACACACCAAACAGAAGGCAAGGCTAAGCAATGGCTGAGGGAGGAAATTCACCATTTTCCCACTCTCTCCAGGTGCCTAAATTAACTGAATATAATTATCAGCAATGGGAGCTAAGATTCAGATGTCTCCTTCAAGCAAAGAAATTAAGTATATGTTTAGACCAAAACAGAACAGCTGAAAATATGGCTGAATGGGACAATGCAAACTATTATGTGAAGTGCATGTTTTTTGAAGCTCTCTCAGAGAAACAAGCCATATTGGTGGAGGCAAAAATACAGCAAAGGAAATTTTAGATAAACTGAGAACTATGTATGCAACTACATATGCAAAACAGCAACCAATTTGGTTGGCAGAGTTGAATGAAACCAAATTAAGGGATAAAAGTAAGTGTAATGATCACATTATGCATCTTATGTCTTCATTTCAAAAGCTAGAACTTTCTGGAATTCCCATGTGTGATGCATTGAAAAGAGCATTTCTTTTTACCTCACTATCAAAGAAGTTTGATGTTTTTAGGTCTGTGAATGAAGCCATTGAAGGGCAATCGTTTGAACAGGCAGCATCAAAACTGAGGCAGGAATGCATAATTAATGATTCTGAGGAGATGTGTTCTCAAAGACAGTCAGAGAGAAATGAAACAAATTTCTTGGCAAAGAATAGAGGAAGGCGGAGCTATGGGAAAACTCCACCCAAGGGCAAGCTGATTTGCTACTCATGTGGAAAGGAGGGACATGTATCTAAATGGTGTAAGGAAACACAAAACACCCCCTCTAGCTCACCTAAGCCAATGGAACAAAAGAATTTTCCAAGCAGGAAATGTACAAAGGACAATGATAAACATAAGAGCTTTCTAATGGCAGAAAAATCTTTGACTATGGTAAATAATAATTCAAATGAAAGTACTTGGATTTTGGATTCGGGGAGCACATGCCATTTAACCAATTGTAAGGATTTCTTTCAGGAAATGAGTCCAGAAGAAGGTGTTCTTCATACTGCAAACGCAGGGACTATTCAGATCCAAGCAAAAGGCATTGGATTCTTAAAATGCAAAGTGTCTAATGAAGTTAAAGAAATTCCTGTAAGTGATGTCTTGTATATTCCCCAAGCAGTTTGCAATATGCTTAGTGTATCTACATTAGATAAGAAGGGATTTGTGATTCATTTTGAAAACAGTAAGTGCACAATCTCTAAAAATGATGAAGTGTATGCTGAAGCTTTTATGCATAATGATATTTATAAACTGAGCATTTCAGGTGAAGCCTCACATATGGCGCAAGTAAGGAAGAATGATGGTAAATGTAGTCTGGAAATCTGGCACCGCCGCCTGGGACATCGTGATTTTAAGGTGATCCAGGATCTTCACAGTAAGCAACTTGCCACAGGCATTCAAATAAGTGCAGATACTGGTAAAATGGAGAAATGCATAGACTGTGTTACTCAAAAAGGTGTGAGACCCTCATTTCCTGCATACACAGGAAATAGGAGTAATAAAGTACTGGACTTAATACACAGTGACTTATGTGGACCGTTTAATATCCCATCATTGGGAAATAACAGATTTGTGCTAATATTCTTGGATGATTTCTCTAGATACTATGTGGCCTATTTGCTGAAAGAAAAAAGTCAAGTCACAGACATGCTGAAGAAATACATAGTCATGGTGAGCAATAAATTTGAAAGAAAACCAAAGGTTCTTCAGACCGACAATGGTGGTGAGTTCACTTCACAAAGCATGCGCACATTTCTACAACAAGAAGGCATTCAGCATATCACAACAGTAGCTTATACACCAGAGCAAAATTCTGTTGCAGAGAGAAAATTTAGGTCACTTGTGGAAATGACCAGATGTATGCTGTCAGATAGCAATCTCCCTAAAAGACTATGGGGGGAAGCTATTCTCACAGCAGTGTACCTACAAAACAGAATGCCAACTAAAGGCACTGAGCGCACACCACTTGAGACATGGCATGGTAGGAAACCAAACCTGTCACACATAAGAACATTTGGAAGTACAGCATATGCTCATGTACCAAAGCAAAGAAGGCATAAGCTGGATTCCACAACAGAAAGGGGCATTTTAGTTGGCTATGCTCCAGGACACAAAGGATATAGAATTTTGAATCTGAAAACTGGCATTGTTGGCATAAGACATGTTACATATTTTGATGAAAACAAAAGGGTTGATAAAGGCTGGATTATCCCAGATGAGCCTTATCATCCAGAATATGAAACTAGAACCATAATAGACATGCCAGTGTATATAAATGCCATACCAAGGCAGATGTCTGAAAGCAACTCATCTGTATCTAACGAGGAACAGGCAGAGGAAGCAGACACAGAAAGGATCATTGAAGAAGACAGTACAGTTGGAGAAGGGGAATCAATTGGAGAAGGACTCTCAGATTTAGAGGATGCGGAAAGGTCGGACCAACCTGTTGTCAGACGCTCATCCAGGGAAAACAAAGGTGTTCCACCCCCAAGACTGTCTTACCTAACAAAGTCAGCAGAAGCTCAAGAGCCCTTAACATGGGATGAGATTGAGAAAATGCCAGCAGAAGAAGCTGCTGAATGGCGTAAAGCTGCACAAGAAGAAATTGATGCATTGCATAAAAATAAAACTTGGATTCTTACAAAATTACCTCCTGGCAAGAAAGCTATAGGATGCAAATGGGTATTCAAGTTAAAAAGGAATGCACAAGGAAAAGTGGAAAGGTATAAAGCCAGATTAGTCGCAAAGGGATATCTTCAAAAATATGGAGAAGATTTTGATGAAGTGTTTGCACCTGTAGTGAAACACACGACAATTAGAACACTTCTGAGCATTGCAGTCTCAAAAGGCATGCAAGTCAACCACATTGATGTGAAAACAGCATTTCTTCATGGAGATATAACTGAAAACTTGTACATGGAACAGCCAACAGGTTTCATAAATACAAAACAAAGACAGCTAGTGTGTAAATTAAACAAAGGTCTTTATGGATTAAAGCAAAGTGCAAAATGTTGGAATGACAAATTGCATGAAATATTGACAAATTTAGGATTTAAGCAAGGTGAAGCAGATAAATGCTTGTACACTAGGTGCAGAAATGGACAATATGCATACATTTTAGCTTTTGTTGATGATCTGCTCATTGCAAGCGAAAGTGAGCAAGAGTACAAGGACATTGTAAAATATTTAAACCTGAATGTTGAGATAAAAGAACTTGGTAATGTGTCATACTATCTTGGTATAGAAATTGAGAAACAAAATGATGGTTCTTATCTTCTAAGCCAGAAGCAGAAAATAAATGAGCTTATTGAAAGTTTAGGTATGCAAGATGCCCAAGTTGTAAGCACTCCCATGATCACTGATTTTCTGAAGGATGAAACAGTAAGAGAACCTTTACCAGATAACATCCAATATAGATCAGCCATAGGTAAGCTTTTATATCTGACTACCACATACAGGGCTGATATAGCAAATGCAGTAGGAATTTTGAGCAGAAGGGTCAGCTCACCTACCAAATCAGATTGGACTGCAGTTAAAAGGATGGTAAGGTATTTAAAAGGTACCATTGATTGTAAATTAAAGATTTCAGCCAATAGTAATCCAAAACTAATATGTTACTGTGATTCAGATTGGGCAGGGGATCATTCTGATTATAAATCCACAAGTGGATATGTGTTTATGTATGGAAATGTACAAATTTCTTGGGCCAGTCATAAACAAAGTATTGTGAGTCTGTCTTCTACAGAAGCTGAATATGTGGCTGTATCAGAAGCATGCAGAGAACTGATGTGGATTGAAAAACTTTTGCTGGATTTTGGAATAGATGAACAGAGACCAATCCAGATAATGGAAGATAATCAGAGCTGCATCAGACTGTCACAGAATGACAAGGTTCAGTCACGCACCAAGCACATCGCAACGAAATATCACAACGTGCGAGAGCTGGCGAAAGAAGGGGTTATCAGTCTACACTATTGTCACACCAGTGAGATGACAGCTGACATCATGACCAAACCGTTACCCAGAGAACGTTTTGAGAATCTGCGAATAAAGCTTGGACTTTGTATGAATTAATAATTGCATGACAGTTATGCATGAGAAGGGGTTTGTTGGAATAATGTATTGTGTTTTACATGCATTGTCTGTCAGCAATGTTTTTTTTTTTCTTTCTCTGTGATTACTCTGTGACCTCTGATGTGAATTGCCTACAGAGGTCACACCCATGCAACTTCGTGTGGGTGTGGTTAGGAACAGCACATGGAGCTCAAAAGGTCTCTCCTAACCTGAGGATCTGTGGTGTGAGCATCCATTACCATCTAAGCACATGGAAAGAGCTGATAATCAAAATGTATTGTATTATGTTATATAAGCCTGCCTGAATATCAAACTAACTAAAACTGTGAGTAAACAGATGTTTTGTTAATTCAACTTTAAAGTGACTCAGCAGTGAATTATTCTGGGGTGTATGTGAGAGAGATGAAGAAAAGAAATTAACATTTCTAAAGCTGAAGCTGTGTGTATAAAAATCTGCTAATTATTTACTACAAATAATCCAACAGGAATAGCAACATTCCATGTAGAATCTCAAATAGTAGCAACAGTGGAGGAGTGGCCTAGTGGCTAGGGTGGTGGACTCTGGTCCTGGGGAACTGAGAAACTGAGTTCGATTCCCACTTCAGGCACAGGCAGCTCCTTGTGACTCTGGGCAACTCACTTAACCCTCCATTGCCTCACGTACAAATAAGTACCTGTATACAATATGTAAGCTGCATTGAGCCTGCCATGCAGTGGTGTGCTGGAGCGGGCTCGCGAGAGCCGTTTGTTAAGTTTTTAAGAATTTTGGGAGCCGGTTGTTAAAGTAGGCTTCCCTATGGCTACTTTAACAACTGACTCCCAAAATGTGGGTAGTTGGGCCCCCTCCTGAATTCTCTTTTACTTTGCTGGCAGTGATGCAGGCCCCACCAGCCAAGTAAATAGACTGCTGCTGCTCCCTGCTCCTTGTTTCTGACTCTGAGCATCAGGCTGGGACTTTTCATGCAAGCGCAAGAAGGTTCCATCATGCTGCTCAGAGCCAGAAACAAGCAGCAGAGAATGGTGGAAGTCCATTTATTGGCTGGTGGGGCTCGGCAAAGGTATGCCTAGCGTGCCCGCACAAGGGAGGGGAGAGAGAGGCATGTATTCCCATCCCCCACCTCCAAATTTCAGGGCCGGCTATGCCCGGAGAGAGAGCCCATTGTTAAAAATTTACCAGCACACCCCTGCTGCCATGAGTGGGAAAGCGTGGGGTACAAATGTAACAAACAAAAAAACAAACATGCTGGGGCCCAGGGCAGAATAAGGAGCTAAAAAAAGGAGGAAAAACCTCATGCAAACATGATCAACAAAAGAAAGGAGTGAGGCGGATCCAAAGAAGATGTCAAAATATAAAAGTCTTTATTGTAAAAATCATAAGGATGACCCGACAGGGCCGTGTTTCGGCACAAAGGCCCGCCTCAGGGGTCAAACAACTCTCTTAATAGTAGTCAAGCAAATTCTCTCACTTATGGAAGCTTCCACAACTCACATAGCTCACTCGTAGATAGCTAGAATTGGGGGCCCAGGGCAATTGCCCAGTTTGCAACTCCCTTAACACCAGCCCTGGCCTCCAGGGAAGATGAGGGGGAATTACAAATTGGAGAGACCTACAGAATAGCGTCACATCTTGTATTGTTTAGTGGGTTAAATAACATACGAAGCTGGGAACAAGAGAAAAAAAAGTGAGAAGGACACGGCAACCACAGCCACAGACCTGTAGATCGTCAATCATGATGGAATACTGGATTTTGTTGGACTCCAGAAAGATTTTGACAGCTTGGAGACTGGCAAAAGGGACACGAATATCGGTAGGCCTCCTAGGCTCTGCAGAAGTCTGCCAAAAATCCAGCTGCAAAGGAAGAGGAAAGAGAACATCGACAATCACTTACAAGAGCAAGCACTAATGGATTTATAATAAATCTAACCAAACAAATAACCAGACCCCAGGAGGCAACTGTTTCAAGGATTGCAGAATCTTTTTCTTTGGCCCAGAATTATTTTAGGATGTGAAATGCTGATTTCTGTCTTATTGTTCTGGCTTTGGGTGGTGGGAAGTGCTTTTTGAAAGTGGATGCTTGCAGATTGAACATGTATCACTTTTTATTATACGACCTGTTTGATGTTGTTTTCATGCTATAAAACTTTTGTAGTTTGTTGATTGATTGAATTTGGCTTATGTCTTTCCAACTTGTAGCTCAAGGCAAATTACTTTCAAGTGCAGTAGGTATTTCCCTGTTCCCGGAGGGCTCACAATCTAAGGGGCACTTTTACTAAGCTGTGGTAAAAAGTGGCCTTCACTCACTAAGACCATTTTTACCACAGCATAAGATGGCCGATTCTCCATTATTTGAATTAATGGCCCTGCGCTAATGTTAAACCAAAAAAATAAGGGAAGGAACCCTAAAAGTCGACCCAATATATACAAATAAATAGTAAGAGTTCTCTTATAGTCTGACTCTCAAAATCCAGTGATAGTCGCAGGAGGAAAAAGCCTCAAGAAGCTCAGAAGTGCAATAAGCAACAAGAGCAGGGCCTGCTTCATCATTGGTATAAAAAAACCTCCTTCTAAGCATAACATCAACTGCAAAAACTGCAAAGCTGTATTCCAAAAATGTAGAAGAGTACTTAGGTCAAATGGGTCTACAGTGGCCAACGTTTCGTTGCCTGCTTCAGGGTCCTACGATCTTGAGAAGAGGCGGATGAGGCTCTCTCGACAATTCTTGACCGTAGGACCCTGAAGCAGGCAACGAAACGTTGGCCACTGTAGACCCATTTCAGCTAAGTACTCTTCTACATTTTTGGAACAATTATGTTGTGATTATCTGAGAGTTCTACATGGGTAGTATCAAAACCCGTGATAAATAGAGGGGAGAACCTGAGTGTGATACTACGAGCGAGGGTTGAGGGTGGGCCTGCACAATAACACAGTCGGACCAAGGTGTGAAACTTTAAGTGCTTTAATAACAGAAAACCTGAGGCCTGTTACATCACAGGGCCAGGAATACAAGGTGAAAAGTCTCTTTAGTTTAACGAATATAGTCTTAACCTGACAGGGCCCAAATACAGTCTGAGGTTGTTGGCTGCTATGCCCCAAACACAGTCAATAAGTCCCTTGACCTCAGTCTGACCCTACCTTTTATATTTCCTCTTTCCTGTACCTTCGGCTCCACCTCTCCCGTCTCACTTCCTCCCTGGGCGGAACTAATGGGTTAAAGGTGGCTCAGGCTATCTGAGGGAATATCTTTAAGGGTGAGGGACAGTATTCTATATACCCCCTCACATGGACTTTATGCACCGGAATCAAAATTTTAAAAGTGATTCTGTGTGATATAGGCAGCCAGTCATAACAGTGGAGTCACATGGTCGTATTTTCTACAGCCTGTTATGAGTTTCACTGCTGTATTCTGGAGGATCTAGAAGTGTCTAATGTCCCTTGTTTTTATCCCATATAAGAGACTATTGCAATAGTCTAAGCTAGTTATCACCAATTAATAAATAAGAATCTGAAGGCTGTTTTTGTAAGAACCCAATTTATTGAACGAATCATTCTCAATTCGAAAAAAACCCCACTTAATCACATGAGAGATATGGGATTGAAAATCTAGAGATTGGTCAAAGAATACACTGAGAATTTTCACAGATGGTTCAATGGCTATGGACATTCCTTCTAAGAGAATTGGTGAGATCAGTGATAAGGAGGCATTTCATGCAATAAAGAAGCTGTGGGATTCTCCCAGATTTAATTTAGACAGTGGGCTTGTAACCACCAGATTAGGGTTACCATATTTTGTCCTCTGAAAAAGAGGACACATGTCCCGCCCCTGCCCCGCCCCTGCCCCTGCCCCGCCCCTGCCCCACCCACACCATGCCCCTGTCCCGCCCACACCACGTCCCTTTCTGATCCTCGCCACGCCCTTTCTCGCTCTCACTCCACCCCCATCACATATTCCCCTCCTCTCCCCCCATGTCACATATTTCCCTCCCATGCCCCCCGTCACCTCCCCTCCCCTTACTTACTATCTACTGCCCTGGTGGTCTAGTGACCTCTTTGGGGCAGGAAAGAGCCCCCTCTTTCCTGCTCGGAGCGCTGCTTTGCCCTGCATCCTTCTTGGTCTCGGCTGGGGATTCAAAATGGCCGCTGAGAGTTGAAGTCTCACAAGGCCACTTCAACTCTCGGCAACCATTTTGAATCCCCAGCCGAGACTGAGAAGGATGCAGGGCATGGGCAGGCAGTGCTCTGGACAGGAAAGAGGGGGCTCTTTCTTGCCCCGAAGAGGTCACTAGACCACTAGGGCAGATAGTAAGTAAGAGGAGGGGAGACCCACAGCGCCGCTCACATGCCCACCCGCACGCACGCCCGTTTGTCCAGAAATCCGGACAAACAGGTGGGCAGGCAAAACCCGCCGAACGCCCAGGACATATGGTAACCCTACACCAGATTAGATCTGCAAACTGAATTTGGGTCAATGTCACGGCATTCAACCACTAGGTCAGGCCCAAGATACAATTCGAGTGCACTCCAGACCCACCCAGTTCCCATTCAAATATGTTCCACAGCAGTGTCATAGCCAAGGGTGGGCCCGGGTGGGCCCAGGCCCACCCACTTTGAGCTCAGGCCCACCCAGTAGCATCACACCTATGATGTGGCTGGCAGGGATCCCCAAGCCCCATCAGCAGACAACTCCCAACAACTGTCCCTCCTGCATACCTTGTAAATACCAGTTCTTCACCTGCAGCGAGCAGCGACTGATACATACTGCTCACACCAGCTCCACAGCCTTCCCTCTGATGTATTCCCACCTATGTGGAAATAGGAAGTTGCATCAGAGGGAAGGCTGAGGGGCCAGCATGAGCTGTGTGTATTAGTTGCTGCTCGCTGTCGGTGAAAATCTGCTACTTAAAAGGTATGCAGGGAAGGGGGATGTTTGAGAGCTCATATGGCATGCAGGCGAGAAAGGGAGAGACCAAATCACTTCTGGGATAGGGCATAGTTCTTCTGCCCGCCCATCTTGGGCCCAGGCCCACCCAAAACTGGGTGTCTGGCTACGCCCCACAGGACAACAAGCATAAGACAAAGTGAGAATGCAAGTTAGAAAACCAGGAATAGACTTCCATATCGTAGTAACATAAAGTTACAGGAGATAGCATCGCTTTGCCTGGGTAGCGTAGCATTATAAGGGTTTGTGATACTCTGCAGTAATAAAGTGAAGGCCATCCTTTCCCAAGGGATCATCTACATTTCCTCATTACCTGCAGGTGCTCCAGCTGTTCTAGCTCCAACACGGTGGCTACCTCTGCCTCATTTGCAGGGAAGATCCGAAGTACCTGGTGCCTGCATGAAATAAAAAGGAGCTAGAGTGATTCCGTATGTATTCATGGATGTATGCAGGGGTGTGCTGGTAAATTTTTAACAACAGGCTCTTTCTCCGGACATAGCCAGCTCTGCAGTTCGAAGTGCCAGGGGTGGCCGGGGGGGGGGGGGGGGCAACACTTGCCTCTCTCTCCTCCCTCCCTTCGTGCGGGCACGCTAGGCATACCTTTGTTGGCAGCCAATAAATGGACTGCCACCACTCCCAACGTCTTGCTCTGAGCAGCATGCTGGAACTTCTCTCACATGCTCGAGAAGTCCCAGCCTGCTGCTCAGAGCTGGAAACAAGGAGCGGGGAGCAGCAGTAGTCTATTTACTTGGCTGGCAGGGCTCAGCATCCCCACCAGCAAAGTAAAAGAGAATTCATCAGGGGGCCAAGCCCACATTTTGGGAGCCAGTTGTTAAAGTAGCCATGGAGGGCCCTACTTTAACAACCGGCTCCCAAAATTCTTAACAACTGGCTCTTACGAGCCTGTGAGAGCCTGCTCCAGCATACCACTGGATGTATGTATGCGTGTATAAGAGGGTGCTATGAGGATATAGGTCACAGAGGAACTGGAACCTGCAAAGTCTTATAAGCAGCAGGAGTTCCACTGATCAGCACTAAACCCTGGTCTATTTCTGAGGTTGATCCAGGAAGCTACAGACCAGTGAGCCTGACATTAATGCCAGGCAAAATGGTAGAAATTATTATTAAAAAAAAGCCCAAAATGACTGAACATATAGATAACTTTGTTTTAACAGGACATACATAGAAGATGACAACAGATAAAGACCATATACAAGTGGATCCCAAACCTGTCCTGGAGGCTCCCCAGCCAGTCAGGTTTTCAGGATTTCCATAATGAATATTCATGCATGAGGTCCCCTTGGGAGGTCTCGCTGGCACATCGCTGGTAGTTGTGAGTCCCACCACCTGGTTGAGCCAAGATCAAGACCCCTGATGACGCTTCAAATAGCGAAACATGATCATGTCGGGTCCTGTTGGTTTGGTGGAGTGACTACATTAAAGTAAAGCATTGCTGATGCGTAATGATATAATAGACGCTTACAGCATCAAATGACTATACCTGGAACGGCATACATTGAGCTGTGTTGAGGATCTCAATTGGCAATTGTAAGCTCTGGACAATCGGAGCTATTATTATTATATTGAATACAGAGACTGAGCTGGAACAATTTGCAAATTACTGGCAATGGTTTATTGATGATGATGAGAGTGACAAGGTTGACCTGATGAAGAACTTTTATCTCATCGCATCATGGGATATTATGGGACTGTTGATTTTGCACTACAGATTCTGCATTTGTATTATAAGTGTGTAAAAAGTTGGATTGAGATTGTACACTTGCCATCAGATATATGTCAAAGTATTGGATGTTGTAATATGGGGTGTTTGAATGTATGGTGGTATGAATGTATGGAGTATTTTGGGTTAGCTTTGGTGTACATTTTAGTGTTTTAGCATTTAGAAATAATAAAGAAATTTTGTATTTTCAAACAGTTGTCATATGCAAATTTTACATTATTCAGTACAACTAATTAATGAGTGTATTTTATTTTTGTTACATTTGTACCCTGCACTTTCCCACTCATGGCAGGCTCAATGTGGCAGGCAATGGAGGGTTAAGTGACTTGGCCAGAGTCACAAGGAGCTGCCTGTGCTGGGAATCGAACTCAGTTCCTCAGGACCAAAGTCCACCACCCTAACCACTAGGCCACTCCTCCACTGTTGCTACTATTTGAGATTCTACATGGAATGTTGCTATTCCACTAGCAACATTCCATGTAGAAGTCGGCCCTTGCAGATCACCCATATGGACGTCCTGCACATATGTGCAGGACGTCAGACTCACAGAAACAGAAGCCTGCACAGCCTTCTACATGGAATGTTGCTAGTGGAATAGCAACATTCCATGTAGAATCTCCAATAGTAGCAACATTCTATGTAGAATCTCCAATAGTATCTATTTTATTTTTGTTACATTTGTACCCCGCGCTTTCCCACTCACGGCAGGCTCAATGCGGCTTACAAGGGGCAATGGAGGGTTAAGGGACTTGCCTGTGACTGAAGTGGGAATCGAACTCAGTTCCCCAGGACCGAAATCCACCACCCTAACCACTAGGCCACTCCTCCACTCCTAATTAATGAGTGTAGACCTTGTTGGGCATTATAAATATTCCTTGTGGATATCCTGAAAACCTGATTGACGAGGGAGCCTCTAGGACAGGTTTGGGAACCGCTTGCATATGGTCTACTCTGTTTGCTCATCCATACTATCTACTACCCTTTCCTCTCCCTTAGACCCCCTTTTACAAAGTGGCGGTAAGCCCAATGCGGGTTTACCGCTCGCTAAACAGGAAGTACCGCCGGGTTACCGCAGTAGCCTGGAAGTACTTCCCACCCCCAGCACGCCGTCATATCCAGCATATCCAGCTATTTTTGTGGCGCCGGTGTGTATCTGGCGGTAATCAGCCATAGGATTCTCCTTCAAGTTGTGACCAGGAGGGAAGCTGCATGATTGCCAAGGCTCACATGCACAGTTACCTCTTCTGCTGGGTCCAGGGGATCAGCTTCTCCGTCACTGTTTGCCATGAGTATGGGGGAAGACCTAATTCAGGCAGTTCCCGTGTGCTCCCCACATGACCCTTGACATGCTTACCCAACAAAATTCTCCCTGCTGAAGGCAGCCACCAGCAGCACACTGAAAACCAGCAGTTCCCTCATCTTCTGCCAGAAAAGGAAGTACCGAGGAGTCGAGTCCTCTGCTCCACAGCTTAAATACTACCTCTCTGCTGAGCTGTAACCTCGCCTCTGGTCCCTGGTTCCCCTCGCTGGAGGTTGGACCAGCCCTGCCCTATCACCAGCAGCTGCTCTGCTTCCCAATGCTGCGTAACCCATATTTTTCCAAACCTGATGCCACCCTCCCAGTGTGTGAGCTGATTAATTTGGAGGGAACGAAGCAGCTGTTGAGGTGCAGCGTGACTGGCTGTTGCACTGCTTTTGTTCCCTACCTGGAATGCATTCAGATACCTTTTCCAGTCTCTCCTTGTTTCTCTCCTCCTGTTTAGTTAAACATTTTTTTTTCATTAAGGTCTTTGCTTCAAAAAAAAAAAAAAAAAGGCAAAATAGAGACATCTACAGAAACATTTCGTTTTTCATTTTTGCCATGTTTACAAAGGGGCAAAGCTGAGACAGGCAACAGGGACTCTCACCAAATGCTCCCCAAAGAGAAAGGTCAGGACCCAACAGCATGGGGCATAGGTGCCAGGTCTGTGGGTCTTTGAGCACCCCCCCCCCCCCCAATATTGAGCAAATGCCTTCACTTTGTCCAAGGAGGGGGAACTGGTGATGGGTTTAGCATCCAATCATTTTGAAAAGTTGGATCCTATGGCATGGGGCAGACATGACATCAAAGTGACCCTTGACCAGTGGGGATTTTCTGCCAGGTTTTGCCAAGTTACTAACCTGAAACTTTTCTGGAACTTGCTTCCTTTGCCCCTTGTAGCAGGAGTGGAAGATAAAATCATGTGTGATGCAAAAGTATGATATTCCCTAGGCAAACCTTCAGCCTTGCCTTGCTCCGCACCAATTAACTTTCTGGCCCTTTGCCCCCCCCCCCCCCCCCCCCCCTTGCCACCAACAGTCATGAACATCCCAGCACCACTCTTCCTTCTGGTACAAAAACACTCCCTAATGTTTCTTTTACTTTGTGTGGTTCTCGGCATCTATTGTTTTGCTTTGCCAGTAGCTGCTCTTTGGTGTCCTCCAAAAACTGCTGCTCCAGGCGACTGCCTAGTCTTGCCTAATGGTTGGGCCAGCCTTGCATTGTAAATAGAAAGTAGAATGTTAAAATACTGCTGAATATATTTTGTTTAGAATTATGGGAAGGCGTGCAGGTAAGCAGGGTCAAGATTAGTCTGCCTTCACATTTGAATTTAGATTTCATAATTCACCTTTCCAGGTGCTGTAGGTGTTCCCTGCATAAGTGGGTGCTTGAGCGTCTCCCAGTGATGAGTTCATGCCTTCACTTTGTCCAAGGAGGGGGAATTGGTGATAGGTTTAGCACCTCCTGCCATTCTGAAATGTAGGCTCCTATGTTTTCCTATACCCTGTAGGCAGTGGCGTAGCCACACCAGTCATTTTGGGTGGGCCCACAGTTAGGATGGGTGTTAGCCTTCTAAAACTTTTTCCCAAATCCAATGTTAGCCCCCCCCCCACCCATGGCTCGGCAGCCCCCAGGTCTACCTCAGCATCTTCATTGGCACAGCAGGGGTGCACTTTCATTGCCTAGGCCAGCCTCTCAGGCTTCCCTCTGCTGCTGCATCCTGGAAACAGGAAGTGATGTTAGTGAGGGCGGGATGTGACATAGCTACGCCACTGCCTGGAGGATTCACAATCTAAGCTTGTGTCTGAGGCAGTGGAGGCTGGAGTAATTTGCCCAAAGCCATGATGGGCGTCAGTGGGAGTAGCAGTGGGATTTGAACCTTGGCTTCCCTGCTTTTCAGCCTGCTGCTCTACCCACTGTGCTGGCTAAAGGTGTCCCATTAATTAACTCATGCACATTACTTATTTATTTATTTATTATTTATTGCGTTTGTATCCCACATTTTCCCACCTCTTTGCAGGCTCAATGTGGCTTACAATACATCATGAGTGGTGGAAATATAATAGAAAACAGAAAAGGATCTTGGGCAACATGATAATGATAAAACATGATATTATTATAACAAGCAGATATTGTAAGATAGTTCTGAATTTATGTGGGGGAGTTGTGTATATTCATATTGGTTGGTCTTTGTGGTATGCCTTGTTAAAGAGATGGGTCTTTAGTAGTTTGCGAAAGTTCATTAATTCGTAGATCGCTTTTAAGTTGCGCGGCAGTGCGTTCCATAACTGTGTGCTCAAGTAGGCGAAGTTTGACGCGTGCATTAATTTGTATTTTAGACCTTTGCAGTTAGGGAAGTGCAGATCAAGGAATGTGCGGGATGATCTTTTGGCATTCCTGGGTGGTAAGTCTATTAGGTCTGACATGTAGGCTGGTGCATCTCCATGAATGATTTTGTGAACTAGGGAGCAAATTTTGAACGTGATGCGTTCTTTGAGTGGGAGCCAGTGTAGTTTTTCTCATAGGGGCTTAGCTCTTTCATATTTTGTTTTGCCGAATATGAGTCTTGCTGCAGTGTTCTGGGCTGTCTGAAGTTTCTTGATTATTTGCTCTTTGCAGCCGGCGTAGAGTGCGTTACAGTAATCTAGATGACTGAGCACCATTGATTGTACCAGGTGTTCTTTTGGTCTTATGCTTAGGTTTCCACTTTATTGTTTTTGGCATTGACTATTCTCCTTCTTAGATTTTTTTAAGGTTTAATTGAATGGTTAGTGTGCATCGTAGCTCTTCCCCCAGCCCCTCTTTCCCCAAATCCTCTCTCCATTCTCTGTGCTAGACTCATAAGTGACTACCGTCAATGAGATGTCTGCCCGCAGTCCTGAGGAGGCTCACTGTAATCCTCTCCCTCTCTCTGATTTGTTTATCATCATGCAGATGGACAAGCTGTCCGCAGATGTTTTAAACCCTCCTCTGGAATGAAAAGGAAACCAGAATGGAGAAAAAGCACAGGAATGATTTGATCTGGTCTCTTATATCTTCCCACTCAGGGGTTAATTTTATAAAGCATTTTCTACGTGCAAAACATATTTATATGCAGAAAATGCCTCATAAAAATTGTGTTGATTTCAATTACTACTACTACTACTACTTAACATTTCTAGAGCGCTACTAGGGTTACGCAGCGCTGTACAGTTTAACAATGAAGAACAGTCCCTGCTCAAAGGAGCTTACAATCTTAAGGACGAAATGTCAAGTTAGGACAGTCTAGATTTCCTGAATAGAGGTATGGTGGTTAGGTGCTGAAGGCGACATTGAAGAGATGGGCTTTGAGTAAGGATTTGAAGATGGGTAGGGAGGGGGCCTGGCGAATGGTCTCAGGGAGTTTATTCCAAGCATGGGGTGAGGCGAGGCAGAAAGGGCGGAGCCTGGAGTTGGCGGTGGTGGAGAAGGATACTGAAAGGAGGGATTTGTCTTGAGAGCGGAGGTTACGGGTAGGAACGTAGGGGGAGATGAGGGTAGAGAGGTAATGAGGGGCTGCAGATCGAGTGCATTTGTAGGTAAGAAGCAGAAGCTTGAACTGTATGCGGTATCTGATCGGAAGCCAGTGAAGTGACCTGAGGAGAGGGGTGATATGAGTATGTCGGTTCAGGCGGAATATAAGACGTGCGGCAGAGTTCTGAACGGATTGAAGGGGGGATAGATGGCTAAGTGGGAGGCCGGTGAGGAGTAAGTTGCAGTAGTCCAGGCGAGAGGTAATGAGAGAGTGGATGAGAGTTCGGGTGGTGTGCTCAGAGAGGAAAGGGCGAAATTTGCTGATGTTATAGAGGAAGAAGCGACAGGTCTTGGCTATCTGCTTGGCTATGCGCAGAGAAGGAGAGGGAGGAGTCAAAGATGACTCCGAGGTTGCGGGCAGATGAGATGGGGAGAATGAGGGTGTTATCAACTGAGATAGAGAGTGAAGCGAGAGGAGAAGTGGGTTTGGGTGGGAAGACAATAAGCTTCGGTCTTGGCCATGTTCAGTTTCAGGTGGCGGTTGGACATTCAGGCTGCAATAATTCTTGGTTATAATATTGTTTTCTAAGTTACCACTTGTACACTTTATGGTGAATTTGATCTGTCATTGAATATAAAAATCCAGCACCTATCATACCTAAATTAATGGCACAGACATTTACATCTGCTTGGGAACAGACATAAATGTTATCCATGTAAAGTATGTACATACACATGTATATATAAATAACAACTCCGCCCAGGCTCCATCCAAACTCCTTCCCTGACAACACCTACTCTATAAACATGCATCTATGTGCACTGTGCATACTTGTGGGCATGATGTAATTTTATAGTAAATCTTCTATACATGTAGATCAGCATTTTGGGCCACATTCTATAAGTGGTGTTGAAAAATCAGCGCCTTGTAGTTCTGGTTTCCCCAATGCAATTCCTAAGAAAAGCAAAACTACAAGCTCCTGCTTGCAATGGAGTAAACCCAGGACTGGATCAATCTAGTTGGCAACCCTATGTTTGTTTTTGTTACATTTGTACCCCACGCTTTCCCACTCATGGCAGGCTCAATGCGGCTTACATGGGGCAATGGAGGGTTAAGTGACTGGCCCAGAGTCACAAGGAGCTGCTGGTGCCTGAAGTGGGAATCAAACTCAGTTCCTCAGGACCAAAGTCCGCCACCCTCCACTGTTGCTACTATTTGAGATTCTACATGGAATGTTGCTATTTCACTAGCAACATTCCATGTAGAAGTCAGCCCTTGCAGATCACCAATATGGTCGTGCAGGACGTCAGACTCACAGAAACAGAAGCCTGCGCGGCCTTCTACATGGAATGTTGCTAGTGGAATAGCAACATTCCATGTAGAATCTCCAATAGTAGCAACATTCCATGTAGAATCTCCAATAGTATCTATTTTAGTTTTGTTACATTTGTACCCCGCGCTTTCCCACTCATGGCAGGCTCAATGCGGCTTACATGGGGCAATGGAGGGTTAAGTGACTTGCCCAGAGTCACAAGGAGCTGCCTGTGCCTGAAGTGGGAATCCAACTCAGTTCCTCAGTTCCCCAGGACCAAAGTCCACCACCCTAACCACTAGGCCACTCCTCCACTTCTCTGTGTCCGGGGCACTGCATCTCTCTCTGTCTTTCTCTGGGCAGCAGAGCATAGAGCTCTGCTTGCACTTCTTTCTTTCTTTCCCTCTGCTCACAACCATCTTGAGCCCCAGAGCACAAGGCTCTGGGGCTGGCAGTTTTTCTCTCTTTCCTTCTCTCCGCACATGGCTTTGCTGGCTTAACTGTTCCTTCTCTTTCTCTAAACACACACCCAGAGACAGCCTGTACCATTTACCTGTACTAAGTGCTGTGAGCCTATGCATATCTGCAAATATAATATACTTTATATATCCAAACCCGTGTGGATTGTGTATTCTTTGGGAACCCACTGCCTCTGTGAACTGGACCCCAGGGACCAACCCTAGACAACGATTGCTGACATTTGGGATCTAATGTTATTTCTTTATTTATTTATATAGTAGGACTTATTTACTGCCTTTTTGCAAGAAGTTCAGCCCTTATCCTTCAGGATCAGAACACCATCAGCTGTTGTTTTATGCCCTGCGTTGCCTTGGGTCCATTAATGCTGCTTTATTCTAGAGAGCAGAGCAGGACTACATGATGACCCAGAAGGCATTACAATGGGAATATTTAAAGGCAGGAGTTCAGCCCATCTTGTCCCATGGAACTGGTGGTTTTACTACACAGAACAGCTATAGCAAAGAGTCTTGAGCCTTTGTCCCAGACCTTCCAGACAACACTGAGCCTGTTTCCAGCATGAAGTGACAGCCAGTGGTTAAATATTACTGGATC
The DNA here is from genome assembly GCF_901765095.1 of Microcaecilia unicolor. Classification (NCBI taxonomy): domain Eukaryota; kingdom Metazoa; phylum Chordata; class Amphibia; order Gymnophiona; family Siphonopidae; genus Microcaecilia; species Microcaecilia unicolor. The sequence goes on from NC_044040.1 coordinate 17,478,499, forward strand.
ATTCTCAACCAGGAAAACGGAACGTCGGGTCTGGCGTCTCATGGTTTTCTCATTTCTTGCCTCTGGAGTTCCCAGATTCTACTGACATGCCATCAACAGCCATGGCCTGGTCTCAGAAGTCACCCACTGCTTCAAGGACACAAGACCTGGCCGATGGCCAAATATTAGGCTGGCTTGAATTAACAATCCACTCCTTTCCCAACAGGAGCAGCTGCTCCTGCTCCCAGAATTAAGTGCACCTGGGCCTCATTTGACTCATAGACCAGGAAAAAAAATATGTGAATTTTAACAGCCAACAGATGACATCCAGGGCAGCCTGGTTCAAATCTCACTGCTGCTCCTTGTGATCTTGGGCAAATCAATTAACCCTCCCTTACCTATGATACAAAAGCAGCCTGTGAGGCCTCTATGGACAGGGAAATAGCCTAGTGTACCCCAATGTAATGCCCCTTGTGTTACTACTGAAAAAGGTGCGAGCAAAGTCCAACTTAAATGTCTAATCTCTGCAACACAACCAAACTAAAGCACGTAATGGACATAACACAACTCTTCCGTTCTCCGATTCCCCTAATGTGGCTGTGCCACATGAACTTGATCTTACCACAACATCGCCCTGTATTTGTTCACACCGGAGCCTGTAAAGGCCTCTCCGGTACTATGTAAGCCACACTGAGCCTACAAATAGGTGGGAAAATGTGGGATACAAATGTAACAAATAAACAAGCATTAACATAAGGTAAGGTAACATATTTGTAGCAGGCTGTCAAAAGGTGCTTTCCTTTGTGGTTGCAGAAAGAACATTCTGGGTTCCTGCTCCAGAAAGGTGCCAATCAAATTTGAATAGGGGGTGAGAGAGTTATGCTGAGAAAGTGGCCCAATGGCATTGAAGCTTTAGCTTTTGGAGAGTTCAAATTTCAGGTTTATTAAAGACTTTCTATCCCACAAATCAAGCATGTATCTAGGCGGCTTACAATCTAATAGGGAGAAGATAAAAATACATTCTTGATAAACTGGTAAGACATACTGACACAAAAGGAACAAGGGAAGAACTACATTATCTTATAGGAAAGAAAAAAAAGAGAAGAGGGGGGAAAAAACAATAGGAAAAATACAAGTGTTGGTGATCCACACAATTTTGGTTAGCGCACATAAGCCTAAAGAAAGTATTTAAATCAGTTGTAAACTGAGATAAAGTGGGGAGGGTCTACAAATCTTCTGGCAAACAGAAGTATAAAACAGGGGCGTAGCCAGACACCCAATTTTGGGTGGGCCTGGGCCCAAGATGGGTGGGCAGAAGAACCCCACCCCATCCCATAGGTAATTTGGTCTCTCCTCTCGCCTGCATGCCATATGGTCTCTCAAATATCCCTCCTCTCCTGCACACCTTTTAAATTTCAGATTTTCAGTGAGGAGCAACTAATACACACTACTCATGTAGCAGTTTCCTGTTTCCGCATAGGCGGGAATAAGTCAGAGGGGAAGGCTTTGGGGCCGGTGTGAGCAGTATGTATCAGTCGCTGCTTCCTGCAGGCGAAGATCTGCTATTTATAAGGTATGCAGGAGGGACAGTTGTTCGGAGTTTTCAGCTTGGGAATCTCTGCCGGCCACATCATAGGTGTGCTGCTACTGGTGGGCCTGAGCTCAGAGTGGGTGGGCCTGGGCCCACCCAAGCCCACCCTTGGCTACGCCACTGGTATAAAACCCTGGGTTCGGGAAGGAGCCATGTCCCTTTCTCCCAGGAGGTGTCTCAGCAAGGAGCACGTAGAAGTGGGTCACCTGATTCTGGGGCTGTGAAGAAACAGTGTGTTTCAAGCCTGGATATATTGGATATTTTCCTGTATTGATTATGTTCTGAAGTGTATTTCTCCTATTTAGCCAGAAGATGCTGTTTCTTTCCTGTAAAGCTGTTACAGAGAACTGAGTGCTTTTTCTTTAGTTTGACACAAACAGGAAGCAAGAAGCAGTATATAGTTGAAATCTTGTTGTCTGGGCTCTGATTGGCCCAGGAGCTCATCTCATTTGGACATTACTGGTTTTGAGTTCAGTTTCAGCCCGGGAGAAGACAGAGAGCTCTTTGCTGAAGCCCTTTAAAAAACAGTTATATTTGATAACTAGCGAACAGTTATATATATCCTGATCTCCCCAGGTACTTTCTAGGAAGTATGCAAATGTTTAGTTAGTTTTCTAATTGATCCATTTTTCAGTTACTTGTTACTGTTTGCTGATTGCACATTTTTTTTTGTCCACTGTTCAAAGTTCTGAGAATAAACACATTTGTTTGTTCGTTCTGGCTGTCTGGACTGATAAAGAATCCTGGTGGTTTGTATTTTGGGTCTGTGAGTGCTTTCTGGGAACTGTGGGACCACTGGGAGTGTGGCTCCAGTAACCTAGAAATCACTGGGGATAATTTGAGAGTGGTTATGACCCAGTCGGTGGGAGAAGGGTGCTAGTGTACAACATGAAAGGTAGGTGCAGGCAGACCTGAACTATGCTGGGGATAGACCCTCTAAGTGGCCATGGGGTAACCCCAGATGGGTGGCCAGAGAAGTTTTAGATCCCTGCTGAAGAGGCTAAAAGAGAGGTTGCTAGTCTGATCCACAGCTGTCCACTGGTATATGCTGCAGGACGTGTTTATCCACTCCTACCCTAGCTGAGATAATATTTAACCATCTCTCTGACCTCATGTGCAACTTTCTTTAAATTCGTCACCTTACTTTCTAACTCTTCTTACTTTCTTACCTATCTATATGTTCCATCTTTGCTCATACCCTTCACTGTCAATTAAATTAATTACGTATTGTGTTGACATTGTAAGTAGTATACTATGCCATACTTTGTATTGTTATTGGAATATTTTTACTGCTGCAATTGGATGAATTTTCCAGGTGGTTTGTCCAGGGTTTAAATCTAGAAAGATTTAAGTATTACCTTTCTTTGAAGCTTCATAAAGGATAAAGAGTAGACGCAATCCCCCAGGTTCTGTGTATAGGATGTCCAAATTTGGGCCCTCAGATCCACGTATAAACTATTTAGTCAATTAGGCATTAACAATCAATTATTGGAGCTAACAAGCACGCAGTGGCGTACCTAGCTTGCTTGCCACCCAGGCCGGGTCACTGCTGTTCCAGTGCATCACGACCCCCCCCCAAAGGCACGTCACCCCCCTCACCCCCCCAGACAAGTCACAAACACCCCCTCCCCCAAAATGCATCACTCCCACCATCTTAGCGGGGGTGCATGGAGAAGTCACACAACTGTTGGCTCCGCCAGGCCCCTGCCCTGGAACAGGAAGTCATGTCACAGGAGGCAGGGGACTGGTGGAGCTGACAGCTGCCCAACTGCTCCGTACACCCCATTTGGGATATTTTGGACCAGTCCTGGAATTCTAACCACCCCATCCTGCTGCATTATGGGACTTTCAGCACGGATTTAAATGGGCAGAATCAGATACTGCAAATCTAAAAATCTAGCTCTACTTTGGGATGAAACCTGGCACTGGATAACTTGCTATCTCTGCTTTCCCCGGTGGCATAGTGAAAGGAGACAGGCCTATCCCCAAGAAAGACTGAATGTAATCAGGGGTAGCCAGTCTAATCCACAGCTGTGTCCTGAGCAGGGGCGTAGCCAGACAACAGATTTTGGGTGGGCCTAGTCAAGAATTGGGTGGGCACCAAGTGTTCTCCCCCCCAAAAAAAATAAATCTCAGCTGGTGGGGAAACGCTTCTTTCCACCTTGGCAGCAGGAATGCACTGAAAACTGAGCATGTGCAGGTGCCGGTGTTGTGGAGAGTAGCGTTTTCGTTACCATCAGGGGGAAATCTTCAGCTGGCAGAGCTTGGGATTCCCACCAGTTACCACTAAACATGTGCTACTGTTGGGTGGGCCTGAGCCATACATGGGTGGGCCCTGGCCCACCCAAGCCCACCTGTGGCTACGCCACTGCTCCTGAGGCAGAGAGTGCTGTAAAAGGGGAGAGAGACAGATCAAATCTGATTCTGTAAAGGAGCTTCAGTCCTTATAGGGAAAGGATTGGAAAGCTGGGATCAGTAGAGCTGATGAACACAGATACCTTAAAGACACAGGAGATAGAACCCAGCCTGGGTGCTGATTAGCTTCCTCCTTGTTCTAAGAGAAAGGAAGCACTGGGGAACACAGAGCTGAAAAGGGGTGAGAGAGTGGAGAAAAGGTGATCAGAGCACAGATAAGGGTGCTAACTGGATTAGGATTTGCCCAACCGGGTTTATCCAGTCCTGAGTTTACCCTGTTGCATGCATGGACTTGTAGTCTTGCTTTTTCGTTAGAGATTGCATTGCAATGGGGAAATCAGAACTGCAATGGGGTAAACCCAGGAATGGATCAATCCTGTCAGGGGAATCTGGATCCAATTAGCAACAACCCTTAGGAGATCTGTTTGCTTACGAAAGAGAAATTGAAGAGAGTAAAGAGCTGGGCTTAACCCATGCCCAAAAGCTAAAGAATAACTTTGAAGGACTGACAGAGGAGAGGCTACTGACCAGACTGTAAACAGATTAAAGGAGTAAGGATTATATAACTGTCCAGGGCCGGTCCTAGGGTCTCTGGCACCCCCCTGCAGACTATGAGTTGGCGCCCGCGCGCCCCCCCCCCCTCCGGCACCCGCGCACCCCTGCCCCCCCCAGCATCTCCTTTCTCTCTTCTCCCACCCTGCCCCTGTCCAGCGATTCTCCTTCGCCCCATCCCCTGCCACCCTTGGTGCTTTAAATATTTAATTTAGCTCCGTTCCAGCAGCCGCGTCATTTGAAAGCCTTGCCCCGTCTCTAGCCTTCCCTCCCTTCGTGAGTTCGTTCTGCAGTCCCGCCGTCGAGGAAATGATGTCAGAAGGCGGGACTGCGGAACGAACTCACGAAGGGAGGGAAGGCTAGAGACGGGGCAGGGCTTTCAAATGATGCGGCTGCTGGAACGGAGGTAAATTAAAGATTTAAAGCACCAAGGGCGGCGCGGTATGGCGCCCCCCTGCAGCGCCCTTGAAGGCAGGCGCCCCTGCGGCGCTTACCCCGCTTAGTGGGTTTGATCGGCCCTGCAACTGTCCAGTCTACAGAGAGGTGTGAAGTATTTATAAGCCTGAAGCAGAGAGAACTGCTCAGAGGAGGCCAAGAGTGGTGAAACCTTTGAAGCTCTTTGATTCATTTATAATTATTTCATTTTGCCTCATTGTTTTTCTACCACCTTCTGTATATATATTTGTACATTATTGGAAAGCCAAATACATGTGAATTTTGTTATAATTAAGAACAGTTCCTAACTTGATGGTCCTTGCAGTTATCCTCTTTAAGAATTTTTTGGAGGGGGGAAGGGGAAGGGGTAGGGGTGAGGTGGGAAGGGAGTGTTTTTGTCCTTACCTTTGTTACATTTGAATACAGTTAATTATGTGTGTGTGGGGGGGGGGGGGGGGTAAAAGAAACAACTATACACCAGCTAAGTTTTTGCTCTGATAAACAGATTTAAAGAAGCACAGAGGACTATTAGGAAATGATGGTAAAAATGTGGAGCAGGTAAGGGAACAGGCAGGCTGGATGGGCCTTGTGCTCTTTTTCTCTATCATATTCTCTGTTTCTGAATTCATTTTACACAACTCTTTCACACTTTCATTAGTGTGTGTTCACGCGTGCAAATGAAGCAAAAATAACGAAAAACTATCAAAGAGAATTCTTTATTAAGAGGAGCATTCAAATACGGGCTGTGGCTTAATGACCAAGCCCTCCAGCGAGGCCCAGCAGAGGCTCAGTAGGGATTGTCCCGCACATGCTCAAAGATTTTCACTAGAGCCAGCCATGTTTCCTCAGCCGTTGGGATGATCTGATTGGCTGGTAGAATGAAACCATAGCGACCAGTGTCACGCAGCTCAAAGGTGTAGGAATACTTGATCCCGTTGTTATAGGCCCAGTCAATGGTGGTCCCATCGGCTTGGTCTGAAAGAGATATACAAGAAAGAATGGGAACCAAATTTAAATAGCCAAAGAACAAACCTCTACTATGCAGAACGTCAGAGTCAGAAACAGAACGAAGCCTTGCGCCGGAAGAAGAGGACCTCGGCTGGCGGAGGTTGAGGTCCCCCGCCACCAAAGGTAGGCGACGGCGGCAGCGGGGGAGGGTCATTGGCGGGAGGGGTCAAAGTTGGTGGTGGTGGCGGCGGCAGGGGGGGGTCGGCAATGGCGGGGGGGGGGGTCGGCGGCACCGGGGGGGGCTAAAATCTAAAATGTGCCCCCTCACCTCGGGCTCTGAACCCCCCTCCCGCCGAAGTCTGGCTACGCCCCTGGTGTGCAGGTAACTTTAGATATGAGAAGTTATGACGTGTCAAAAGCTGATGTAAAGGGTCACACCTAAAGCTGGCAGTAGCAGCGGTGTACCTAGCTTGGTTGCCACATGGGGCGGAGCACCCCCTCCTCCAAGGAAGGGGGTGCATTGAGCAGTTGTGCAGTTGTCGGCTCTGCCAGTCCCCTGCCCCCTCTGTCGTCAACTTCCTGTTCTGGGGCAGGGGACCGGCAGAGCCGACAGCCACACAACTGCTCAATGCACCCCCTTGCTGCCTGCACCCAGGGCAGAACACACCCACAGCCCCACTGGGCTGTTGTGCATGTAAGTGATAATATTCTGTACTTTACATGTGCAACTGCAAGACACACCCCTGCTGATTTTACTGGAGGCCCAAAACAGCAGGAAGAAACTATTAGGTCTAAAATAAATAAATAGAACCATTATGGGTAATTTTTAATGTGACGTCTGTTCTTATATCTTTAGGGCATAGAAACGCCGGAGTGGGATTTCTGTGATGTCCTTGCATTGCTGACATTAAAGTCTACAGAGATGGATGATATTTAAGAGGTTGATTCAGGGAAGCAGACTGATTGGGAGGTTGCCTTGTTCTGATGGGCCACAGTAAGAGAGAGTTAAGGATTCTGACATGTCATATTCACTGATAAGAGAGGGTTTCATCATTATTATGCATCATCTGACAAGAAAGTTTGCTTGCACTGAATTTTCAAACTGGAAATGTACAGCAGAGGTGCACTTCTCAAGGTTAACCCAAGCCTTGCCATAAAAGGATATTCAGGAACATAAGCGTAACAGCCCGTTGTACTAAAAAAGCAAATATGCAATTTAGAATAAATACATTTGAAGCTGCCAGTAGCCTTCACTTACAGATGGTGGCAAAGGTGGTGCCGTAAGTGTATTTGGTGCCATGTAATGACGTCAAAGCACTCAGAGCTTCTCTGGCAAGATTATTCTGCAAAGATAAGACCTGGTATTTAGTAAGTCAGCCAAGAATGGGTGGGCAATGTGAGATGGAAGAGCCCGTCTCTACTGAGAACATCTACGGGGACAGCTTTCCAGGGTGTTCCTTGGTCGGCTGCCACCCGGGGCAGATCGCCACTGCGCACCCCCCCCCCCCCCGACTGCAACGTCATCCCCCCTCCCCCCAGCGCATCACCTCCAAGCCCCCCCCCCCCCCTTGGTGCATTCTTCTTACCTGCTGGGGTGCTGGGAGCAGCTAACTCCAGACTCCGTCCCTTCTGCCTCGCATCACCTTATGCCTGGAACAGACTCCCCGAGCCCATACGCCATGCGCCCTCCCTGCCCATTTTCAAGTCCTTACTCAAAGCCCATCTCTTCTCCCTTGCTTTTGGCGCCTAACCACCTTCCCCATTCATGATACCTACACTGACTACATAGTTTGTTACCTTTAGATTGTAAGCTCTCTTGAGCAGGGACCGTCCTTCCCCATGTTTAAACTTGTACAGCGCTGCGTAACCCTGGCAGCGCTATAGAAATGCTAAGTAGTAGTAGTAGTGGGAGCAGCCATGCGGCTATCAGATCTGCCGGTTCCCTGCTCCCTCTGCCCCAGAACAGGAAGTAACAGCAGAGGGAGCAGAGAACCGGCACGCAGCTGCTCCCTGCACCCCTCCTGAAGTGTGCACCTGGAGCGGACCACCCCCACCACCCTCGGTACGCCGGGGTAAATTCTGAAGGAAGCGTGAGCCATGAGCATCTCTCACCAGTGCCTCGTGGTCAGGGGCGAGGTTGTTTGTGTAGCCATAAGGGAAGAGCAGCATCTGAGAATAGCTGTGGATGGAGAGCAGGGATTTCACATTCCCATGGGACAGGAGGAAGTCCACTATTGCTTTCACCTCCGACTCAGAGTGAGGATAGGCTCCATGGTAGGTTTCTGAGCAGGGGTTCTTACTGGCGCCAGGACCTGGTTAAAAAATAAATAAATGCATGAAACCATGTCTTCCTAATCTCCTTGATATGAAGATGATGATGTCTGATGATTCCCATTCCTGCCTCCTGTGCCTCTTGGATCTGATGTTTCCTGCATCCTGGGAATCTGCTGGACCTGAACTGATGCTTCCAGGGTTAGGAGCTTGACTTTTAAATCCATGTTACATACTGAGCCTCCAAGTGACTCAATTCAAGGTGGAAGATTTAAGGGACCATGATGGATTTCAGCCAGCCCTTTCCTGTTAACATTCTGGTACCTGTACCATAATGATAGAAGCAGGCACTACAAATACCAGAATGCACTGCACTGTACAAACCTAAGATTGGCCACACCTCCCTCTCCTTGAACTAGGTCACCTGACTGCTCTTTCTATGACTGTATGAAAAACACGTTCTGAACTTTGAAAGAAATAAGGTGTGGTACCCACTGTCTGAAACTTACCCAACATCAACATTTGTTTCAAATAATCTGTAGTACACCACTCATTATCTCTTTCTATCTCTGTCTTGCACTGTATGTACAATCAGTTTGATATAAATATAGCAGGCTGCCAAAATTCTCTGTTATTGCAGTTGCATTGAGAACATTGTGGCCTCTCTTCTAGAAAAGGTCTATTCAGAAAGTCTGATTCAATGTGCCAATAAGATTCTACCATGAGCTTTTGGAGCCAAGTATAAAGCCCTAGTTTTTCCTCTCCCTGGAAGGGTCCCAACGAAGAAGGATGAAGAGGAGCAGTAGGTGTAGAACCCAGGGACTCACTCACCACAGCCTTAGCTCTCTGCTCAAGGAACTAAGGGGGTCTTTTACTAAGCCTCAGTGGCGTTTTTAGCTTGTGGTAATCAATAGAAATCAAACAAAATAAAACATGGAAAAGAAAATAAGATGATACCTTTTTTATTGGACATAACTAAATGTATTAAGTTATGTCCAATAAAAAAGGTATCATCTTATTTTCTTTTCCATGTTTTATTTTGTTTGATTTCTATTGATAACCTTAAGAGTAGACTAACACGGCTACCACACCTCTCTATTTAACAGGTAGAACCCCAAAGAGTAGCAACATTCCATGTAGAATCCCAAAGAGTAGCAAGATTCCATGTAGAAGAAGGGCAACCTTCGAAAGCTAATTAAGAAATGTATTAAGTTATGTCCAATAAAAAAGGTATCATCTTATTTTCTTTTCCATGTTTTATTTTGTTTGATTTCTATTGATAACCTTAAGAGTGGACTAACATGGCTACCACACCTCTCTATTTAACATGTAGAACCCCAAAGAGTAGCAACATTCCATGTAGAATCCCAAAGAGTAGCAAGATTCCATGTAGAACCCCAAAGAGTAGCAACATTCCAAGTAGAATCTCAAAGACTAGCAAGATTCCATGTAGAATCTCAAAGAGTAGCAAGATTCCATGTAGAAGAAGGGCAACCTTCGAAAGCTAATCAAGAAATGTATTAAGTTATGTCCAATAAAAAAGGTATCATCTTATTTTCTTTTCCATGTTTTATTTTGTTTGATTTCTATTGATAACCTTAAGAGTGGACTAACACGGCTACCACACCTCTCTATTTAACATGTAGAACCCCAAAGAGTAGCAACATTCCATGTAGAATCCCAAAGAGTAGCAAGATTCCATGTAGAATCCCAAAGAGTAGCAACATTCCATGTAGAATCCCAAAGAGTAGCAAGATTCCATGTAGAAGAAGGGCAACCTTCGAAAGCTAATCAAGAAATGTATTAAGTTATGTCCAATAAAAAAGGTATCATCTTATTTTCTTTTCCATGTTTTATTTTGTTTGATTTCTATTGATAACCTTAAGAGTGGACTAACACGGCTACCACACTCCTTAGCTTGTGGTAGAAATCAGCTGGTGGTAAACACCGAGATGCCAGCTGATTTCTACTGCAATTCTGTGGTGGCTTAGTAAAAGACCCCCTAAGGCCAGGGCAAAGTAAGGAGAAGTAAAAGCACAGAGGTTGCCAGCCTGTTAATCAGCTGTTCACTGGAGTCATAAGTAGCAGAGCCAAATGTTTTCCACCTGCATGAAACTGTTCAGAAAGGTCAGTCTGATCCACAGCTGTCCCCTCCAAAGTGACCCAAGGAGGGTTAATATGACAGGAAACAGCATGACATCAGAAAGTTGAAGCCATCGTCCCCGTACAGCCACCATATTGGTGTACCCTAAACCAGTGGCGTTCCTAGCCTGGATGGCACCCGGGGCGGATCGCCGATGCGCCCCCCCCCCCGGGTACAGCGAGCCCCCCCCCCCCCCCCGCCTGCAAAATGACACCTCCCCCCCCCGGTGAAATGACACCCCCCCGGGTGCACGCCGTTGGGGGGGGTGCTGCGGCGCGCACCTGTGGGCTCTGACTTCGCTAACTTCGCTCGTTCACTGCAGCTCCCTCTGCCCCGGAACAGGAAGTAACCTGTTCCGGGGCAGAGGGAGCTGCAGCGAACGAGCGAAGTTAGCGAAGTCGGAGCCCACAGGCACGCGCCGCAGCACCCCCCTCCAGCGGCGTGCACCCGGGGCAGACCGCCCCCACAGCTCCCCCCCTTGGTACGCCACTGCCCTAAACAATCAGCTGCATCCTTAAATCTTTCCTTCCTGCTCTTCCCTCGCCTGCTCTCACAGTTTTCATCCTGATTAGATCTGCACATTTTTATTTAATCTCAGTTATAGAAACCTGCCGGCTTGTGCAGCTTATGGATGTACACAGACGAGCCGTCAAAACAGAATAACCTTTTATCAGTTAGAATAGTAATCATGACTCAGCATCCTCCTTGCCTTTTCCCCTAACCCTTCCGGTCATTTCTATTTTAGTGATTTTTAATTTTATTGAGTAGAAAGACTCGACACAAACGTTGCGTTTCGGCCGCTAGGCCTGCATCAGGAGTCTGTTTAAACAGTGGGTGTACACCGATGCTCTGTGGTACAGGATTGTCTGTCTGTAAGTAAACGTTCAACGGTGCAGGATTGTCCTGCTGCACGCAATTGATATCCAATTTTTGAAAGTGGATTAAAATACTGGTCTTTAAAAAGACCTTTGTTAAGGAAAAACATGCTTGACAGCGAAGCAGACCGGGATACATCTTTCCAGTCTTTGGCACCCGTGGTCCAACTCCCACCTTTCTTGTCTTATCTGTATCAATCAATTAAGACTTATCCTAAGAAAAGTTGAATTCAGTGGCCTAACGTCTTTTTCTCAGTGAAAGGAATTTGTTTGCCTAATCAAAGAATGCTCTGGGTGATACACCAGACATGAAACTGCGGTTTGCTGCACAAGGAAATATCTCTGTATGAAGCACTGTTAATTTTTCGCTTTGTGTTCTTTATTTATTTATTTCTATTTGGTTTGGTTTCATCTGTTTTTCATTTTGAGCACATGCTTTAAAAAAAAAAAAAGGAAACAAAACATTGGGGGGTGTTTTGTGTCATTTTGGATTAGGTATTGTTAATATGTGTTAGGTCAAGAAAATGGAGTCCTTGTTTTACAAAATGGATACTTGTCCCTGCATTTTAGAAAACTTGTTTACAACTCAGGATGTGACAGTTATTGAGAAATAGGTAGAAGGGGGAGAGATGGGCTTCCGATCTGCGGTTAGGCTAACTGTTAAAAAAATATGATTCACATATTAATACATGTACGCCCATTGGGTCCAAGGAGTGAAAAAGTGTACATAAGAACTGCCAATCTGGGAGGAGTTTGGAGATTTCCCCAACTCTACCCAGAGGGCAGACCTACGGTCGGTTAACCTGAGACTTTGACTGATGAGCGTGCCGGATTGATTGAAGTTGCAATTGGGTAAGAATAAAGATCAATTTTAACACCTATCTCCCTTGTCTGTATCTAGTTCTTGGCTACATACTTATTTCTCCTAATACACCTACACAGATAAATTATCCTCTCTGGTATCCCCATAAGCAAGTAAACTCCTACTCATTAACACGTTTTGTGGGAGAGCAGATGCACGAAGATGCCCTTAGATGTCAGGAGTCAGAAGACAGAGGTCATATTAAGGAGACTTATTTTGAGCCTTCTGGAACCCTCTCTTCACCCCCCGTGGACAAGGGTCCAGCGGGGGTCTGGAGAGGGGTAATTACATAGTAACATAGTAGATGATGGCAGAAAAAGACCTGCATGGTCCATCCAGTCTGCCCAAGACAAACTCATATGTGTATACCTTACCTTGAATTTGTACCTGTCTTTTTCAGGGCACAGACCGTATAAGTCTGCCCAGCAGTATTTCCCGCCTCCCAACCACCAGTCCCGCCTCCCATCACCGGCTCTGGTACAGACCGTATAAGTCTGCCCTCCCCTATCCTCGCCTCCCAACCACCAACCCCTCTTCCCCCCACCTGCTCCGCCACCCAATTTCAGCTAAGCTTCTGAGGATCCATTCCTTCTGCACAGGATTCCTCTATGCATATCCCACGCATGTTTGAACTCCGTTACCGTTTTCATCTCCACCACCTCCCGCGGGAGGGCATTCCAAGCGTCCACCACCCTCTCCGTGAAAAAATACTTCCTGACATCTTTCCCGAGTCTGCCACACAGCAAATTTTATTATTGTTTTCATATCATTTTACAACAGATCCCTCGTTTGTAAGAAAGTACCGGATCAGGGTTATTATTGATCATCCGTATCAATACCCATCGCAACCCACGTTGAAAGCGGTGCTGCAACTGCTGTGTCCCAGAATGTGTTTACTGAATAGGACATGAGCTGTAACTGCTCAGATTATGGATTGTGAGCACTCCGGAGGGCGGGTGCGAGGGAAAGGGGATAGTGGTTCTTTCAGCCGGCATCATCCCCGGTCATTCAGCCCAGCTAGGAGAGCAGTGCGCCCTCTAGGGATCAAACTGCCAGGGAAAGCTGTAATGCAGGAGAAAAACTACATTCCCCAGAAGCCAGTGCAGGGTCAGCTGAACTCCCAGGAGGGGGAGGGTGGAATGACTGATTGGGAGATGAGGTCTGATCCTGGAGATGGGGAACAGCTGGTGGAGCTTGGGGAGGAGGAGGAGATGGAGTGGAATAAAGAAGAGGTAGAGGGAGAAGGAGGAATGTATGGAAGTGGGTGGTTTGGCTCTAACCCGTGCAGACAGGGTGAGAGCTTTTGTGGCCTCAGCATTGCCCCGGTTATGGAGTTGGGGGAAGCTGGGAGCAAAGCAGTGGGGGAGCAACTGGAAAGCACAGCTTGCTACCATATTGGCTGTTCCCAAGAGGTAGTGCTGTGGAAGGTGGGAAGGGATTTAAGACAGAAAGGCATGGGCATTTTGGAACTTAAACTGTAGGAGGTGAGAGAGGAGGTGGTTCCAGCTAAATCTCCAAAACTATCTGCTGTGAAGATAGTGCGGCTGGAGGTTTGGGGAGGATTTAAAACAAAAGCCTGTAATTGGAAATGAATTGAAGTTTGCTGATGGTTGGATGTGTTTCAATAAGGCTGACATCTGTAACAATAAAGGACTTGGATTGCTCTTACTGTCGGAGTGGGACTGAGTTTCTCAGCAGCTGGCAAGGTGGAGAGAGAGAGCGAGCGAAAGTGCTGTGGCTGGCTAGGAAAGCGGACGGAAGCCAGTGGAAGCTAAGCAGGGTCGACCCCGGCTCCCACCTGGAAGGGTGACCTGCTTACAGGGTGCAGCCCTCTTTACAGAAGTTGCATCCCATCGAATGGGCACTTTATGCTAATGTATGTATTCCTGCATAACATCTGAATTACTGATAACCAGCCAGAGAAACAGGCAGCTCTTTCGGCCACAGCCTACCTCCAAAGCCAGCATCCCAGTTCCTGTTGGGATCAACTCCGACACAAGCTGACCCAGCATTAATGGACCGGGTTTTACGCCACATGCGGTTCTGAAAACAGATAAAGGGCAAAGTGTTTTTATTAGTAAAGGGGGTGAGCTACTGAGAATGTATTTACTTGATTACATTACCATATTGGTTTTAAACAACTAATCCTAACAGGAGCCCAACAGGCGCTGCAATGTGTATGTGTAGCTATCAGGCTTATTTTCGAAAGAGAAGGGCGCCCATCTTCCGACACAAATCGGGAGATGGGCGTCTTTCTCTCAGGGGCGCCCAAATCGGCATAATCGAAAGCCGATTTTGGGCGCCCTCAACTGATTTCCGTCGCGGGGATGACCAAAGTTCCCAGGGGCGTGTCGGAAGCATAGCGAAGGCGGGACTAGGGCGTGCCTAACACATGGGCGTCCTCGGCCGATAATGGAAAAAAGAAGGGCGTCCCTGACGAGCACTTGGCTGACTTAACTTGGTCCATTTTTTTCTTGCGACCAAGCCGTGAAAAGGTGCCCGAACTGACCAGATGACCACCGGAGGGAATCAGGGATGACCTCCCCTTACTTCCCCAGTGGTCAGCAACCCCCTCCAACCCTAAAAAAAAAAAAAACTTACAAATATTTTTTTGCCAGCCTCTATGCCAGCCTCAAATGTCATACTCAGGTCCATCGCAGCAGTATACAGGTCCCTGGAGCAGTTTTAGTGGGTACAGTGGACTTCAGCCAGGCGGACCCAGGCCCATCCCCCCCTACCTGTTACACTTGTGGTGGTAAATGTGAGCCCTCCAAAACCCACCTGAAACCCACTGTACCCACATGTAGGTGCCCCCCTTCACCCCTTAGGGCTATGGTAGTGGTATACAGTTGTGGGGAGTGGGCTTTGGGGGGCTCAGCACACAAGGTAAGGGAGCTATGCACCTGGGAGCAATTTCTGAAGTCCACTGCAGTGCCCCCTAGGGTGCCCGGTTGGTGTCCTGGCATGTGATGGGGACCAGTGCACTACAAATGCTGGCTCCTCCCATGACCAAATGCCTTGGATTTGGTCATTTCTGAGATGGGCGTCCTCGGTTTCCATTATCGCCGAAAATCGGGGACGACCATCTCTAGGGACGACCATCTCTAAAGTCGACCTAAATGTGGAGATTAGGGCATCCCCGACTGTACTATCGAAACGAAAGATGGACGCCCATCACGTCAGTCTTGTTTCGATAATACGGGTTTCCCCGCCCCTTTGCGGGACGTCCTGCGAGGACATCCTCAGGAAAACTTGGGCGCCCCATTCGATTATGCCCCTCCACATGATGTAGAAGATGGGTTAACATTAATTGTAATTACTTAGGGGTAATTACTGCAGGGCCTTCAGATGAAGGAGTAGTTTATGCATTTAGGGGTCCTTTTACTAAGCCGCGTAAGGCTCTACGCGCGCCCAACGTGCGTAAAAATGGAGTTACTGCCTGGCTACCGCATGGCTCTTGTGGTAATTTCATTTTTGGTGTGCGTCCGATACGCACAGCCAAAAAATAATTTTTATTTTTGCGTGTGAAATGGCATTTGGCGCGCGTAGGTCATTACCGCCTGGTTACCACATGAGACTTTACCGCTAGGTCTATGGCTGGTAGTAAGGTCGCAGACCCAAAATGGACGTGCAGCAATTTTGATTTTGCTGCATGTCCGTTTTCGGCAACAATTTTTAAAAGGCCTTTTTTTACAGGCGTGCTGAAAAATGGATCGGCATGCGCCCAAAACCCGCGCCTGCACTACCGCGAGCCATTTTTCAGCGCAACTTAGTAAAAGGACCCCTTAGATGAAAAGGCAACAGTGAATATATCTTTCCAGTGACTGCTGGAATGAAACAGGGATGGTATTGTATTGGCTTCAGTCTTCTTTGATTTATAGACGTTCACATACTAGTACTGGAGGTGTCTCAGAAATTGAGGACTGCAACTCAGGTTTTCAGGATTTCCCCAATGAAAATGCATGAGCTCTATTTGTATACAATGGCAGAAGTGCATGCAAATATATCAAATATACCGAGCTTCTCATCTTTCCCCCTAAACCCACCTCTCCTCTCCCCACCTTTCTCTATTCCTGTGGATGGCACTCTCATTCTCCCTGTCTCCTCAGCTCGTAACCTTGGGGTCATCTTCAACTCCTCTCTCTCCCTCTCTGCTCACATTCAGCAGATTGTCAAAATCTGTCATTTCTTTCTCTATAGCATCAGCAAAATCCGCCCCTTCATCTCTGAGCACTCTACCAGAACCCTCATCCACACTCTTATCACCTCTCGCCTAGACTATTGCAATCTGCTTCTCACCGGTCTCCCACTTAGCCATCTCTCTCCTCTTCAATCGGTCCAAAACTCTGCTGCATGACTCATTTTCCACCAAAATCACCATGCTCACATTAGCCCTCTCCTCAAGTCACTTCACTGGCTCCCTATCCGTTTCCGCATTCAATTCAAACTTCTCTTACTGACCTATAAGTATATTCACTCTGCTGCTCCCCAGTACCTCTCCACTCTTGTCTCTCCCTACACCCCCCCTCGGGCACTCCGTTCTGTTGACAAATCTCTCTTGTCTGTACCCTTCTCCTCTACTGCTAATTCCAGACTCTGTTCCTTCTATCTCGCTGCACCACACGCCTGGAATAGACTTCCCGAGCACGTACGTCTAGCCCCGTCTGGCCGTTTTCAAGTCCAAGCTAAAAGCCCACCTCTTTGACGCCGCTTTTGAGTTCTAACCACTGCTCACTTGCCTGTACTTTTTATCCCCTCCTCTTTAATTCCCCTTACCCCTCAGTTGTTCTGTCTGTTACCTGTCTTATTTAGATTGTGAGCTCTTTGAGCAGGGACTGTCTTTATGTGTATGGTGTACAGCGCTGCGTATGCCTTGTAGCACTACAGAAGTGTTAAGTAGTAGTAGTAATAGTATTCATTGGGGAAATCCTGAAAATCCGAAAAGGTTGCGGCCCTCGAGGACTGAGGTTGCCCACCCCTGTGTTGGACAGTGGGGGAGGAACAAGGAGAGAGGGGGAGATGCAGGGTCACAGGAAATGAAGGGAAGAGAGAGAGAGAGGGAGGATGCTGGACACACAGGGGGAGAGAAGAGAAAGGAAGACATGCTGGACCACGGGAAGCATGGAGAAAGACAGGGGAGATGCAGGATGGGGAGAAGAAATGAACGAAAGAGAGAGAGAGAGAGAGAAGCTCAGAAATGATGCAGCACTGTGGGGGAGGGGGGGGAGATGCAAGACTGTTAGCCTCTGTGCCAGGGGTCTCCAAACAATTGCCTTACAGCCTGAGCAGCAGGAGGCTGCAGGACAAACAGTAGGAGGAGGTAATTTGGTCCCCCTCCCCCACTCAGCAAAATCCTCAGTGATCTGAATGGTCCCTCGAGTCCAGTGTTGCCAGGTGGGCGGTTTTACCGCCCAATTGGGCGGTTTTCTGCGACCCGCCGCGGGAAATTTTTGCCCGCGGCGGGTTGCGGTTTTTTGGGCTGGTTTTTGTGCTTCGGGCGGTTTTTTTAGGTGGCTTTTTCGGCCGCGGTGGGCGGGGTTAGTGACGTTTTTGGGCGGGGTTAGTGACGTGGGAGGCGGGGTTAGTGACGTGGGAGGCGGGGTTAGTGACGGGGAAGGCGGGGCCGATGACGGCGGGGGCGGGGTTGATGACGGCGGGGGCGGGGGTGATGACGCGGGGGCGGGGGTGTCAGGGGCGGGGTTTGAGTTTGGGCGGGTTTTGGGCTGGATTTTGGGCTCCTTTAGGCTGGAAAAATATTTTCCACCTGGCAACCCTGCTCGAGTCGGCCCCGCCTTAATAGGTCACATCCTTAATATAGTGACCTGCATGATATCCTTCTCATGGTGCTGGGAGTTGGCCCTCTTGAGTTCTAACCAGGGCTTTTTTTGAGGGGGTACTCGGGGGTACTGAGTACCGGCACCTTTTCCATTGTCTAATAAAAATTGACCCATGGACCCCAAGTTTTAATGAACGAGCTCAGGCTCTACACACCAATTCTGCCTCGTCATAGATTCTGTGACTGGTTTCGGGGGGGCCTGGCTATTGTGGGGTGGGTCCCTCAGTGATCACCCCACCCCTGAAGGGTGGCCTAGCATTTGAGTACCGGCACCTCTTTTGCTAGAACAAACGCACTGGATAAAGTGACCCACATGTGGGTGATCAGGCCTTTGTGACATCACTGATGAGGTTGGCTGTTAGGCATTGGTGGAGTGAGGCATTATGACATCACATTATCAAAAGTGAGCCAAGTATAGAACGATCAAGATAATTACAGGGGTTAACAGTAAAATAACATGTCTTAACAATAGCTCATGTTGATAAGCCCCCTAAATGAAAAAGAAATGCCTGTAGAAATCAAAATCATTGCTACATGTGAAAAAGCAGGGCTTTTTTGGAGGGGGTACTTGGGGGTACTGAGCACCGGCACCTTTTCCATTGTCTGCTAAAATTGACCCATGGACCCCAAGTTTTAATGAAAGGGCTCAGGCTCTACACACCAATTCTGCCTTGTCATGGATTCTGTGACTGGTTGCAGGGGGCCCGGCTATTGTGGGGTGGGTCCCTCAGTGATCACCCCACCCCTGAAGGGTGGCCTAGCATTTGAGTACCGGCACCTCTTTTGCTAGAACAAACGCACTGGATAAAGTGACCCACATGTGGGTGATCAGGCCTTTGTGACATCACTGATGAGGTTGGCTGTTAGGCATTGGTGGAGTGAGGCATTATGACATCACATTATCAAAAGTGAGCCAAGTATAGAACAATCAAGATAATTACAGGGGTTAACAGTAAAATAACATGTCTTAACAATAGCTCATGTTGATAAGCCCCCTAAATGAAAAAGAAATGCCTGTAGAAATCAAAATCATTGCTACATGTGAAAAAGCAGGGCTTTTTTGGAGGGGGTACTTGGGGGTACTGAGCACCGGCACCTTTTCCATTGTCTGCTAAAATTGACCCATGGACCCCAAGTTTTAATGAAAGGGCTCAGGCTCTACACACCAATTCTGCCTTGTCATGGATTCTGTGACTGGTTGCAGGGGGCCCGGCTATTGTGGGGTGGGTCCCTCAGTGATCACCCCACCCCTGAAGGGTGGCCTGGCATTTGAGTAACCGCACCTTTTTCGCTAGAAAAAAATGCACTGGTTCTAACCCTCATTTCTGCGGCACAGGAGAGGACAAGCACCAAAACCACTTACTGTACTGTGGGTATAAGCAAACCCATCAGGGTTGGTGACGATAAGTAGAAAGATATCCAGGTTGTTCAGAATGGAGGTCAGAGTGCTCTCTTTACCATAGTCACTGGCGATCTGCAGAAAGAAAGAGCATTGTTTTTAGGCTTCCTTTCCAGAACCAGGTGCAGGCTCGGCACTTACTTCAGTTTTCCCTTCTCTGTCTCTCAGCTCTGGTCCCGCCCTCCTTTCCTGTTTCCGCAAGGGCCAGACCAGAGCTGAGAGACAGAGAAGGGAAAACTGAAGTAAGTGCCGAGCCTGCACTCTTTTTACCGCGCGAGATAAGTCAGGATGACTTTTAAAATTGGGAGGGAGGGGGCCTGGAAGTGGAAGGGAGGGAGGGACGACAACCCTGGAACTGGGAGGGAGGGGGGACCATGGAATTAGGAGGGAGGGAGGGAGGGGGGATGCTGGAACTGGGAGGGGGACGGACGACAACCCTGGAACTCGGAGAGAGGGAACGAACTTCCGGTGGGTGAATATTATATGCAGCCTTCCCTTCCCTCCGAGGGCGGGGCAGTGAGAGCGAGTGCGAGGCCTGCGGTTGGTCCCTGCTCCTTCTGACATCGCGTTTCTTTCCCTGGCAACTATACAGAGTTCCCTCGAGGGCGGGGCAGCGATTGGGAGTGCGATTAAGAACCCTACGAACACTACACGGCTTCACTGCCACGGAGTCAGCTTCAGAACGTTGGAGGTGCGAATTATTATATTAGATACTGCATCTTCTTTGCAAATAATGCTCATTATTAACATTTGCCAAAGAGTGTGCATTGTTAATGATACTTTCTTCTAAAGCAACATGGGAAACTAAACAAAACAAAAAATTGATGGGGCTGTAACCCCTACCTTTTTTGCAGTCCAGATGCCAGTAGCTTGAGTGATCCATTCTCGTGAATGAATGCCAGTATCGATCCAAATGGCTGGTCGGTTTGAGCCCCCTGTACTGAACTGCAAGAGAAGTCAGTGAACTATCAGAAAACTGAACTACAGAAAGACAACACATTCCATATCTTTTGATTTAAGTATGAGCCACTGTTCTTACCCGACGTCCAGTGATTTTCCCATTGATTTAAACAGCAAGAATATTATTCTAAGGGGCCCTTTTACAAAGGCGCACTGAAAAATAGTCTGCGGCAGTGTAGACGCATGTTTTGGGCGCACGCAGAATCATTTTTCAGCGCACCTGTAAAAAATGCCTTTTTAAAATGTTTGCCGAAAATGGACGCACAGCAAAATGAAAATTGCCACATGTCCATTTTAGGTCTGAGACCTTACCACCAGCCATTGGCCTAGCGGTAAAGTTTCACACGGTAAGCAGGTGGTAATGACTTATGCGCAGTGGCGTTCCTAGGGGGGCTGACACCCGTGGCAGATCGCTGATGCGCCCAGCCCCCCGGGTGCAGCGCCCACCCCCGGAACAGCGCGACACCCCCTGGTGAAAGAACCCCCCCCGGGTGCACGCCGCTGGGGGGGGGGTGCCGCGCACCTGCCGGCTCTTCGTTTTCATGCTCCCTCTGCCCCGGAACAGGAAGTAACCTGTTCCGGGGCAAAGGGAGCATGAAAATGAAGAGCCGACAGGCGCGCGGCACCCCTCCAGCGGCATGCACCCGGGGCGGACCGCCCCCACTGCCCCCCCCCTTGGTACGCCACTGCCTATGCATTTCAAATGCCACTTGGCCCGCACCCAATTCGCATGTCTCCGAAAATAAAAATTATTTTTCGGATGTGCGTATCCAATGCACGCCAAAAATGAAATGACCGCAAGAGCTGCGCAGTAGCCGGGCGGTAACTCCATTTTGGCACGCGTTGGGCGCGCATAGACGCTTACGCGGCTTAGTAAAAGGGTCCCTAAATTAATAGGGACAGAAACTATTAACACTAAATATCTTTATCAACTAGTGAATAATCTTGCTAAACACATATTGTTGTCAAGATTTTTCTTCAGATAAATTAGCTATATCATCACAATTGGAAGGTTTTTTTTTTTTTCAGACCAAGGTAAAAACCATTAGATCTCAATTTGACAATATGTTTGTTTATTTTTTCGGAAACTGGCAACCAGTTGGAAAATCAGGCTATCCTGGGAAGATTTTACTCCTCTTAATTTGCATCAGTTTCATTCTTTGTTTAAGATATATATGTTAAATCTTACTGTTATCTTGATTCCTGCCTTCTTTTTAGTATGAGATCAGCCTCTACTGAATTTAAATAAAAACTCTTCCACAGGCTAAATTCTTGTTGACTTTGAGTCACAAGTAAAGATAATGACAAGAATTAGGAGATCGCCAGGAAGCAATCCAAGCAGATCCGAACTTCAAGGCTACATCTTGGGGCATAAACAAGATTATAACAAATCTGCCATATGACATAAGAACGATACGGTCATCATTAGGCATAAAGTATAAAGAGGATAACCAAGGGATGTTTCCTCCCTTCCAGTCTCTCTCTTTGCAAGGTGTTAATTTTTTTTTTTACCTTGCTCCACTGGATCAGCAGCTCTGCTATCTGCTTATCAGGCATTGCATGGCCATCCAGCACGGGACCTTGAGAATCTGTGCATGCTCAAGGCTAGCTGGCTTCCATCTCCTCCAAAACATAAAGTTCAGATGAAGCAAAATGCCTCGTTTGAAGATGGTAGAGTCTTAAACCCGGACCACAGTGGCAGCGGTGGCAGGGAAGGAGAGAAATGCTGAAGAGGGGGGAGAGAAGGAGAAACATGCTAGAGAGGAGGGAGGAAGGAATGGAGTGAGATGCTGGAGACTATGAGGTGGGGGTGGGGAAGGAGAGAAATGCTGGAGACCAATGGGGGGGGGGGGGGAGGAAAGAAAGAGAGAGATGCTGAAGAGAAGTGGAAAGAGAAGATGTTGGGAGACCATGGGATGGGGTAAGGGTGGGGAAGGAAAGAAATGCTGAAGATCATGGAGGGAGGGAAGGAGAGAGATGCTGAAGATGGGGAGAGAAAGGTAAAAGGACAGAGATGCTGAAGACCAGGGAGGGGAGTAGAGAAGGAGAGAATTGCTGGACACCCCATGGAGGATGGGATTGAAAGGGAGAGAAGGAGAGGTACTGGATGCCATGTGGGGTAACTATGGAATGGTAGGGAAGGGACAGGGGTAGAGCTGGGGTTGGGGGCAGAGTTTGAATGCCCCAAACAAAAAAGGCATTCTGCTGCCCCTGTTAAAGGGTGCTCTGGAATTGTCTTGAAACCTCTTCTCTTTTATTTCCCGAGAAACTTGGGGACTGGAGATTGAAGGGGCAGCACCTCCAATTTTAATAGCAGCTGATTGAGCCTGAGTTGCTACTACTAGTACTTAGCATTTCTTAACTACTACTACTATTTAGCATTTCTATAGCGCTACAAGGCATACGCAGCGCTGCACAAACATAGAAGAAAGACAGTCCCTGCTCAAAGAGCTTACAATCTAATAGACAAAAAATAAATAAAGTAAGCAAATCAAATCAATTAATGTGTACAGGAAGGAGGAGAGGAGGGTAGGTGGAGGCGAGTGGTTACGAGTCAAAAGCAATGTTAAAGAGGTGCAATGTTAAGGAGGTGGGCTTTCAGTCTAGATTTAAAGGTGGCCAAGGATGGGGCAAGACGTAGGGGCTCAGGAAGTTTATTCCAGGCGTAGGGTGCAGTGAGACAGAAGGCGCGAAGTCTGGAGTTGGCAGTAGTGGAGAAGGGAACAGATAAGAAGGATTTATCCATGGAGCGGAGTGCACGGGAAGGGGTGTAGGGAAGGACGAGTGTGGAGAGATACTGGGGAGCAGCAGAGTGAGTACATTTATAGGTTAGTAGAAGAAGTTTGAACAGGATGCGAAAACGGATAGGGAGCCAGTGAAGGGTCTTGAGGAGAGGGGTAGTATGAGTAAAGCGACCCTGGCGGAAGATGAGACGGGCAGCAGAGTTTTGAACCGACTGGAGAGGGGAGAGGTGACTAAGTGGGAGGCCAGCAAGAAGCAGATTGCAGTAGTCTAAACGAGAGGTGACAAGGGTGTGGATGAGGGTTTTGGTAGAGTGCTCGGAAAGAAAGGGGCGAATTCTTAAGTCTGTAGAGGGTGTACAGATTCTGCCTGTCAGAGACAACTTGACAGTGACCTCTATTTCCTCTACTAGAGTGAAGAAAGTGAAATTTTGACTTGGAAACCTCTTGTAATTTATAGACCTCCACAGCTGATCCTTCTGTCTAGCAACAGCAATAGGAGGAGACGCCCCTGTGGAGGGAAACTGAGGGACTATAAAACTCCAGTCCAGGTGAGCGGCCTTGTCTTTGGCTCTGCTCCCCGGCCACTGCACCTTTAAGCAAGGGGAGTCTATGAATGCAAAGTGTACTTTTTCAAAAGGACATCTTAAAAGTGCACTTCACTCAGACAGCAGAACATGCCTTAACTCTGTGCATATTTCCAAATGTTTGCAACTAATCACACAATTAAAATTTTTCATCTCAAGATAAGTTTCAATTACAATCTGTAATCCATGCCCACCTCTAGTTTCTAGCATAGGAGCCAACTTTTCAGAATTATTGGGGGTGCTAAGCCCAGTGGAAATAACCCTACCTTGGACACATACAATGAATTTTCTCAATATTGGGGTTGCTCAAGCACCCACAGAGTCAGCTCCTATGGTTTCTAGTAATGTTGAAAAAGGACAGCTGTGAGACAAATTCTTCTGTGGAAACTGGAACAGATACTCACTGTAGCACGACAAAGAGGCATACATTAGGATCAGCATATTGTACCTACCTTTAGTACATATATCGGGCGATTTTCATAGGTGTGGCCAATCTGAATTTTGCTGACAAGGTCTGGGTGCTCGGCCACCAGACTATCTATCCAGTTGTAGATCTGGAATGGAGAAATTCAGTGAAGGAGCGTGAACTCAACATGATCCGGTTATGATAAAAGATGATGTTAGAAGGGAACATTGGACTACACCAGATCAGAGCACTGTGATACGGTCTGCACATGTCATGTGCCTCTGACTCTTTAACACTGGGGAACGTAAAGATGGCAAGTCTTGTCTCAGTTGTGCATGCCATGATAACATCAAGACTGGATTACTATAATGCACTCTTCGATGGTCTGACTACAAAGCGCCTGCACCAGCTCCAGTTGATTCAGAATACGGCAGCAAGACTAATAGAAGGTTGCAAGCGACGTGACCACATCACACCATTTTTGCAAAAACTTCACTGGCTACCAGTATAATACAAGGCTGAATTTAAAACTCCAACCTGGGTTAGCTTGTGGTCAGACACTAAATGCTTGATGCACACCAAAACCAGATAGTATGTGCTCAAACTAAAACAAAGTAGCACAAAATGAAAAATGAAATAACATAGCATGTTGGTGTTTTCAGCACACCCCTAGTATTCTCTATATATAAAAGGCACCACCAACGTTCTAAATGAAGCCTCCAGCCGGAAGTGTGAAGGGAGAGAGATATCCGGTTTCCCCATGAGTGTCTGCCCCGCCCTCGCTCTCTCTGTAACACAAACAGTGAAGGAAAACACAGCAAAGCACGAAATCAAATCGCTCTCTCTGTAACAGTGAAGGACTCAGAGGGGGGAGGGGAGAGAGGCCAGAAGCCCTCACTATCTCTGTAACACAAACACAGCACAGCAGGAAACTTAACACTGAAGGACTGGACTCCAAGGGGGGAGGGGACAGAGAGGACAGACAGCACAGGGGAAGGGAGAGAGGGCAGGGACACACACACCCCCACATGCACACAGAAGAAAACTTTGCTAGCCCCCGTTTCATTTGCATCAGAAACGGGGCTTTTTTACTAGTAGAGTAAGAAGAAATATATAACATGATGACTAGAAGGGGGAGAAAAAAAAAGATCTTGCAGCGGAGATTAAGTGAAAAATAGTGACAAGCTCAGGGAATAATAGGCCGACCTGTTCAGCTGAAAGTCATAGAAAGATTAGACTGGGAATCACCTCATCCAGTGTATGATAAGTGGAGTAACTGAAACTGTTGGTATTCCGCACTAGCATCCTGGACCTCTTCATTTCTTCCTGTTCCTGGTCCAATAGCAACTGGGAACGGAACACATGAAAAAAAGGTAGAGCCTTACTCATACAGCACAGAATGCACGCACAATACAACAGACAACACACACACACAGGTACCAGTTCTCTGAGTGCAATGGGTATTTCAGCACCCCTACTACCGAACAAACCCTTCGCTATCTCCAGGGAGGGGTTATTTTTGTTGGGGTTTGCACCCCCAATTGTTTTGAAATTCCAACTCCTCTAAACACACGCCTCTTAGCTAAAACTGGTTGTTTGCCTGTTGAATCTGAGGCCTTTGTGTTACGAAGTGTGATCTACTGATGTTTTTATTTATTTATTTTTGTACATTTATGCCCCACGTTTCCCCCCCAGATTTGCAGGCTCAAAGTGACTTACAATGCACTGATAGGCTTCTGTCAATAAGCAGGAGTTAAAGTTCTGAGTATATATAGCCAGGGCCGCCGAGAGACTGAACCGAGCCAGGGGCAGGGCAACTGCCACCCCCCCATCGCTGCTGCTCCCCCCCCCCCCCCACACCGAATCGCTGCTGCTGCCTAAATACCTTGACTGGCGGTGATCATGAGGCCCTGCTAGCAGAGGACGTCTTCCACCAGCGCTGCCGGCCCCCTGCGGCTGCTTTTCCTCTCAGGGCATGCTCGATTTCAAAACCAAGCAGGCACGCCTGAGTGGAAAAGCAGCCGCTCAGCAATTGGGCAGAAGAAGCTCTGGGTCCTCCCCAGCCTCCAAGGGGGGGAGGGGCGGCGCCGGAACTTTCTCTCTCCTGCTCCTGTTGGGACGCGATCACTCAGGTCCCATCAGGAGCAGGAGAGAGAGTGAGAGAGACCCTGGTGCCAGGCCCCCCCTTGAAGGCCTGGGCCCGGGGAATTTTGTCGTCCCCCCCCCCCCTCGGCAGCCCTGTACATAGCCCTTCCCATGCACGGTGGTCTCCTCGACTCCTCCATTTTGTTTTTCTTTCTTTTTTCTTTTATTATGTTTGTAATTTGTACTAATTTTGTACGCCATCATCTACTTTGTACACAACATTGAACCGCAAAGTGGGGATAATAGTGGTCAACAAGTTATTATTTGATTTGACTCTGTTCTGCCAATTGGATGCAAAACAAAGTTTCACCGTGTTGTCGTTTTTCTATTCTGTTTTCATTATCTTTACTCCACCTAACAGGTCAGAATTTTAGGATATCCACAATGCACATGAATGACATATTTTTGCAAGCATTTTGTCTCCATTGTAAGCAGATATGTTCATCCGTATTTATTGTGGATAGTCCAAAACACAGATTTGTCTGCTGGGCTGTTGGTTGAGATGGGCAGACTGGTCTTTTCCTGTTATCATTTTCTAAGTTTCTGTGTCTCAAGGGCTCATCCAGGTCTATTGTTCTTTAATTATACATGTGTCTGGTGCAAACCTACATAAACAGCTGAGAGTTTCTGATTCTGTTCTAACATGATCCTTCTGATACACCTAATAAGTACATAAGTAATGCCATACTGGGAAAAGACCAAAGGTCCATCGAGCCCAGCATCATGTCCCCGACAGCGGCCAATCCAGGTCAAGGGCACCTGTCAAGCTTCCCAAACATACAAACATTCTATACATGTTATTCCTGAAATTGTGGATTTTTCCCAAGTCCCTTTAGTAGTGGTCTATGGACTTGTCTTTTAGGAAACCGTCCAACCCCTTTTAAAACTCTGCCAAGCTAACCGCCTTCACTACGTTCTCCGGCAACGAATTCCAGAGTTTAATTACACGTTGTGTGAAGAAACTTTTTCTCCTATTTGTTTTAAATTTACTACACTGTAGTTTCATCGCATGCCCCTTAGTCCTAGTATTTTTGGAAAGCGTGAACAGACACTTCACATCCACCTGTTCCACTCCACTCATTATTTTAGTGGCCTAGTGGTTAGAGTGGTGGACTTTGGTCCTGGGGAACTTGGTTCGATTCCCACTGCAGGCACAGGCAGCTCCTTGTGACTCTGGGCAAGTCACTTAACCCTCCATTGCCCCATGTAAGCCGCATTGAGTCTGCTATGAGTGGGAAAGCGCGGGGTACAAATGTAATATTAATAAATATATATATATATATATACACCTCTATCATGTCTCCCCTCAGCCGTCTCTTCTCCAAGCTGAATAGCCCTAGCCTCCTTAGTCTTTCTTCATAGGGAAGTCGTCCCATCCCCGTTATCATTTTAGTCGCCCTTCGCTGCACCTTTTCCAATTCTACTATATCTTTCTTGAGATGCAGCGACCAGAAATGAACACAATACTCAAGGTGCGGTCGCACCATGGAGCGGTACAACGGCATTATAACATCCTAACACCTGTTCTCTAGTTACACAAATTGTAACTGGATGGTTTTTAAAATGTGTACTATGCCTGTACAGTGTTTGTCCAAAAGTATTATCTAAATCCATTAGAGCATTACTAGCTGCAGGAGAGAACTGAGTTTTATTTTGTACTTGCAAGCGTGTCTTAGTTGGGATTAAATTTAGTAATAGAAACATGACGGCAGATAAAGGCCAAATGGCCCATCCAGTCTGCCCATCCTCTGAAACCCCAAACTCTTCCTTTTCCTAAGTGAGCCCACGTGCTTATCCCACGCCTTCTTTAAGTCTGACACAGTCCTCGACTCCACGACCTCCACCGGGAGGCCATTCCACTAAAATCTCTATGTCTAAAGGCAGCCGTTGCACTAATCAGTCCAAACATGAGCGCCTCCTGCTGGCAAAGTCCTAGAAGCTCTGTCAGCCAATCCTCTGCCACAGTTTTCTTTTATCACCTAAGGACCCACTAAATTGTTATACATGAATAAGTTCCTTACAATTATAAAGTCATTGCTCAGCCATTTGAATTACTTGCAGACACTCAAATTTCTTTTGGCATCTCCTGAACCTCAGCTTTAGTAATTCCAGTAATTTGTATAGCAGTTTAGGGGAGGGGGGGGGGGAAATTTTTCTTTACCTGCAAGTCCTCCAACATAATGGAGTATGGAATGTCGTTATATTCCAGGAAGGCCTTGACGGATTGGAGGCTGTGGAAGGGAACGTGGATGTCTACGGGAAGACTGGCCTTAGCTGGGCTGCGCCATAAATCAACCTGATTGGGGAACAAAGTTAATTTTTCTTTATGCGATATTTATATCAAATACTGTACAAATAAAAAATATACATGGATGGCTAGCTAGATACAGACACATGTAGAAAGAACAAAGATAGGCTGTAACGGCAGAGAGATAAATAATTATAGGTACTTTATAAAGAAAATGGTACTATTATTTCGTAGAGACAAATAAGACTTAGGCGCCAAAAGTTTGGGCGCTCAGCGCCAATTCTATAATGACAACATTGTGTATAGTTGTTGTTCTAGAATACTAGTGTAAGTGCACATTTTGGCGCCTAATTCTAGGCAGAGGCGTAGCCAGACCTCAACGTTTGGGGGGGGTCCTGAGCCCAAAGTGGGGGGGGGGGACACAGTTTGGCCCCACCTCCCTGCCGCAACCCCACATACCTTGGCTGGCGGAGGTCCCCGACCCCCACCAACTGAAGCCTTTCTCCAGCACTGATCTCTGCGTTAACTGCCCTGCTTCCCCTCACGTCGCGAAGTGTCGTGCATGCTCAGTTTCACTAAAACCCAGCATGCAGGCAATGGGCAGAGAACAGCGCTGGAGAAAGGCTTCAGTTGGCAGGGGTTGAGGACCCCCGCCAGCCACACCAGGGGCCCCGTATTCAACTTGGGGGGCCAGGCCCCCAAGGCCCCTCAAAGCTACGCTACTGATTCTAGGCACACACGCTTATGCCATATCAATGGCTGGTGAAATGTTTGCACCCAAATATTGGTCTTATGAATGTAACTGACAGGTTTCTATAACTGAGGGGCCCTTTTACTAAGGCACGCCGAAAAGTGGCTGCGCTGGTGTAGGCGCATGTTTTGGATGCACGCAGGTTCATTTTTCAGCACACCTATAAAAAAATACCTTTTTTTTTTTAGCCGAAAATGGGCATGTGGCAAAATTAAAACCAGCGTACGTCCATTTTCGGCCTGAGACCTTACCGCTACCCATTGAGTTAGTGGTAAGGTCTCATGCCCTAACCTTGCGGTAAGCGTCAGGGCGTGTAAACCAGGGGCGTAGCCAGACTTCGGAGGGAGGGGGGTCCAGAGCCCGAGGTGAGGGGGCACATTTTAGCCCCCCCCGGCGCCTCCGCCGGCGCCACCACCACCACCAACTTTAACACCCCCTCCCCCCCGCTGACGACCCTCTCGACCCCCACTCCCGCCATCAACCCGCCGTCTGCTACCTTTGCTGGCGGGGGACCCCAACCCCCGCCAGCCGAGGTCCTCTTCTTCCTTCGTTCTGTTTCTGAGTCTGACGTCCTGCACGTACAAAGTCTTGTGATCTGCAGGACTTCGTTCTGTTTCTGTGAGTCTGACGTCCTGCACTTTGTACGTGCAGGACGTCAGACTCACAAACAGAACGAAGGAAGAAGAGGACCTCGGCTGGCGGGGGTTGGGGTTCCCCACCAGAAAGATAGCAGACGGTGACGGCGGGTTGGCGGCGGGAGAGGGGTCGAGAGGGTCATCAGCGGGGGGGTCCAGGGCCAAATCTACAGGGGCCCAGGCCCCCGTGGCCCCGCGTAGCTACGCCCCTGGTTATAAGTGACTTTTACATGTACATCTATTTTCCATCATGTCACTTCACCACATCTTTTATGGACGTTATCTAATGGCATCTAATTTCCTTGCAACGTGGCAACAAAACTATGGGCCCTGCTTACTGAGGCGAGTTAGCATTTTTAACACGCCTACAATTAGCACACGTGTTAACCATGTAGATGCCTACACTTCTCCTCTTCCTCCACTTTCTATCTCAGTTGATAACACCCTCATCCTCCCCGTCTCATCTGCCCGCAACCTCGGAGTCATCTTTGACTCCTCTCTTTCCTTCTCTGCGCATATCCAGCAGATAGCCAAGACCTGTCGCTTCTTCCTCTTTAACATCAGCAAAATTCGCCCTTTCCTCTCTGAACACACCACCCGAACTCTCGTCCACGCTCTCATTACCTCTCGCCTGGACTACTGCAACTTACTCCTCACCGGCCTCCCACTTAGCCATCTATCCCCCCTTCAGTCTGTTCAGAACTCTGCTGCACGTCTCATATTCCGCCAGAACCGATATACTCATATCACCCCTCTCCTCAGGTCACTTCACTGGCTTCCGATCAGATACCGCATTCAATTCAAGCTTCTCCTTCTTACCTACAAATGCACTCAGTCTGCTGCCCCTCACTACCTCTCTACCCTCATCTCCCCTTACGTTCCCGCCCGTAACCTCCGTTCACAGGATAAATCCCTCCTCTCAGTACCCTTCTCCACCACCGCCAACTCCAGGCTCCGCTCATTCTGCCTCGCCTCACCCTATGCTTGGAACAACCTTCCTGAACCCTTACGCCAAGCCCCCTCCCTGCCCATCTTCAAGTCTTTGCTTAAAGCCCACCTCTTCAATGCTGCGTTCGGCACCTAACCCTTACCGTTCAGTGAATCCAGACTGCCCCAATTTGACTGCCCCTATCGGACCGACCGTTCACTTGTCTATTAGATTGTAAGCTCTTTGAGCAGGGACTGTCTCTCTTTGTTAAATTGTACAGCGCTGCGTAACCCTAGTAGCGCTCTAGAAATGTTAAGTAGTAGTAGTAGTAGTAGTACATGGCTAACACGTGTTAAAAATGCTAACGTACCTATAACACAGCTTAGTAAACAGGGCCCTATAAGACTACTCCTTATGCTTTATGGGCCAAATTCTATAAATGGCGCCTTAAAAATCGTCGCCAAAAAAAACCCACGCACTTAGCAACAATTCTATAAACTATGCCAAAAGTTAGACTATGCTTAGCGGCCGTTCTTGCGACTATAATTTAGGCACATCCATTTAGGCCACCTAAAACCAGGCCTAAATACCTGCGCCTAACTTAGGCGCAGAGTGGATGTATTCCATAATAGTGCGCATAGTTTTGTTTTTTTTTGAAACACCCACAACCCGCCCATTCCACACCAAGGCCACGCCCCCTTTTCTGTTACAAACATTAGAATTTAAGCGCACCACGTTATAGAATGCATCTAGAAAGTTGTGCTCGTAGGTTCTAATTAAAGCCAATTAGTGCCGCTAATTGGTTGTTAAGTACCAATTATTGGTGCTGATTGGCTTATTAATCAGTTAAAGTTGGGCACACAATTTGGCCATGTGGCCAAATTAGCACATACAACTTAAGGCGCCATTTATAAAATGTGAGGGTATGTATTCACCTGTGTGTTTTATTAATCATTTATTTATTAACATTTTAAATCATTACAAGCTTATACACTTGAAAAAGAAGCACACATCTTAGTAAAAGTCATTAGAAAAAGAAAAGGAAGAAATTGATCAATAGGCAAGGACATCCACGCTATTGTTCTTTAGCTAGTGTTTCAAGTCTTTCAGTTCCTTCTTAGAGCTTAATTTCACGAAAAAGGAGGGGACTATGGAAGCAAAATAGGTCTTACAGAAGTCGCTATTCAGCACTATGAACCTGACTTTAAAGATTCAGGCTCAGGCCTATATCAGCTCTCATGCAAAGGCTTGTTATTTCAATAGGCCTCAGGCCTGCATGCAGAGAAAAGGACATTGCTGACTAACCAAGGCTACAAGAAGGCAAAAATAACTTCAGTAACAACCTTGTTTACAGAAATTGGGCCTGTGGCCCTGTTGTTTGAGTTCTTCTAGTCACAACAGTGGAAAACCCCAGATTTGTTTTTCTGGACAGAAAGTCTCGCCTTACCCAAGAAAAGGGTATAAGAATTCTTTCCATAAGCATAAGGTGGTCTGGGTGTTAGCTGGAGCAGTTCACGCGAGAGTTGCCATCAGCGAAATAGCTGACAAGCCCAGATCCGAGCTGGCCGCATCATGAAGATATCTAAAGCTCATTAAACTGACAGCCTTGCCATCCGCTCCTGCCTGCTGGTCTGCCTGCCCTGCCAATGAGAAAGAGCATCTGATGACCTGCTACCTATCCTATCTGCTGTCTGACCATCCGTGCTGGGACTCCTGTCATTCTCCCAAAGATGTTGCTTGACAGCTTCCTGACTGCCTCTTCCTCTGGTGTTCGTGAGTGTGGGAGAACCTTTTTCATCTGTCAGGATGTAACTGTTCTTTTCATAGTGCCTTGGGAGTTGGGGGTCCCAAT
Organism: Microcaecilia unicolor; assembly: GCF_901765095.1. NCBI lineage: Eukaryota > Metazoa > Chordata > Amphibia > Gymnophiona > Siphonopidae > Microcaecilia > Microcaecilia unicolor. The sequence goes on from NC_044040.1 coordinate 17,511,058, forward strand.
CAGTTCAGGACATAGGGTGTACAGTGTGCATTATCTTTACCGTGCCTTGGCAGGTACATAAATATTCATAAATATTCATAGCTTTACCATCATTATGGGTAATTTAGCATAAGTAATTTATATGGTCTGTGCCAGAGCCGGTGGTGGGAGGCGGGGCTGGTGGTTGGGAGGCGGGGATAGTGCTGGGCAGACTTATACGGTCTGTGCCCTGAACAGGACAGGTACAAATCAAAGTAGGGTGTACACAAAAAGTAGCACATATGAGTTGTCATGTTGGGCAGACTGGATGGACCGTACAGGTCTTTTTCTGCCATCATCTACTATGTTACTATGTTACTATGTATACAGTGGGGGAAATAAGTATTTGATCCCTTGCTGATTTTGTAAGTTTGCCCACTGACAAAAACATGAGCAGCCCATAATTGAAGGGTAGGTTATTGGTAACAGTGAGAGATAGCACATCACAAATTAAATCCGGAAAATCACATTGTGGAAAGTATATGAATTTATTTGCATTCTGCAGAGGGAAATAAGTATTTGATCCCTCTGGCAAACAAGACCTAATACTTGGTGGCAAAACCCTTGTTGGCAAGCACAGCGGTCAGACGTCTTCTGTAGTTGATGATGAGGTTTGCACACATGTCAGGAGGAATTTTGGTCCACTCCTCTTTGCAGATCATCTCTAAATCATTAAGAGTTCTGGGCTGTCGCTTGGCAACTCGCAGCTTCAGCTCCCTCCATAAGTTTTCAATGGGATTAAGGTCTGGTGACTGGCTAGGCCACTCCATGACCCTAATGTGCTTCTTCCTGAGCCACTCCTTTGTTGCCTTGGCTGTATGTTTTGGGTCATTGTCGTGCTGGAAGACCCAGCCACGACCCATTTTTAAGGCCCTGGCGGAGGGAAGGAGGTTGTCACTCAGAATTGTACGGTACATGGCCCCATCCATTCTCCCATTGATGCGGTGAAGTAGTCCTGTGCCCTTAGCAGAGAAACACCCCCAAAACATAACATTTCCGCCTCCATGCTTGACAGTGGGGACGGTGTTCTTTGGGTCATAGGCAGCATTTCTCTTCCTCCAAACACGGCGAGTTGAGTTCATGCCAAAGAGCTCAATTTTTGTCTCATCTGACCACAGCACCTTCTCCCAATCACTCTCGGCATCATCCAGGTGTTCACTGGCAAACTTCAGACGGGCCGTCACATGTGCCTTCCGGAGCAGGGGGACCTTGCGGGCACTGCAGGATTGCAATCCGTTATGTCGTAATGTGTTACCAATGGTTTTCGTGGTGACAGTGGTCCCAGCTGCCTTGAGATCATTGACAAGTTCCCCCCTTGTAGTTGTAGGCTGATTTCTAACCTTCCTCATGATCAAGGATACCCCACGAGGTGAGATTTTGCGTGGAGCCCCAGATCTTTGTCGATTGACAGTCATTTTGTACTTCTTCCATTTTCTTACTATGGCACCAACAGTTGTCTCCTTCTCGCCCAGCGTCTTACTGATGGTTTTGTAGCCCATTCCAGCCTTGTGCAGGTGTATGATCTTGTCCCTGACATCCTTAGACAGCTCCTTGCTCTTGGCCATTTTGTAGAGGTTAGAGTCTGACTGATTCACTGAGTCTGTGGACAGGTGTCTTTCATACAGGTGACCATTGCCGACAGCTGTCTGTCATGCAGGTAACGAGTTGATTTGGAGCATCTACCTGGTCTGTAGGGGCCAGATCTCTTACTGGTTGGTGGGGGATCAAATACTTATTTCCCTCTGCAGAATGCAAATAAATTCATATACTTTCCACAATGTGATTTTCCGGATTTAATTTGTGATGTGCTATCTCTCACTGTTACCAATAACCTACCCTTCAATTATGGGCTGCTCATGTCTTTGTCAGTGGGCAAACTTACAAAATCAGCAAGGGATCAAATACTTATTTCCCCCACTGTAAGTGTGTCGTCTCTGATTTACACTGTTTCTAAAGCTGCCAATATAATAAATTAGCTTTTACATTTCTACAATATCTGAGCTTTGTGTCTTGTTCTTTTCTAGTGATTATTCTAGGTTGTAATGAATTTGGATCTGTAGTTGGAGGGACGTTTAATTACGCCTAACCTACATTCCAGAGTGCTACCCTTCATATTTTGTTATCTGTGTATACGTTCCCTTATCACCTCCCCTTTACCTGAGGTGAGGTAATTGTGTTAGCCTCACGCATCACTAGGGACAGGCAGGTTCCCTGGAGTCCTGCAGAGCTTGCCTGTCTCTCACTATTGAAAATGTGATAGTGAAACAGCACCCTCTAGAGGAAGGAGTATAGGTGGAGGACTCAGCTTAGAGGGAACAGTGAATGTCATTATTATCATCACAGATAGAATTTCAGAGACAAGAGAGGGATACCTGCAGATGCTCCATGCCTTCTAGCCCTCTCAGCAAGGTGAGCTGCTCCTCATTTTTGGCTGTGACCCGCAGAACCTGATCTCTGAGGAGAAAAGAAGCATTGGGATGAGCATGGAGCTTGGCTCACAGATGGGGTGTCTATGGCAGTGACCCAGAGCAATCACCAGTTGTTTGGTTTACAACAGCAGAGGGTGGGAAAGCCAGTCCTGTGTGATTCAGTGCTGTGCTCTGCCACACAGGAGACCCAAGTTCCCCTTTTCCTATTGGGGGGGTCCAATGCAGAAAGCTGGGGCAAACCTAGCTGCAGGGTTGTATACACACGCTAATAGCCAAGCAATGCGCAGAGGGATCGAGTGTGTGTGTTAACTCCATGGAAGCCATGGCCGCAGATTGTATTACAATCATGGGCATTTTCGAAAGAGAAGGGCGCCCATCTTCCGACACAAATCGGGAGATGGACGTCCTTCTCTCAGGGTCGCTCAAATCAGTATAATCAAAAGCCAATTTTGGGCGCCCTCAACTGCAGTCCGTCGCGGTGACGACCAAAGTTCACGGGGGCGTGTCGGAAGCGTAGCGAAGGCAGGACTAGGGCATGCTTAAGAGATGGGCGTCCTCAACCGATAATGGAAAAAAGAAGGGCGTCCCTGACGAGCATTTGGTCGACTTTACTTGGTCCATTTTTTTTCACAACCAAGCCTCAAAAAGGTGCCCAAACTGACCAGATGACCACCGGAGGGAATCGGGGATCACCTCCCCTTACTCCCCCAGTGGTCAACCCCCTCCCACCCTAAAAAAAAATATATATTTTTTTTGCCAGCCTCAAATGTCATACCCAGCTCCATGACAGCAGTATGCGGATCCCTGGAGCAGTTTTAGTGGGTACAGTGCACTTCAGCCAGGCGCACCCAGGCCCATCCCCCCCTACCTGTTACACTTGTGGTGGTAAATGTGAGCCCTTCAAAACCCACCACAAACTCACTGTACCTGCATGTAGGTGCCCCCCTTCACCCCTTAGAGTTTTGGTAGTGGTGTACAGTTGTGGGGAGTGGGTTTTTTGGGGGGGTTGGGGGGACTCAGCACACAAGGTAAGGGAGTTATGCACCTGGGAGCAATTTGTGAAGTCCACTGCAATGCCCCCTAGGGTACCCGGTTGGTGTCCTGGCATGTGAGGGGGACCAGTGCACTACAAATGCTGGCTCCTCCCACACCAAATGCCTTGGATTTGGTCATTTTTGAGATGGGCTTCCTCGGTTTCCATTTTCGCCGAAAACCTGGGACAACCATCTCTAAGGTCAACCATCTCAACATTAGGTCGACCATCTCTAAGGTCAACCTAAATATTGAGATTTGGGTGTCCCTGACTGTATTATCAAAATGAAAGATGGACGCCCATCTTGTTTCGATAATAGCGGTTTCCCCGCCCCTTCGCCGGGACGTCCCCGTTCGATTATGCCCCTCAATGTATGGTAATGAGGCTATTATGTTTTCTACAGCAGGCAGAGAAGGAAGCAGTGGCTTTCGTCGCACGAACAATGTGAGAAATGTTTTACTATGTCTGGGGCAGTGTAGAAGGGATAGCGGAGAAGATTTCATGCCAGGTTTTAAGATTTAACTGCCAGTTTTGTCTGCTTCTGCAACCAGAAGTGCTTGCAAGTTTAAAAGACTGACGTTTTCTAAATGTGGCACTAGCCACTCAGCATTTCTTCAGTTAAAGCCACCACTGCTTGCAAATCTCGCTCGTGAATATTCATTGTGGATATCCTGAAAACCTGACTGGCTGGGGTGCCTCCAGGACCAGATTTGGGAACCACTGAGTGGCAGCTGCCCACATGCTGGAATACAGTTCTGCACAATAACATAGTAACATAGCAAATGACGGCAGATAAAGACCTGAACGGTCCATCCAGTCTGCCCAACAAGATAAACTCATTTTACGTGGTATGTGATACTTTATATGTATACCCGAGTTTGATTTATCCTTGCCTTTCTCAGGGCACAGACCGTAGAGGTCTGCCCAGCACTTTTCTTGTACTAAATGTTCTGAAGCTAATGTCGAAACCCCTTAAAATTTACACTCCAGCCCATCCCTATCTATTCAGTTACGATCAGGGCGTAGACCATAGAAGTCTGCCCAGCACTGGTTTAGCTCAGTGGCGTTCCTAGCCTTGATGGCACCCGAGGTGGATCGCCGATGCGCCCTCCCCCCCCGGGTGTAGCGTGCCCCCCCCCCCCCCGCCTGCAAAATGACACCTCCCCCCCGGGTGCATGCCATGGGGGGGTGCCGCGGTGCGCGCCTGTGGGCTCCGACTTCGCACGTTCGCTGCAGCTCCCTCTGCCCCGGAACAGGAAGTAACCTGTTCCAGGGCAGAGGGAGCTGCAGCGAACGAGCGAAGTTAGCAAAGTCGGAGCCCACAGGCGCGCCGCGGCACCCCCTCCAGCGGCATGCACCCGGGGCGGACCACCCCACCGCCCCCCCCCTTGGTACGCCACTGGTTTAGCTTCCCAATTACCGGCGTCGCCACCAAATCTCCGCTAAGATTCCGTGGATCCATTCCTTCTAAATAGGATTCCTTTGTGTTTATCCCACGCATGTTTGAATTCCATTACTGTTTTCATCTCCACCACCTCCCGCGGGACGTATCAACCACTCTTTCTGTAAAAATTCTGTTGTTCCGTGAAAGTTCTTCAGTTCTGTTATTTTTGCGCAGAATAGCATTCCAGCACATGAGCAGATATACACACATAGTAACATAGTAGATGACGGCAGAAAAAGACCTGCACGGTCCATCCAGTCTGCCCATCAAGATTACTCATATTTGCTACTTTTTGTGTATACCCTACTTTGATTTGTACCTGTGTTCTTCAGGGCACAGACCGTATAAGTCTGCCCAGCACTATCCCCGCCTCCCAACCACCAGCCCCGCCTCCTGCCACTGGCTCCGGCACAGACCGTATAAGTCTGCCCAGCACTATCCCCGCCTCCCAACCACCAGCCCCGCCTTCCACCACCGGCTTTGGCACAGACCGTATAAGTCTGTCCAGCACTATCCCCGCCTCCCAACCACCAGCCCCGCCTCCCACCACCGGCTCTGGCACAGACCGTATAAGTCTGCCCAGCACTATCCCCGCCTCCCAACCACCAGCCCCCGCCTCCCGCCACTGGCTCCGGCACAGACCGTATAAGTCTGCCCAGCACTATCCCCGCCTCCCAACCACCAGCTCCGCCTCCCACCACCGGCTCTGGCACAGACCGTATAACTCTGCCCAGCACTATCCCTGCCTCCCACCACCGGCTCTGGCACAGACCGTATAAGTCTGCCCAGCACTATCCCTGCCTCCCAACCACCAGTCCCGCTTCCCACCATGCCAGTCGAAGTGTCGCTACACAATTTTGCAAATACCGATTTTGTGAATAGTCCAACATTCCTTTGTCCAGCACTCCTCCCACCCCACCCCCACCCCCCTCAGTTCCTCCTCTTCAAGGAAGGCAGAAAAAGCTATAGGTCCTGTATACTGACACTAAAGAGATGAAACACGCATTAAATCCTCACAAGAACTGACAACAGAATGAGCTAACCCTTTACTCCACCCCAGGGCTTGAGTTAAAACCACTGCTTTAGAGAATCCTACTTTCTGCCTTCAGGTCTTCTATGCACTTCTCTGCATCTGTGCTAAATTCCAAGATCTTCATTACCATGGATTTAAATGTTTAGAATACCAGCATAACTGACTATCAAATTTAAGGTACTTGCGCTTACGTCAGCCATAGAACGTAGGCACATGTACAGACCCAAGTGCGGCAGGAATGCACATCAAACATGTAAACGTTTGATGTGCATTCCTGCTTTTTTTTTTTGTTTGGGAAATTATCCAAACCTTTTTTAAACCCTGCTAAGCTAACTGCTTTTCTGACAACTAATTCCAGAGTTTAATTACAGATTGAGTGAAGAAATATTTTTCCACAGTTTGTTTTAAATGTACTACATAATAGCTTCATTACATACCCAGTAGTAGCCTTAGAGTTTCAGTCCTTCCGTGACTGTTCTCTTGTGCTTGACTGCTTAAATATTTTAAATTTAAATGCTTTACTTTTTGTCTATTAGATTGTAAGCTCTCTGAGCAGGGACTGTCTTTCATCTGTGTTTGTTCAGCGCTGCGTACACTTTGTAGCGCTCTAGAAATGTTAAGTAGTAGTAGTAGAGTAAACGGCGAGTGACCGTACTCACTCGCAAATGCGCAGTAGAGACTTCCCTCTCTGTCCCACCACCGCGTCAATACGTGATGAAGGGGGGGGCGGGACAGAGAGGGAAACTGCGCGAAGGGGAGGGAACCGCCAAGGTCGCCACCGCTCCCCCTCCCCCCCGAGGTCGCCGCCACTGGCACCCCCCCACCCATAGTTGCCGCTGCCTCCACCCCTCCACCCGGCCCGTCTCTTCGCTATTCAACTTACATCTCCGCAGCAGGCAGACCAGCTGAGCTGCCGTTGGCCTTCCTTCCCTGTCTGTGTCCCGCCCTCGCCGACGTTACGTCACACGAGGGCGGGACACAGGCAGAGAACGAAGGCCGACAGGAGCTCAGCTGATCTGCCTGCTGCAGAGATGTAAGTTGAATAGCGATGAGACGGGCCAGGTGGAGGGGTGGCGGCGGCGACCGGGGGGGGGACCGGCAGCGGCGACCTCGGGGGGGAGGGGGCAGCGGTGACCCAGTAGCCCGTTTTAACGGGCTCAACGGCTAGTAACCTACAGTATTCTGTGAATTATGTGCATAAATGGAAGCCCCGCCTACATCTCACCCATGCTCCGCCCCTAGGTATGTCCCTCTTAGAAATGCGTTCTATGTAAGTTCAGTGAGTATTTGCAGAATAGCGCTTAGGTGCCATACTAGCATTTACGCATGTAATTACGCACATGTGTTCGTCAGTGGTAGTATTCTGAACCAGGGGCAGAGAGTGATCAAGGTCCCCGGACAATAAGAATCACTGGGCCCCACTCCCCAGGTCCTGCTACCTCCCTCGTCCCCTGCCTTTAAAGCTGCCAGTGCCCAGCTTTTCTCTTTTCTATCTTTTAAACCTCCTTTCCCCTACTCAGCCTCTCTCAAACCTTCCCCTCCCCCTGCGATTCAGCAGCTGCCCCCCCCCCCCCCCCCCCCCCCCGGTTTACTTTTTAAATTGTTTCTTTTGCACAGCAGCAGCAGCTTTTCAGAGAAACTTATCTATGCCGGGCCCCGGAGTCTCCTCTTTGCCGCACCCCTGCGGAACCTCCACAGCACCTGTGGCTCCCCCCATTCAGATGTCATGGATGGGGAGCTGAAAAAGTCCCTGGGCACATGGGAGGGAAGTACTGGGTTAGGGTCACTTAACCCTCCATTGCCCCATGTAAGCCGCATTGAGCCTGCCATGAGTGGGAAAGCGCAGGGTACAAATGTAACAAAAATAAAATAGATACTATTGGAGATTCTACATGGAATGTTGCTACTATTGGAGATTCTACATGGAATGTTGCTATTCCACTAGCAACATTCCATGTAGAAGCCTGCGCGGCCACATTGGTGATCTGCAAGGGCCAACTTCTACATGGAATGTTGCTAGTGGAATAGCAACATTCCATGTAGAATCTCAAATAGTAGCAACAGTGGAAGAGTGGCCTAGTGGTTAGGGTGGTGGACTTTGGTCCTGGGGAACTGAGTTCGATTCCCACTTCAGGCACAGGCAGCTCCTTGTGACTCTGGGCAAGTCATTTAACCCTCCATTGCCCCATGTAAGTCACGTTGAGCCTGCCATGAGTGGGAAAGCGCAGGGTACAAATGTAACAAAAATAAAATAGATATTATTGGAGATTCTACATGGAATGTTGCTACTATTGGAGATTCTACATGGAATGTTGCTATTCCACTAGCAACATTCCACGTAGAAGGCTGCGCAGGCTTTTGTTTCTGTGAGTTAGGGTGGTGGACTTTGGACTGAGGAACTGAGTTCGATTCCCACTTCAGGCACAGGCAGCTCCTTGTGACTCTCTGGGCAAGTCACTTAACCCTCCATTGCCCCATGTAAGCCGCATTGAGCCTGCCATGAGTGGGAAAGCGCGGGGTACAAATGTAACAAAAATAAAATAGATATTATTGGAGATTCTACATGGAATGTTGCTACTATTGGAGATTCTACATGGAATGTTGCTATTCCACTAGCAACATTCCATGTAGAAGGCTGTGCAGGCTTCCGTTTCTGTGAGTCTGACGTCCTGCACGTATGTGGAGGAGTGGCCTAGTGGTTAGGGTGGTGGACTTTGGTCCTGAGGAACTGAGTTTGATTCCCACTTTAGGCACAGGCAGCTCCTTGTGACTCAGGGCAAGTCACTTAACCCTCCATTGCCCCACGTAAGCTGCATTGAGCCTGCCATGAGTGGGAAAGCGTGGGGTACAAAAATAAATAAAATATGGCTCCAGAAAAAGGAGAATACATTGATCCAATCCAGGTTTTGCTTCCATTCCCCTCCCAACTCAACAAAGCCCAAATTTTTTCAGTTATCAGCAACAGCAGTGAGACCTCCTGAGAGAACACATTATCAAGAAAGAGTGTTTGGCTGGTTCCTGGTGGGGAAGCTGAGGATTCCTCTCTGCTAATACATTTAGGTGAGATAAATTCAAGATTCTGGATTTAACTGCACTGTTTATTCTCCCATTTTCCATATTTTCTCTTTTTCTTTTCTTCTTTTTTTTCTTTTTGTTTGGGATTTTTGAGGGGGGGTTTGTTAGTTTTTTCTTTGATTACTAGTGGAAGATTGATTCTGTAAAATAATTGATTTAAGGGAGAAAAAGAAGGATCCACTCCTTCCACAATAACGCAAGCAAAACAGACCAAAGGGTGGAAGAAGACCAAGTCCAAGTGACCAGCCCGAACCCAGAAGTAAGAGCTCCGAACAAAGCTTATTGGGACCCTACACGGTCCGTGTTTCAGCAACACGCCTTCTTCAGGGGGGTTGATAAACGAGAGTCCTCTGCTAAACGCCAAAACAACTTTGAGTGCTAGCAAAACACGGGCAGGAGGACGCCGCTGAGTCCACAAAACATGTGTGCTCGAGGACACAGCCAAACAGTTCAAGCAGAAACAATCTAAAGAATATTTTTTTTGTCCAGTAAAAGACATGACGCTCTTCAGAGTACCCAGTTTTTCCTGTGACCCATATGAAAACAAACACTGAAACTCAGGTACTCACCCGACAAAGAGCTTTTGGCCGAAGGCAGCCACGAGAAGAGCAGTAAAGATCAAGACACCCCTCATGTTCATGTTTTTAGTTATGCAAGAATCCATCTCCAGTGCCCCTTATATATCGGGTGCCGGATGTTTCATGGTGTGCCAAGGACTCCTTTATCTGAGACTATTAGTCATACCTGTCCCTCCCTCTCATTGCTCAGGGTAGCACTATTAAACTTTCTACTACTACTACTACTACTTAGCATTTCTATAGCGCTGCCAGGGTTACGCAGCGCTGTACAAGTTTACCATGGGGAAGGACCGACCTGCTCAGAAGAGCTTACAATCTAAAGGTTACAAACTATGTAGTCAGTGTAGGTATCATGAGTGGGGAAGGTGGTTATGCGCCAAACGCAAGGGAGAAGAGATGGGCTTTGAGTAAGGACTTGAAGATGGGCAGGGAGGGCGCATGACGTATGGGCTCGGGAAGGCTGTTCCAGGCATGTGGTGATGCGAGGCAGAAGGGGCGGAGTCTGGAGTTAGCGGTGGTGGAGAAGGGTACAGATAGGAGTGATTTGTCCTGAGAGCGGAGGTTACGGGTGGGAACATACGGGGAGAGGAGTGTAGAGAGGTACTGGGGGGCTGCAGATTGAGTGCATTTGAAGGTTAAAAGGAGAAGCTTGAACTGTATACGGTAGCGGATCGGGAGCCAGTGAAGTGACTTGAGGAGAGGGGTGATATGAGAGTATCGGTTCATGCGGTAGATAAGACGTGCGGCAGAATTTTGGACAGATTGAAGGGGGGATAGATGGTTAAGCGGGAGGCCAGTGAGAAGAAGGTTGCAATAGTCAAGACGAGAGGTGACGAGCGAGTGGACGAGGGTTCGGGTGGTCTGTTCAGAGAGGAATGGGCGAATTTTGCTAATATTATAGAGGAAGAAGCGACAGGTCTTAGCTGTCTGCTGGATATGGGCAGAGAAGGAGAGGGAGGAGTCGAAGATGACTCCGAGATTGCGGGCTGAAGCGACGGGGAGGATGAGGGCATTGTCAACAGAGACGGAAAGTGGGGGAAAAGGAGAAGAGGGTTTGGGTAGAAAGACAAGGAGCTCAGTCTTTGCCATGTTCAGTTTCAGATGCCGGTTGGACATCCAGACAGCGATGTCTGAAAGGCAGGCCGAAACTTTGGCCTGGGTTTTGACCGTGATGTCGGGAGTGGAGAGATAAAGCTGGGTGTCATCAGCATAGAGATGGTACTGGAAACCATGTGATGAGATCAGCGAGCCCAGGGAAGAGGTGTAGATCGAGAAAAGAAGCGGTCCAAGGACAGAACCTTGAGAAACCCCAACAGAGAGCGGGATGGGGGTGGAAGAAGATACGAAGAGAACCAGGAGAGGACAGAGCCCTGGAACCCAAATGAGGTCAGTGTGTCAAGAAGTAAATTATGATTGACAGTGTCAAAGGCGGCAGATAGGTCGAGGAGGATGAGGATGGAATAGTGACCTTTGGATCTGGCAAGGAACAAGTCATTACAGACTTTAGAGAGTGCTGTTTCTGTCGAGTGTAGTGGGCGAAAGCCGGATTGGAGCGGATCGAGGACGGCCTGAGAGGAGAGGAAATCAAGGCAGCGGCTGTGGACAGCGCGTTCAAGTAATTTGGAGAGGAAGGGTAGAAGAGAGATGGGACGATAGTTGGAGGGACAGGTGGGGTCTAGTGATGGTTTTTTTGAGAAGTGGTGTGACTACAGCATGCTTGAAGGTGTCAGGGACAGTAGCAGTGGAGAGAGAGAGGTTGAGGATGTGACAGATTGAGGGGTTGACTGTAGGAGAGATGTTGTTAAGCAGATTGGTGGGAATGGGATCAGAGGAACAGGTGGTGCACTTAGAGGAAGAGAGAAGGCGAGCAGTTTCCTCTTCGGTGATCTCAGGGAAGAAGGAGGAGGAGGCCAGGCTAGGTTGGTTGGGGGAGTGGGTTAAGAAGTCACAGGGAGAAGAAGGCTTGGAAGTGAATTCAAGGTTTATCTTCTGCACCTTATCGCGGAAGTAGTCAGCTAGTGTTTGAGGAGAGAGTGAGGGGGGTGGGAGCGGTGGGCACTTTACGTAGGGAGTTAAGGGTGGTGAAAAGGCGACGAGGGTTGGAGCCAAGAGAATTAGTTAATTGAGAATAATATTCCTATTTGGCAAGGAATAGGGAGGACTGGAAGGAGGATAGCATGAATTTGTAATGGGTGAAGTCTGACAGGGTGCGAGATTTCCTCCAGAGTCGTTCAGCAGATCGGGTGCAGGAGCGAAGGTAACGGATGCAAGGGGTTAACCAGGGCTGAGGATTAGTGCACTTAGTGGGTCGAGAGACAGATGGTGCTAGGGTATCCAGAGCAGTGGAGAGAATTTCATTGTAGGCAGAGACAGCCGTGTCAACAGATTCGGAAGACGAGATGGAAGGGAAGAGATTGGAGATGTGAGAGGATAGGATAGGGGGGTCGACAGCCTGGAGATTCCTGAAGGCAATGGCTATAGTTGGGCGAGGTTGAGGGGGAGGGTGATGAAGTGTGAGGGTGATTAGGTGATGATCTGAGATAGGAAGGACTGAGGTGCAGAAATTGGAAGGTGAGCAGGAAGAGAAGAGAACGAGGTCGAGACAATGGCCATTACGGTGAGTAGGGGTGGTAGAGCATAGTTGGAGGTTAAAGGACGATGTCAGAGTGAGGAATTTAGAAGCATAGGAGTTGGATGGGTCGTCAACGTGAATATTAAAATCACCAAGAATGAGGGATGGAGATGAGGGATCAAGAAAGACGGTGAGTCAAGCGTCGAAGTCAGTAAGGAAGGAAGAGAGGGGCTTATCAGGGAGGCAGTAGATGACTGCAACTCTGAGTGGTGTCGGGTAGAATAGCCGGATGGCATGAGTTTCGAAGGATGAGAAGCAGTGAGACTGTGGCAGGGGGAAGGGTTGGAAACTACAAGAGGGTGAGAGAAGAAACCCAACGCCTCCACCGCGTGCGTCTGGGCGGGGAGTGTGGGAGAAAAGATATCCTCCATGGCATAGGGCTGCGATTGAGGCAGTGTCGTTAGGGGTTATCCAAGTTTCAGTTAAAGCGAGCAGTTGAAGGGAACGGGAGATGAACAAATCGTGGGTGAAGGAGAGTTTGTTGCATACTGAGTGGGCATTCCATAGGGCACACGAGAAGGGGAGGGAAGCGGGGGGGGGGTGAGAAGGGGAATAGAGATGAGATTGGAGGCATTCTGGGATCGGTTACGTGGATATGGAGAGGAGAGGTGGGGGGACCTGGATTGGGATTGATGTCACCTGCGGAAAGTAGGAGAAGGAATAAGAGAGTGCGGAGGAGGGTGGGGGAGGAGGGTCGACGAAGATGACGAAGACAGGATGTGTTAAGGAGGAATGGGGATGGGTTAATGGTGGGGAGGAAGTGTAGAAGGTTGAGAGCTAGGAATGACGAGGGGGGCAGGAGAGCTGGGGAGGTGGGGGGAGGTAGGGTAGGGGAGGTAGGGTAGGGGAGTTATGAGCAGGACGGGAGGGGACAAGGGTGGGCAGTGAGTTCCTGAGATAGACAGTGGAAGGGGAGGGGGGAAGAGGTTAGGAAGGGACAGGGCGATGAAGAGAATGTGTATAGGGGCCATATATAGGGGCTAAGGTGAATGCGGGTAGATGTGAAGTGGCTAAGGTGATAGGAGTAGAGGAGGAAGGCAGGAAGGCTAGGACATGGACAGCAGGCAGCAGCTAAGGCATAGGGAGTGATAGTGTTTAAAGGAATCCTAGCCAAAAAGCACCTGGAGACTCTGTACACTTGGAGCGAGGGCCCTGGGAAGCTTGGGGTAGACCTGGAGTCACCACGGATACAGCTGTGAGGAAATGCAGAAGGGCTGCAAGTCCTCCACAGCACCTGGTGGGAGTGCTGGGCACCTAGTGCGGAGGCCCTGGGTGGATCGGAGTGGACCTGGGTGTCACCCTGGAGAAGGCTGTAAGGATATGCAGATGAACTGCAAGTCCTCCACAGCACCTGAAAGGCAGCTGGTGGTAGAGCTGGGCACCTCTCAGCTGAGGAAAGGCTTACCAGGGGTTAGGCCGAAGCCAGCATTCTTCCCCTGAGGGTCGCCTGGACAGTACTGCAATTACTTTGTTGTATTTTGTGACTACAGAAAACGGTCTCTCTCTCCTTCTCCTGCTCCCAGGCTGCCGGCGCTGCAGTCCATGGTCTCACCTGCCCGCCCTCGGCTCTGTCGACAGCCCCCCTCCGTCCGCCATGGGCCCCCTGCATTCAAATCAGCAGCGCCTCACCTCCGTGTGAAAGCGGCAGGATAGCCTCCCTTCAGGCCCTCCCTCACTGTGTCCCGCCCTCGTCTGATGTAACTTCCTGTTTCTGCGAGGGCAGGGCACAGTGAGGGAGGTGAGGCACTGCTGATTTGAATGCAGGGGGCCCGGTGGTGGACGGAGGGGGGCTGGGGGTGGGCGGGTGGAGACCGGGGACTGTGGCGCTGGTGGACTGAGAACAGGAGAGGGAGGCGACAGTGGTAGCGATTGGGGGGGGGGGCGGCCCAGGGGGAGCAGCGGGTGGCGGGGGCCCTGGGTGCTGCCTTGTCCCGGGCCCGGCTCAGTCTCTTGGCGGCCCTGCCTTTGGGCAGACTGTAACTACTACTACTACTACTATTTAGCATTTCTATAGTGCTACAAGGCGTACGCAGCGCTGCACAAACACAGAAGAAAGACAGTCCCTGCTCAAAGAGCTATGTAATAAAAGTGAGCCAAGTATTGGACAATCAAGCCATTGTGACATCACTGATGAGGTTGGCTCTTATTGGTGGCCTGAGGCATTATGACATCACACTATTAGCTCTGGTTACAAGAGACTACTACTACTACTATTTAGCATTTCTATAGCGCTACAAGGCGTACGCAGCGCTGCACAAACACAGAAGAAAGACAGTCCCTGCTCAAAGAGCTTACAATCTAATAGACAAAAAATAAATAAAGTAAGCAAATCAAATCAATTAATGTGAACGGGAAGGAAGAGAGGAGGGTAGGTGGAGGCGAGTGGTTACAAGTGGTTACGAGTCAAAAGCAATGTTAAAGAGGTGGGCTTTCAGTCTAGATTTAAAGGTGGCCAAGGATGGGGCAAGACGTAGGGGCTCAGGAAGTTTATTCCAGGCGTAGGGTGCAGCAAGACAGAAGGCGCGAAGTCTAGAGTTGGCAGTAGTGGAGAAGGGAACAGATAAGAAGGATTTATCCATGGAGCGGAGTGCACGGGAAGAGGTGTAGGGAAGGACGAGTGTGGAGAGATACTGGGGAGCAGCAGAGTGAGTACATTTATAGGTTAGTAGAAGAAGTTTGAACAGGATGCGAAAACGGATCGGGAGCCAGTGAAGGGACTTGAGGAGAGGGGTAGTATGAGTAAAGCGACCCTGGCGGAAGACGAGACGGGCAGCAGAGATTTTAACCGATTGGAGAGGGGAGAGGTGACTAAGTGGGAAGCCAGCAAGAAGCAGATTGCAGTAGTCTAAACGAGAGGTGACAAGGGTGTGGACCAGGGTTTTGGTAGAGTGCTCGGAAAGAAAGGGGCAGATTTTACGAATGTTGTAAAGAAAGAAACGACAGGTCTTGGCGGTCTGCTGGATATGAGCAGAGAAGGAGAGAGAAGAGTCAAAGATGACCCCAAGGTTTCGAGCTGAGGAGACAGGGAGAATGAGAGAGCCATCAACAGAAATAGAAAACGGGGGGAGCGGGGAGGTGGCATAGAGCTCATTCCCCTGTGAGCTGTGTGTACATCACACATGTCTACCTTACCGCAGGTTTGCCTGCTTTTTAGTTAGGTAAGACAGTCACAGCCAACTGAGGTCTATTTCCTCCTTTTTTTTTAGAAAAAGAAAAAAAGTAAAAGATATTTAAGAAAAAATATAAGAAATGTAATGTGTGTGCATTTAGTACTTTATGTTCCATTTCCTGGAGTACATTTGAAGTGTTATCGATCCACTATTTGAATTTTTGGTGTGTTCACTTTTTTAGTGGTTCTCTTTTTTCTTTTTTGTATTTGACTATAGAAAAGCGGCAGGTGTTCCCCTCCTGCTCTACGTTTCATCATACTTGCCTGGACTGTTTCTTTCTCCAGTGTAAAGAATGATATTGAAGATGCTGCAGTAAGTGACTACGTGAACTTTCGAGGGTTTTCAAAAGCTGGTGTATTATACCATCGTCTTCTTGTTGTACAGGCTAGTAAAGGTCCATAGTAGTCACAGGAGAAGTAATTCTTATCCGTGGCTTTTCTTAAGGAGTTCTGCCTCACTGGGACAGGCCAAAGGTCCATCAAGCCCAGCATCCTGTTTCCAACAGTGGCCAATCCAGGTCACAAGTACCTGGCAAGATCCCCAAACAATAGCAACATTCCATGTAGAACCCCAAAGAGTAGCAAGATTCTAGAATTCTAAAGAATAACAAGATTTTATGCAGAATTTCAAAGTGTATTGCAACATTCCATTTAGAACCCTAAAGAGTAGCAAGATTCCATTCAGAATCCTAAGTACATAAGTGTTGCCATACTGGAACAGACCAAAGGTCCATCAAGCCCAGCATCCTGTTTCCAACAGTGGCCAATCCAGGTCACAAGTACCTGGCAAGATCCCCAAACAATAGCAACATTCCATGTAGAACCCCAAAGAGTAGCAAGATTCTAGAATTCTAAAGAATAACAAGATTCCATGCAGAATTTCAAAGTGTATAGCAACATTCCATTTAGAACCCTAAAGAGTAGCAAGATTCCATTCAGAATCCTAAGTACATAAGTGTTGCCACACTGGGACAGACCAAAGGTCCATCAAGCCCAGCATCCTGTTTCCAACAGTGGCCAATCCAGGTCACAAATGCCTAGCAAGATCCCGAAAAAGTTCAATACACTTTATGCTGCTTATCCCAGAAATAAGCAGTGGATTTTCCCCAAGTCAATTTAATAATGGTCTATGGACTTTTCCTTTAGGAAGCCGTCTAGACATTTTTTAAACCCTGCTAAGCTAACTGCCTTTACTACATTTTCTGGCAACGAATTCCAAAGATTAATTACACGTTGAGTGAAGAAACATTTTCTCCGATTCATGTTAAATTTACTACTTTGTAGCTTCATCGCATGCCCCCTAGTCCTAGTATTTTTGGAAAAAGTAAACAAACGATTCACTCCTACCCATTCCACTCCACTAGTTTCTTGGCAGCTTGGTGCAAAACTATCTGTGCAATCAGCCAGGATTTCTTAGATTATTTATGTATTTAATGAATTGTAATTGTTGAATTTTATACTTATTGTATTTGCTATTTGAATGTTGAATTGCAATTTGTGTTGTAATTGTTGAAACTATTTTGTTGTCGGACACATTGAGCAGTATTTTGTACTGGGAAAGAAGGTGATACATCGAAAACAAAACATCAAAACAAAATATATTCATTTTAGTAGATCACTACATTACATTATGTTATATTCTTTCCTCTGTTAGGCCTGTTCCTAAGGGCTAGGCCTAAGGCCTGTACTTTGCTCACTTTGGTTCTCACATGTAACATACAGTACTGCTTTCTCAGGAGCTGAGAACAGACACTTCAGGGATACACATTTTGCTGACTTTGCTGGAGCTGAGACTAGGCTTTTCATATAAACTGAATATAATGATGTAACCTTGGTGAACAACAGACTGAGGACACAGTGAGTCTAGAATGTTTCAGATTTGGGGAAATAGACAGAGAGAGGACACAAGGGTATTGTTCTATGTAATTTTTTGCTCTGTGACTAACTGCACGCTATACTGATAACTGATTAGCCAATGGCTACCGACTTTTTTTTTTGTTACATTTGTACCCCACGCTTTCCCACTCATGGCAGGCTCAATGCAGCTTACATGGGGTAATGGAGGGTTAAGTGACTTGCCCAGAGTCACAAGGAGCTGCCTGTGCCTGAAGTGGGAATCGAACTCAGTTCCTAAGTTCCCCAGGACCAAAGTCCACCACTCTAACCACTAGGCCACTCCTCCACTCCTTTGTACGTGAACTTCCATCAGGAGAGACTGATAGAATACAGGAACAATTCCATATATGGATAGGCTACCTAATGGTTCTGGTTTATGGGAAATCACATGATTTGGGAGAAACAAAACTTATGACAGTATATAGGTGTCAGCTGAGCAGATTTTGTTAGCCAGGTTTTGCGTCTTGCTTTTCTGTAACAACCTGCTCCAGAGAGAGAACAATTTGTTTTGTATCTGTCTTAATGATATGCCAATAAAAGATTTATTGCTGGTTACGCCAAAACGCCTAAGTCTGCTTCTCTCTCTTATTTTTCCCAGCCCCCGAGGCTGAGGTATTTCCCTCCTCCCAAGGGGCAAGGGTGGAAGGGAATAATATACAATTACATAGGGCAGTGGTTCCCAAACCTTTTGGGCTCATGACACCCTTAGTGTCTGAGCAATTTTTGTGGCACCCCCCCTCCCCGACCACACAGGTCTCCACCACCCCACCCCACATCATGTCCAATATTTCTCCCTCTCTCCCCCATGTACCATCTCCCCCCCCCCCAACCCATGCCCCCTTGTAATCCATTATAATCCATTTTTTTTACCTTGTTCCTGGGGAGAGGAGGATGAAGAAGAACCCAGACCTAAGCACGGGAGAGAGGCAACATAATGCCCTGCAGCCCTGTCCTCCCTCCCTGACAGCTAAGTAGTGAGCAGCCAGGGTCCCGGGGCGGGAGCAGGCCTTCAAACTTCCAGGCTGCCGGCATCAGCAGCAATGTGTAAGGGTTGCCTTCAGCCTGCCCCGAAAGCCTTCTTAGTACAGCATCCCGCCTACGCAGGAACAGGGGGCAGGCCAAAGGCAGCTCTTACATTGCTGCCGGCAGCCTGCAGTGAGCGAGCGAGCAGGTGGGCGGTGGAGAGAGGCCACTCCTGTGAGTTCACCGTGGCGCACAGTTTGGGAAACACTGACGTGGAGGGGCATTTTTGAAAGGGACGTCCACGTTTTGATTTGGACGTCCTCGCAAAACGTCCCAATCCAAGGGCGGGGAAACCCGTATTTTGGAAACAAGATGGACATCCATCTTTCATTTCGATAATACGGAAAAAGAAGCCAGCAGATCAATATAACATCAGAAAGATTTTATTGAACATACCGCATGTAAACAAATTGCCCGACACAGGCTGTGTTTCGCCCACCAAGGGCTGCGTCAGGGGCTAATTTGAAACCTTCTGAAAGGAGCAACTCTAAAAACTGAAAACTTGTGGTGTATAATAGATTGGAAAAAAACAGTGCATACAGCAGTGCATCTGCTTGCGTTGTGTTAAGAGTCACATCATTTTAGGCATCTGCTGTATGCGCTGGTTTTTTCCAATCTATTATACACCACAAGTTTTCCGTTTTTAGAGTTGCTCCTTTCAGAAGGTTTCAAATTAGCCCCTGACGCAGCCCTTGGTGGGCGAAACACAGCCTGTGTCGGGCAATTTGTTTACATGCGGTATCTTCAATAAAATCTTTTTGATGTTATATTGATCTGCTGGCTTCAGAGGACGGCGGGCCCAGGAAGAAAGAAGGGACGTCTGAGGAGGCCTTCAGAATCGCCGATCAGCTGTCCTTGCCCGTGCAGCAGAGGTGAGAGGCGCTGCACGGGCCGGTAAGGCAAAGGGGGGGGTCGTTGGAGGGGGGGAGCGGCAGCCACGACCAAAGGGGGGGCGGCGGGGGCGGGGCACAGGACCGGAGCATGGCAGAAGGCGGAGCTAGTGTGGGAGAATACACAGGAAGGGAGGAGGGTCGGCCCGGGGCTGGGGCTGCTAAAATTGGAGTTTTTTCGTGCGGGGGGGGGGGGGGGGGGGGGGAAGCGGGGAGCAGCGGGGGGGGGCAAGGCGTCCATACAGGACGCTCATGACGAGCGCCCTTGCCCCCTCCCGATCCTTTTTTTTTTTTCTTTTTTGGTGCTGAGGGAGAGGGGAGCAGCAGCAACCTGGAGCGTCAATTAAGGACGCCCCTGACGCGTTTTTGCCCCCCCCCCAGTTATTTTTTTTAATGGATTTTGTAAACTTCTAGCAGACAGACAGCCCTAATGAGAGGGATAGACTCTCGTTAGATTTCACGGTGTTTTCCTGCGTTAAACGAATCAGAAAAGGTTAGTGCATGTCATTTCAATGGGATTTGTAGAAGAATTGCTCATCTGCACTCAGTTTTCGTTAGCTGCTACTGTTGTCGGGAAATAGACTTTAGTGCATGGAAAGGATAGGAAATTCTTCCTTAAGGGCTCATTTAACGGTGAAAAACGTTTAGTGCATCTGGGCCAGAATAATCTACGCTTTATCAATTTCCCTCAACAACCACTAATCTCTCCTAGAGAAATGCTAAAGAACTAATTCAAAGAAGTTTTAGAGGTTGAAGAAAAAGATATACCACCTTTTTCACAGGTCTTTTATATTCCTGTGAGAGGAACAGAAAGTCAACAAAGAAATGATATTCAGAATGATCAACCATTGGACGTTTCAGCTTTGCTTGAAATGTCAGACACAGTGCAAATAACAGCGACAACTTTATTGGCTACAGTGGCGTTATCCTCGGATAAGGTCTGGATTCTAAAGAAATTCTTCCAGAAGAAAGATAAAACTTTCCGTGGTTTACATACCCGTGTTTTTCCAGACCTAGCGAAGGAAACGCAGAAACGAAGAAAAACGTTTTTGCAAATGAAGCAAGAGATACTTCAATTGGGTGCTACATTCTATCTTAAATACCCGTGTAAATGTGTAATCTACTATCAATCTGTGAAACAGGGGCGTAGCCAGCCTTCCGTGGGAGAGGGGTCCGAGCCCAGGGGGAGGGGGCACATTTTAGCCCTCCCCCCGGCGACGCCCCCCCCACCGCCGACATTGCCGCCCCCCCTCCCGCCGCGAACCCGCCGCCGCTGCAGCCTACCTTTACTTTTGCTGGCGGGGGATCCCACTCCCCGCCAGCCGACGTCTTCTTCTTAGTCGCTTCCCGCTCTTCAATTTGTTTGCTGACGTCCTGCACGTTGTACGTGCAGGACGTCAGCAAACAAATTGAAGTGCAGGAAGGACTGAGAAGACGTCGGTTGGCGGGGAGTGGGATCCCCCGCCAGCAAAAGTAAAGGTAGGCGGCGGCGGGGGCGGGTTCGCCGGGAGGGGGGTCCTGGGGTGAATCTGCGGGGGCCCCGGCCCCCTCAGGCCCCACGTAGCTACGCCACTGCTGTGAAATATGTGTATTTTGATCCTGATCAGCTTTCTTCTTTTTTAATAGCTAGAAGTGCTACTAGTTAAAGATATTCCAACCGAAACACGTCTGTATCTCAATCTTAATTTAAATAGATTATTTTGATTCTTCTTTCTCTCCAGTGTATGAATATTGGACTCCTATTGTGGACTTTTATGAAGCTATAGAGTATAATTCCTTGGTTAAAAATGTAACTTTGTGAATTTAATTATTATAGTGGCATTTTTTCCAATTACAAGTGATATGCTTGTGTAATAATACAATAATTATAAATAAAGAATTTAAAAAAAAACAGATTTCATGCTTTATGGATACATTAAATGCAACATCTTATTATTATTTTCCACCTTAATGAGAAAAACCTTGAATAATCAGGCACTAAGTTGTTTGCTTACCTTTTACCTTCTTTTTTCCTGTGATTTTGAATAATGTGAGTAATTCAGCAGCTGCTGAAAACCCTGGAGGACGATAAGATAAACATAGTAGATAGATTTGCTCCTAATGGGAAATCTAGGGAATGGAAACAAACAGCGGAGAGTCCTTTTTATCCTTCTGCATTGATAAAACGTGCCAGAGGAACATAGTAAAAATAGTCAAATAGTAGGCGACAGCAGATAAAGACCTGAATGGTCCATCCAGTCTGCCCAGCAGTCACATTCATTATCAATTCATGATTTAACCAACAGTGAATGTGGTATACAGTATATATACTCGATCTTGATATTTCTTTGCCGTTTTCAGGACACATAGAGGGGCATAATCGAACGGCGCCAGCCATCTCCGGGGCTGGCTCCGTAAATGGGCGGAGCCAATCGTATTTTCGCATAGATGGCCGGCCATCTTTTTTTCGATAATACGGTTGGGGCCGGCCAAATCTCGACATAAATGTTGAGATGGCCGGGTTTGAGATGGCCGGCTTCGGTTTTCGCCCATAATGGAAACCGAAGCTGGCCATCTCAGACCCGGCCAAATCCAAGCTACTTGGTCATGGGAGGGGCCAGTATTTGTAGTGCACTGGTCCCCCTCACATGCCAGGACACCAACCAGATACCCTAGGGGGCACTGCAGTGGACTTCCCAAATTGATCCCATGTGCATAGCTCCCTTACTTTGTGTGTTGAGCCTCCCAACCCCCCCCCCCCCCAAACCCACTCCCCACAACTGTACACCACTACCATAGCCCTTAGGGATGAAGGGGGGCTTTAAGCTTCCCACTGTCTCCTTCCAATGTTTCAATGTTTATATCCCATTGTTATATTCCTAATGATACTTCAATTGTCTCGCATAACTCTGCACAAGGTAATCCATAACCAAGTTGTAACAAATGTATTTCTATTATTCATATCTTATTGTAAGCCACACTGAGCCCGCAAAGAGGTGGGAAAATGTGGGATACAAATGCAATAATTAATAAATAATACATGTGCGTACAGTGAGATTTGGGGGGAGGTTGGAGAGCTCAACATTTACCACCACAAGTGTAACAGGTAGGGGGGAATGGACCTGGGTCCACCTGCCTGAGGTGCACTGTACCTACTAAAACTGCTCCAGGGACCTGCATACTGCTGTGATGGAGCTGGGTATGACATTTGAGGCTGGCATGGCTGGCAAAAAAAGTTTTATTTATTTATTTTTTTGTGTGTGGGAGGGGTGGGTGACCACTGGGGGAGTACAGGGAGTTCATCCCCGATTCCCTCCAGTGGTCATTTGATCAGTTGGGGCACCTTTTTGAAGCTTGGTCCTGAAAAAAAAAAAGGGACCAAGTGAAGCCGGCGAAATGCTCGTCAAGGCCGGCTTTCTTTTTTCCATTATCGAGCGAAGCCAGCCATCTCAAAGCACGCCCCCGTCCTGCCCCCATCCTGGCTTCGCTACCCTACCGAAACGCCCCCTTGAAGTTTGGCCAGCTCCGCGACGGAAAGCAGTTGGCGCCGGCCAAAATCGGCTTTCGATTATACCGATTTGGTCGGCTTTAGGAGATCGCCGGCCATCTCCCGATTTGTGTCGGAAGATGGCCGGCGATCTCCTTCGAAAATAAGCTGGATACTGTAGAAGGCCTTACATCCCAACTACTGGAGTTACCATCAAAGCTTACTCTAGCCTCTCCTGATCTGTCTTGTCATCTACAGGATTGTCTAAGCACCGCCCAATACATCAGCATCCATAATGTCATTGAAGTTTTGCTTTTATACCATCTTCTTTCTAATTAGGAATCCTCTGTGCTCCTCCTACATTATTTTTTTTGGAATTCTATCACTGTTTTTGTCTCCACCACCTCCCCGGGAGGCATTTCAGGCATTGACACCGTCTCGTGAAAAAGTATTTCCTCACATTACTCTTAAGTCTAGTGGTTGGGAGGCAGGGATAGTGCTGAGCAGACTTATATGGTCTGTGCCAGAGCTGGTGGTGGGAGGCGGGGATAGTGCTGGGCAGACTTATACAGTCTGTGCCAGAGCGGGTGGTGGGAGGCGGGGCTGGTGGTTGGGAGGCGGGGATAGTGCTGGGCAGACTTATACGGTCTGTGCCAGAGCGGGTGGTGGGAGGCGGAGCTGGTGGTTGGGAGGCGGGGATAGTGCTGGGCAGACTTATACGGTCTGTGCCAGAGCCGGTGGTGGGAGGTGGGGCTGGTGGTTGGGAGGCGGGGATAGTGCTGGGCAGACTTATACGGTCTGTGCAAGAGCCGGTGGTGGGAGGTGGGGCTGGTGGTTGGGAGGCGGGGATAGTGCTGGGCAGACTTATATGGTCTGTGCCCTGAAGAGGACAGGTACAAATCAAGGTAGGGTATACACAAAAAATGGCACATATGAGTTTATCTTGTTGGGCAGACTGGGTGGACCGTGCAGGTCTTTTTCTGCCGTCATCTACTATGTTACTATGTTAAGTCTATCACTGTACAAGCTCAATTCATGTCTTCTAGTTTTACTGTTTCCCCAGGTGTGGAACAGATTTATTTGTATATTAATATCTTTCATCACAGGAAAGGCTAAGCAAGTGGATCCTGTTTCGTTAGGCTAGATCAAACAGCAATCAGAGTCCATCTTCTATTGTTATGGGGTCCCTCAGGGCACAGACCCCATTTCCCTCTGTATGTTTGAATGGGTTTATGATATGCACTTGCAGCTGTTGAAAGATTGATTTGATTGATTTTAATTTCTTATATATTCCTGCAATCCATAAAGCTATTAAAGCTTTATACTTTCTGGACAGTAGATATTTGGCTAAAGGTGACTAAAGCAGGGTGGTAGCTGGCTCCATTCCACCAGATCACTCAAATCCTTCATTTGCATATATGGATTTTACAGTCCTACTTTCTTATGTTACATCAAGACTACAAGTTAATGCACACAGCAGGGTAGAGCTGTGTGGGCAAAGGGCCCCTGCATAAAGCACTGTATGTTGCTATATAACAAAAGTATATGGGATTATGATACGTGGTACTATTCAGCATTTTCAACCTGACTTTGAATACAGACTTTGGCTAACGTCATCTCTCACTGCTAAGGTGTGTGTGTGTGCGTGTGTGTGTGCACAGTCAGCAAGAAGATTGCAGACATCATCAAAAACTGGGGGCAAGCTAAGGACCACTGGAAATTCCCTTGGTGAATGAGCTGACATAATGACTTGTAACCACGCACCTCCACCTACCCTCCTCTCCTCTTTCCTCTACACATTAATTGATTTGCTTGCTTTATTATTATTTTGTGTGTCTATTAGATTGTAAGCTCTTTGGGCAGGGACTGTCTTTCTTCTATGTTTGTGCAGCGCTGCACATGCTTTGTAGCGCTATAAAATGCTAAATAGTAGTAGTAGTAGTAATGAGAAAGACAGAATACACCAACATACTGTCTCCTGGGACAATGCACTCCATGGTCAGTGTGACTCTGTTACATTTCAGATGTGATGTAGTGGTTGGATCTGTAAATCACAATGTTGGAAAGTCCCAGGCCTGTTTTTCATCTCATGAAAGCTCTCCCCACCCCCCACCCCCACCCCGAAACACTGACTTTGTGTTTAAAGTGCCCTTCATTGTAGTGCCAAAGGGACAGCATTAAGGCTCTTAAGTCATAACAATCTGAACCAGACAAGGTTTCACAGAACACATAGGGTCTGGGCCAAGCTGGGAGTGACATCACCACATCAGCTAGAGCTGGCTTTCTCTTCTATAAGAAGGACTGTAAATGAAGACAAGGGACTGACCATCTGAGGAATACTCTGCCATCTGCTGGATGTCTGCACTAGGTTGTATAACTGCCATGTATAGTCATTTTATAAGTGTTGTGGGTAGAGTAGCTGACTGAACTATAGGTCTGTTTAGGGTAATGTGCATTTACTCTGAGCTCTTTCTATGATAAGAACTTCATTGTCTTCATTCCTGCAACTTTCATATTGCTTTGCTGCTATTGTAAATAGATAAACACTCTATTTTTTTATGATACCCTTGGTGTGGAGTTAGTTCTTTTATTATTTGGGCATTGTGAATTCAGGTCTGTAGATAAAAAGGAACATAATTGCTTTTCTTACACTATACTGTCTAATGCCAGAACGTGGCAGACTCACGTTCTTCTGTAGTCTGTACTGAATGTCACGTTCCCAGTAACACCCCAAAAGAGTGTTATCTGTGTACACCCCACAGAGCCAACAATGAATCTTCCTGTTCTGCTGAAACTGTGAATGCCAGCTGACCACTTAGGCCCAAAGCAATAGGTATGGCGTATCCTCCATTCCAGAAAAACCATCTGTTTCTTCTGTAGCCTGTCTTTATAGACTGGAGCAGGAAGTGCTCAATCACTATGTACTGTATAAACATACCTTTAGCTGTCAGTTGAATGAAAGAACAATATGCCTAGTAGCTATGCTGAAACTGGCCTGAATTTGTCACATTTCACCTAATGATCTCTATTTCTGCTTTCCTTGGGGTCATTGAGCCAACTGTTCATGGTTGCAATGCAATAAAGCCTGAACGGTTTCCTTCCATCCCTGCAGAGCTGGAGCTAGTCGGTAACTTTAGCTACCTGAGAGAACAAGTTACCATCTCACCCAGCTCAGTCCAAGCAGTCTAATCCAGTCCTGGCTTTTCCCCATTACAAGCATGGAAATATCTTCTTAGAAAATTCTGTATTACAGCTCCATGTCTGCAGGATTGGCCAAGCATTTCTATCTTGACCTGAAAGATCACTAAGGATCTTGTTCTTTTTTTTACCATTTTTCAAGTGCCAGTGTGTTGTTTTAGCTCTGGCTAATCTAATATAATAATTTGCTACTTGAACGTTCGAATGTGTCTCATTGGGATTGTAACCACCTGCTGACGTCACTGGCCAGCACTAGAACCCTGCTTGCCTGACGTCAGGACTCAGGAGGTGGTTACGATCCCATGAGAGAGCGGGAAGCGCGCAACTGGCAAAAAGAACAGCGGACAGTTGAAGAACAGTGGGAGCAGGCAGCGACGTCCCTACGTGCACGTCGCCCCCCCTCCAAAATCGCCAACCCCCCTCTGCTACCCTCCCCTCCCCTTCTCTTACTGGGATCCCGGCGGCAGCAGTGAAGAGCGAGCAGGCTCGGCGAGTCTGCTGCCTTCCCTTCTCTTCACTCTGAGCACTCTGACTCTGGTCCCGCCCTCATTTCCTGTTTCCGCAAGGGCGGGACCAGAGTCAGAGCGCTCAGAGCGAAGAGAAGGGAAGGCAGCAGACTCGCCGAGCCTGCTCGCTCTTCACTGCTGCCGCCGGGATCCCGGTAAGAGGGGGGAGGGGAGGGTAGCAGAGGGGGGTTGGTGATTTTGGAGGGGGGTGACGTGCACAAAGGGGGATGGGCGGGGCCAGTTTTGGGGAGGGCCACGGGTTGAGGCATCGCAAGGACGTGTCTGTGAGACTGAGACAGGGGGGATGGCGATTTTGGAGGGGGCGGGGGGTCTGGAACTCGGGGGAGGGAGGGAGGGAGGGAGGGAGGGGGGACTGGAACTCGGAGGACGGACAGAGAGAAGGAGAGAGAGAGAGGGAGGGAGAGAGGGGGGCCTGAAACTCAGAGGAGAGGGGAGGGGCCTGGAACTCAGAGGAGAGGGGAGGGGGGCCTGGAACTCGGAGGGGAGAGAATGCACCACCTGTAAAAAAAAAACCAAAAAAGAAAACAGCACCCCCCAATCAGGCCTGTAGAGAACACCTGGAAACTTATGGACAAAGTGGTGAGTTGCAGGGGAATGGGAGAGGGGAGGGAAGCCGGCCTGGAAAGGAAATCGAAGGGGAGGAAAGGGGGCCGTGGGACTTGGAGGGGACAGAGGGAGAGAGCGGGGGGGGGGGGGGATAACCTTGCTAGTGCCTGTTTCATTTCATACAGAAACGGGCCTTTTTTACTAGTACTATATAAAAATATCCAGGTTACTCAACTTTTACACATTGCACTTCCTGAAATTTTCAATAAACAGTTTGAACTAGGAAAAACATGCTATTTTAAATGACCACGAGGCTTATTTTCAAAGCACTTAGCCTCCCAAAGTTCCATAGAAACCTATGGAACTTAGCCTCCCAAAGTGCTTTGATAATATGCCTCCACCTTGTCTAAGGAGACCTTATACTGTGACTCCCAAATAGTGACAAAAAGAGAAGGTCAATGAGATCCCTCCCAAGTACACAGCTGCCAAGTGAAAATAACATAATACAAATAAGACCCAATACCTTAAGAATTTACATCAGCTGAAATACATTATATTCAGAGCCCCCAAGTCTCTGGGATTTTCGCTCCCTTTACTCAAGAGTCTCTAGCACTGCAGACTTTGGTAAGAATTTTTTTCTCATTGTCGGCCTAAAGGAATGGACATAGTGCATTTCCATCAACTCCAGTCCCAGTACTCTGGGTCTTTGACATTTTTATAGGTTTTATATTCTCTGATATCAGTTTTCATTGAAATCTTTAGTCCAAGGAATCTTTGAAGGAGTAACACCAGATGCACATAATGTTAACAGGAATTGCTTATTTACTTTCCCTAACTAAGGTTATATTCATGCACCTTTCTGATTTCACGTCCAACTTTCTTCAAATTAGTCCCCTCATTTTCTAACTCCTGTTACTCTATCTTATCTGTGTTTTCTATTCAAATGTTTTATTGCTGTTGACATTGTAATGTAGCATGCTAGGAGATTACTTTATAACAGAGTACATAGGTTAATAGGACAGGCAGGTGCCTTCTGTATAAAAACTGTTAGACACCGATCCTGCTTATTTTCGAATCAGAAGGCCGGCCATCTTCCGACACAAATCGGGAGATGACCGGCCATCTCCTGAAGCCGGCCAAATCGGTATAATCGAAGGCCCATTTTGGCCGGCTTCAACTGCTTTCCGTCGCAGGGCTGGCCAAAGTTCAAGGGGGCATGTCGGCAGTGTACCGAAGGCGGGGCAGGGGCATGGTTAAGAGATGGCCGGCTTTGGCCGATAATAGAATAAAGAAAGCCGGCCCTGACTAGCATTTGGCCAACTTCACCTGGTCCCTTTTTGTTCATGACCAAGCCTCAAAAAGGTGCCCCAACTGACCAGATGACCACCGGAGGGAATCGGGGATGACCACCCCTTACTCCCCCAGTGGTCACTAACCCCCTCCCACCCAAAAAAAATGTTTTTAAACATTTTTTTGCCAGCCTCTATGCCAGCCTCAAATGTCAAACCCAGCTCCATCACAGCACTATGCAGGTCCCTGGAGCAGTTTTAGTGGGTGCAGTGCACTTCAGGCAGGTGGACCCAGGCCCATCCCCCCTACCTGTTACACCTGTGCTGGTAAATGGGAGCCCTCCAAACCCCCCCCCCCAAAACCCACTGTACCCACATGTAGGTGCCCGCCTTAATCCCTAAGGGCTATGGTAGTGGTGTACAGTTGTGGGGAATGGGTTTTGGGGGGATTTGGGGGACTCAGCACACAAGGTAAGGGAGCTATGCACCTGGGAGCAATTTCTGAAGTCCACTGCAGTGCCCCCTAGGGTGCCCGGTTGGTGTCCTGTCATGTGAGGGGGACCAGTGCACTACAAATGCTGGCTCCTCCCACGACCAAATACCTTGGATTTGGCCGGGTTTGAGATGGCCGCCATTAGTTTCCATTATCGGGGAAAATCAATGTTGGCCATCTCTAAGGCCGGTCCAAATGTTGAGATTTGGCCGGCCCCGACCGTATTGTTGAAACGAAAGATGGCTGGCCATCTTTTTCGATAATACAGTCGGGGACGCTGCTTTACGGGGCCGGCCTTTTAGATGGCCACCCTTACAGATGGGCGATCCCATTCAATTATGCCCCTCCACGTGTGTCTGTGACATACCAGCCCAAATCCTGCAGAAATACAGCCTAGATTGATTGCACAGACATTACACCTGCTTGAGAGTAGGTGTAAATATTAGTGCACTCTTTACGCACGTTTGCCCATATTTTATGACTCCACCCACCAAACCACCCTGAGCAGGCTGACTGTCCCAGTATGCGCAAGCATGCAGCATGCGCACTATTAAATATAACTCGATTGTGTAATAGCCCCATTTATACAGGTAAAACACAACAGCATTGTATGTGCGAAAAAATGTTTATACAATTACCTTTTTAAGGGCCAATACAGTAAAGGGCCCTTTTACTAAAGCTTAGTGTGCGCTAATGGAATTAATGGAAATTAAAAAGAGTAAGACCTTTCTTTCCAAGGACTGTTTTCCATAACCTGGTACAATCAATGTCAAGCCCACCTCTTTAACATTGCTTTTGACTCGTAACCACTTGTAACCACTCGACTCCACCTACCCTCCTCTCCTCCTTCCTGTACACATTAATTGATTTGATTTGCTTACTTTATTTTTTGTCTATTAGATTGTAAGCTCTTTGAGCAGGGACTGTCTTTCTTCTATGTTTGTGCAGCGCTGCGTACGCCTTGTAGCGCCATAGAAATGCTAAATAGTAGTAGTAGTAGTAGTAGCAATCAAAGGGAGGGGCCAAAATGAAGGCGTGTGATGTAGGAAGCTTTTAAAACCCCCACCATTTTGAGCATCAGACTGGAGTAATGTTCCAGCTTTGAAAGTGAGAAGTTACTAATGGGGAAGAGACGTGAGGTTAAGGGGGCAGCAATAAGCAAAGGTCTAAAATATAAACTAACGCATGCGTCAAACTTCTCCTACCTGAGCACACAAGTATGGAACGCGCTGCCACGCAGCTTAAAAACGATTTATGAACTAACCAACTTCCGCAAACTACTGAAGACCCATTTCTTCAACAAAGCAATATTTGCTTGCTATATTACTACCATGTTTTATCATTATCATGCTCCCCTATATCCTTTTGTAACACAAAATGTCTGTTTACTTATTTATTTCCACCATTCACGATGTATTGTAAGCCACATCGAGCCTGCAAAGAGGTGGGAAAATGTGGGATACAAATGCAACAAATAAATAAGCGATGTAACCAATCTGCTCTTTTACAGAAACCAGCCGAGAGACACCGCGGACCCTGATGCAGGATTCGAAACCTTGGCCAAAGTCGGGCTGTGGTTAGATTGATCGAGAGACTGGTCGGCTGGAAAGATAAGCTTCTTTTCATATTTTGGTTCAAGAGCAACTGTGAATAGGTTATATGAACATTCAAGAATAATAAAGAGAGGAGGTTTTTCTGCCGGTGATGAATGTGTGGGCCTCCCAAAAGTCGATTGAAGTATTGACAAAGGAGTTTCCCAATATTTGTTTGAGGCTTTTCCTCCTACAACAACTAAAAATACATCGACACCTGTAGATATCTTATATATGACTAGTAAAAAAGGCCCGTTTCTGGAGCAAATGAAACGGGCGCTAGCAAGGTTTTCCTCCCCAACCCCCCCTCCCTACCCCTTCGTCGTTGTGAAGCCACTGACGCCATTGCTCCGCACCTCGACAACGCACCTTCATCACCTTCTTCGTTCTGAAGCCACTGACGCCATTGCTCCACCCTCGATGTGTGACGCCATTGCTCCGCCCTCGACGTCATCACGTTTGACGCGAGGGCGGGGCCCAGAGACTTGGTGATTTCGGTGGCTTCACCACCACGAACGCTTCATGAAGGAAGTGACGTCAGTGGCTTGGCTTCAGTGATGTCAGTGTCTTCAGAACATTGAGGGTGAGTTTTATTATATAGATTACTCTGCTGTGACAGTCAGCGATTTTTTTTAAACACCGGCTGTGGCAGTTAAATAAAATCCAGGTATTTAGCACTGGATAGGAGGTGATACTCAAACCAATGTAGCTAATTGGACAATGTTACAACAGGAAGTACCGTGGAGGTTCCCTACCCCCACCAATAAATATGAGGCCATACCCATGATGGAACAACTGGAAGTTTCAGTGGAAGTTTATATGCAAAAACTAGGAGGTTTAATAAAATAACTTGCTATTGTTTTCAATAGTGAATGCTATTGTTTGGGTGTCTCCAATATGGCAGCTTCATGGGGAGATGGGAGGGGGGGGGCATGGCTTCAACTTTTTGACGTCATTCCGTCTCCTGTCTTCATTAAATCCCCTTGAATTACTCAGACAATACCATGATTGTCACCTGAACATCCAACGCTTTTGCTGTCAGTAAAATGCCTGGGGAGGGGGGGGGGGGGGCAAAATGTACTAAGTTGTGGGAAAGGAGATGCAAAGCTCTCAAGAATTCTTCTGCTTTACCATCACTACATGTACCTGTGTCCTAAGCCACATCACTGGAGCTAAAAATGAGCCATGGCCAGGATTGCCAACCTCCAGAAATTTATGGCCATCACAAAGATATGTGTATTTTCTGCTATTTTAATGGGCGATTCTCAGGCCGAGTCATTATCGGGTGAAAAAGAATGGATGTTTTCAGTTGAAGACGTCAGAAACAACAGTTAGCCCTGGTCCGATGAGGTTATGGGTAAGGAAGAAAAAAAGATCTGAGCTGTACACTGCACTCCAAAGTAACACATGTAACGGCAAAATATAAATTATTCGGCCAGACAGCCATACAAGCCAAACCCCTAAGAGAAAAGTTACACTGGCTTCCACTTAAAGAACGTATTACGTTCAAGGTCTGCACTCTGGTTGATAAAATCATTCACGGAGATGCCCCAGCCTACATGTTAGACCTTATTGACTTGCCACCTAGGAATGTAACATAGTAATATAGTAGATGACGGCAGAAAAAGACCTGCACGGTCCATCCAGTCTGCCCAACAAGACAACTCATGTGTGCTACTTTTGTGTATACCCTACTTTGATTTGTACCTGTGCTCTTCAGGGCACAGACCGTATAAGTCTGCCCAGCACTAGCCCCGCCTCCCAACCACCGGCTCTGGCATAGACCGTATAAGTCTGCCCAGCACTAGCCCCGCCTCCCAACCACCGGCTCTGGCATAGACCGTATAAGTCTGCCCAGCGCTATCCCTGCCTCCCTACCTCCAGTCCTGCCTCCCACCACTGGCTCTGGCACAGACCGTATAAGTCTGCCCAGCGCTATCCCTGCCTCCCAACCTCCAGTCCTGCCTCCCACCACTGGCTCTGGCACAGACCGTATAAGTCTGCCCCGCACTATCCCCACCTCCCAACCTCCAGCCCCGCCTCCCACTACCGGCTCTGCTATCCAAACTTGGTTAAGCTCCTGAGGATCCTTTCCTTCTGAACAGGATTCCTTTATGTTTATGCTAAAAGATCAGCACACACATTCTTGAATCTTCACTTCCCCAGCTGTAAAGGACTAAAATACAGATTAATACATGCGTC
Source organism: Microcaecilia unicolor (assembly GCF_901765095.1). Taxonomy (NCBI): domain Eukaryota; kingdom Metazoa; phylum Chordata; class Amphibia; order Gymnophiona; family Siphonopidae; genus Microcaecilia; species Microcaecilia unicolor. The sequence continues at coordinate 17,543,591 of NC_044040.1, forward strand.
CACCTTTTCCTATATGAGTACGCAGTTCTGGAATACACTGTCATTTGACCTGAAAACAGTTTACGACCTAATCAACTTTCGTAAATCACTGAAGACTCATCTCTTTAACAAGGCATACCACAATGATCCATAATAGGAGCTGTAACACACCACCACCTATCTGATATTTAGAATGTTTTCTCTCTATACCCGATTGCTTAATTTTATTATGTCATCCACGTTTCTTTATGTAATACCAATTGTACCTTTCACTCTGGATTGGCGAATGCTATGACGGAAAACTGTCAGCCACATTGAGCCTGCAAATAGGTGGGGAAATGTGGGATACAAATGCAACAAATAAATAAATAAATTCAAGTCATACAGGACACAAGGGGATCGTTGCTACTTAAGACATATAATTTTCTTTAGAGAGACATCATACATTTTCAGAATTTAGAGACACATTGTGCCCCTAACTCAAGAATGACAGTAATCCCTGGAAATGAAATTACAGAGCTGACACATGGCCCAGACTTTAACAGCTCTTGCTTTCAGACAGCCTCAGTCCAGTTGCGTTCTGGTAACAATCATGCTGATTTCAAACAGAAGAAACCGAGACTACATACTAAGAATAGCCAAAAGTCTTTTTGCAGAAGGAGGCTCAACTGGAATCTCATCAACTGCATCCACTTGCTTGTGGGATAGACCAGCCTTTAATTAATGCTTCGTGTTATCTAAAAGTGTGGGTTCTTTTAATAGAAATCTTACTAGGCCACGATACCTTCTGAACGTCCAATATAAAGAGTCATAAAGTTCCGAAGAAAGCGCTCTCGCAGATGTGATACATGATCCATTTAATAAGGGTTGTCTTGCACGTGCTTACAAATCTTCTTCAGACCCAGCCAGGTCTCTTCAGCTGTTGGGATGATCTGATTGGCTGGCAGCAGAAACCCATAGGCCCCCGTGTCCCGCAGCTCAAAGGCAAAAGAGTATTTAATGCCATAATCATAGGACCAGTCGATGCTACCTCCGCTGGCTTGATCTGAACAAAAGAGGGAACAAGGCATTACATGGGAAAGGGCTGGCAGGGTGGATCCGGTACTGGGATAACAGCACAAAACCCCCTGTATCCCTTTGTACTGTGACAAAAATGGTTTTTAATGGCCGCCCTCTTGCACAACAAAACATAGTTTTCTGCTTAACTAACAGAGGGAGACTGCGTTGAGTGAAAACAGGTAGATTTAAAGATGAATAAATAGACCTCAAATCTCCCAAAGGCACAGTGGGAGATTTGTCCACAACAGGAAACCATCCAAAACAAAGAACACAGGGGAAAAAACTCCAACAGAGAGAAAAAAAAACCCTATATTCCCCCCCCCCCCCCCCAAAAAAAAAAAACAGATGAAAACTACCCAGAAAACAAAAAAACACTCAAGGCAGTAATCCCACAGCCAGTTGAAAGGAAAGTATGTCCAACTGCGCACAGAAAAAAACCTAATACTTAGCTCAAAAGGATAGTGAGTGTGTGCAGCGGGTATGAGTTGCTCCCAGCTGTTTTCCTTTTTTAATTCTAAAATAAGTGAGTAGAGAAAACTGACTTCCTAAAGCATTCGCTTTTTTTTCCTTCATTATAAATTAGGATTCTTTGCATATTTGGACTCCCAGTTCTGAAGCTAAGGAATTTGCTAGAGGTGAAAGGTTGGACGATGCCCTTCTGGTGGAAACGCACCATGCTATACTGAGGAGAAGACTTATACTTACAGATCACAGTACAGATGGGTCCCACTGTGTAGGCAGTGCCGTAGAGTGAGGTCAGAGCACTGGCGGCAGATTCCGCCACGGCATTCTGGGGAGACATAAACAAAAAAAAGGTTAGGTAGGCACTTCCTTTCTGCTGCACGACTAATATTTCGTTAGTGTCGTTATGCTCATATTAGCCTTCTCCTCAAGTCACTTCACTGGCTTCCTATCCGTTTCCGCATACAGTTCAAACTCCTTTTATTGACCTATAAGTGCATTCACTCTGCAGCTCCTCAGTACCTCTCCACTCTCATCTCTCCCTACATTCCTCCCAGGGAACTCCGTTCACTGGGTAAATCTCTCTTATCTGCACCCTTCTCCTCCACTGCTAACTCCGTTCCTTTTATCTTGCTGCACCATATGCCTAGAATAGACTTCCTGAGCCGGTACGTCAAGCTCCATCTCTGGCCGTCTTCAAATCTAAGCTAAAAGCCCACCTTTTTGATGCTGCTTTTAACTCCTAACCCTTATTCACTTGTTCAGAACCCTTATTTCATCATCCTCACTTTAATATTCCCTTATCTCTTGTTTGTCCTGTTTGTCTGTCCTAATTAGATTGTAAGCTCTGTCGAGCAGGGACTGTCTCTTCATGTTCAAGTGTACAGCGCTGCGTACGTCTAGTAGCGCTATAGAAATGATAAGTAGTAGTAGTCTTTGGGATTTCAGAATGTTGCTACTCTTTGGAATTCTGCGTGGAATCTTGCTACTCTTAGGGAATTCCGGAATCTTGCTACTCTTTGGGATTCCGGAATCTTGCTACTCTTTGTCCTTACCCCTTATTCGTCCTGTTTGTCTTAATTAGATTGTAAGCTCTGTTGAGCAGGGACTGTCTCTTCATGTTCAAGTGTACAGCGCTGGGTACGTCTAGTAGCGCTTTAGAAATGATAAGCAGTAGTAGTAGTAGTAGTTTGTGACCTATGTATTACCCACACGACTTCCTTGAACATGCTCTTTAAGTGTATTCTGTTTGACTTCTCATGCTTTCTTTTTGTAACACAACACAGCATATGTAGGGCACACCATGTTTGTCCTTACTGGTATGTGCATAAGTCATCAAACACTCCACATGCACAGAGAAACTGACTTACACATGTACACGAAGAAAATCGCGATCCAAGGTTCAGGTAGGAGAGGAACACCTGTAGTACCCAAAAAGAACCATTTGGCCCTCCACTATAGTCCCAAAAGGAGGATATGTTAAGCCAATCTGGTTAACGCTCACAGATCCTAAAAGGGCAGAGTGCTGCTTGTGTTCTCTACCACTAGGGGGCAATCACCTGCAATGCCCTAGTGGTAGAGGGTACTGGGTACTAGAATGGAAAGAGCCCAGGAAAAGCACAGTACTCTCAAGTCATGGGCCCAGGGCCAGTGTTAGACATGCTGGGGCCCAGGGCAAAAATTGAGGGGGGGGGCCCTCAATCCCTTCTCCTTCCTGCTCCTCCCCCAATTTCCCCACATGCCGTTACTACCACACATAACACAAATGTAAATATCTTCTCCAGCCACAAAACACAGACAGACCTTCACCAAGTACAGAATAAGGGATCACAAATTTAAAATAGAAATATGAACTGGCAACCCCAAGAAGTTAAACTCGACAAATACTGCAACACTGGAGAAAATAAAAACAGAACTGCATTTCATTTTGTTCTGAACATAATCAGTGGCATAAACACAAGGGGGAAAATGGGACCCCCACTTTAGGCTTAGGCCCCCAAAAATTAACATCTCCCTTGCTGTGGCTCATGGGGATCCCCAGGCCTCACCAGTTGATGACCACCTCCTCAGGTCCAGCGACCAGAACTCTCCAAGTTCTACAACCAGCAGCAGTATTTCAGAGCTGTTGCCCTCCCCCCCCCATCCCTGCTCAACTTTCATGAATCCATAAAAAACAAACATGCGTGGGGAGGGGGGTGCAGTATTGGCAGTTCTTCTTCCCTCCCTTCCTTGATGCAGCATCTCTTTCCTCCCCCTCCATCCCATTGTTCAGCATCCCTCCCTTCCTTCCACCCCAGACCCAACATTTCTCCCTCTCTCTTTTCTAGGCAGAAACAGGAAGTTGCATCAAAGGTGGGTGGACCTGGACCACAGCAGAGGGAAAGCACCGAGGAGGTCACAGGCAGCATATCAGAATCGCTGCCTGACCGGTGACCCCCTCTGTGAAGAACAATGCATTTTAAAGTTAGTCCAGGAAGGTGAGGGAGACGTTGGATGGGGGTGGAAAGAAGAGGAAGACATCCCGGCCCCCCCGGGCCCCCTCCCCCCCTAATGGGTTCTCTGTCTCCATGAATCTGACCCAAAGGTTCCCCACAGCAAAACAAAGCACAAAATGGCCTCCAAGGTTGGAACAATGATACAATCTTTAATGTAAATGACCCGACATGGGCCGTGTTTCAGCGCCACATGCGCATGCCTCAGTGGTCAAAAATCAATGTTCTTCAGAGAGAACAGGTATTTCAAAATGTCCTTTGTAGATGTTCTACAAATTATCGTAACAAGTGCTTCTGAGTTCTATATTGTGATAATTATTTTATTTTTGTTACATTTGTACTCAGCGCTTTCCCACTCATGGCAGGCTCAATGTGGCAGGCAATGGAGGGTTAAGTGACTTGCCCAGAGTCACAAGGAGCTGCCTGTGCCGGGAATCGAACTCAGTTCCTCAGTTCCCCAGGACCAAAGTCCACCACCCTAACCACTAGGCCACTCCTACACTCAATAGTCATTATCACCGTACAATATCCTTTAAAAATGTAGGTTACAGTACGTCCTGACGGTTGTTTGAGTTTATGTGGCTGTCGGGGCCTACTGTTTTGCTTTGACTGGTTGCTTTTTGCTGCCCCGTAGAAGCTGCTGCCCTAGGCAACCGCCTAATGATTGGGCCCACCCTGTGAACAACAGAGAAGAGCCATCCTTTTGCTGTTATGTTACAGGTGTAATTTCCTTGGGAAGCTGCTGGTTTGCTGAAGCACAGCAGGAACTTACCAGCTCAGAATAGTCAACTACGTTGGTGCATTTGTAACCGTAAGGGAACATGAGGAGCTGGGAGTAGCTGTGAATGCTGATAAAAGCCTTGATGTTCCCATGTCTCTTGATAAAGTTCACCACAGATTTCACTTCCACCTCAGATTCAGCCTGGGGCCCGTGGTATGAATCTGAGCAGGGGTTGTTGCTGGCACCAGGTCCTGCAAGTGGAAAAACGAAGGGAAAATGTGAAGTGGGAAAAGGACTGAGTCACTTACCTCCCTGCTGCATTTACCTCGCAATCGCATATACCAATGTGTTACTTCTAATTCACACAGACAGCACTATTTAAACAAGAAAGGGATCACTGAATCTACAATGAGGAACGGTACACTGCACCAATAACACTGAGGGCACACTACACTGACAACGTTAAAAAGTGGCTGATTTACCCAAGGCCAGTCATAGGCAGGGGTGACAGGAGCGGCCGCACAGGGTCTCGTGCTCTCAGGTGTCCCGCGGCCCCTGCATGTCCTATTTTCTGCACCTCCCACTGTCAGCCCTGCCACTGCCACTGCTTCTCCAAACCACCGCAACAGTAGCGGCTAAACAAGTTAAAAGCTATCGTGAGGCCAAATTTGTATAGACAGGGCTACAGCTTTTGGTGGCAAAACCACGGACCAGGGACCAAGGACAGTTAACTAGCATTGTGCAGCAAGGCCTCGAGTCCTCGCTTCCCCTCAATTAACCGTCTCTGGCACTGTGAAGCAGTGGCGTAGCTACGTGGGGCCATGGGGGCCTGGGCCCCCCAAATTTCCTCTGGGCCCCTGGTTTTGCTTGGGACGTAGCCAGACCTCATGGTGGGAGGGGGCCAGAGCCTGAGGTGGGGGGCACATATTGGTCTACCGCTCTGCCGCCGCCCTCCCCCCTGCCATCGCCTCGCCCTCCCCCCCCACCCCCACCCTGCTGCAGCAAATACTCAATTTCACTAAAAGGAGCGTTAGGACGTGAGGGGAATACAGAGCAGGGCAGACAATGCGGCGGCACAACACTTCACCTGGCGGGGTTGGGAGAGGGTGGCAGTGAGGCAGCAGACCAATATGTGCCCCCCACTTCGGGCTCTGGCCCCCTCCCACTGCGAGGTCTGGCTATGCCCCTGCTGTGAAGCAAGTCCTCTGAGTCCTCACCTCCTTGGTTAACTCTGTCTCTGGCACCATGAAGCAAGTTCCTCCGAGTCCTCGCTTCAATAATTCAGCATAGCCACATTTGCTGTCTGCCCAGGCTAATGCAGCAAGACTCACATATGCGTGTGTGTACCGACCTCCAATCTTCTGGCTGCATGTGGAGGTCAGCACACGCATGCACATACCAGTAGACCTCTGATGTCACTGGCCCATGTGGGTATCAGTGTGAGCCTTGCTGCAACAGCCCAGGTAGAGTAGAGAGCAAGTACAGCTGCACTGGATTATTGAATGGAGGAGGAGGCGATACTTGAACATCTTGGAGGACCCCAGGTAAGCAGTCACTGAGGCACGTACATTCCCACAGGAGCCACGCAGGCTCAGAGCAAAGGAAAGATGCTGCCACCCCTGGCCGGCGGCGGCAATGTGAAGTAATCGCTGCGTTACCAGTCAAAATGTAATTAACCATAGTAACGCCGTTACTATAGTTAATTAGTATTTTACAGTGACACATTATTAGTAACACGATACCTCATAACACTGGTTATCATGGATGCCACGTCTCCAGGAACTTAAGGTACAGTAGATTCCGTGCTCATTCCTGTTGCCTCTTCTTATTAATGAACAAAGAAAGACTTTAGCCTGGATCTCAGAACTATTGTACCGGAGGTGACACTTCCTACCGGCACATTTTCAGTACGTCCTCACACTGCTTTACCTCCAAATCCTGCATTCCAGTTTCTGTTTGGGTCGACCCCGATGCAGGTGCTTCCAGCACTTTTGGAGCGAGTCTTTCGCCACAAACGGTTCTACGATTCAAAGAAAGGCAAATTCTGTGCAAGGCATCTGTATTGGCTATTCTGTAAGAAACATGTTCTGCCTGAGCAGGGTGAAAAGATATGTTCTTAGGGGAAGTGACAGATACGGAGGTCTAAAAGGTGCACACGCTTGGATTTGTGACATGAGGATACTTACAGAATGAACGAGACATATGGGGTAAATTCAAGAAACAGTGCTGAAATGATGCACGTTGAGCAAATTCTATAACGGCATTATAGCTGCCATTATAGAATACTAATCGAAGTTTGCAGTTTCTTATGCCATGTCAAAGGCTGCTGTAAGTGATTGTGCAGTGGTGGCCCTACCATTAGGCTAACTGAGGTGGGGGCCTCAGGCAGCGCTAATTATGGAGCGGCATCCTTCCTCATTCCTTCCTCACCTCCCCTTCACAGCCTACCTTCTTTTTTTGTTTTTCAAAAGGCAGTAGCAGCAGCAGCAGCAAGACAGAGGAGATGCTGGCGCCAGGGCAGTGTATGGGGGTCATTGCCGCTGCCAGCTTTTGAAAACAACAACCACAAAAAAGTAGGCTCGGGGTGGGGGGGGGGGAGAGAGATGGTAAACCGCAGTTGGGGGGGGGCGCAATGCTAGAGGGTCGGGGTGTCTTGGGTGCCTAACTGTTGGCAATTAGATGAATAACCCCAGTATTGTATAACCTGTGCATGTAACTTAGAGGCACACCCCTGACTCACCCATACCCCTCCCTCGGCCACGCCCCCTAGAAGTTGCATGTGACAGAAATTGTGCGCTCAACTTCTAGAATAGAGACTAAGGTCAGCTGCACGTGGAACTGCCAATTAGTCCCAAGTAATGCCAATAATTGATTATTAACTCTAATTATCAGCCAATTATTACATTAAGTTGTGCACACAATTGACATTATTCTATGAATTGGGCGCCGAACTTTGAGTGCTAAGCGTAAAGTTGGATGCCCAATTTTATACAATTAGGGGGATAGTCTTGGAGATGAATATAATAAACACAGTGGTGCCATATCTTGGGTGTATAACTCTGAGAAACATAAAAATGTGTATTGATACTGTATCCATCAGCTATGTGACCTATAGTAGGTGTCATGTATATGACACTGGAATAACTCATGGTGATATGAATGATGCTGTATTTGTCTCATAGATGATAGCTAAGATTCTCACAGAACTGTGAGTGATACTGTTCGAGTTGGTGTATGATACTGGGATACTCACATCAGTATGAGTGAACACATATCCATCAGGGTTTGTAACAATCAGGAGATAGATGTCCAGGTTGTTCAGCAGTGACGTGATGGCAGAATCCATTCCGTAATCTGCAGCAAGCTGAGTGCAGAGACAGAACCTCTGTTAGCAGAGCTTGGAATAGTTTAAAAGTCAAGAGCTGTGGGGCTAATTCTCTAAAGAGGACGACAAGAGCTAGGGACCAGGAATATATGTAAATGACCAGAATACCAGTGTATATGCATACATAGGAATGTGAATGACGGTACACACTTTTCTACAACATTGAACCTAAATGCAATGGCATGTGGTTTGCAGGTGGGTGTTCACATGGGCAGAGCTTGGATAGAATGCACATTTGTGCACCTACCCCCCACCCCCACCCCAGATATTCAAAGCTATTTAACTGGCCAGTCATGGCCGCTGACTGGTTAAATAGCATATCAGCATCTAACCACTAATGTTCAGAGGAAGATAACCAGTTATCTCCACTGAATATTGCCGGATAGCGCCTAGATACTAACCGGCTATATCGCATGACATAGTTGGATAGGTGCAGATATTCAGTGCTAAACCAGCTATATTTAGCAGTTAAAAATAAGCGGCATAAATAGTAGGCCTATCTTGAATGCTAAAAACGATCCAGTTAGCGCTGACTATCAGCATAACCGGTTAACTTTTAGCGATTAAAAAACCCTGGGCCGCCTGCACCTGGGGGCTCAACTCCCGGGGAACGGCGGTCACCACAGGTGAACCTCGGGGTTGCTCAGCCGCCAAGCAGAACCCGGCAGCTCTCTGCGCGGCACAAGAACTCACGCAGCTGACTCACGTAGACGCTTATGCGGTTTAGTAAAAGGGCCCCCGAATTTCAAGTGGATACAATTTAACAAACAGCCCAGCAGGTGGCTGCCAAGTACCCAAAGTGAAAGTTCTGGCAAGTGGGGGGGGGGGGGGGGGGTGAGCTGGGGGCACTACTTTATAGTTGAAAACACAATATTGAATGACTACCCCCCTCCCCCCAATGGCAGCAATGCAGTTGGATAACTCTTGCACAGCCTAGAGGAAGCATTCATTGCCTGTGACCGTCAGCTACCTAATAATATCTCATACCTCTCAGGCCCAGATGCACTAAACAATCGTTAGAGCCCTTCCCTTACCGATTCCCTTAGCGAATCGGTAAGGAACGGGCATGCATTAAGGAAAGGGAATGCAAATAAGCTGCTCGTTGTAGCTCACTTGCATTCTCTATTCCATCGTTAAACACTCGGCCAATCGGCCGGTCGAGCATGCGCAGAGCAGCCAGGCATTATGCTGACTGCTCTGTGCATGCCAAATACGTTTCCCTGTGCCGCCCGAAGACGTCGCGCCGCAAACTCCCTCTGATGCAGCTCAGTGCAGTTGAGGACGCCCATCCAAAAAAACCACTCATTTTGGCCGCCTCCCCCCTGCAATAATAAAAATGTCTATTTTGGCCGTCATCCCCCCACCCCGAAGACGCCACGCTGCTCACCCCCTCCGATGCGCCTCAATCCAGAGGACAGTGCAGTTGAGGACGCCCATCCAAAAAAAAACACCCATTTTGGCCGCCTTCCCCCCCCCCCCCCCCCCCCGCAATAATAAAAATGTTTATTTTTGGCCGTGCTTCACTCAACTGAAAGACCTGGAAGTCCCTGAGCCAATCACAACGCGTTTAGCTGGGGGGGGGGGGGGATGACGGCACTTGACTTTTTTCCCCCGATTTTTTGTTTTTGTTACTTTTGTAGCAGTTTTTCAATCCCGGGCAGCCCCAACGAGAGGTACAGACCTCTCATTAGATTTTCCAGCGTTAAGGCAATCGGAAAAGGTTAGTGCATCTCATTACAATAGGGTTTCTACACAATTTGCTCATCTGCATTCCGTTTTCGTTAGCGTCGTCGGGGGAAAAAAATCTTTAGTGCATGCCAGGGTTTACTACTTGCTCGTTAATGGCTCCTTAAGTTTAGTGCATCTGGCCCTCAGTGTGCTGAATCACCAAATAATAAAACCAGGACTTTCCTTAACTATCTCCTGAATCAATGTACCAGCTCCTCCCACTTCTATTGCCCTGGAATCCAATCCTGTGAGATCTTAAGGTGAAGTGGTGAAGGGCCCTAGCCAGTGCTTGAACAGTAAGTTTTCAGGAAACAGTGGAAGTTGTAGGAAATACTGAAAAAGGACTCCCCTCCCTCCTTTTCAGGAAGTAAAGTTTTCACCTTTTATCTATTGTGAAGAAGACTTCTGTTTTCATCCAAGATTGCTATCACTTTTCTATGGTCACAGTCCTAGCTTCTCTGCTTCCATTGTGTTTCTATCTCCCCTGTCTCTGCAAATCTTCCTCTAAAGAGCTTGCACAATTTGGCATGTTTGAGAGCACTGGAACCATGTAGCCAGGGCGAGGTTGGTAAGGAGCATTCAACTGTTGAAGGGTTCAGAAACGGAGCCAAAGACCTACCCGCTCTTCTGAGCATGAAAGATCTCAGGGGCACATTTTGCAACAATGGCTAAATCACCCCTCAGGTTGCACAAATTGTTCAGTCTTGTTTACTAGACGGGATAATATTCTGGGTAAAACACGGTACGCATATACTGAAATCACCTTGTGTGCGATCCAGAGACCTGTAGCCTGAGTGACCCATTCTCGGGCGTGGATGCCGCTATCAAGCCAAATGGCAGGTCGGTTGATTCCTCCAGTGCTGAACTGTGATATAATCAAACCAAAAAAACAACGTTTAAATCGTCTTTCTGCTGAATATAGAACAGTGTCCTAACACTGCACATCTTATCCGGGTCACAGTGTCCTGCAACCAACAACATAACATTGAAAGTTATTTCACTTTTCACTCTCCTCCCACCCCTTATTTTTGAAAAAGCTTTTTGTACCCCAGCTTCAACGTGTTGGCAAGCATTTTTTCTGCATATCCTACCTCTGGTCTCAGCCATCAGCTTCACCCCCACTCCCCCAATTCCCGCCTCCTAGGACAATAAGAAATAAAGAAAAAACACCCCCATACACACTACTGTCAGTCCAATATCTCTGAGCACTTCATTCCTTGCTTTATGTGCAAGGCTCTGAACATCAGGGGCGTAGCCAGACCTCGGCGGAAGGGGGGTCCAGAGCCCGAGGTAGGGGGGCACAGTTTAGCCCGCTGCCGACCCCCGCCACTTTCAACCCTCCGCCGCCGACCCTCCCCCATCTCTGCCGCCCCCAGGTACCTTTGCTGGCGGGGGTCCCCAACTCCCACCTGCTGAAGTCTTCTTCAGTACCGGTCTCAGGCACATTCGCTGATCTGTTTCTATGAGTCCTGACTCCTGATATCCTGCATGCACATGTGCAGGACGTCAGGAGTCAGGATTCACAGAAACAGATCAGCGACTTCGGCTGGCGGGGGTTGGGGACCCCCACCAGTAAAGGTACGTGGCGGCAGCAGCAGGAGGGGGGTCGAAAGTGGAAGGGATTGTCGGCGGCGGGGGGGGGGGGGGTGTCAAAAGCAGAGGGGGCCAGGGCTAAATCTGTGGGGGCCCATGCCCCTGTGGCCCCACCTAGCTACGTCCCTGCTGAACACATACAAATGATCTGTCCGGAACTCATACAATCAACTTTTTTATTTGCATTGGCTTCTATAGGCTGTTTCTCCACTGCCAACATGATGGGGCTGAGGAGTATCTCCAACCCAAGAATATTACCTGCTTTGCCACCAGAAGGCTCTCCAGGCAAACAGTTTATTGAATTTGCCTCTTATGACCAACTTAACAGTAACATCAAAAAGTGGAGGAGTAGCCATTGGGTTGAGAACCAGGGAAACTGGGTTTGATTCCCACTGCAGTTCCGTATAACCCTGGGCAAGTCACATGAAGTCCACACACACTAACAGAAATGCATCAACACACTCTCTTCTGAATTCTACTACCCGTATCTTCACCACAATTAATACCCCACCCACTTATAAAATTGCTACACCCTAAGGTTGTCGTGCTATTGTTATATCGCCCTATCTTTTCCCCATTGTAACATTCCACTGTTTATACGCTCTAAATGTTGTTTTGACTTGACTTTGTCTTCCCACATCTCCTCATAATGTAACCCATAATTGTACTATAACACATTGTATTTCCATAATTCACAATGTATTGTAAGCCACACTGAGCCCGCAAATAGGTGGGAAAATGTGGGATACAAATGCAATAAATAAATAATAAAGTCACTTGATCCTCTATTGCCCCAGGTACAACACTTACTAGGGACAGAGAAAGTATCTGTATACAATATGTAAACCGCTTTGGTTGTACTGCAGGAAGGCAGTATATCAAATGCATGACCCTTTACCCTCACATATATATTTATTTATTTGGATTTTGCTCACACCTTTTTCAGTAGTAGCTCAAGGTGAGTTCCATTCAGGTACTCTGGATATTTCTCTGTCCCAGGAGGGCTCACACTCTAAGTTTGTACCTGAGGCAATGGAGGGTTAAGTGACTTGCCCAAGATCACAAGGAGCAGCAGTGGGATTTGAACCGGCCACCTCTGGATTGCAAGACCAGTGCTCTAACCACTAGGCCACTCCTCCACTCAGCAACATTCCATGTAGAATCTCAAATAGTAGCAACAGAACCTCAACATTCCATCTAGAATCTCAAACAGTAGCAACATTCCATGTAGAAGCCTGCGCTTGCAGATCAGCAATGCGGCCGCGCAGGCTTCTGTTTCTGTGAGTCTGACGTCCTGCACATACGTGCAGGACGTCAGACTCACAGAAACAGAAGCCTGCGCAGCAGTGTTGCTGATCTGCAATGTTGCTAGTGGAATACTAACATTCCATGTAGAATCTCAAATAGTAGCAACAGAATCTCAAATAGTAGCAACATTCCATGTAAAATCTCAGATAGTAGCAACAGAATCTCAAATAATTTATTTGGATTTTGCTCACACCTTTTTCAGTAGTAGCTCAAGGTGAGTTCCATTCAGGTACTCTGGATATTTCTCTGTCCCAGGAGGGCTCACAATCTAAGTTTGTACCTGAGGCAATGGAGGGTTAAATGACTTGCCCAAGATCACAAGGAGCAGCAGTGGGATTTGAACTGACCACCTCTGGATTGCAAGACCAGTGCTTTAACCATTAGGCCAGTCCTCCACTGAACATCCTGGTAAAGATTTTGCTCACATACTGAGCAAAACAGTTCCAATATCCCACTAAAAAGAACCAGAAACAGGTCAAACCAAGGACTTCAGAGAGTGAAGCTTTACTTTTTATAATCTGAGCACTTACAATACAGGAATAAGAATTAGCACTGAAAGTGTTGTATATGGTCAGTCAGAAGATGACAAGGTCTAAACCTCTGCAGTAGAAGATTCAGTGGCTTTTCTAAAGTCCTTATTTACTAAGCTTGGGTGTCCAAACTACACAGCCTGCAGCCAAGTATGGCTAGAGGCAACTTTGATGTGGCCCCAAGCCCTGGTGCTTGATTTACTCTGGCCTGCCCCTGTTCGCTCTCCATCTCACCTCTCTGCAGCCTTCTAGCTGTTGAGGTCACTCCTCCACCTCTCACATGGTTCACTGGTCCTGTTTGATAAACTGTGGAGGAGTAGAATAGCAGGTTGGAGACCTGGGGAACTAGGTTCAATCCCTGCTTCTGCCTGAGGTCGGCAGTTGGTCGAGAACCTGGGGAACAAGGTTCAATTCCCTCTGTAGCTCCAGGTGACTCTGCACAAGTCACTTAACCCTCCGTTGCCCCAGGTACAACAGTAGTACAATGTACTACTTAGATTGTGAGACCAGTAGTGACAGACCCAGTACCTGTAAAATGAAACTGTATACTGCTTAGGTCTTAGCAGTATATAAATACCTAAATGAATGTATGGGGGTTCCATAGGTACAGAACAGACAGATGTGCATGGGAAGGGGAGGAGTGGCATCAGCAGTTAGACAACCTGCAAGAGAGGTGCCTGATAGAGGAGGGGGTAGGAAGTGGGGATCCTCAATAGGAAAGGAGGGAGGAAAGGATGTGCCTGCAGTCTCCCTACCAGGGGTGGCCCGACCATTAGTCCACCTGAGGCGGGGGCCTCAGGCGGCACTCTTTAGGAGAGGCAACTCGGGGGCAGCTTTGCAGCGTTTTACTTCATCACGGTGATGTTCCGAACCTGACAGCGGCAGTGATTCCCATACATCGCCCTGCCACTGCCGGCACCCGCCTCTTTCCTTTACTGCGGCCGCCTGAAGTAACTTCCTGTTTCACTCAGGCAGCCGCAGTAAAGGGGAGGGCCGGGTGCAAGAAGCGGCAGGGCAGTGTATGGGAATTGCTGCTGGGTTTGGAACGTCACTGTGATGAGGTAAAATGCCGGAGGAGGTGGCATCTCAGCCTGGGGGGGGGGGGGGCCACATGCAAGCTCTACCTCAGGCAGCATCTTGTTTTGGGCTAGCCCTGCTCCCTACACTTATGTTTTTTGGATTGCCACCCAATGGCTGTCATAATGTGGCATGTAAGTCTAGTCACCACGTTGTAGAAATGTCCTTCACGTTTTATCAGGACCTATTGTTTTGCTTTGACTGCAGCTGCTCTTTGACACCCCAACCCCCCACACCCAAAGCTGTCACCCTAAGCAACTTTGCCTAACGATTTGATCATTTATCTTCCTGTGGAACCCCTTGGCTGCCTTCCACTTCTCCCTCTGATCAGTGGGACCCCCCAGGACTCTACAAATCCTCTTTTTATATCCCTGCCCCACCACTGGAGGTGAGAAGCACTTCCTAAAACTTACCTCACCGTCTCTGAATGCTCTGGAAAGTTCCTTATTTTACACATGCAGGGCACTAATATACACTGGGGGTTCCAGGGGTCTCTGTACTTGCAAAGAAATTACAGTATTGAACAATAGCTCTTTAAAAGCAAAAGGTGAGGAACGATTCAGGAGGCACAGTAGATGTTCACAATTAAGGACAATTTGGTACGCAGAGATAAAGGTTATGGTGCTTTCTTCTATCCAATGTAGTCCTAACAGAGTATTTAACATAGTAACATAGTAGATGACGGCAGAAAAAGACCTGCACGGTCCATCCAGTCTGCCCAACAAGATAACTCATATGTGCTACTTTTTGTGTATACCACCCTACTTTGATTTGTACCTGTGCTCTTTAGGGCACAGACCATATAAGTCTTCCCAGCACTATCCCCGCCTCCCAACCACCAGTCCCGTCTCCCACCACCGGCTCTGGCACAGACCGTATAAGTCTGCCAAGCACTATCCCTGCCTCCCAACCACCAGCCCCGCCTCCCGCCACCGGCTCTGGCACAGACCGTATAATTCTGCCCAGCACTATCCCCGCCTCCCAACCACCAGTCCCATCTCCCACCACTGGCTCTGGCACAGACCATATAAGTCTGCCCAGCACTATCCCCGCCTCCCAACTACCAGCCCCACCTCCCACCACCGGCTCTGCCACCCGATCTCGACTAAGCTCCTGAGGATCCATTCCTTCTGCACAGGATTCCTTTAACCTCTTTCTAAGTTTTACTGAGAATCCTTTCTCTGCAGTAGAAGAAACCAGGGGCGTATCTGCGTGGGGCCACAGGGGCCTGGGCCCCCGCAGATTTCGCCCTGGACCCCCCTACCACAGACCATCTCCACCTCCCCCTCCCCTCCCGCCCGCCACCAACCCGTCGCCGATCTTTGCTGGCGGGGACCCCAAGCCCCCGCCAGCCGAAGTCCTCTCTTCCGTGCAGGATGCAAGTTTCAACGCTTCCTGTTCTTCTGAGTCTGACGTCCTGCACGTACAACGTGCAGAACGTCAGACTCAGAATTTGGAATTCAGTCTGACGTCCTGCGCGTTGTACGTGCAGGACGTCAGACTCAGAAGAACAGGAAGCGTTGAAACTTGCAGAGGCGCAGCCTGCATGGAAGAGAGGACCTCGGCTGGCGGGGGGTTGGGGTCCCCCGCCAGCAAAGGTAAGTGACAGCAGCGGGGGAGGGTGTCATTGGTGGCGAGGGGGGGATCGGTGGCGCCGGGGGGGGCTAAAATGTGCCCCCTCCCTCTGGCTCTGGCCCCCCCTACCGCCCGAGTCCAGATACGCCCCTGGAAGAAACTGGAACTGTCAGAGAATGTTTTGTTATAAATTAAGCCAGTGTTTCCCAAATCTGTTCCTGGAGGCACCCCGGCCGCTCAGGTTTTCAGGATATCCACGATGAATATTCATGAGATAGATTTGCATGTAGAGGAGGCAGTGCATGCATATATATCTCTTTATGAATATTCATCATGGATATCCTGAAAACCTGACTGGCTGGGGTACCTCCAGGACCAGGTTTGGGAATCATTGAATTAAGCATTCCAGGAATGGTAGATGCCTGATGATTCTTGTACTAGATGAGAAGCAGTGTATAAGAAAGGATTGCCGTTATAGCCAAAGCCCAGGCTGTGTAAAAGGAAGCCTACCTTCAGCACATACATCGGCCGGCCCTCATAGGAAGTCCCAATCTGCTGTTTACTGACCAGGCCACTGTATTCACTGGCCAGGATGTCCATTTGTGTGTAAATCTGTTTGCAGACAGAAGAAGCAAAGATGAGGAATACAAAGCTGGTGTGTTAAGCTGTGGATTTTCCAATGTATAGCGACAGGTATTTGTCTTAACGAGGACCTCAGCGGCCAATAGAATCAAAATGGCCGCTGTAGAAATGTGCTGTCATTTTACTTTAAATTTATGGGCCTGATATTCAGGCCACTGTGACCAGGGGTGTAGCCAGACACCCGATTTTGGATGGGTCTGGGCCCAAGATGGATGGACAGAATAACTCTGCCATGTCCCACAAGTGATTTGGTCTCTCCCTCTCTCATCTGCATGCCGTATGGTCTCTCAAACATCCCCCCTCCCCCGCATACCTTTTAAATAGCAGATTTTCACTGGCGAGCAGCAACTAATACACACTGCTCATGTTGGCCCCACAGCCTGCCCTCTGATGCAACATCCTGTTTCTGCATAAGCGGGACTACATCACTGTTGCCAAGGTTGCGGTTTTCCCGCCCAATTGGGCGGCTTTCCGTGACCCGCTGCGGGAAATTTTTGGCCGTTGCGGGTTGCAGTGGGCGGGGTTAGTGATGTCGGGGCGGGGTTATTGACATTGTGGGCGGGGTTAGTGACGTTGTGGGCGGGTTGGTGACATTGTGGACGTGGTTAGTGATGGCGGGGTGGGGTTAGTGACGGCGGGGGCAGGGTGATGACGGCGGGGGCGGGGTTTTGTGTGGGAAATTTTTTTTCAATTTGGCAAGCCTGGACTACATCAGAGGGAAGGCTGTGGGGCCGGTGCAAACAGTATGGATCAGTCGCTGCTCGCTGCAGGTGAAGATCTGCTATTTACAAGGTATGCAGGAGGGACAGTTGTTGGGAGTTTTTGACTGGTGGGGCTTGGGGATCCCTGATAGCCCCATCATAGGTGTAATGCTACTGGGTGGACCTGAGCCCAAAGTGGGTGGGCCTGGGTTGGCTATGCCTCTGGCTGTGACCAGTAATTTTTAAGGTGGTGAGTGCTGTAGGCAGAATCTGAGCACTGGTACTGAAGTGATCAGGGTGCTGGTCAAAATTCAAACTGGAGCCAGATAAAGTTAGAACAGCCTTTTTTGCTGTCCTAACTTTATCCAGGAACTTACCTGGCTAGTGGACTGAAAATCTCCAGCTCAGCCCAGACTCCACCCCAGACCACTCGAGCACTAACCAGATATTTCCGCTTCAGTCTGCCCAGTGATGTGCCACTGAGAATTGCCGTGCTTTAGTAAAAGGGTCCCTTAGTGTAGATCTTAACAAGACCTAAACCTTGGATGCCATTTGTTGAATCTGGCCCATACTTGTATGTGTATCTACCGAACAAGGTGCTATGTACTTATTACATGTAAAACAAAAAAAAAGGAGGTAAAAATCCTCACGATACCGTGAGATATAGAACCAAAAAAAAAAAGTGAGGAAAAACCAAGTAGGATACCAAAAGACGCTTTATTGTATAAAAACGACCCGACACGGCCGTGTTTCGGCCCTAAGGCCTACCTCAGGGGTCTTGAACATCTCAGATGAATGTTATTTTAGAAGAGAGGAGGATCTTTTGTGGCAATGCCATTTCAAATCAGTTGGTAACTGAACATATGCTATTCTAAAACAGAGGAGTTTGCGTTTAAGCAAAGTTTTACCAGTGTATGTTCATACAGTAGATCATCTGAGATTGTTCAAGACCCCTGAGGTAGGCCTTAGGGCCGAAACACGGCCGTGTCGGGTCGTTTTTATACAATATGCTTCTTTTGGTATCCTACTTGGTTTTTCCTCACTTTTTTTTGGTACTTATTACATGTGACATATATTGGTGTTCCTGGGGACGAAGAACAGGTACAGAGTATGCACACATAAAATCAAGCAGGCCCCAAATGGAAAACATTCCTTTAGTGCATCTGAGTAAGGAGTCTGTGGTCTATGTATTGGCACAGATCCTTCAGAAGGCACAACCTAGTGGACATCCAAGTAAACAGCATTAATGCACAAACCACTCATCTGCTGTGCTTTATTTTTTGGCAGCGGGGGGGGGGGGGGGGCAACAGTTTTCTCCTGAAGCTCCTGCTCCTTTTGATTTCCAGCTCAACAAGAGCATAAGTTCAGATCCAGTGCCGTGAACCGTCATTTACCTTCTCTCCCAACTCAGCCCAGACATCACAGCTATAGTCTTCTTCAACCAGGTGCACGAACCACAGCTCCCTCTGGAATACTGATGATGTGAACCCCAAGTGTGGCCACTAGGTGTCGCTATTATGTAATAATTGGGATTCCCCCGGCCCCATGAATGCTGTCTCAGTACTATGGCATGTCCCAGCCAGCCCAGAGGATGGAAGACCTGATCTGGTCCCCATATGTCACCAAGCCACCCTCACTTCTTAATGATAAGGCCTGCAAAGTATTCGCTCATATAAATCTTCAATGTCCCCCCAAAAGAAAGCAACCACGGCTTTGCATGCATCTCCTTTCCACAATTTTTTGTACCATTCATCTCTCTGTCATTTCCATGACTTGTTGTGAGGATAATTGCCCAAGTCAGTATTAGAAACAGCACACCTGTACTGGCCCAGTAGCTCAAGGGGCAAGTGCTGTACACTGTCATGCAGATGGTCCTCAGTTTGAACCTCAGGTTAGGTCTGCCCCTTCTCGGATTGACTGGGTCTGATGGTGTTCCAGAGGAATAGAGAGGTATGGTCATTCTTAAGGGTAAGATCTAGTGGCCAGATTCAGAACCCATGATTTCCTCTTCTAACCCCCCCCCCCCCCCCCCCCCCCCAACAAAGGACCATCACTGCTATAATCGGATCAAGTATGTTTGGGGGAGAAGAGATATAAATTTTGGGAAAATCTCTTGGTAGTTGTGAATGCAGGCTCATGGCACCCTATACCAGCACTTGTTCCCACTGAGCTGGAGGTGCAAAGGAGCAGAAGGAATGGGAATGAACGGGGTTAAATTTTAGAAATCCTCTAGCAGCCTTCTGGTCTATATGCAGCAGCTCATCCCATCAGCCAAATGGAGCACATTCAACTGGTCCAGCAGATGAAGCTTCTACAGTTTAGTTCCAGTTCTCACTCAGTGGGGGATGGGGGCACATCTCAGAGTAGAAACCGCCACGTGCCATGGAATACATGAAATGAGAATTGTGAAGACGATTTGTGCAGATACCGTGTGCTCAAAGAGATGATACACAAAGCTCAACCATACTTACTTCATCCAGCGTGTGATACATGGACAAGTTGAAACTCTTGGAATTACGTTCCAGCTTTCGGTTGAGTTCTATCTCAACTCTCTCTTCATCTAGCATAGCCTAGAAATGATATTAGAAGCCGTGAGGGATCCTACAATAACAGCGTCAATTTACAGCCAGCACAGCAACCGCATGAATTTAAGCACCAGCGCGTAAAATTAATCTGTACATTCAACACTGTCCTCATTCCAGCCCAAACCCAGTGCCTTATTAGATGACAAAGATGAAACCATTCAGTCAGATTTTCAGTCTGATATTATCTATATCAAATACATGATGAACAGAGAAGATTTAGTGGGAGCCAGAGCAGTGTGTGACAGAATGACAGTGCCGTGAACTACCACACTGAATTCTTGTGTTTGTCACGGCTGCTGGGGTTCACCTGTGCCACCTAAATGATAGATCTCAGTCACAGGGCAGAGAGAGCACTACGGTCTGCTGTCAAGAGAGGGAAAGACTAAGGCTCCTGCTGCTACCTGCTTTCCAGTCCTTAATGATTTGTGTAGGGGCAAACTGGGAGGATCCTAAGCAATGGGACACTGATAGAAAGGCCAAAGGTCAAGATGCATCTGGTTAGTCTGGTTAGTGCTTAGATGGGGAACATTTATTTATTTATTAGAATTTACGTTATGTGCTAAAAAGTGGTGTACAGCAAGAACAATCCGGACATAGGCAATAGATAATTACAGCAGAATAAAATATTTAAATAGGAGTACATATTATGGCATAATATGCAACTTAAAATATCAACACAATATACATTATAGCATCTTAAATGACAGTATAGGGTGGAAGTGGAAGTGGAAGATATAGACAGAAATAAAAGGAAATGATGTTAGTCAGTGTCTCTTCTCTTTCAATCACCAGTGAATTCACATCTCAGTATGGTGTAAGACAACATTACTCCTTAGTATGTCAACTTTCAAATGAGATGTTAAATCTAGAGTCCTTTCTACTCTTTGGACCAAAAGATCTCATGTATTCAAAAGAGTTGAGAAGGTCTGCAAAAGATGCTCCAGAGCCAATGAGGTTCTATCTACCTGGATGTCTTTGATCATGATGGAATACTCAATGCCTCGTGACTCCAGATAAACTTTCACAGCCTGGAGACTTGTGAAGGAAACGTGGATGTCCACTGGGATCTGGGGGTTCGAGGGGCGCAGCCAGAAATCAAGCTAGAGAGAAAAGAAGAGATCAAGAAAACAACATTGTGCCCAGGAGACAAGAAGAAATTGAGCATCAAACGACACAATCAAGAGGAGACAAGAAGAAACTGAGCATCAAATGACGCAATCAAGGTTCAGACTCTGTCTCTGTCTCTCTTTCCTCTTCTTTATTTATCTTCCAGGAGGTTCCAAAAAATGTAAGTACCATTTTAATTTTTGAAAGATAAATCTTTTTTATGGCATCAAATTTTGATATTTTCTTCTCATAGAAGTCAAAATAATAATGAGATTAATTGATTTACGTACAAAAGTAGAGCAGTTTTTTTGGAGCTGATTTATTCCACCCTTTGGTTGGTTTTAAACTTTTATGGTGAGTAAAAGAAGTCCCCTCACACTGTACTTTCACATACACTGGTACGGAAGAGTGCTGTGAATCACTCTTTACTCTGCTTTTCCTCCAGTCCAGCTCTTTCATCGCAGTGGCAGGTTAGCCAAGTGACGAACTGTTGTTTATTTGCAGCATAGAAACATAGAAAAATGAGAGTCTGCCCATTCTTACCAACTATTATCCCTTCTTCTCTCTTAGAGATCCTGTATACTTGTCCCTCCACTGGGAGGCCATTCCACACATCCACCATTTTTTCCGTAAAGTGTTTCCTTAGGTTACCCCTGAATCTATCCCCTTTCACCTTCATCCTATGCCCCCTCATTCCAGAGACTTGCCTTGAGTGCATTCATGCCATGGAGGTATTTAAACATCTCTATCATGTCTTCTCTCTCCCACCTCTTCTTCAAAGTATACATTTTGAGATCTTTAAGTCTCTCCCCATACGCTTTAAGAGAAAGGTCACTGATCATTTTAGTTGCCACCATGTAGACCAGCTCTGTCCTTTCGATATCTTTTGGAAGGTGGTCTACAGAATTGGCATGGAGCCAGGCAGTGGTGTACCAAGGGCGGGGCAGTGGGTGCAGTCCGCCCTGGATGCACATTGCAAGGGGGTGCAGGGAGCCGGTTCCCTGCTCCCTCTAGCATTAATTCCTGTTCAGGGGCGGGGAACCGGCAGAGCCGACAACCATGGAGGATGTAATGGGTCAGTTCAGCAAGCTGAAGAGTAGTAAATCACCGGGACCTGATGGTATTCATCCCAGAGTATTAATAGAACTAAAAAATGAACTTGCGGAGCTACTGTTAGAAATATGCAATCTGTCCCTAAAATCGAGTGTAATACCGGAAGACTGGAGGGTAGCCAATGTTACTCCGATTTTTAAGAAAGGTTCCAGAGGAGATCCGGGAAATTATAGACCGGTGAGTCTGACGTCGGTGCCGGGCAAGATGGTGGAGGCTATTATTAAGAATAAAATTGCAGAGCATATACAAAAACATGGACTGATGAGACAAAGTCAGCACGGATTTAGTGAAGGGAAGTCTTGCCTCACCAATCTAATGCATTTTTTTGAGGGGGTAAGCAAACATGTGGACAATGGGGAGCCGGTTGATATTGTATATCTGGATTTTCAGAAGGCGTTTGACAAAGTGCCGCACGAAAGACTCCTGAAGAAATTGCAGAGTCATGGAATCGGAGGTAGGGTATTATTATGGATTAAGAACTGGTTGAAAGATAGGAAGCAGAGAGTAGGATTGCGTGGCCAGTATTCTCAGTGGAGGAGGGTAGTTAGTGGGGTCCCGCAAGGGTCTGTGCTGGGTCCGTTGCTTTTTAATGTATTTATAAATGACCTAGAGATGGGAATAACTAGTGAGGTAATTAAATTCGCCGATGACACAAAATTATTCAGGGTCGTCAAGTCGCAGGAGGAATGTGAACGATTACAGGAGGACCTTGCGAGACTGGGAGAATGGGCGTGCAAGTGGCAGATGAAGTTCAATGTTGACAAGTGCAAAGTGATGCATGTGGGTAAGAGGAACCCGAATTATAGCTACGTCTTGCAAGGTTCCGCGTTAGGAGTTACGGATCAAGAAAGGGATCTGGGTGTCGTCGTCGATGATACGCTGAAACCTTCTGCTCAGTGTGCTGCTGCGGCTAGGAAAGCGAATAGAATGTTGGGTGTTATTAGGAAGGGTATGGAGTCCAGGTGTGCGGATGTTATAATGCCGTTGTATCGCTCCATGGTGCGACCGCACCTGGAGTATTGTGTTCAGTACTGGTCTCCGTATCTCAAAAAAGATATAGTAGAATTGGAAAAGGTACAGCGAAGGGCGACGAAAATGATAGTGGGGATGGGACGACTTTCCTATGAAGAGAGGCTGAGAAGGCTAGGGCTTTTCAGCTTGGAGAAGAGACGGCTGAGGGGAGATATGATAGAAGTGTATAAAATAATGAGTGGAATGGATCGGGTGGATGTGAAGCGACTGTTCACGCTATCCAAAAATACTAGGACTAGAGGGCATGAGTTGAAGCTACAGTGTGGTAAATTTAAAACGAATCGGAGAAAATTTTTCTTCACCCAACGTGTAATTAGACTCTGGAATTCATTGCCGGAGAACGTGGTACGGGCGGTTAGCTTGACGGAGTTTAAAAAGGGGTTAGATAGATTCCTAAAGGACAAGTCCATAGACCGCTATTAAATGGACTTGGAAAAATTCCGCATTTTTAGGTATAACTTGTCTGGAATGTTTTTACGTTTGGGGAGCGTGCCAGGTGCCCTTGACCTGGATTGGCCACTGTCGGTGACAGGATGCTGGGCTAGATGGACCTTTGGTCTTTCCCAGTATGGCACTACTTATGTACTTATGTACATTGCAGCTGCTCTCTACACCCCCAGGAGGTAAGAGCGATGCACTTGGGGGTGATGCGCAGTGGGGGGGGGGGGGGGGGTGGCATGATTTGTGGGGGGAGGAGTGATGTTCTGGGTATGTTGTGATTTGTGGGGGTGATGCACCAGGGGGCACACAGCGGTGATCCACCCCGGGTAGCAGCCGACCTAGGAACACCACTGGAGCCAGGGCATACTTAAGTCACATCCTGATTGTTACTTGGGACTAGTGTCCTGCAGGGCCGCCGAGAGAGGGGGCAGGGGGGACAAAATTCCACGGGCCTCCAAGGGGGGCCCGGCACCGAAGTCCCCTCCACCCGCCTCCCTCCGTCCACCACCGGGCCAGGCCCCCCTGAATTAAATCATAGCACCTCACCTCAACCTCGCTCCGTGTGAAAGAAGCGCAGCAGCGGCAGTCTGCAGATCGCCTCCCTTCGGGCCTCCCCTTCTTGTGTCCTGCCCTCGCGCAAGTTACGTCAGACGAGGGCGGGACACAGGGAGGGAAGGACTGAAGTGAGGCAATCTGCAGACTGCCGCTGCTGCGCTTCTTTCACACGGAGCGAGGTCGAGGTGAGGCGCTATGAATTTAATTCAGGGGGACCCGGCCCGATGGTGGACGGATGGGGGCTGGTGGAGGGGGGGCAGCGACAACAACGGCCTTGGGGGGGGCGGCAGCAGCGGGGGTAGGGCCCCGGGGGTGGCCTTGCCCTGGGCCCGGCCGAGTCTCTCGACGGCCCTGGTGTCCTGTTAGCTGAATAAGTCCTTTTGCATATTGGACCCTTAATATTTATATATAAAACATAAATGGGGAGGGGAGCAAGAGAAGAAGGCATAAGCAAAGCATCATTTAGAGCTATATTCAGTAAATGGTGCTCAAAAATCAGCGCCAAAAAAATCAGCATTTACACCTACGCTCAATTTGGGTGCACATCCCCAGTATTCCATAACGCTACGTGCAAATTTTATGAATTCCCCTGACCCGCCCATCATTTCCCATGGCCATTCCTCCTTTTGGGTTGCTCAATGGGATTTGGGGGTACATTGTTATAGAATAGCGTGTAGCAAGATGTGTACCCAACTAAATTGGCTAACGAGCCAATTAATGCTAACTAGCACCCAGTTATTGGCATTAATTCAAATTTAATTCAGATCACTTCTTGTATACCGCTACTATCCCCTTTACAGGGTTCAGTGCGGTTTACATTCCAGGTGAGACAAAAGCAAACAGTGTTAGTGTGAGGTATGAGAAACATTAGAGACCATTGGTTAGTTCGCTATTCAATTTAGTTGGGCCACACATCTTGGATAGGCACCCAGACATCCGTGCCCAATTTTGGGCGCCATATATAGAATCCGAGGTTAGTGCCTACTGGCTGCTGAAACCTCCACTCAGCCAGTAGACACCATGTCATAGTAGTCTGCTCAGAACAGTAACCCACAATTCAAAGCTAGCACGCTATGAAAGGCAGAAATGGACATCCATGCATATAATCAGAAGTGGATCACATTTTTGGAATTACCTGGGTGAGTTGTCAGCCCTCGACATAGCCCACAGCCCCATCCCCTACAAAAATGTTCTTTGTCTGTCTAATAGCTGAAGAATGGTCTAGTGATTAGACCAGAAAGCTAAAAAAACAAGCGAAGGAAGATTCAAATCCCATTTCTCCCAGTGATTCTCCTTGTAACTTTGGGCAAGACTCTTCCCCCTCTATCATGTCAGGTACTAACTTTGATTATAAACTCTCCTCAGTAGGTACCTGTCATGTAATTTGCATGGGATCGGAAAGGTGAGTAGTAGACATTCATTTCATACTGGGAATGAAACTCCTTAAGTTTCAGTGCTGGACATCCTTAAACTGTTTTTTTTTTCTCTCTACTCACCTGCTACACGTTCCTTGATTAATTATAAAGCTCAAACCACATTGATTGCCGGAACTTATGGTATGGTCTGATCAATGCGCATGAGCCATGGTACATCACATGTACCATGGCTCATGTGCGTTGATCTGATGTACACAAGGCTCATGTACATGAGTGATGTACCTTGAGATGTTCTAGAGTCTCTAAGAACCGAAGCTTGTTGAGTTGGTCTTCATTGCTGACCTTGATCCGGAGAACCTGGTCTCTACATAAGTACACAAAAATGATGGAAAATTAGCAGCCAATCAGCTCACTCCATTTCCTAAATTTTACTCTTTCGCGGCCCCCCCCCCCCCCCATTCTTTGTCAGGGAAATAGGGGGTCCAGTGCACTATCCCAGTACTGCAGTCACACACACAAAGAAACCCTCTCATCACACACTATTTTTCGCTTTCATTTACACTTCTGTGTTTCTTTTTATTTATTTTTTTTATTTTATTTGTTGCTTTTGTATCCCACATTTTCCCATCTATTTATTGAATGAAGTTGTTTTTTTTTTTAATTATTCAGAGATTTCTCTTCCCTGGTAGGTGTGTCAGGGCTTGCTGCCTCCTGACGACAGGATCACACCAAACTATGGCCCCCTTTTATCGAGCTGAGCTAGCGGCTGCCGGTGCGGTAATGCTGACACGGTTGCCGAGCGGCTTGATAAAAGGGGGTGTATAACTGCAAACTCCCCCTGCCCCGCCCACTTCACCACTGCCAACGAGAGGAAACGGTGGGCTGGGAGCAATTTCTGCACCTCTCAGGCCTTGGTACGACACTGTCTGAGGCTGCTGGAGCACAAGATATCTCTCAGCTTAATGTCTACTTCCAGCTTCCTCTGGAGGGAATGTCTCACAAGAACCACTTAAACATAACTATAGTAAGTGAAAGATATTTAGGAATGATTTAGATTTGCTATAGACAAGTGTTTGGAAAGCAGTCTGGATTATAAAAGTTTTCCCCTTCCCCCTTCCTTTTTCATGTCCCTATAACTTTTGAATTATAGGGAGCAATTTAATATCTTTATGCTACAAACAGTCACGCCGAAGGGTTTGAATGCAGAGATCGAATGGGCTTCTCTGAGTTAATATTATGTCCTTCCTACCACTGGTACCAGTGCAGGATAGATCTATGGCTGCTGGTGGAATGCCATGGGGGGGCGGGGTTATAAACGTCATTTAACAGCTGATATTTAATTGACCCGAAAAAACGCTAGCACCATCTTGGCTGATGATTAACTTTTGCTGAGCTGGCGCTGAGAAGACTACAGGGTGAGTCGGATAGATTTATATATCTAAAATTGAGTATTTTCTGGGCGTAGGTTCACTGCCGGAGTCTGGGGAAACTAGTAACCTTTTGGTTTGTGTATTGCAGGGGAATGTCCTTGAGACAGCCCATGTTTGGGCGAAATGTGCATGTCGGGCAGCTGATCCCCTGGGTCTCACAAATAAAACAAGCTTGAAAAAGATAAGTTAAAATATTTTGCTAACTATAAGAGGAGGTTATATATAAAGAACCGGTGAAGATGTTGATGTTTTATATATCGCTAAAGACCGAAATTGGTAGCGATTAACATCACTGAGGTTCTGGGGAAATCTGTATGATATGATCTGAAGATATAAAGTTCTAAATGTTTTGACTGGGTGTGATAAGAAGTTTGATTAAGTGTTAACTGAATCGTGACTGGATATCAAGAATCTGTGCTTAAGGTGGTGGAAATGAAAACGGTAACGGAATTAAAACATGTGTGGGATAAACATAAAGGAATCCTGTGCCGAGGGAATGGATCCTCAGAAGCTTAGCCGAGATTGGGTGGCAGAGCCAGTGGTGGCAGGCAGGGCTGGTGGTTGGGAGGCGGGGCTAGTGCTGGGCAGACTTATACGGTCTGTGCCGGGGCTGGTGGTTGGGAGGCGGGGAAAATGCTGGGCAGACTTATACAGTCTGTGCCAGAGCTGGTGGTGGGAGGCGGGGCTGGTGGTTGGGAGGCGGGGATAGTGCTGGGCAGACTTTTATGGTCTGTGCCAGAGCTGGTGGTGGGAGGCGGGGCTGGTGGTTGGGAGGCGGGGATAGTGCTGGGCAGACTTCTACGGTCTGTGCCTTGAAAAAGACAGGTACAAATCAAGGTCAGGTATACACAAAAAGTAGCACATATGAGTTTATCTTGTTGGGCAGACTGGATGGACCGTGCAGGTCTTTTTCTGCCGTCATCTACTGTGTTACTATGTTACTATGTAAATCCCTGCACTGAATGGGATAAACCCAGGACTGGATCAACCCTGACAGGCAAATCTGGATCCAGTTGAAAACCATATATAGGAATGAACCGTTGACATTACACAATCACTCAACCAACACATATTATCTCTCTATATAAAACGCAACTCCAACGTTCTAATGAAGCCTCTGTTAGCCAACATTCTAAAGTGAAGGGGGTGAGATCGCATTGTGTCTGCCCCGCCCACGCGTCAAACGTGATGACGTCGAGGGCGGAGCAATGACACTCAACCAATCGCAACGCTCGGCAGCGAAGCGTCAGGGAAGGAGGCGGCGCTCCCGACGTCTAGCCTTCCCTTCGCTGTGTTCCGCCTTCTTCTGACGTCAAGGATGATGTCAAAAGAAGGCGGAACACAGCGAAGGGAAACCTAGACGTCGGGAGCGCCGCCTCCTTCCCTGACGCTTCGCTGCCGGAACCGGCACGGAGGTAAATTTAAAAACAAGAAAAAAAAAAACAAAACAACCATGTTGGGGGGAGAGAAGAGGGTGGCCACTAAAGAACAACAATGGGAGCGGGAGGGCAGGGGAGAAACGACAGCATGGATGCGAAGGGGGGGGGGGGGAAGAAGAGGGCGGCCCAGGCTGGGACATGGGAGAGAGAGGAGCATGGATGCAATGGGGGTCATGAAAGGGAGACAGGGGACTTGCTGCAAAAGGATGAATGGAGGCGGCAGGGGACAGAGGAGCATGGATGGGCATGGATTGGGATGGCAGGGCTCAGGAAGAGAGGGCAATTGCTGGAAAGTGATGAATGGAGGGGGCAGGGGACAGAGGAGCATGGATGGGCATGGATTGGGAGGGCAGGACTCAGGGAGAGGGAAATTGCTGGATAGAGATGAATAGAGGGGACAGATGGGCATGGATGGAAATGGATTGCAGGGCAGGCCTCAGGGAGAGAGGGCAATTGCTGGATAGGGAAAAATGGAGGGGCCAGGTGACAGATGAGCATGGATGGGCATGGATTCGAAGGGCAGGACTCAGGGAGACGGGAATTGCTGGATAAGAATGAATGGAGGGGACAGATGGCCATGGATGGATATGGATTGCAGGGCAGGCCTCAGGCAGAGAGGGGAAATGCTGGATACGGATGAATGGAGGGGGCAGGGGACAGAGGAGCATGGATGGGCACACACACACACTCTCTATCACACTGTGTCTCACACACACACTCTCTATCACAATGTGTCTCACATACACACTTGCACACACTCTCATTCTCACACACACACTCTCTCACAAACACACTCTCTCTCTCACACACTCACACTTTCACTCTGACTCTCACAGTCACTCTCACATACACTCTCCCAAACATACACACTCCGAGGAAAACCTTGCTAGCGCCCGTTTCATTTGTGTCAGAAACGGGCCTTTTTTACTAGTATACCATAAACCTACTGAGTTAGATTCCAAGTTTATTAAAATTTGATATACAGCTCAAATGAATTTCTAGGCAGTTTACAATAAAAATAAACAATGTAAAAACTGGAAAAGAACAACAATGCTAGAGAAAGAAAAGAGAATAGAAAAACAGTACAGCAAACATCTTAAAAGACTCCAGAGAAGCAAAATCACAGGCACAGCAACATGAGGGGGGGGGGGGGGGGGGGAACAGGCCAAAAGCCACAATAAATAAATCAGCCTTTGTCTCTTAAAAGAGAGAATAGTTGCTTCCTGAGCTGGTAATTTGTTATTGTGTAACAATAAAGGAAAGGGTCTCCCAGAGCAATGGAAGAAAAAGCCCTAAGAAGCAGGGTCACTGAAAGAGATGGGCAAAAGATGGGATACCACCCAGGATGCCAGACCCAGAGCAGGAGTACCTGGATGTTTCACAGCCACCTGAAAATGAATATGTCCAAAACTGAACTCCTTATCTTCCCTCCTAAACCAACCTCTCCCCTTCCCCCATTCTCTATTTCTGTCGACAACACGCTCATTCTTCCTGTCTCGTCTGCTCGCAACCTTGGGGTCATCTTCGACTCCTCCCTCTCCTTCTCTGCCCATATTCAACAGATTGCTAAAACCTGTCGTTTCTTCCTTTATAACATCGCCAGAATTCGCCCTTTCCTTTCTGAACACGCTATCAGAACCCTCATCCACACTCTCATCACCTCTCGCTTAGACTACTGCAACTTGCTTCTCTCAGGTATTCCACTCAGCCATCTCTCTCCTCTTCAATCTGTTCAAAACCTGCCGCACGACTAATATTTCGCCAAAGTCGTTATGCACATATCAGCCCTCTCCTGAAATCACTTCACTGGCTCCCTATCCGTTTCCGTATACAATTCAAGCTCCTCTTGTTGACCTATAAGTGCATTCACTCTGCAGCTCCTCAGTACCTCTCCACTCTCATCTCTCCCTACACTCCTTCCCAGGAACTCCGTTCACTAGGCAAATCTCTCCTAATTGCACCCTTCTCCTCCATCGCTAACTCCAGACTCCGCTCCTTCTATCTCGCCGCACTTTATGCCTGGAATAGGCTTCCTGAGCCATTACGTCTAGCTCCATCCCTGGCTGCCTTCAAATCCAGGCTAAAGGCCTACCTGTTTGATGCTGCTTTCAACTCCTGACTTGTAACTTTTATCTTATCCTTATGTGTCCTTCTGTCTGTCCTTCCCTTGTCTTTCTTGGTCCTGTCTGTTTGTCCTGATTTAGATTGTAAGCTCTTTTGAGCAGGGACTGTCTTTCTTCTTCATGTTCAATTGTAAAGCGCTGCGTACGACTGGTAGCGCTATAGAAGTGATTTATAGTAGTAGAGTACCATGCAGCCGGCCACCATCTCTGTCGTTATGGCAGCAGAACTCAGTTCCTATGCAGCCACTTCTGCGTGGCCCAGAGTCTCAGTTCTTTGGCCAGCAGCGGTGTCACCATGGAAAGAAGATGCACCTACCATCCTGCCCTTTCTGCTGAGGGCACTGTGAAGTGTCATGATGCCTCTACCAAGGTAACACCAATTTCTCCTACAATTTCACTCTGACCTTTCTCAAATTCTAGAGGCAACACGCTCCATAAATAATACTGTTCATAGCATCAGTAATGCACAGCAGAGAGAATATGAGGATTAGGTAGCACCAGGGCTTTTTTTTGGAGAGGGTACTTGGGGGTACTGAGTACTGGCACCTTTTCTATTGTCTGCTAAAATTGACCCATGGTCCCCAAATTTTAATGAAAGCGCTCAGGCTCTACACACCAATTCGGCCTTGTCATAGATTCTGTGACTGGTTGCAGGGCGCCTGGCTATTGTGGGGTGGGTCCCTCAGTGATCACCCCGCCCCTGAAGGGTGGCCTGGCATTTGAGTACCGGCAACGTTTTTGCTAGAAAAAAACACACTGGGTAGCACCAATTATACTGTACTTTCTCCTCCCCCATTTATTGGGTACCATGCTCCACCCTCCCAAAATAATTACAAGAGGAAGCCCCCAAGAGTAGACTGAAAACATCTGTGCAATATGCCAACTTCTGAACTTCAAGGTAACTGGAAGCCCTCACACAGTTTGTTCAGGTGTCTATATGATAAGATTTGTCTATTAAATAGCATAACACAAAAGGCAGCCTTCATAGGCCTCTATGTGGAGAGAGCCCTAGTCATTATGCAACAGTGACACCCACTGGCCAAGATTAGGGTCCATGATTGCAAAATCCCAGAAGGATCCCTGTTGCGTGGACCAGCCAAGGACTGTCACCACAGAGCGGACTAAACTAAGCTGGGAGGAGATATGAAATGGGGGGGGGGGGGGGGAGTTTCAAATGAAAGCTCGTGGTGTTCATTTCCAGTCTGGCTCTTTCTCCTTGCTGGAAGACCAAGCAAGGAGGAGGAGGAAACTGCAGGGTCAAATAAAACAATAAAAAATACTATAAAACATGTGTTAGTAAAAGGCATTTGTGACTCACCCGTAAAATGTTTCCTGGCAGCAGACTGCCCCAATGAGGGTAAGAAAGAACAGAAGTAGCTCCATGGTCATAGCATAGATGTGGGAGAGTAATGGGCAGCAGGAGACGTATTTATATGGGTTGCAACAGGTCAGGAATCCAGGTGCACAGATGGGCCCATTCCCACACACACCCATATCCATCTCAAGGTGATCTAGAAATAGAGGCCACTGGGGTGGTTTTCTATTCTGAAGGAATAAGGATCACACATTACTGCAAGACTAGAGGTACTGAGATAGGTAGCAGGGTGATACATGTTAAAATGTATTAGACATCTCCATGATTCATCACTTGCTACAGAGGTCACTCCGCAGGCAGGAGACTCCCAGACAGTCGTAAGGCCAGATGTTCTATGATGTCCACCAGAACGTAGCTGCATGGGGGCCCTCTTGTGTTGGCCCCCTGCACTGCAGGGGCTGCCTGAGCAAACTTTACACCACAGATGTGCACATTTATCCCCTCGTTCTATAAAGTTGGGCATGACTGTGCAGTCTTTCAGAACAGTGTGCTCTACTGCCTGACAGAGCACACATTATTTGCACATGTGCAATGGTTCACATGTAAGCATACTATCGAGAAATAGTGCGCTGTTCTGAAAAAGCTTGCATTCTGGACATCACACAAAAAAAGACATTTCCCCCTGGATTCTACATATGGCACCAAAATTTGCATGTGGATCAAAAAAGTGCACACAAACCAGCTTATAATCGAAAGTAATCGCCGGCTATTTCCCGACACAAATCGGGATATGGCCGGCGATTTCGTAAAAGCGGCGAAAAGCATATATTCGAAAGCTACATTTGTGATAGCTTTGCTGCTTTCCCTTCGCCTCGCCGGCGAAAGTTCAAAGGGGCGTGTTGGCGGCGAAGCGAAGGCGGGACATGGGCAGGCTTGGGCGTGGCTACCAGATGGCCGGCTTTCGCGGATAATGGAAAAATAAAACCCGGCGATAAGCAGTATTTCGCCGGGTTTACTTGGTCCTTTTATTTTCATGACCAAGCCTCAAAAAGGTGCCCCAACTGACCAGATGACCACTGGAGGGAATGGGGGATGACATCCCCTTACTCCCCCAGTGGTCGCCAACCCCCTCCCACACTAAAATTATTAAAATACAAACCTTTTTTGCCAGCCTGTATGCCAGCCTCAAATGTCATACCCAGCACCCAGACAGCAGTATGCAGGTCCCTGGAACAGTTGTTGTTGGTTGCAGTGGACTGCAGAAAGGCAGAGCCAGGCCCATCCCCCCCTACCTGTTCCACTTGTGGTGGGTAATGTTGAGCCCTCCCAAACCCCCCAAAACCCACTGTACCCACATGTAGGTGCCCCCCTTCAGCCCTTAGGGCTAGGGTAATGGTGCACACTTGTGGGCAGTTGGTTTTGGGGGGGATTTGGGGGACTCAGCACACAAGGGAAGGGTGCTATGCACCTGGAAGCTAATTTGGTTGTTTATAAAAGATGTTTGAAGTGCCCCCTAGGGTGCCCGGTTGGTGTCCTGGCATGTGAGGGGGACCATTGCACTACAAATGCTGGCTCCTCCCACGGCCAAATGCCTTGGATTTCACCGGGTTTGAGATCGCCGGCAGTTTTTTCCATTATTGCGGAAAAACAAAAGTGGCGATCTCAAACCCGGCGAAATCCAAGGCATTTTGCCGGCCCACACCGTATTATCGAAAAAAAAAGATGGCCGGCCATCTTTTTTGAAAAAACGGTTCCGGCCAGCTGTTGCGCCGCCGCCAAAATAGATCGCCGGCGACCTATTTCGCCGGCGACGTTTGATTATTCCCCTCAAAGTGAATTAGCTAACAAGCTATCAACTAGCAATCGATCGATGTTAACAATCATTGCAGTTAATCAGCATTAATTAAATTTTGCGAATGCATTTTCCTACATGTTCTTCTATAACATGAAAACGGTAACGGAATTCAAACATGCGTGGGATATGCATAAAGGAATCCTGTGCAGAAGGAATGGATCCTCAGAAGCTTAGCCGAAATTGAAGCTTAGCCGAAATTGGGTGGCGGAGCAGGTGGGGGGAAGAGGGGTTGGTGGTTGGGAGGTGAGGATGGTGGAGGGCAGACTTGTACGGTCTGTGCCGGGGCCGGTGGTGGGAGGTGGGACTGGTGGTTGGGAGGCGGGAAGTACTGCTGCGCAGACTTGTACGGTCTGTGCCCTGAACAAGGCAGGTACAAATCAAGGTAAGGTTTACACATATGTTTGTCTTGTTGGGCAGACTGGATGGACCGTGCAGGTCTTTTTCTGCCATCATCTACTATGTTACTCCGTCAGGAATCTGTCCAAACCCCCTTTAAATTCCGTAAGGCCAGCTGCTGTCACTACATTCTCTGGCAACGAGTTCTAGAGTCTAACTACACGCTGAGTAAAGAAAAACTTTCTCCTATTTGTTTTATATCTACCATCTTCTAGCTTCATCTTGTGTCCCCTGGTTATATTATTTTTTGAAAGTGTAAACAAACGCTTCACATCTGTCCGCTCTACTCTGCTCATTATCTTGTAGACTTCTATCATATCACCCCATAGCCACCTTTTCTCCAAGCTGAAGAGCCCTAACCATCTTAGCCTTTCCTCATAGGGAAGTCGTTCCATCCCTTTTATAATTTTTGTCGCCCTTCTCTGCACCTTCTCCAATTCTTTTATATCTTTTTTGAGATGCGGCGACCAGAATTGGGCACAATATTCGCGGTGTAGTAGCACCATGGAGCGATACAACGGCATTATAACATTCTCGTGTTTGTTTTCCATCCCTTTCCTAATAATACTCAACATTCTGTGCGCTTTCTTAGCCGCCGCAGCACACTGAGCAGAAGTTTCCATAGTCTTATTAACGATGAATCCCAGATCCCTTTCTAGGTCTGTGATTCCTAACGCGGAACCTTGCATGACATAGCTGTAATTCGGGTTCCTCTTACCCACATGCATCACTTTGCACTTGTCAACACTGAACTTCATCTGCCACTTGGATGCCCAATCCCTCAGTCTCACGAGGTCCTCCTGTAATCTTTCACACTCCTCCTGCGACTTGATGACCCTGAATAACTTTGTGTCATCTGCGAATTTAATTACCTCACTAGTTACTCTCATTTCTAGGTCATTTATAAATATGTTAAAAAGCAGCGGTCCCAGCACAGACCCCTGAGGGACCCCACTAACTACCCTTCTCCATTGAGAATACTGACCATTCAATCCTACTCTCTGATTCCTATCCTTCAACCAGCTCTTAATCCATAGTAATACCCTACCTCCGATCCCGTGACTCCCCAGTTTCCTCTGGAGTCTTTCATGAGGCACTTTGTCAAACGCCTTCTGAAAATCCAGATACACAATATCCACTGGCTCCCCACTGTCTTACCACCATTGACCTAGCGATAAGGTCTCATACACTACCCATGTGGTAAGCATGCAGCGCGTGCCAACTGCTGTTTACCACCGAGTAAGCAGCCTGCAGTAGAAAATAGAAAATTATTTTCTACTGTGGGATTCGGAGCATGCCAAATTCAGAATTACCACCCTGCTCACATGCTAGCCGGACAGTAGCACCAATTTGGCACACGTTGTACGCACGTAGGCCCTCACAAGCCTTTGTAAAAGGGCCCCTCAAAGCGCTATTCTGTAAAGAACGCTCAAATCGGAGCACTCTTCCTATATAATAATTCTCACCTCCAGCGTTCTGACTTGCCTGGGACCATGGCTCATTCCGAGTTGGTCTGCTAGGCTCCATAGATCAGGCTGACATCACCGTAGCCATTATGATGTCAACTTCAGAACCCGGGGGGGGGGGGGGGGGGAAACATGCCTTACAGCTGATCCATGTCCAGAGGAGGGTCGCTGGACATGGGTGGCTGGAGGGGGGGGCAGGGGAGAGAGGAGGGTCGCTGGACATGGGTGGGTGCAGGGGGAGAGGAGGGTCGATGGGCATGGGTGGCTGCAGGGGGAGAGGAGGGTCGCTGGACATGGGTGGCTGCAGGGGAGCCGAGGAAAACCTTGCTAGTGCCCGTTTCATTTGTGTCAGAAATGGGCCTTTTTTACTAGTTATAGAATATTTCTCCACGCTGATTTTTTCTGGCATCCAAATTTGGGTGCCATTTACTGAATCCAGTCCTTTGTGGTTTTTCCTGCTCATTTTTATTTGCCAACAAATGTATTTTTAATGTATTTATAAATGACCTAGAGATGGGAATAACTAGTGAGGTAATTAAATTCGCCGATGACACAAAATTATTCAGGGTCGTCAAGTCGCAGGAGGAATGTGAACGATTACAGGAGGACCTTGCGAGACTGGGAGAATGGGCGTGCAAGTGGCAGATGAAGTTCAATGTTGACAAGTGCAAAGTGATGCATGTGGGTAAGAGGAACCCGAATTATAGCTACGTCTTGCAAGGTTCCGCGTTAGGAGTTACGGATCAAGAAAGGGATCTGGGTGTCGTCGTCGATGATACGCTGAAACCTTCTGCTCAGTGTGCTGCTGCGGCTAGGAAAGCGAATAGAATGTTGGGTGTTATTAAGAAGGGTATGGAGTCCAGGTGTGCGGATGTTATAATGCCGTTGTATCGCTCCATGGTGCGACCGCACCTGGAGTATTGTGTTCAGTACTGGTCTCCGTATCTCAAAAAAGATATAGTAGAATTGGAAAAGGTACAGCGAAGGGCGACGAAAATGAT
Source organism: Microcaecilia unicolor (assembly GCF_901765095.1). NCBI lineage: Eukaryota > Metazoa > Chordata > Amphibia > Gymnophiona > Siphonopidae > Microcaecilia > Microcaecilia unicolor. The sequence continues at coordinate 17,580,077 of NC_044040.1, forward strand.
AGTGGGGATGGGACGACTTTCCTATGAAGAGAGGCTGAGAAGGCTAGGGCTTTTCAGCTTGGAGAAGAGACGGCTGAGGGGAGATATGATAGAAGTGTATAAAATAATGAGTGGAATGGATCGGGTGGATGTGAAGCGACTGTTCACGCTATCCAAAAATACTAGGACTAGAGGGCATGAGTTGAAGCTACAGTGTGGTAAATTTAAAACGAATCGGAGAAAATTTTTCTTCACCCAACGTGTAATTAGACTCTGGAATTCATTGCCGGAGAACGTGGTACGGGCGGTTAGCTTGACGGAGTTTAAAAAGGGGTTAGATAGATTCCTAAAGGACAAGTCCATAGACCGCTATTAAATGGACTGGAAAAATTCCTCATTTTTAGGTACAACTTGTCTGGAATGTTTTTACGTTTGGGGAGCGTGCCAGGTGCCCTTGACCTGGATTGGCCACTGTCGGTGACAGGATGCTGGGCTAGATGGACCTTTGGTCTTTCCCAGTATGGCACTACTTATGTACTTATGTACTTATCATTGGCATTCCCTATATCATGTCAAGCAAATGGGCAACCCTAATGAATATGCAAACAAGGGAGGAGGTAGGTATGCAAATCTCTTTCATGGGATATGCATTAGGGATATCCTGACAACCTGACCATTGGTGGTCCTCAAGAACAGAGAGTGAAGACCAAGGCTCAAAGAGCTCCCAGCAGTGTCCAACAGGGGAAGATTGCATTTAGCTCAGTCTGAGGTCCATGTGATTTTGCACAGCTGTTTGTGGATAAAAAGTATTTAAGCAGATGAGTGAAATGAAAAAACATTTTTTTTATCAGAATACAGTTTCCATGCCACAAAACTCTCTCATTTTAGAGAAAAAAATCCTTAACTATACCTTTCTCTTATGGTGAATTTTTGAAAGAGAAGGGCATCCATCTTCCAACACAAATCAGGAGATGGGTGTCCTTCTCGCAAGATTGGCTGCCCTCAACTGCTTTCTCTTGCGGGGATGACCAAAGTTCACGGGGGCGTGTCGGCAGTGTAGCGAAGGTGGGACTTAGGAGATGTGCGCCCTCGGCCGATAATGGAAAAAAGAAGGGCGTCCCTGATGAACAATTGGGTGACTTTACTTGGTCCATTTGTTTTCACGACCAAGCATCAAAAAGGTGCCTGAACTGACCAGATGACCACCGGAGGGAATCGGGGATCGCCTACCCTTACCCCCCACCCCACCCCCCCCCACCCCCGGGGTCACTAACCCCCTCCCACCCTCAAAAAAAATCTTTTAAAATACTTTTTTGCCAGCCTCAAATGCAATACTCAGGTCCATCGCAGCAGTATACAGGTCCCTAGAGCAGTTGTAGTGGGTGCAGTGTACTTCAGGCAGGCGGACCCAGGCCCATCCCCCCCTACATGTTACACTTGTGGTGGTAAATGTGAGCCCTCCAAAACCCACCAGAAACCCACTGTACCCACATGTAGGTGCCCCTTTTCATCCCTAAGGGCTATGGTAGTCATGTACAGTTGTGGGGTTTGGGTTTTGGGGGTTTTTGGGGGGCTCAGCACCCAAGGTAAGGGAGCTATGCACCTGGGACCTTTTTCTGAAGTCCACTGCAGTGCCCCCTAGGGTGCCCGGTTGGTGTCCTGGCATGTCAGGGGGACCAGTGCACTACGAATGCTGGCTCCTCCCACAACTAAATGGCTTGTATTTGGACATTTTTGAGATGGGCGTCCTCCGTTTCCATTATCGCCAAAAACCAGGGACGACCATCTCAAAAACGACCTAAGGACGACCATCTCTAAGGTTGACCTAAATTTCATGATTTGGGCGCCCCCGACCGTATTATCAAAATGAAAGATGGATGGATGCCCATCTTGTTTTGATAATACGGGTTTGCCCCTCCCCTTTACGAGGCCGTCCTGCGAGGACGCCCTCATGAAAACTTGGGCGCCCCCGTTCGATCATGCCCCTCCACGTTATATAAGGTCATTCAACATTTTTATTGCTCTTATGTAGAAAGAGCTGAATTGATCTTAACAGGAAGTAACCTGTTCCGGGGCAGAGGGAGGGAGCTGCAGCGAACGAGAAAATTTAGCGTAGTGAACTCAGAGACGACAGGCGCACGCCGTGGCGCTCCCCAGCGGCGTACACCCGGGGCGGACCCCCCCCCTTGGTACGCCACTGCAGTATGTGCAGCCCAAGTCACTCCTTGTGTGTGTCAGTGAGACTAACAGGTTAGTTACTTCTTCCATTAAAGGCTTGGTTGAAGAGCCAAGCTTTCACCTGCTTCCTGAAGTAGAGATAGTCTTGTGTTAAGCGCATCCTTTCAGGCAGTGCATTCCAGAGTGTGGGGGCTACTCCGGAGAAGGCTCGCTTGCAGGTATCACATCATGAAATGTCTTTTGGAGAGGGTGTGGTTAGTGAAAGTCCTTGGGAGGACCTTAGTGTCCTTGGCGGTGTGTGGAGGATCATCCTATTCTTCAGATACTCAGGGCCATTTCCTTTCAGGGTCTTGAAGATCAGGCATAGAGTTTTAAATTTAGCCCTGTATTGTACTGGTAGCCAATGAAGTTTTTGCAAAAAATGGTGTGATGTGGTCAAGTCGCTTGCAACCTTATATCTCTCTATATAAAAGGCAACCCCAACGTTCTGAAGCCTCCACGGAAGTTGAGGCGCCCGAGATATCCGGTGTGCCCTGGAGTGTCTGCACCGCCCTCGCGTCAAAACGTCATGACGTCGAGGGCGGAGCTATAACACTCGGAGGGCCGCAACGCGAGGCGAGCGCGAACCCCAAACAACGCAAATGGGACGGAGGGAGGGTCTGCACCGCCCTCGCGTCAAAACGTCATGATGTCGAGGGCGGAGCTATAACACTCGGAGGGCCGAAACGCAAGGCGAACGCCAACCCCCAACAAGGCAAGTAGCTCGGAGGGACGGAGGGAGGGGGCCCCTTACTAGCGCCCGTTTCATTGCGCTCAGAAACGGGCATTTTTTCCTAGTGTATATATATATACTAGTAAAAAAGGCCCGTTTCTGACGCAAATGAAACGGGCGCTAGCAAGGTTTTCCTCGGCTCCCCTGCAGCCACCCAAGTCCAGCGACCCTCCTCTCCCCCTGCAGCCCACCCATTTCCAGCGACCCTCCTCTGGACATGGATCAGCTGTGAGGCATGTTTTTTTTTCCCCCCGGGTTCTGAAGTTGACATCATAATGGCTACGGTGATGTCAGCCTGATCTACGGAGCCTAGCAGACCAACTTAGAATGAGCCACGGTCCCAGGCAAGTCAGAACGTTGGAGGTGAGAATTATTATATAGGATACTCCATATATATATAGAGAGAGATATATATGATAGAAAACCTTTACAAAGTCTTGTAATAGGTCTTTCAAGGATAGGCCATAAGCAAGATTCACTCAGTTTAATACAAAGAAAACATTTGTCCAGCTATTCAGCCTAGCTTAGAAACCCTCATGACAAGAGCAAACCCGCACCCCCACCCCCACCCCTACCCCACCATGCTGCTAAACAGAATCTTCTGGTGGAGATCATTACAACTTTTAATGGTACAACACTGCCCCCCCTTAATGAAATACTGCTATGCCACACACAAACTATTATACCACATGTGTAAACATATGCACTTATGTGATAGAGCTTTATTGAAATGAGTTGCCTACGCGAATGCTGATTACAGTGATACATGAGTATAAGAAGAATCTTCTTTTTTTTTTTTTGCAAATGAGTATCTGCAAGCTCAGGTTTCAGATGAGCTGCTCCCCTCAGAGTTCCTCCGCCTGCCTCGGGGCACCTGCCTGAGCCACACGGGACCCTGACGGAGCCGCTCACTCGGTCCCATGACCCTAGTTTTATAGGTGAGGCAAGGCATGACCTTGAGCCTCCCGCTTCGCATGCTGCTTCTCTTCCAAGCCCGTTTTCTCCTACGGGGACAGATGGCACTGGAAATGGGCTCCGCCTCGCTCTCCGTCCCTGGCGAACTCCCTGAGTCTGATTCTTGCATGTCAATATCGGTGGTGCTACCGTACCAGGTGCTTTCCTGGGGTCTGCGGGAGCGCAATCGCCGCTTCCTCCTCCTGCTACTCCGGGAATTGGAAGGGGTTGCCAGCTCTATAGAATGGGACGTCAGGGTGTTGGTCTTTTCTCCTCTCATCAGAATCTTCTCAACGTAGCTCCCAGGACTACACTTCCCACATTTATCAAGAACAGGGGAAGTTTCAATGGTGGGAGCTAGGAAAGACAAAATCGGACATGAAAGGAAGTTATCACTAATTTCAAGCAATGACATTCAGAACTGATGCTGCTTCTAGGACTCTTATACAGCGCAGTGATTGCTTATTACATTATTTAAAAGATTTGTTCACCACTAATCTACCATTATGATAAAACATACATGAAATATTCAAACAATAAAATAAAAATAAAACAATTTAAAATACAGCAGCACAATAATAAAGACAATGTAATGAGCTTTACTGTTCCTGATTAGAACAGAAAAAGCCTAAGGACCTGGAGGTCTTAGGTTTGATTTCCCTCTGCACCACACGAAGTGTAACCTCTAATAAGTACTTGGGGGTCTTTTACTATGCCATGGTAGCGTTTTTAGCTCGCTGTAGAACTCAGCTGGCGGTAAACGCCAAGACGCCCATTATATTCCTATGATCATCTCAGCATTTACCGCCAGCTGATTCCTACCACGAGCTAAAAACGCTAATGTGGCTTTAGTAAAAGACCCCTCCCCAATCACCTGATGTTGTAGGCTGTAGGGAAAAAGTACAGAGTAACTGCATGTGAAAATCTATTTTACATAGAACGCGGAGACTGGAATTTTGGACTTCCAACTATTTATCTATTTAAAGCTTCTAGTGGTGAATAAATTAATTTTTTTAAAAGAAAACTCTGTGGCGATTTGCTTCTTTTTTTCACTCCGTGCTGGATTTTGTACCTCGCCTGCCTACCTGTTTTCTTGCTCCTAGAAATCCCTACATCCTGGTGATCTCCATATGTAAATAGCGACTTTTCTGAAATCACCATTTACACGTGTATATGATTCACAAGTTAATGCCGCTATTCAAAATAAAGGCTTATCTGTGCAGACTACCACTAGCTGCACTGCTGATATTAGCCTTCTAATAAAAGTTGTTCCTGTCTGTCTGTTCCCTAAACTCCTCCTGGCTAAATGAAAGGATTTTTACAAGAGAGAGACCTAGAAACGTCAATAAACGAATCAAAGACGCAAACATGGCCCTGAAGTTTTTTGAGGTTCAGAATTCAATAGCATACAGTGGTAATTAATTATTACCAGAGTGTGTCACCATTCACTTTTTGTTTTTCCATCTATTAAGGGTGTGAAGAGGTTTACACTAGGATGAAGTTAAGAGGAAATAGGCTTAGGAAGAATGTAAGAAAATACCAGGGTCGGTGCTAGGGTCTCTGCCCCTACCTGTTCCAGGGCAGAGGGAGCATGGAAACCAACGACGCTGACCGGCACGAGGCACCCCCCCCCCAGCGGCGTGCACCCAGGGGGGGTTCTTTCGCCAGGGTGGGGAGGTGTCCCTTTGCCGGGGGGGTCGCACTACATGGGGGGGGGGGGGCGCTGAACCCGGGGGGCGGGGCGCATCGGCGATCCACCCCGGGTGTCAGCGCCCCTCGGAACGCCACTGCCCTTATCTGCTGTCATGTTTCTATGTTTCTATTTAACAGACTTTTAACAATTCAAGCATCTAGACTTTGGAGTGGTTTTTATATTTGTTTTACTGTACAGTCATCCTACTCTCAATTTAAGAAAAATGTGAAAACCTATCTTTTTAAGCGTTTTGTTTAAAATTAGTTTGCTGTCAGTTATTTGGGTTCTTATTATTCTTTATTTCAAAAAAGCTCCAGTTTTAATTCAAAACAACTTTTAATTATTTAAAAAAATATATACCACTCCAATTGTTTCCTCAAACTTCTTACCCTATGCTGCACTACATAATATGTACAGTAATAAACAGCATTCACATAGAATTACATGCTCATTGGATTCATACAACAATCATAGTTAATGGCATAATGTTCGATCCCTATAAACCAGTGATTAGCGCCACGCTTTCCGCGTGACCACTGTATTATAATCAATTGTATTTGTCCACTTTCAGTTCAAAATAGGGATCCTTCATTAGCTGTTCATAAATTATAAATCCCACTTGTGCAGCATATTGCGGGTATTAAGAAGTTAATCAACAACTCCGTGTTCACATAAAGTTTTCAGTGTACATCGGTTCCCCAATGCTGATCCGCATTTCACTAGATCTTCCTCAGGAGGAACCACCGTTGTATCTACAACAATTTAACAATAATCTCATTATAACCATCACCCTCCTCTATATTATAGATGTATTACTACAATATACATTGAAAGTATATGTTCACTCACATTCATCTATTCGGCTGCATGCCGGTTGAAGACTCCCTCAGGCATAGACCACATGACGCTGCATCAGGAGTTACTACGTCAAGCGTCCTTTCTCAATTTAAAGGGCTAGATAAGAGGCAACTCCCTGTCTATTAAAGAGACAGAGCCTACACCCATTCTACCTCCAAATTGAGGCCATTGGGTGTGACCATATCCCATGAGAAGATGAATCGTTGCTCCATGACTAACAACCTAGCACTAATATCCCCTAATATTAGTGCTAGGTTGTTAGTCATGAATCGCTGCTCCATGACTAACAACCTAGCACTAATATCCCCTAATATTAGTGCTAGGTTGTTAGTCATGGAGCAGCGATTCATCTTCTCGTGGGATACGGTCACTCCCAATGGCCTCAATTTGGAGGTAGAAAGGGTGTAGGCTCTGTCTCTTTAATAGACAGGGAGTTGCCTCTTATCTAGCCCTTTAAATTGAGAAAGGACGCTTGACGTAGTAACTCCTGATGCAGCGTCATGTGGTCTATGCCTGAGGGAGTCTTCAACCGGCATGCAGCCGAATAGATGAATGTGAGTGAACATATACTTTCAATGTATATTGTAGTAATACATCTATAATATAGAGGAGGGTGATGGTTATAATGAGATTATTGTTAAATTGTTGTAGATACAACGGTGGTTCCTCCTGAGGAAGATCTAGTGAAATGCGGATCAGCATTGGGGAACCGATGTACACTGAAAACTTTATGTGAACACGGAGTTGTTGATTAACTTCTTAATACCCGCAATATGCTGCACAAGTGGGATTTATAATTTATGAACAGCTAATGAAGGATCCCTATTTTGAACTGAAAGTGGACAAATACAATTGATTATAATACAGTGGTCACGCGGAAAGCGTGGCGCTAATCACTGGTTTATAGGGATCGAACATTATGCCATTAACTATGATTGTTGTATGAATCCAATGAGCATGTAATTCTATGTGAATGCTGTTTATTACTGTATATATTATGTAGTGCAGCATAGGGTAAGAAGTTTGAGGAAACAATTGGAGTGGTATATATTTTTTTAAATAATTAAAAGTTGTTTTGAATTAAAACTGGAGCTTTTTTGAAATAAATTGTGAGTTTTGGCTCTGGGAATTGAGGTGTATCCCCTATTAATTATATTGTTCTTATTATTCTTACCAAGATATTGTCCTGTTTTTGTTTTGTTTTGTTTTTTACTTATTGTAAACTGCTAAAAATCTGGTGGTTTCGGTGGTATAGAAATACATTGTAATTGTAAAAGTGCGCACAGAACCTGATGACTGTAGGTAAAGATTTAGGAACAGGGTAAGTCCCTGGAGCCAATGGCATAGCTATGGGGGGGGGGGTCTTGGGGGCTTGGGCCCCACAAATTGGATCTGGGGCCCCTGATTTGGCTGGCAGGGGTTGGGGATTCCCACCGGCCAAGGTATGTGCAGTTGCGGCAGGGCGGGGGTTGCGGCGTGGAGGTGGGCCAAGCTGTGCCCCCCACTTTGGGCTCTGGACCCCGCAAATGTTCAGGTCTGGCTACGCCCCTGCCTGGAGCTATGAGCAATTTCAAGGGAGCATGGAGTGGTGTGCGGGAGACACAAGCTTAGAATGGGACAGTGACAGCAGACTTGGATGTAACCACAGGGACCCAACCACTAATAGCAGACCAGCCAAGGTAACAGTTTCCAAGGATCCCACAGTCACTCACATGGAAAAAACAGTCAGCATAAGGGGATCCTTCACATGCTCATCTTCAAATGTGGTATATATCACAATGCCGTTTTTTTTTTTTTGGGGGGGGGGAGGTTCAAGAGGGATTGGAGGATTGGGAGGAGGCTATAAAAACCAGTCTGTCCTCCCTTATTATGTATTTATTCACCATCTTTTTTTTTATATCAAATAACTTTATTATGTTTTCTCTTGATATCGTATAACAGCATAACATCAGCAAGCAATGAAACAGTTACAGAACATGTGCTTAAATAACCATAAACTGTGTTATATCAAAGACAAAAAGAAAAGGGCAAAAGTATCATCGCCCAAAGCCGTCTTGTTGCAGATTGTTTTTCCTGGTTGCTCTTTCCTTGATCTGATTCCTATCTGTCGTAGTTGCTATGATTCTGATCAGGCTGGGAGGAGAGGGGGGTTGGTGGTTGGGGGTGGCATCTGCGGGGCTGGTAGCTTTCATATGGGGTTCATGGATTATCTGTTTAGGATCGGTTTGACCATCTTTGGTTATGCAACAATGCTGGGGGGGGTTGGGGTTGGGTAGGGTGGGGTGGGGTGGAGTTAAATGTAAAGATCACATTGTTTCAAGTTAGATATGTATCATTGTATGATTTTTCTGGCTGTTTATTACCTTTCAATAAAAATGATTTACACTAAACATCACAATGCCAACCAGGATGCTACCTCTGTGGGACAGCACTTTACAAAACCAGGAACACTGCATCAATGATTTTATGGTGAGAACACTAAAAGGAAATTTTAAGACAATCCAGGAACGTAAGACCTTTGAAGTCAAAATGATGAAATATTTTGACACCCACCAGACAGGACTTAACAAAAGATCTGGGTTTTCTATCACATTATAAAACATAAAATTATACCGCTTTTGTCACCCTCTTACCACCCATCCATCTCTCCCTGTCTCTCATCTAACCCACCCCTACCCTCTTCCTGTGAGACTGTCATTGGAATGCTTTTATCAGTGGCGTATCAAGGGCGGGACGGCCGGGGCGATCCGCCCTGGGTGCACTCTGAAAGGGGGTGCAGGGAGCAGCCACGCAACTGCTCACTGCACCCCCAGGAGGTAAGAGTGATGCACTTGGGGGGGGGGGTGATTCATTGGGGGGGGGGCACAGCGACGATTCGCCCCGGGTGACAGCTGACCTAGGAACACCACTGGCTTTTATGTTTCACTTATATATCCTGATATTTGTCAAAATTTACTCATTTCTGATCTGAAGAAGAAGATATTGCCTTCAAAAGCAAATCAAAAAAATGTATTAAGTTACACCAATAAAAAAAGGTGCCATCTTATTTTCTTTTCTATGTTTTGTTTTATTTCTATTTATTACTAATATGCATCTCAAAGCAATATGGAAATTTTAATCTCTGACCCTGCCCATACAAAGCAGTGCTGTTGGTCCCATAATGCATCAGGATAGGGGTTGTCAGAAATCCAGGACTGGCTTAAAACATCTGTACGGCACTGTGTAAATTGCAGTTTAGGATACAAACTGTACTGTTTTGATAGCCATCCTATTGGCCAGGGGTGGGCAACTTTGGATCTTGAGGGCCAAACCCCAGTCAGGTTTTGTCACGGTTGTGCCCTGGTTTCAGGCTCTCAGTCATCTCGCCCCCTGGTGGCCAGGCCTGGTGGCTGCATTGGATTGTCTGTGTGCTGTTTCCCGTTCCAGACTTCAGCCCAGTCCAGTCCGGATCTTCCGGCCTGCCAGACTTGCTTGCCTTGTTTGAGCCTGCACAGCACCTGTAGCTGCCTGGTGATTGCTGCAGCTGAATCTCAGCTGCCGCTGGCCTTATTAGCCATTTGGAAACTCTCTGCTTTGCCTTTGCATCGCCTTAGGCCCTGGTACGTTGGTGCTTGATGCACTTCTGCTTAGTTTGGGTTCTTGCCTGGGATTCTTGTCTGTTTTTAGTTAGTCTGTGTGTAGTTTAGATTAGGTTGTTCCCTGTTTTCTAGTCTTGTCTCTGGGTTATAGTTTTGTGTCTAGTCCTTGTCTGTTTGTGTCTTTTTTTTTAATTTTTAGAAGTCTTTATTAAACATTATTAATTCTGAACATAGCGTAACTAACACATTCACAATACAATTTTGCACATAGCTATGTGCCAGATACATAACAAAGAATACACATTCAAGTTTGCCATGCATAATCAAATACAAAATATACTTCAACTTTTTAATTGTGTTTTATAAGTAACCTCCCATTTCCTACCTATCGACCTCCCCCCTCTTCCCCCCTCCAATTCCTCCCCCCCTAAACCCTCCCCCCCCCCCCTTCCTCCAGTGCTATTTCTGGTCCTTCACATTCGTAAACTACGTTCTCCTTTTTTTTTTTTTATCCCCTAGTTAACTGCATTTACAAAGAACTGCCATGTTGAGTGCCACTGACTTGTCCGGTGTTTTCGTGCGGCTATGAGCCTTTCCATTTCACACACATACTTTAATTTGTTTTGCCATCTTGTAATTGGGGGGACTGTTCTTTGTTTCCAGTGTAACGCTATTGTCACTCTGGCTACTGCTGTCACCTGTCTCAGCAACTGCTGTTTACAAGATGTCAGTCCTCTCACCGGTGCAGAGAAAAGAAACACCTCAGGGACCCAAGGTATCAAACATCCCAGCCAGCTCTGGAGCCTATCTTGCACTGCCTTCCAGAATGCCTTAACTTTAAGGCAACGCCACCATATGTGCCCCATGGTTCCCCTTAGGCCGCATCCCCTCCAGCACAGTCCCGTAGTCGTCGGGTATATTCGCTGAAGTCGATCCGGGGTAAGGTACCACCTATATAGGACCTTTACTGCATTTTCTTTGAGCGGTACATGGATAGAGACACCCGTCACCCTTTTTTCTATACTCTCCCATACTACTTCCTCTATGGTCCTACCCAACTCTTTTTCCCACGCCCGCCTATGGCTACTATGTCCTGGAGCCTGTGCTGCGACACATCTATATATTTTCCCAATGAGCCCCCGGGATCCAATTGACTTTTCACATATTTCTTCAAGGGGGAGTGATTGCCACTGGATGACCTTTCTGGTCGCTGCATTGTGTAGGAAATGTGACAATTGACAGTATGCAAACTCTTCACCCTCCACCATCGGGAACTCCGTCTTCAGTGCCGCAAAAGTTAGTACAGTATTGTTATTGTCATACAATTGACCCCACCTTCTCACTCCCTCCGCATACCAGCGGGTGAAGACACCCGTAGTGTTCCCCGGCAGGAACAAAGGGTTATAAGCTATTGGTGTCATTCGGGACAGCACACATCTGCCCTCTGGGAATAGTTTGTCCCAATAGTATAGAGTAACTTCCACTGAGGGGCATACGCCTTCTTGCAGTTTGCGAAAAGACCTGGGCAACCACATAAGTGCCCCCAGCGGCGTCTCTCCATGAGAGTGCTGTTCTAAGTGGACCCACTGTCTATCAGGATAGTCTTGATACCATTCCATAGCTGCCTTTCCCTGAGCTGCCCTGTAATACCAAAGAAGGTTTGGGACTCCCAATCCTCCTCTCCTCTTCTCTTGATATAACAAGGTTCGCGACAATCTGGGATGCTTTCCTGCCCAGACAAAACGCACAATACGATCTTGTAAGGACGCGAGAAATCGCCTGGGCGCCTTCACAGGCAGCACTTGGAATAAATACAGGAGGCGGGGTAGGACATTCATCTTAATAATAGCTATACGTCCAAACCAGGATACCTCTAGTCCTCCCCATCTCTCCATATCCTCTGCAATTGTCTTTATCAGTCCCTTATAGTTTGCCGAGAAAAGCTCTGACAGCGGTACCGTCAATTTAACCCCTAAGTATCTAATCTGTCCCCGGGCCCACCTAAATGGGAATGATGACTTCAGCTCTGTTACCGTTTCCTCATCTATAGTTACATTCAAGGCTTCGGACTTTGCCATATTCACTTTGAATCCCGAGACTACTGAGTACTCGTCTATAAGTTGTATAAGTCGAGGGAATGTAGTCAGGGGTCGTGTCGCATATAACAAAACATCGTCTGCGTAGAGCGCCAGTTTATGCGTTCTATCTGCTACCCGGGCCCCTACGAACCCCGGATCTTGTCGTATCCGTGCTGCAATGGGTTCCATAACCATAGCAAATAGGAGAGGAGACAGGGGACAACCCTGTCTCGTTCCTCTGTGCAATGTGAACAGCCCAGAATAATTTCCATTAAGTTTAACACATGCTTTTGGCGAGGTATAAAACGCCCGTATCCAGCCTATAAACTTCGCACCGAAACCCATTACCTCCAGGACTCTGTACATGAAGGACCAGTGAACACGATCGAAAGCTTTCTCTGCATCTAAACTCAGGAGTCACAAAGGCCTCTGATTCCTCTTTGCCAAGTGCATTAAGTCTACCGTACGTCTGATATTGTCCATCGCCTTTCGATGGGCCACAAAGCCCACTTGGTCCGGGTGCACAAGGGTCGGGAGTATAGGCGCCAGCCTGTTGGCAAGTACCTTAGCCAGTATCTTAACATCGGCATTGAGTACCGATATGGGCCTGTAGGAGCCACACTCGGTGTGATCTTTTTCTGGCTTGGGTATCACCGCTATCCAAGCATCTCTCATAGTCAACGGCAACACCTCCCCCTCCTCTACCTGATTGAACAGATCCGCGAGCAACGGCGCTAACTCAGGGGCAAACTGCTTATAAAATTCATTAGGGAGACCATCTAACCCTGGGGACTTGTAAGATGGCAAGCTACTTATCGCCTCCTGTATTTCCTGTGGGGTAACCTGTTTCTCCAACAGGTCCCTATGCTGTCTAGCCAAATTGGGAAGCTCGCATTCCTGCAGAAAGTCATCTATCGCGTCGGGTGTCGGATTAATTTCCTGTTTATAAAGCGCTTGATAATACTCCCCGAATCTTTGGCGTATTTGCTCAGTTTGGTTCAGCAAGTTATCGCTCTCATCCCGAACCTGATGTATAAGCCGATCTACTCTCTGCCTGCGTATCTTTGTAGCCAGTAGACGCCCTGCTTTGTTAGTGAACTCATAAGAGCGCATCCCCTGCCTAGCCCTTAAGACCTCTAAATGCTCTGAGTATATAGCATCCAGCCTCATCCTAGCTATACACAACTCCTGCCACACCTGCTGTGATCTATTCATTTTATGTTGCTTCTCCAATTGTTGTATTTTGCCAAGGCAAGTTGTTATCAGTGCCTTCCTTGCCTTTGAGCGTTTGCTTGCCTGTTGTAGAAAATAGCCCCTAGACACTGCCTTCAGGGTGTCCCAAACAACATGTAATGCTGGGCCGGTATCCACATTTAGTTTTAGGTATTCTTGTAGCATTGTTTTGTACCCCTCCAGCACATCACCCTCTTGCAAAATGCTAGTATTTAGGGTCCATCTCTTATCTTGTTGACCAGCCTGTATATTTGGCAGAGTTACCCACACCGGGGAGTGATCTGACAGTGTCACACTTCCAATCCCAGCATTTGGTCCCCTTTCTAACAATGCAGCGTCCACAAAGATATAGTCAATTCTAGAGTATGACTCATGTACCAGCGAATAAAATGTATAATCCCTATCTGTCCGATGTGTCAACCTCCACAGGTCCAGGACCCCTAAGGAATAAACCAATGACCCTAGTGCCTGAGCCTCCTTTTTCCCCTCAGACCTTGTTACCCCCGTTCGGTCTATCCCCGGGTTCATCACTGCATTGAAATCCCCTCCCATTATTAGGGATCCCCTAACAAAGGCAATCAAGGAATTACGAACCCTTGTGAAAAACTCCACCTGTCCACTATTAGGGGCATATATCGACGCTAATGTGATGTCTGTCTGGTTCAGTGTCGTGTAAAGGTAAATAAAACGGCCCCTCGGGTCCCGTTTAAGCTGTTTAACCTGCACCGGTAAGGAGGAGTGTATCAGTATCGCCACCCCTCCCTTTTTTGTGGTTTCAGAGGATGCGCAGTACACTCCTGAGTAACCTGGGCATCGTAGAAGATGCTCATGCTTACGCCGCAAGTGTGTCTCTTGCAAAAATACTATTTTTGGTTGTAACTGATGTAATTCTCTGTACAGTTTCTGTCTCTTCTGTGGCATATTCAATCCTTTTACATTATAAGATATAAACTTCAAATCATGACCCATTATGTTCTATTATTTAAGTATAAGCCAATAGCACTCCCTGGCCCTCTTACTTGTACCTTTGTGACCCTCAATTACTTCATCGTAGTTTAACAGTCTTTCCCCTTTCCCCCCACCCCTTCCCCCCCCCCCCAGGATCCCCTCCATCATCCCCCCCATATTACACCAACCAGAGGATCTAGTCCTCTGAGTGGGATACTAGGAAGTGAAGCACCCTTTCCAAGACGTCCCAGCCCCTCTTCCCACCCTCCCACGCCTTTCACATTTCTCTTCCTTCTTTTATCTCTTTTCAATACCATTTCCCCCCTCCCAGCATTCTTTATAACCTTCCCAATTATTATTTTTATACATTACCAAATCTGCTCACTTCTCGTACAGTTCACATTTAGTTCATGCTCTCCTCTCTCAGTCCACTCCCCAAAGCTCTGAGTTGAATAAATTATCAACCTCAGTCCAAGTTTAGCTCAATTGACATAACCCGCAAGAGTCTACTTTTATGTCCAGAACTCAATTGTGTCCAACTTCTCTCTTACTTTGAATATAAGCCGGGTCTCTCATCTCTTGGACTTGCCTCGTCTCACATTTCCTGCTGCTCGCTGCCAGCCTTGGAGTTTAGCTCGTGTTGTTGTTGCTAATTCCCCCGGCGGGACTGTTGTGCTCACGTATTCCGCAGCATGCAGTGCTTCCCAAGCTTCTTGTAGCGAGCGCACTCTGTATTTACTACCTTTCAGCGCAAAGTTCAGGGAGAAGGGGAAACCCCATCTGTACTGCTGCTTGTTTTTAAGTAGGACATCTAGTGCAGGCCTCATTTGGCGTCGCTGTTGCAAGGTGTATAGTGAGAGGTCTTGGTACACCAGTATCTTAGCTCCTCCATATTCAAAGTTCTGTGCCCGTCTCGCACTCACCATGACCTGCTCTTTGACTTCAAATTTATGAAAGCGCACTATGATGTCTCGCACCTGCTGTTCTCTTCGGGGCCCCAGTGCTCTGTGTGCTCTATCTAATTCCACCGGCGTAGCTCCCGCCTCGTGGCCCAACAGCGTGGCACACATTGTTTGCACTATCACCATTATATCCTCCGTCTCGCCTCCTTCGGGAACACCGCGAAATCTGAGGTTATTGCGGCGTCCTCTGTTCTCCAAGTCATCCAGTTTATAGGCAAGTTCCATATTTTTCTTTTCAAGATCCTGCAGCTGATCAGTATGTTTAGTTAGTGTCTCTGCCTGCTCTTCCAGCTTGAGTTCTGCCTCTTCCACCCTGCCCCCCAATTCGCGAAGATCTGTGCTCAGCGTGTCCATTCGTTCGAGGATTTCCTCCTTCGATTGTTTTATCTCCTCTTGAATGTTAGACAGAAATGTACGCAGTTCGCTCGAGATACCTCTTTTGGGAGGCGGGTTACGATGTTCGGAGGCAGACAGAGCTGAATCAGAGTCAGATGGAGTGACCCGTTCCGGCGATTCATTGCGTTTGGCGGTCTTTCCCGCCATGCTTTTTTCGGACCGCTCGCTCTCCTTTTTCCGCGTCGCGGGAGTTTTACTCATTGCAGCTGAGAGTCTAGGGGATCTTCCGGCAGCCTTTTCCAGCGTTGTTGTCGACCGAAGTCCACTTTTTAATACTTTTAAAAGCTTTTTGTAGGCGCTGGATGGCGGAGCTTCGGGACTAGGCGGCCATCTTGCCTGGTGACGTCACTTCCCCCCTGTCTGTTTGTGTCTTTAGTGGCTGCTCTGCAGCTTCCAGTCCTGTCCCTTAGCTTATCCATTCCTTGCCCTGCTGTCCCTGTATGTTCCTTTCTCCTCTGACCCTCAGTCCTGGTTCAGCCTAGTGGGGATCCAGGTCCTGCCCTGTCCGGTAAGTCCTGCCGGCCACCTGCACCCAGGGGCTCAACTCCTGAGGAACGGTGGTCAAGTGCAGGTGAAGTCTAACTGTTTGTCAGAGTTCTGCCTTGTCTCTGGCGTGGGGTGGTTTCGCCTGCCGCTGCCGCTCCTCAGCAGTGGCCCAAGGGCTCACAAACCTAGTTCCTGCTGTGAAAGCGTGACAGGTTTTCAGGTTTCCCCCAATGAATATACACGAGATCTATTTGCAAGCACTGTCTCAACTGTATGCAAACAGATCTCATGCATATTCATTGGGGAAATCCTGAAAACCTGACTGGGTTGTGGCCCTCGAGTACCAAGGATGTCCACCCCCCTGCTCTTGGCTGACTGACTTGGCCTTCAGATGAGGACTCACCATTAATTTGTACAGAAACATCATCACCTGCCTTTTTCTCCTGGTTACATCTTTCTTCACGTGCTTTCATATTCCTCTGGCTCTCGTCACTGACTTTGTATTGTTTTGCAATCTTATATTCAATGAATATGGTCACTGCAAGTCAGTGATTTTCAGTTCAGTCCTCAGGACATGCCCATCCAGTCAGATTTTCAGGATATCCACATTGAATATGCAAGAGAGAAATCTGCATATAATATAGGCAGTGCAAGTGAATCGACCTTATGCATATTCATTGTGAATATCCTTAAAACAGGACAGCCAATATTCAAAATGGTTGGAAACGGCCATTGACCGGTTAAATCGCTTCTTCGTGGCTATCCAGTCATTTTCAGCAGCACTTAACCAGTTATATCCACTGAAAATGACCGGTTAGTGCAGAATTCAAAAGTAGCTAAGTCGTGGGCATTCCAGGGGTGGAGTCGGGTTAAGCGCCGCTATTCAGCTCCTCACTACATAAGTAGACCACTTCAATTGGGTCACATAAATAGCAGACCTATCTTTAAGCGGTTTGGCTTATGCGGTGAGAGGCTGACTATTGACGTAACCAGCTAGGGGTTAGTTAGCTGGCTCAAAAAAAAAATGGATATTCAATGCCAAAGCCCGGACAGGGCCCAGCATTGAATATCCAGGAATAATGCTTGCAGCAGTCATAAAACATAAGAGTAGCCATACTGGGTCAGACCGATGGTCCATCTAGCCCAGTATCCTGTTTTCCAAACAGTGGCCAGAATCTCAAAGAGTAGCAACATTCCATGTAGAACCCCAAAGAATAGCAAGATTCTGGAATCCTAAAGAGTGTCAAGATTCCATGCAGTATCAACATTCCATACTACAAATCCCAGGGCAAATAGTTGCTTCCCATGTCTGTCTCAATAGCAGACTATGGACTTTTCCTCCAGGAATTTGTCCAAACCTTTTTTAACCCAGATACGCTAACCACTGTTACCACGTCGTCCGGCAAAGAGTTCCAGAGCTTAACTATTCGTTGAATAAAACAATATTTCCTCCTATTTGTTTTTAAATTATTTCCATGTAACTTCATCTAATGTCCCCTAGTCTTTCTACTTTGGGAACGAGTGAAAAATCGATTTACTTCTACTCGTTCTACACCACTGAGGATTTGTAGGCCTCGCTCATATCTCCCCTCATCCATCTCTTTTCCAAGCTGAAGAGCCCTAATCTCTTTAGCCTTTCCTCATACGAGAGGAGTTCCAACTCCCTTACATCGGCCAGTAATGGACTTATGGTCCTTTTACGAAGCTGCAGCAAAATGGGGCCTGCGCTGGGGTACGTTATTGACACACACTGAGGCCCCTTTTACTGCAGTGGGTAAAAGGCAGGTCATCCTTTTTTTTAAGAAATGGCCATGCAGCAAATGAAGCACTTGCCGCGCACCCATTTCAGGGGGAGCACTTACCGCCACCCATTGAGGTGGCGGTAAGGGCTCCCACGCTAACCCGGCGGTAACTGGGCAGCATGCAACACTGCCCAATTACCACTGGGTACACACTAGTGCTACAAAAATGTAAACATTTTTGTAGCATCAGAAATGGCATGCACTGGGGGTGGGAATTACCACCGGGCTGCTTCGGTAGCCCAGCGGTACTTTCATTTTAGTGAGCCACTTCGTAAAAGACCTCCCAAAGTTCCTATTTCATTTATGTATATCTGTATGACATTTTTTAACCTGCTTCTGTACTGTTGTTGTAGGCAGGATATGTGGAGGGGCATAATCGAAAGGGACGCCCAAGTTTTGTTGAGGACGTCCTCGCAAAACGTCCTGATGGAGGGGCGTGGAAACCCCGTATTATCGAAAAAGATGGATGTCCGTCTTTTGTTTCGATAATACAGTCGGGGATGCCCAAATCTTGACATTTAGGTCGTCCCTAGAGACGGTCGTCCTTAGACTTGGTCATTTCTGATTTTCGGCGATAATGGAAACTAAGGACGCCCATCTCAGAAACGACCACATGCAAGCCCTTTGGTCGTGGGAGGAGCCAGCATTCGTAGTGCACTGGTCCCCCTGACATGCCAGGACACCAACCGGGCACCCTAGGGGGCACTGCAGTGGACTTCATAAATTGCTCCCAGGTACATAGATCCCTTACCTTGAGTGCTGAGCCCCCCAAAACCCACTACCCACAACTGTACACCACTACCATAGCCCTAAGGGGTGAGGGGGGCACCTACATGTGGGTACAGTGGGTTTCTGTCGGGTTTTGGAGGGCTATTTACCACAACAAGTGTAACAGGTAGGGGGGGATGGGCCTGGGTCCGCCTGCCTGAAGTGTACTACACCCACTAAAACTACTCCAGGGACCTGCATACTGCTGTCATGGACCTGAGTATGACATTTGAGGCTGGCATAGAGGATGGCACAAAATATTTTGAAAGATTTTTTTGAGGGTGGGAGGAGGTTAGTGACCACTGGGGGAGTAAGGGGAGGTGTTCCCAATTCTCTCCGGTAGTCATCTGGTCAGTTCGGGCACCTTTTTGTGCCTTGGTCGTAAGAAAAACACGACCAGGTAAAGTCGTCCAAGTATTCGTCAGGGACGCCCTTTTTTTTTCCCATTATGGGTCGAGGACGTCCATGTGTTAGGCACGCCCAAGTCCCGCCTTTGCTATGCCTCCGACACGCCCCCGTGAACTTTGGCCGTTCCTGCGACGGAAAGCAGTTGGGGATGTCCAAAATCAGCTTTCGATTATACCGATTTGGACGACCCTGGTAGAAGGATGCCCATCTTCCAATTTGTGTCAAAAGATGGGCGTCCTTCTCTTTCAAAAATAAGCCTGAAAGTGTAATAAAGGGAATCAAATCTCAAATCGTTTCCTGTCTAGTGTGCATCAGTTCTCCCCTTCAGTCACTTATCTTCAACGGCCAGTGGCTTAGGCTAGTCTGCTGCTTACCTGAATAGCACATCTTCTGTTTTTCTTTCACACCATTATGAAAATATTTTGAAATCTGTGGAACAGAAACCATATCTGGATTACATTACCCATGAAACATTAAAAAGCTTTTTCTGTTGGATATGACACGAATTTGAAGTATTATTTAATCAAGCATACACCTTTCAACCTCTCCTGAGAGAAGGTATCATTATAAATTTTAATTGAGAGCTCAGAGATTTGATAAGAACTGAGACAAAGCACCACAAAGCTCAGGAGTGAAGTTGACCCTGTATAAAATGTGTGTGAATATCGCTCCTCCTATATAAGAAATTCCAATGCGCAGTTTGTAGGTCTGCTGGCTAAAAGTCTTAAAAGTCTCTAACACCGGGTGGGCAACCTCGGCATTTTGGGTATGAGACCTTACCGCCAGCCATTGACCTAGAGGTAAAGAATCCAGGCGGTAATGACCTACGCGCGTCAAATGCAACTTGGCGCGCATTCGAAAATATTTTTCAGATATGTGTATCAGATGGGTGCCAAAAATGAAATTTCCGTAAGAGCCACATGGCAGTCAAGTTGATAACTCCATTTTGGAACACGTTGGACGCGCGTAGAAGCTTACGCAGCTTAGTAAAAGGGCCCCTCAATTAAAAAATCCCACTTTGCTATCAATTACATGTATTGTATAAATTTTATTAACAAATTTTTTATTTAAAATCTTGGACCACGGTACTATGTCATCAGTGTAGGTCCTGCAATCAAACATATAAATGACAAGTGACCGACTCACCCGCAAATGTGCAGTAGAGACTTCCCTCTCTGTCCCACCCTCGCGTCAAGATGTGATGACGTCAGAGGACGGAACAGAGAGGGAAACGGACGCTGGAGCCTGGAGACGAAGCAACATCGCCGGCGCAGCAACCTCCACCCCCCCCCATCCCCGACGTCGCTGCCGCCGCCGCTCCCACCCCCCCCCCCGCCGTATCGGGCCCCTTGCACTGACATGACAGCACCTCTCACCTCAATGTGGAAGCGCTGCAGGCAGCAGCAGAGCGATCTGCTGCTGCCTGCAGCACTCTCACACGGAGGTGAGAGGTGCTCTCATGTCAGTGCAGGGGGCCCGGCATGGAGGGGGGAAGGAGCGGTGGCGAGGAGGGTAGCTGGACATGGGGAAAGAGCAGGGCAGAGAGAGGGGTTGCTGGACATGGGGGAGGGCAGGGGAGAGAGCAGGGGGGAGGCCAAGGGAAAGAGGAGGGTTGCTGGATATGGGGGGAGAGCAGGGGAGAGTTGTTGGACGGGGTGAGGCCAGGGGAGACAGGAGGGCTGCTGGACATGGGGGGGAGGGCAGGGGAGAGAGCAGGGTTGCTGGACATGGCTCAATGGAGGGGAGGGCAGGGGAGAGGAGGGTTGCTGGACATGGGGGGAGAGCATGGGAGAGAGCAGGGTTGGTGGACGGGGGAGGCCAAGGGAAAGAGGAGGGTTGCTGGATATGGGGGGAGGGCAGGGGAGAGAGGATGGTTGGTGGACGGGGGGGGGCAGGCCAGGGGATACAGAAGGGCTGCTGGACATGGGGGGAAGGGCAGGGGAGAGAGCAGGGTTGCTGGACATGGATTGGGGGAGGGGAGGGCAGGGGAGAGAGGAGGTTTGCTGGACATGGATGGAGGTGAGAATTATTACATTTTGCAAAACACAAATCTTGCCCGTTTTAACGGGCTTAACGGCTAGTTAATACATAATATGCAAGTCCTTCTTAACAAGTTCACTGCAACAGGTATCCTTCTCCCAATTAAACATGACCCTGCAATTTATCACTCTGCTCCTATCTGTTTAAAGTTCACCAGTCGCAGCCATGCCATCTTATTGTTATCTCCACAGAAATATAAATAACATTTCCATATTTTCTCACTTATTCTTGCCAAATTGGGGTTCCACCTTATAACACCATTAAAGGATTGCAGGCTCACATTGACCTATTGTGCTCACTCCGCTTAAAATCCATACTATTCCAACATGTGAAAGCTCTTCCCAGTGCCATGTTTCACCTTTTGGCATCTTCAGGAGCTAAGACTTATAATTCTGACACCAATCTCAGGGCAGCTTGTGGCTTTGTTCTTAAACCCTGTGAGGAAACAACCTGTGCAATCTTTTAATCATATTATAAGGTGGAACCCCAATTTGACAAGAATAAGTGAGAAACTATGGAAATGTTATTTATATTTCTGTGGAGATAACAATAAGATGGCATGGCTGCGACTGGTGAACTTTAAACAGATAGGAGCAGAGTGATAAATTGCAGGGTCATGTTTAATTGGGAGAAGGATACCTGTTGGAGTGAACTTGTTAAGAAGGACTTGCATATTGCATATTATGTATTAACTAGCCGTTAAGCCCGTTCAAACGGGCGAGATTTCCTGCTACCCTCCTCGCTGCCGCTCCCTTCCCCCTCCGTGCCGGGCCCCCTGCACTGACCTGACAGGGCCTCTCACCTCCGTGTGAAAGCGCTGCAGGCAGCAGCAGATCGCTCTGCTGCTGCCTGCAGCGCTTCCACATGGAGGTGAGAGGCGCTGTCAGGTCAGTGCAGGGGGCCCGATACGGAGGGGAGCGGCGGCGGGGATGGGGGGGGGAGGGGGGAGGTTGGTGCGTGCGATGTTTGTTTCCAGGCTCCAGCGGCAGTGGCAGCGTCCGACACTCCAACTCCGTTTCCCTCTCTGTTCCGCCCTCTGGCGTCATCACGTCTTGACGCGAGGGCGGGACAGAGAGGGAAGTCTGTACTGCGCATTTGCAGGTGAGTTGGTCACTTGCCATTTATATGTTTGATTGCAGGACCTACACTGATGACAGAGTACCATGGTCCAAGATTTTAAATAAGAAATTTGTTAATAAAATGTATACAATACATGTAATTGACAGCAAAGTGGTTAATGATGCATGTAATTGATAGCAAAGTGATTTTTTTATTGAGTGACAATAAATATGCATGAGATCTATTTACATGCACTTTCTCTATTGTATGCAAATAGATCTCATGCATATTCATTGGAGAAATCCTGAAAACCTGACTGGATTGTGGCCCTCAAGGACGAGGTTGCCCAACCCTGTTCTAAAATGTGCAAAATACTCTCTTTGCATTGACTCCCAGTTGAGAAACATTGTTCTTTTAAACTATCAGTGCTAGCATTTACATTTTTTTCATGGGATAGTGTCACAATATTTTTTGAAGAAAATATCAATTTATTTTCCTAATTGTCCTTTGCGCTCTCAGAGTGAGGGACGTTTTTCTCTTCCTTTTATTAGAACTCTGAGGCTTGAATTTAGTCGTTTTCATGCAAACTTTTGTTCTATGGCTCTTCAATGGAATAGAATTCTAACGTCTTGTAAATTGATTGATGACTTAATGGTGTTTCAAAGAGTTCTTAAAACTTTTTTGTTTCATTGATTTTTTTTTTAATTATTATAATCCCTAAGCCTAAGATGACAATGGTACCATTAGTTTTATCTTTGTATAAGATTTATATTTTATGTTAATTATGTTATTATTATTTTGTATTATCTGTTTATTAAACTGTTTTTGTTTGTTCATTTATTATGTATGTAATTGTGTAACCCATCCTGGGTGTTATCAGGCGAGCGGGCTTAATACATGAACGAATGAATACCAAATATGGAAATAGGCCTTTGCTGTACAGTAATTGCTATACTCCAGTGTCCCATGGCCTTTCTTCTGCTCTCCAGTCTTATTCTCACAATCTTTCTAATTCCACTTTCATAGTGAGACCAGGAGGAGGGTGAGGGAAAGACAGGTATAGTGCTAGGGGGTGGGAAATATAAGAATATAAGAATAGCCATACTGGGTCCATCTAGCCCAACAATGGCCAATCCAGGTCACGTGTACCTGGCAGAAACACAATTCGTAACAACATTTCATGCTACCGATTCCGGGATAGATGGGAAGATGATGATGCCCAAGGAAGGGAAAAGAAGATGGTGATGCTCGTCAGCTGGAAGAAAAGCTTACAGTGTAGTGTGACAAGGTGAACCCAGTGCTGGGTGTGTTGCAACACAAAAACTTGGGAACCGCTACTCTAGATGACTGCTCTGGCCGATCTCTCATCTTGATCTGACTCCCTTGCTTCCCCAGTTTTTTTTCTGTCTGCTGTCCAGTTTTTGGATATCTTTGTTTTATTTTATTTATTTTCATTTATTGCATTTGTATCCCACATTTTCCCACCTCTTTGCAGGCTCAATGTGGTTTACAATACATCATGAATAGTGGAAAGATGAAAGAAAATATATATTTAGTATTATAGAAG
This sequence comes from Microcaecilia unicolor, assembly GCF_901765095.1. Lineage (NCBI taxonomy): Eukaryota > Metazoa > Chordata > Amphibia > Gymnophiona > Siphonopidae > Microcaecilia > Microcaecilia unicolor. The sequence goes on from NC_044040.1 coordinate 17,603,836, forward strand.
GGTCTAGAGTAATATGATAACTAAGAACATGATGGTAGTTTAACAAGTAAATGTTGTAAGGCAATTCTGGTTATACATTTAGGAGTTCATATTTGTTGATCTTTGTGGTGTGCCTTGTTGAAGAGATGTGTGTTCAGTATTTATTTTTATTACATTTATACCCCACATTTTCCCACTCATGGCAGGCTCAATGCGGCAATGGAGGGTTAAGTGAGTTGCCCAGAGACACAAGGAGCTGCCTGTGCCTGAAGTGGGAATTGAACTCAGTTCCTCAGTTCCCCAAGACCAAAGTCCACCACCCTAACCACTAGGCTACTCCTCCAGTAGTTTGCAGAAGTTAGTTAGTTCACAGATCGTTTTTAATTTGCGTGGCAGCGCGTTCCAGAATTGTGTGCTTAGGTAGGAGAAGGTTGACGCATGCATTAGTTTATATTTTAGACCTTTACAGTTGGGGAAGTGAAGATTAAGGAATGTGCGGGATGACTTTTTAGCATTCCTGGATGGTAGGTCTTTCCTTTGCACTTAGAAACTCACACAAAAAGTTCCCCCTCCTGTAACGGCAGAAAAGTCAGTAAGGTTTGTTAATGAAGTTACATACACCTTCCGACAGTCTGATCCCTTGACTTTATCCCCCAAGCCATTCTCCTTTTCCTCCTCAGTACAGTTCCCAGAGAGTACAATACCTGGAGATAGGCTTGATGGAAGAGAGTGCAGACACAGTAGAGAAGCAGAAGGCTCCCCACAAACACACAAGAGTCTTGCTTTTCCCAGGTGAGCATACTCTCTTCCAGGTCAACAGCAGGGCCAGTCATATATTCCATTCCCCGGAAAAAAAAAAAGCAGGAGAATACCCAAGAGAAGGAAAGACAATCAAGTCATCTGTGACTACACTCAACAAAAATATCAATGCCTGATTTCATAGGCTGCGGGAATATTATTTTATATAGTCAGTGGGTTGCCTAGGTGAAGTGTGCAACTGTGACATCTTAGAGCAATGACATCAGACCATAAACCATGACGACACTTGTAAACAGAGTCTCCTGTGCAGCCAGAGAGAGTTTGAGATTGCCATAAATAGATCCAGATTCACTCTATCGGGTTGATCCAATCCTGGGTTTACTTTTGTTGCATGCAGTGACTTGTAGTTCCCCCTTGAGCTCTTTTAAGAAAAGTAAGACTCTAGGTTCATATGCGATAAACCCAAGGCTGGATCAACCCTTTCAGGCAAATCTGGAGCCAGTTGGCAGCCCTACTTTGTCTATGTGAACGTCCTCCTCCCTCCCTCCCTCCCTCTCACCTTGTCCCACTACACTATAAACTTCTCTTCCAGCCTACAAGCATCGCCATCTTCTTTTCCCTTCCTTGGGCATCATCTTCCCATTCCATCCCGGAATTTTGGGGGAAAAAAGTGCGTCTTATAGTCCGAAAAATACGGTAATTGTTTTTGCTTTTTAAAATTGCCTGCAGTGCCAACAGCAGCAATAGAGCACAGTGACAAAAAAGAGAAGGAACATGATCCTGCCTCTGTGAAAAACATTAATCTGGTGTGGGTGGGAGAGAGAGAGAGAGAGGAAAAGGGAAAGACAGAGGAGGTGGCTGGCTAGAACTGAAGCTGAGGGTTGGGATTGGAAAAGGTCTAATGAGGGTGGGGGTGGCACTAGAAGTAGGTTGATGATGGGGCTGGGGGGAGGCTAAGGCTGGGCCTGGAAGAGGATGGAACTGGCACTAGATGAGGATTGATGCTGGCACTGGGGAGTTTGAACTGGACAAGGACTGATGCTGGGAGGGCTGGAACTGGAAGGGGCTAATACTAAGGAGTGGAACAGGAGATGGACTGATTCTAGGGCTCAGGGACTGGGTTAAGGACTGGAAGGGGGTTGACGTGGAGGGAGGGGGAAGGGAGGACCAGAAGAGGGCTGGAGCTGGAAGGTGGCTGGTGCTTGGGTCAGGGTGAGAAAAAAAGGGCAAATGCTAGAGAAAAGAGGACACATATTGTAGGGGAGGGGAAGAAGCAAGAGCATGTATATAGATGGTTGAGAGGGGACACATAGGGATAGATACACAGGTAAGGAGGAAGAAAGGCAGAATTCATGTATATTGAAGAAGGAAGTAGATGGGAAGCTGCTGGAGAAGGGGTCAAGGAAGCAAGAGGGCTGGTACTGGGGACATGGGCATGCAGGAGAGCAGGAACTCAGGGTAGAGAGATTTACCTATCCCTGCCCATCCCCAATGGAATCTAACCCATACCCACTAGGATCCATTCCATCTCCACCCGTACCTGCAAGAGTTGACTCTTATTTACTTGCTCGCAAACTCTTATTTACTCCCAACTCCAATAGCCTCTCGTGGGTTTTTGAATGGTATTCACTATTCAGTCAGTGAGTGTTCCAAGCTTCTCTCTGGTGTTCTGGCTGCCTCTCTGGGCATTCCAAGCCTCATTATGGCACTCAGCTGCCTCTCTCCATACATTTCAAGCCTCATTCTGGTGTTCCAATTGCCTCTCTCAGTACATTCCAAGCCTCATTCTGGAGTCACTAGACTTTGACTATACTTCCATGGGAATCCCACAGCAACTTCTTCCATCCCTTTTGGGAATCCTGCAATCCTCATTTCCATGCAGCTATCTAAGTCAGATTTAGATGGCAACTTGAAGATAGGATGGGAGTTCAGAAGAAGACAGACTCTAAGACTAACTGGGTATTGGGAATGTAAGTGGGGACTCAGAGCTTAGATGGGATTGTATGTGAGGACTCAAGAATTGAGTAGGGTGGAAGAATGGGGACTAAGAAACTGACCAGAGATTAAGAGGACAATGAGGATAACTGTGAGACTGAGTGCCAAATATGGGGGAAGATGGTTTGAAAAATCTGGTGGGTTTGGGAAGCATTGAAAAAGGCAGAGGGCTATGGAGAGGTTGAGAGACAAAAGTAGAGGAGGAGCCTGGATATGGGGTAAGACCTAATAAAGGACTGAAGGTGGCAAAGGTATAAATGATAGGAAAGAAGCTGGGACTGATTAGAGGATAAGAGGCAGAAGGTGGTAGATGAGGATGGGAAGGAAATGAAAATGCTGTACTAGAAAGTGGATGGGATAGGGGAATTTGAATTTTATCACCAGCTCATAGGTGCTGACTTTATTTTTGAAGTTTATTTACAGAACCACATACAGTATGTCACAAATATAAAGCAACCACCAGTACAGTAAGAAATCGGGGACAACCCACAGCACAATTCACAGGAATGTACTTCCAAAGTCACACATATGGAATTTATAAGTTAGCCACCCTTTTATGCCCAACTCTTCTTCCTCCAAATAGCTAGTCAGTTAACCTATGATACCACTGCTAGCATTGTTTCTTCACTGATGGGCATAGGAGCCAGCTCTGTGGGTGCAGAGATTCCAGGTACCCCAAGTTACCCAGTTCCAGGCTGGATATGTTGGACAGTCCTGGATTTCTGACCACTCCATTCCAGTGCATTGTGGTACATGCTGCGTTCAATAAGAAGGGTCAAACCAAGGAGGTTTGATTGAGAACAGGAGATGGTATGATGTCAAAAAGTTGAAGCCACTTAGGTTAGTCTATTTTCCCTTCCCAGCGCAGCCGTTGTTCTGTGTACACTCAAAGCAAACAAACCTATGAGCTGCTGCATCCATGTTGTCATTCTTTATTGTTGGTGGCATTTTTATTTAATCTCACTTATATTTTCAAACGCGCCAGCTTGTGCAGCATACGGATGTACACAGAGGAAGTATAATAACGGAATAACTTTTCATAGGTAGAGTAGTAATTTGAAAAGTTATTCCGTTATTATACTTCCTCTGTGTACATCCGTATGCTGCACAAGCTGGCGCGTTTGAAAATATAAGTGAGATTAAATAAAAATTTACTATCTGTAGCGTTTCAAAGGACAAACGCTACCAAGACCCTGAAGCAGTTTTTTTCGAAACGCTGGCCATGGTTGACTTGGAGCGACATAAGAAACAAATCTAAAGTCCTCTAGTGTGAAAGAGACGTGCTCTTTCGAACTTTGCTGATTTGTGAAGGCTTTATATAGAACAAGAATTTGGCAAGATAAGGAGCCATTAGAAAATATTGTTACTACGGTTATTTTCACAAATTGTCGTTCAGAATGTATTAGAGAGCAACATGACATTCTGGAGGTTTTTTTGAGCCAATGATGAACAGAGGATAAGATCATGTGTATCCGTTTTGGCTCCAATAGACGGTTATATAGCAGCGGCGTAGCCAGACACCCAATTTTGGGTGGGCCTGGGCCCAGGATGGGTGGGCAGAAGAACTTTGCCCTGTCACACAAGTGATTTGGTCTCTCCCTCTCTTGCCTGCATGCTATTTTGGTCTGTCAAACATCCTCCCTCCCTCGCATGCAGCAACTAATACACACTGCTCATGTTGGCCCCACAGCCTTCCCTCTGATGCAACTTCCTGTTTACGCATAGCTGAGAATACATCAGAGGGAAGGTTGTGGGGCTGGTGTGAATAGTATGTATCAGTACGTATGTGGAGGAGTGGCCTAGTGGTTAGGGTGGTGGACTTTGGTCCTGGGGAACTGAAGAACTGAGTTCGATTCCTGGCACAAGCAGCTCCTTGTAACTCTGGGCAAGTCACTTAACCCTCCATTGCCTGCCACAGGCCTGCATTGAGCTTGCCATGAGTGGGAAAGTGTGGGGTACAAATGTAACATAAATAAATAAAATCAGTCGCTACTCGCTGCAGGCAAAGATCTGCTATTTATAAGGTATGCAGGAAGGAAAGTTGTTGGGAGTTTTCGGCTGGTGGGGCTTGGGGATCCCTGCCAGCCACATTATAGGTGTGCTGCTACTGGGTGGGCCTGGGCCCATCCAGGCCCACCCTTGGCTACACCACTGTTATATAGTCTAGGAGCTCTGTGAGACTCTTTTTTCCTCCTTAATAAATGTTAAAAAAAAAATTTAAAAATTTTTCAATATAATAAATTAGAAACATTGATTATTTGTTTCATTTTCAAAATCATTCAGTGGAAGAGGTAGTATAGTGGTATTATTTAAGTGATTCTTTCCACACCCTAATAGTTGGTATTTAGTGGATATGCTTTTCACCCACAGCACCAGTGGTACACCGAGCAGCAGCAGCCCCGCCCCCTGCTACTACAACTCCCATTATCCAACGCGCGCGCGACCGAAGCCTTTCCCCTCCCCCGCTCCCTCTGACTCAACTTCCTGTTTCCGGCGGGTATTAATTAGTTCCGCATTGGGCGGGCTTTTGGTTTTTAGCTTGCAAGTTTTTATCGGGGCTTTTTTTTTTTTAATTATTATTTTTTTTTTAGGTGGTGGGTTAAAAAATTTTTTGTTTGTTTCGTTTCAGCGGCGGAGGCGAGCGGGGAACACCGGGTCCGGTCACTCACGGCAACTGGAGGAGGGAGACAGGCCAGGCCGGGGACTCGGAGTGGGTGTGGCCCTGGCCGTTCAGTCCGGGTAAAACACAGATCCTACGGACCCCGCGGATCTTTCGCTTACCACTTTAACTGAGGCAGTTTCCCCGTTTCTCCTCTCTAGTCCTCCTGGCTCCTTTCAATGAGATTCGTGGAGAAATCACTCTGACAGTTCGAAAGAAGCTGGAGACTGGTAGGGTTGAAGTATAAAAGAGGGGAGGGGGGGAGAGGGTTGTTGTTGCAAAGCGTCGTGTGTTTTTGTTGAAACTTTACAATTTCTAGTTTTAGTTTACTTTAGTACCTCGCAAGCCTGACTTAGGGGCACAGTTTTGAAAAGGAAAAGGTGTACAAACTGTGGCACAGAATTTTTGTTGACTCCCGAAGAATACGTTTTTTTTTCCTCTCTCTCTTTTTAGGATTTGTTTTGGGGTTTTTTTTTTTTGGTTCCCCGTTTCGTCCTTCAGAGATGATGACTGGAGGAGAGCAGAGCCCCAACATGTCCCTCATTGACCAGACCATAAAGATGAGGAAGGAAGCAGAAGGGAGGAAAGTGGTATTAGCTTGGGGCCTTCTCAACGTCTCCATAGCTGGCATGATTTATACAGAAATGTAAGTTTCTTTGATAAATTACTGTAATGTATTTTTTTTTTTAGATCTGTAATTCATCCGCTTGTTAATTTCTGTAAAGTGTAGTTAACTGTGTTCAGTCTTAAACACGTACTTGAGGATGAAGTGACATGTCACAAGGAATATCTGTTGGAGAAGTGGGATGCGAGGCTAAAAGGCTGCTTGTCCGCCTTTCACCGAAGTGGACTCCATTTACCACCACACTTTATTCTGTCTCTCACCCTTTTTCCTTCCCTAGATTACATTTTTCTGGTCTGCAATATCATCTAGCTTGTTTACTATTCTTCTGTACTGAATAATCTCAAAAAATCTTACTGAAGCCTATAGAAAGGCAATATTCACCATTTTCATGATGCACTATAGGGGTTCCACTAATCTTTGCCCTTGAGAGCTGCAACTCAGTTTGGGTTGTGGTTCCACATTGCATATATGCAACTACTAGTTTTCTACTGGCAGAAATGAGAGAGAGTTTCTGCCCTAAAGCTAAAAAAAAAAAAAAAAAATAGTAACTACACCTCTTTGAAATCTTGATACCTTTTGTTGCAAAAACAGGCCACCCAAGCCTTTTCTTTATTGCCTGCTCGTTCCTTTGAACTGCTTCACACAATTTTTGTCGTGGAATAGCCTATTAATGTGGCACATGAAGTCATGGATTTGATATACAGCTTACCTGTGGGTACCACCAAATCGGTTTACATATATGCACATAAACATTTGCACATAGCAAATTGAATGAGGAATTTGAATGTTCTTTTTGTAAATTTGTTTAGGTCTTATCCTATCACTACTACTACTTAACATTTCTAGAGCGCTGCTAGGGTTATGCAGCGCTGTACAATTTAACAAAGAGAGACAGTCCCTGCTCAAAGAGCTTACAATCTAATAGTGAAGTGAACGGTCGGTCCGATAGGGGCAGTCAAATATCACTATTATGGAATTCTTAAGATTTATTTTTTTTCATATTTTACTGCATATGACTGTAAACTGCATTGGTCTTTTAAGTGGTATATTAAGTTTGTAATATAAACTTCACATGTCTGCTGCCACAAAGTCACTTTTGCAGATATTGAGCATTATGCTGAAAGTTTGGCATGTGATAGGTTCATGGATGATGATTATTATTTTTTTTTTTTGCAAACATTCTGCAGATAGTGTGCATGAGGATAAAAGTTTGGCATGTTTCAGGTTAATGGATGTTGCAGGTTTTTTTTGCAATTTTCTGTATATAATCCACTTCAAGTAACTTCACACTTCTGCATGTTGATCTTTTGGTAATGCTATTGAAATCAGAGCTTGTGGTTGTAAATACCTGGGCCAAATGGAGTAAACCGCTTTTAAACAGAGCACGTTACTTCATCCGATGCAAGATGTGTTGAGTGTGTTTGTTAAACATTTTGGGGGGTTCCCCTTAGTCACAGGTCAACTCTCCATAAGGGGAAATGTGGCCCTTGTGAACTGGGGCTAGATAATACTACTTAGAGTACCTGTTGGGCAGGGAAGGTGACTTAATTTAATTCAAGGAGTTACAAGCTTGAGTGGGAGCCACCTGGGGTAGTAGGTTTGCTTTTTGCCAGGTCAAACACTGCATTGCCTTTTTGAATAAAGGGCTCTTAAACTGTCACATGTGAGACGGGGTCTGAGGATTTTTTCAGGAGATATCTGAAGATGAGATCTCAGTTTCAGGACTTAATAAGTTCCTTAGTAACTGGGATTCCAAAATGGATTTTGCAGAACTAAGACATAGATGAGAGTATGATTTGGGAACCCCTGTACCAGATTGGGATATACTGTCAAATTTGAAGAGTACTCTAGCCCTCGCAACCAACTAGAGATTGAGGGAATGTTATTACAGCTTTTGTACCAGGCTTATTTGACTCAACTACAGTTCTGCATGGTGGGATAAAGACCCCCTCTGTCCTAAATGTGGTCAACCTGCTAACTCATTCTGTCATTCGTTTTGGACCTGTCTTAGAGTCCAAAGATTTTGGGCAACAATCAGGCGATACATTTATATTTTAGTTGGCAGAAGGGGTGTCAGGTACAGTGAAACAGTTCTTATTTGATAAACTGGGAGCCTTCTGGGGATTGCACAAAGGAATGCCATGTTATTCCATGAAATGGTAGCACGTAAATGCATTTTACATTACTGGACATCACCTGAGCCCCTGGCTTATTGGCATTGGAGAAATCAACTACATTTGTTGGTGACATGGGAGGCTAGAGATGCGACGGGATCTCCTAAACGTAAAAAGCGTTTTTTGCTGATTTGGGATCCTTATTTACAAACCCTTAATCCACGGATCAGAGTTTGATCCTAAACAGCTTATAGGCCATTGTTCCTTGAAGTTTCCGCCTTCTAATGCAGCTCTATCTTTTACTTGGAAATTGGGGGGGGGGGGGGTGTAGATTTGCTAGGTTTGTTGTTTTATTTATTTATTTATTTATTTTATTTTGTTAGTGGCTTGGAAGGTCATGAGTCCAGACCTTCTGAGGTTGGTTACTGCACTCATTAGGAAGGGGATCAGGGAAATTGGAAGGGTGGGTGGGTGGAGGGGGAACGATTTTGTATTGATCTCAGGGTTTCTGATATTGTTGTATAGTAAAAGGAAACAACAAATACCTTGTTGGTTTGTTTACTATGTTTATTTTCAATAAAATTGTTAATCATAAAGTGTGGATACTTTTTATCCGTGGGTAAGAGGGTTGGGCCTAGGAAGCAAAAAATCTCACATGGATTTCAAAGTTGGTATACACTTATACCAGTGGTGATTGCTGGTTTTAAGGATTACCTCACAGATATAGTAGTTGACCAGCAGGCTACCTGGCTAACTCAAAAAGGAGAAAAATCCCTTTTATAGTATATCTGGACTTTGGGACCCCTTCTGAAACAATAGCCTGAATACTTTAATAAGATTTGGTCCCTTTAAAGCAGGGGTTCTCAACCCAGTCAGACACCTAGCCAGCCAGGCTTACAGGAAGTCCACAATGAATATGTATATGAGAGAACTCAATGCACCATCCTCCATTGTATGCAAATCTATCTCATGCATATTCATTGTAGGCATCCTGAAAACCTGACTGGATAGGTGTTTTCCTGGATTGAGAACCCCCTGTTTTGGTTTTTTTTTTAAATGAAGTAAAGTAAATATATAAATCTATAGGTAGGAATACTGCCAAGAATGTCTCATTTGTTCTAGACTAACTGAATATTTAAAATACTCTGGTATTTCTGTTTTCATTCATCTGATGTCTTTTTTTTTTTGTTTTTTTTTTGTTTTAAATAGGACTGGTAAACTGATAAGCACATACTATAATATTACTTACTGGCCCCTCTGGTATATTGGTGAGTACCGTCTTAAAGATGAACCATGTCAAAAATAACACAGGGAAGGATTAGGGTTTGGTGTTGGGGAGAATGCCCCGGCGAGGAGGGGTGTGTTAATGTTTGGAGAGAGGAGGAAACTTCTTGTGGGTTTTTCTTTTGGGCAGCAGCCAAGCTACCAGGCTGCTGGTAGCATGATAGTACCTAACGCCTTGTCTTGAGATGGCATTCAGTACAACCGTGCTACCGGCAATACTGGTCGTGACCCATCTCTGCCCATGATGCACCCAGATCCTGCACCTACCTGTTCTGAGCTGCTAGCGCAGGATTTTTGCTTTGCTAGGGTTTTTTTGTTTATTTTTTTTTAGCATGTGGTAGCCATCAGTGTGGGTCTGCACTAACACCCATTCTAGCTGCTTACTGGAGCTTAGTACAGAGTTCCCTAACATTTTAAAAATGTCATGTTTCACTTTGTGTGTGTTGTTGCAAATCATGTTTACATAAATGTATAATTCATCTTTCCTGTCTTTTTTCTCTCTCTCTCTCTCTCTCCCTCCATCACCCCCCACCCAGTCACCACTTCCTAGAAGCAATTTTAAAGTGCCTTGAGAGAATTTAAGCAGAAAAACTAAGTTCACCCCATAGAAGTAACTGAAAAGCTGCTTGTTTAAATTTAAGTATTAGCAGTGGGTGAAACTGTGTGGGAACCATATTAACCAAACTGAATCATTTCTTTGGCTGGCTGGGCTGTAATTATAAACATAGTTGGCCCTAATGTCATTGGGTATTTGCACTGAGAAAAATATGGACATGGTTTACTCCTTATACCCCATGTAACACAGCCTTTCAAAGGGAAAAGAATAGCACTTGCATACAATCATTGACCCCAAGGGTATGGAGTTTGATTTAAACATGTTGTATTTGTGACCGACACATGTATATGGTACATAAGCCTGCTCTTGATCTTATATAAATGGACATCCCTTCTGTAAAGTGTTGGACACAGTAGAAAGGGGGCACTGGGGGATTGTATGTAGGAGAAGATGGGGTGGGTATAAGAGTTAAAGCCTCTTGTCTCCACTTGCTTTGGGATTTTACGATCTCTTGAGACAAGTTTCATTGTTGGAATCTAAAACTGTTCATGTATGTAGGAGTTGGTGTTGACTGACATATGATGGTTTGTTTGGTTCTAATAGTAATAGCACTGTTGTGCTGACAAAACTATAATTTAAAATGTGTATTTTCTTATTATATTTATAGTTTATTCATAAGAACATAAGAATAATTGTACTGGGTCAGACCAATGGTCCATCTAGCCCAGTATCCTGTGGCCAATCCAGGTCATAAGTACCTGGCAGTAGCCCATTTACTATAGCGCTTAACCTGAAATGAGAACAAAGCGGTGTACAGAACAACTATAGTAGTCAGAAAGTAACGCCGGATAATAATAAAGTGCATTCAACCAGAATCAAACATCCAGATAACATGGAGGAAAAATTGCCTCAAGGATCCATGAGAATTCAGGTTAATCCCCTGGAGATGGAACTCCAAAGGCTGCAGTAAAAAAAAATATTTTTATCATCAAATGCTCATTATTTTAGTAAGGGGTATCATATGTTTATCCTGTTTACTTTCAGCGATTAACACAGGTGTTAAAAGCAGAAAGTAAACAGGAAATTCCACTTACTACTTAAGAAATGAGCATTTGATGATGAAATATATATTAAATAAGAAAATGTTTAAATTTATAGTTCTGCTACCACCTTTTGAGGTATATATTGATATTTATCGGTGATTGGGATAGCCACCTTATTTCTATATTTACATCTAATAATAATAAAAACAGATTTAAATCTAAAGTTTTATGGCAGTATTGCCTACTAACTAAAGTAGGTGGGAATATCTAGACAAAATGTGTAGTAGGTTTCCCTTTTTTTTTTTTTTTTTACTAATATATTTACAAAAGTAATATGAAAAAGTTTCAATTAAAAACTGAATCTAAAGAAACAGGTTTGCTTCCTTAATGTGTATAATACTTTTTATCTTATGTATTTCAGAACTGGCGCTTGCGTCTCTGTTCAGCTTGAATGCCTTGTTTGATTTCTGGCGGTACTTCAAATATACTGTTGCTCCCACTAGCATGGTTCTAAGCCCCTCACAACAGTTACTCTTGGGGTTACCTGAGTCATGTACGTAAATCTGTTACAATCATATTTTGTTACGTAAGCCGCATTGAACCTGAGCTTTCTTGGAAAAATGCAGGGTAGAAATGTCATAATCTGTCAAACTCTTCCGTAGATAAATGGTCCTGCATGTTGCAATGTATTTTTTTTTTAATATGTTTATTAAAGGCTTTTTCATACCGATAATACAAAGGTAAACTCAAAAATAAACACAAAAGCAAACAACGCCCCCCCCCCCGCAAATAAACACAAAGGAAGATCAAAGAGCCATGGCAATACCCGGAAACACACAGTATGGATACACAAAATCAAGTGGTGCTATGCGGCTCCTTACAAAAGTGATCTAAACGAGCCCAGGTCTTCAAAACAGACTTAATTCGTCAACGCCTAAGGGCCAAAATGGTTTCATATTTCCTAATCACACAAACGTAACTCCACCATTCGTTATAATTGAGGTACACATTATTTTTCCAATTAAAGACAAATGCAGAGCAACAGCTAACAGTATGTTGAACAACTTTTTATCGGACTCCAGAAGGGGGATATTAGGACAAGAGGCTCGTAAGATCACAACCTCATAAGAAAGCGCAGTAGTCTCTGGCAGGTGAAAAATAAAACACATTCTTGTCCAAATAAGTTGCCAGTAAGCTCTGACATTCTTACAGTAGAAGACCATATGTGCTAATGAGCCATCCCTCTCCTGGCAAGACCAGCAGCTATGTATTTTAAGTGTTATGGAAGCTGTAACTTATTGCCCAGTATTTCTATAGGATACACTGCAGGCAGTAATCTCTCATAGCAGACTCTCACCAAGTTCTTCAAGAATTGGTTATGTCTTGACGTGTATGATTCTTCATTCAGCTTCTGCATGGAATAATTCATGTACTATTTTTCATTTGACATGAATTAGTGAGATCCAGTGACTTTGAACTAATTTCTGACTTACGAGGTTGATTCAAAGCAGCTTTTTATTTTTTTTCATCATTTTGTCCTAAAATTGGGGGGAGTTTAGTGACCTGAGGCCCTCACTAACATTGCTGCTTGAGAGATTTGTGGAGGAGTTGCCAAATGACTTAAGGCTTCAGTGACTTAATAATTAGTGCAGGTTTTACTGTCACGTGTACTTTTGCATTATTTCATAGTATAGAGAAAATGTGTTAGCAGAACAAACTGTACAATTGAAGCACGTGCATAGTTTTTCCTTTCTGGTGACTGATAGGGGATATATTTTTATTAGTGCACCTTTAAAAAAAATTGTGTGCACAAAATCAACTTGGCACGTTACTCTACAGATTAATATGTGTGCAATTGATTTGTATGCATTAAAATTAATAATTTAGCGTATTAGGTAATCTGTGAAAAAAATCTGAAAATGGAGGGATTTTTGCCTCTGTGCATCCCTAGTGACAAATCATGTAAATTGAAGATTTTTCAAGATGAGTGTCTGAAAGTGTGAACTTCTATTAAGTGTTTGCTAGTCTTTAAACTTATTCTTCGCAAATATGCGCTTTTATTAACTTTGTATAGGTTTAAAAAAAAAACAAACAGTGCATCTTTTTTTTCAAAATAAGGCAGTCTGGTTAACATCTCCCAAGTGTACTGTGAAATTTTGCATTACCTGTTTACCTTACACCGCATTGAGTGAATCAATTCATAAAGGCAGTTAAGTCTCAATAAACTGTTCAAGGTAGTTTTGTTAAGGTGAACAGTAAGCTTCGGACTAAAACAGACTGAGGTCACTTGTCTTTTGGAAGATGTTGGAAGCCTTTCTTTTATATCAGAAGTTGTGAAGCAATCATGTCATGGTACAAGGCCTCTATTTCCCACATTGAGGAGCACTTTACCATTACAACTAGCTCAGAGTGGCTGAGCTCAGCAGCAACAGAGCATTCTTCATTCTGTCAATAAAACTTATTACTCGTTCAAAGGAATACTAAGCTATCATTCACTTTCAACATCGGGTTCCCCTCTACATCATAAAACGTAACAAAAAGCCTTTCAGGAAAGGTAGTGTTTTCCACTTGTGGGTAAATAGTTCGAATAACTGTTCCAGTTGGGTGGTTAAATTATACATTGATTCTGTTTCATATGATTGTGCTTTGTTTTATTTATTTAGATTTTGCTCACACCTTTGTCAGTAGTAGCTCAAGGTGAGTTACTTTCAGGTATTCTGGATATTTCTTTGTCCCAGGAGGGCTCACAATTAAGTTTGTACCTGAGGCAATGGAGGGTTAAGTGACTTTCCCAAGATCACAAGGAGCAGTAGTGGGATTTGAACTGGCCACCTCTGGATTACAAGACCAGTGCTCTAACCACTAGGCCACTCCTCCACTCCATGCTTTATGCATGATATGGGTTTTAGATATTAAATTTTGTAAGTAGAAAAAAATATTTTATGCACCCCACAATTTGCCCAAAAATCTCCATGTCAAACCCATTCTGTAGACTCTGATTTCATAATATGTAATTCTATTTTGTAGTTATTTATGAAATGCTGCAGGTGTCCACAATGTTGCACAGGGAAAATTTTCAATGTAAATCTGTGGATGCTAAAAAGAAAAGTGATTTTTGGCTACTAAGTACTGTTCAATAGAAGATTCAGAATGGCTAGGGTACAGTAAAAGTGAAAACTTGTAACTTCCTTTTATGATGAGCATATCACAGAAATTTTATGTATCATACCTGAAAAAAATTGTTAGTATTACAAACATATTCAGCAAAACAAGCATAGTGGGCCCCAAGAATGGATGCAGCAAGCGCACGATAGAAGACCTAATACAGGCCATGTTTCGGTGGAACGTCTGTGTCGGGGATCATCTGAGTTAGCAGTTCAGTGTTTTATCTGTTGGATTTGTCCAATGACTTTGAATGAGTAGAAGAATCTAATTAGTTGAACTGTTAACATTGATGTTCCTTGACACCAGGCAATCTGCCGAAAAACACCTGTATTGGGTCTTCTAATAAAGTATATTTCCTTGCCATCAGCAGTAGATGAATCCAGAGACTTTGTGGATTATGACCATCTACCAGCAGGTGGAGATAGAGAATAACTGTCCAATGTGGCAGAGTTCAGTTTGGTACTCGGTCTCCAGGCGGTCGCACGTCTGGAAATCTGCTGTGCTTCTAAAACACTCCTAAATCTGACTCAAAATCAATGGAATTTAGTTTTAAAAACATAAATTTCAACAGAATGGTTGGTTTCGAAAAGAATGTAGAGAAATTTGGCACTAGACATCCTTCTTCTGATCTGATCTGTGCAGAAGGAATGGATACTACTACTCAGGAGCTTAGTTGAGGTTGGGAGGCGGGGATAGTGCTGGGCAGACTTATGAGGTCTGTGCCAGAGCCGGTGGTAGGAGGCGGGGCTGGTGGTTGGGAGGTGGGGCTAGTGCTGGGCAGACTTATACGGTCTGTGCCAGAGCCGGTGGTGGGAGGCGGGGATAGTGCTGGGCAGACTTATACGGTCTGTGCCAGAGCCGGTGGTTGGGAGGCGGGGCTGGTGGTTGGGAGGCGGGGATAGTGCTGGGCAGACTTATACGGTCTGTGTCCTGAAGAGCACAGGTACAAATCAAAGTAGGGTATACACAAAAAGTAGCACATATGAGTTGTCTTGTTGGGCAGACTGGATGGACTGTACAGGTCTTTTTCTGCCATCATCTACTATGCTACTATGTTCATTTTTTTTTTTTGGCACAGCAGTTTCTTGGTCTTTTCAGCTTCTAGCTCAAGCAGAACTGGCCTTCTTTTGAGCTATGGTGCTATAAGCCTTCGTTTGCAACTACCTGAGGTTTTCTATTCCATATTTTTAATGTTCTTAAATTGGCATAGCTATTGCAGTGATGGGTTTTGACCAGGGTCTACAGACTGCAGATCCTTCTGGAGTCCAGTAAGTTATGTATGCACAATCTGACCAGCATATTATTAATAAATTTAAAGATGAGAAGCGTACTGGATTTTCCAAAAGCTCACTGAAAAGCATCATCCATCTGTTTGATTTGGATATTTACAGTCTATTAAAAATAAGTAAATAGCTTTTATAAATGGAAAAGATGGTGCTCATGTTAATCCACTTGAATGCATGGAAACAACTGTTAAACAGAAAAAGTTTAGACAAAGGGGCTTATTTTCAAAGCACATAGGGCCTGTTTACTAAGCAGCGTTATAGGCGTGTTAGCGTTTTTAACGCGTGTTACCATGTACGCACGTTAACTGTGTATGCACCTACAATATCCCTATAGATGCCTACACGGTTTGTGTGCCTGCTGATTGTAAGTGTGTTAAAAACGTTAACGCGCCTTAGTAAACAGGGCTCTTGGACTAAGTTCCATAGGTTACTATGGACCTTTGCAAATCTAAGTACTTTGAAAATAGCCTCTAAGTACATTTCTTGGCTTTGTTTTTTTCCTGCTACAGCTGTGCCGTCAACTCCTCCATGTGAACTAACCACCGACAAAGCGCCAAGCTCCACCCCATCTCCTCCTCTCCAGGGTCAGAGCGTGCTGAGCTACAGCCCATCCCGTTCGCCCAGCGCCAGCCCAAAGTTCCCCTCCAGCTGTATGACTGGTTACAGCCCTCCTTTACAGGCTCTGTCCCCTGGCGGCACTTGCTCCTTTGGTACTACAGGACACTATTCACCTGGCAGCAACTTTAGTAAGGTAAAGTTAGTACAATGAGTTGGTGATCCTCTTTAATTTTCAAGCCTGAGAGGTAACATGAAAAACTTGGCGGGCTGCAGTACAATATCATGTTTGTGGTGAAACTACATGCTAAATAAGAAATGTACATGTGTAGCATAGCTTAAAATAAAAGAATTGAGAATCTGGGTGCCCTGGTTCATCATCTGCTATAATAAAACGCAGCCTCAACGTTCTGAGGACACTGACGTCACTGAAGTCGCACACCGGTTCGTGGTTTCATGGTGGTGAAGCCAGAACATCTTCATGCCCCGCCCTCGCATCACACGTGATGACGTCGAGGGTGGAACACAAAAACAAATTAACGCACGGGGAGCAGTAGGGAAACACGCTCAGCTACTCCTCCCCTTCCAACAAATCCCAGCCGCTGCCGACGTGCACATGAACCCGTCCCCTTTCGCCACATAGCCCTGCCCCTTAACAACTTACTGCCCCGCCCATGGTAGCACACTCTTAACCTCACCAACCTCCCTCCCCCCATCACCTCCCCTCCCCTTACTCGTGTCTCCCTGGTGGTCTAGAGGTACCTGTTCCGTCGGGCCAGGAAAGAAAGAGCCCCCTCTTTCCTCCCGTACCGGTGGCTTCCTTGCTGCATCGTGTGGGAGTCCGGCTCTCGGCTTTTGAAAATGGCTGCCGAGAGTTCAAGCTGCCTCGCGAGACTTCAACTCTTGGCGGCCATTTTGAAACGCGAGAGCCGGACTACCACACGGTGCAAGCTACCACCACCGCTACGGGCAGGAAAGAGGGGGCTCTTTCTTTCCTGCCCCGACCGAACAGGTACCGTAAGGGGAGGGGAAGGGAGTCCCATGCCCGCTAGCGTCCATTTCATTGGCGCCAGAAACGGGCCATTTTTACTAGTATTTCAGTAGTCCCTCAAGTGTTGTCCAGGAAAACCAGATTTAAGTGAACTGGATCTCAGTTGTACTAAGATGATGACATATTTTGCCGTTTCAGGTCTATTCCTTGAGATGCAGAAATAAACTTGCTGTGACCTACATTTTGGCCCACTCCTACTTTTTTTTTTTGTAAATGATTTTCTGTCAGTTGCCTATTCTGAGGGAACTTTTTTTTTTTTTTTTTTGTAAATGATTTTCTGTCAGTTGCCTATTCTGAGGGAACTTTTTTTTTTTTATATATTTTAATCTGGCTTAGTGTTGGGAGCAGCTCAAAGGCTTTTAAGTTACTGGCCGTATTCAGCGCTGCTCCACCTCAGTTGTGCAGTTGGCCACCGTTGGAAACAAGATAACTGGTTTAGAGGGACCTTTTTGCATTGGCCCAATAGGGCATTCTTATGGCTTCTATTATCTTTCCTTCAGATAACGAGCTACAGTCCGTCTCCTGGCTCCTCTCCACACCCCTGCAGTATTGGTCCTGCAGAAACCAGTAGTTTGAGATCACGATACCGTACTTCACCATCTTTATATGGCTCCCCCAGTGGTAAAGAAGATTATATGACAGAGCTGAAATCACTAGATGGCTTCCTTCGTAGTGAAGAGGAGAAGCAACGTCGTGTTCAGCTGGGTAAGGAAGAAATTGAGAGATTAACAGTGGCTGAGAAATATCAAGCAATGAAGAAGCTAAGTACATGGATACAACAATATCCCCTTGTATTTCAAAATACATTTTTTAATAAGTTTAATTACACATAAAGTATAAATAACCATTAATGAAATGTCACAAACATAAGGTTGAACTGCAGCTGTAAACCCTGTACAGGAAGTGGCACTTCTCAAGCTCCCCATGAATAGGCCCCTGTCGATTTTTGACCTTCCAAGGTATCTGTTTGTTTGGACCAGTTTGTTATATTTTTTTGTAAGCATTAAATTCTTCATCTCATCACAGGAATTGATTTTATTTCATACTAGTAAAAAAGGCCCGTTTCTGGAACGAATGAAACGGACGCTAGCAAGGTTTTCCTGGGAGTGTGTATGTTTGAGAGAGAGAGCCAGAGTGAATGTGTGGGTGTGTGACAGTATGTGTGTGTGTGACTGTGTATGTGTGAGAATGAGAGTGTGTGACAGGGCCCCCTCCCCTGTTCCTAATGCCCCTCACCCCATTCCCTCCCCTCCTTTTCCTCCTCCTCCCCACAATTTGGGTTCCTTAAGGCTTTCAAAAGTCTATGTACCCCCGTGGCCCTAATGCCCAGTATCCGGATACCCCACCGCTTTCCTCCTCACCCCTCCCCCAAGATGTAATACTTTTACGTCCTTCATTTTTTTTTTTTTAAAGTGTCCTATCTACCCTGTGTACAAATGCCTGGCATTCAGATTGTGTTCCTTTCGTAAATTTTCATTTCTTTCATTCATTCATTCAGAACTTGCCCCCCCCCCCCCCCCCCCCCCCCGAACACTTTTGGTTCCTTCAGTCTTTTAAAACTGTCCTATGTACCCTGTGTGCTAATGGCCAGCATTCAGATTGTTTTCCTGTCCCAAATTTGCATGTCTTTCAGTCATTCACAACTCCAGTTTAACACTTTCGTTTCCTTCAGTCTTTTCAAACTCTCCTATGTACCCTGTGTCCTAATGGCCAGCATTCAGATTGTTTTGCTTTGCCAAATTGTCTGTCACTGAGGTCAGTTCGTGCCTGCCTAGCAGACCACTTCCGGCAGGCACGGTCCCAAGCACATCCTGTTGGAGGTGAGAATTATTATATAGGATTCCGTTCAGGCATTCTTATATTTGATTGCTTCCTAATATCTTGTCCTTTTATTGATTTTTTTTTTTTTCTGTATATTGCTTGACTTGCTGGGTTTCTTTTAAATCTTCCATTCGTGTTCTTTTTATTACTGTTTGTGTGTACAGTTCCTCTATCATTTCTAGCCTCATTTGGCCTGTACATTTGTTACCCCAGGCATCCACATCCCATCCCCAGCCGGCTCTCCCTCCGTGGACGACTTGTCCTTCAGCTTCTGCCTGATGCAGGGCATGCCAGTGATATCTTTCTGTTTTGGTTCCTCCAGCTCCAATACAGAGCTCATGGCCCTAGGGCCTTTTAACCTACTGAGGTGGGAAGAGGACTGGGAACCTAGAAGTGGTACCAAAATTTAAGTACATAGTCTCATTCGGAGAAGATCTGGGGGATCTTCCTGCTATAGGGTGCATGAAGGATTTGACACTTCAGTTTTACACACTTTTTTAATAAAGAACTAGCAAAGATCTTTACTGTGATATTGGCCCCTGGTTATAGTGGATCCCCAGGTGGGATCCCATTTGAGGGAAATTCTAACATCACAAACGCATTTTCTTCCCCCTGGGCATTAGAGAGGTGATTAGTCTGAAGTTTGGTAGAGGAATAGGCAAAAGTTTGCCTAAGGCGGTTGCCTTGGCCTCTGGTGGTCGCATGAAAGACCACTTCTGGTGAAAGGTGGCGCAGCACTTAAGGTTGCCCATACGAGAAGGAATGAAGTGGTGCTTAATACTTCAAAGTGTCCTTGCAGGCAACATGTGCAGTGACTTGATGGTGTGGGCCCATTTATGGTGGGCTCAGCAGTTGCTCAAGAAAGCCCTGTTTAGAGTCCAGTCCTTAACCAGACGTGGCATGACAGGACTTGAAGCAGATTTAGCTTTTGTGGTGCCCTGTACAACCTCATCGAGCTGTCGGCAAAAGATATGGCCTTGGTGGTTACAGCCAGATGCCTTTTGTGGCTGAGGAACTGATTGGTGGATTTGGCTTCCAAGACGCATCCAAGCAAGCTACTATTTCAGTGGAAGTTTCTCTTACAAGAAGACTTGAAGATGGTGGAAGATTTAGGTGAACTGAAAGGCAGAGATTTCCAGTCAACTATGCCCAGTTAGTTGAAAGATCAGCCGGGCCCAGATAACTACCAATGGCCCACAAAGACAGGGGTGTTCAGTGACTTGCCAAATTACGCCTGACTAGAGGCTGACCACGTTTGATTTGGCACCAAAACTGGGCTTAAATCCAGGTTCATTTTCAGCTGAAACTAAAACTCTCCGCGACCGCCCCCCCCCCCCCCCCCCCGCCAACCTGGCCCCTTGACCATCAGACTCTCCTCAGGCCTACCTTAACAAAGAGCCCCATTCTTTTCTCCCCAGTGCTGCTGCTACTTTAAAATAGTTGCAGAGTACAAGAGCAATTTCTCCAGTCACACTTGACACTGGTATAAGCAAATCTCAAAATTGATTCGGGGGGTGGGGGCAGGCATGACATTTTTGACTTTGGTTCCAGTCAAAACTGAGCCACGGATTTGGTTTCAGACTGAACCAAAACAGGTTTGTCAGCCTCTAGTCCTGACACTGAATATAGTACAAAGGTGTGTGTTATTTGATCAACCACTGGAGGGCATGCCATCAAAGCAGTGTACATATAAAATATAGTAATACAATTATAAAAATATTCTAATAGAAAAGCACATAAACATAACAAATACAGTTCACAAAAATAACAAATTTTACCAAATGTAACATGTTTGCTGAGCCCCAATAGCACAACAGAGACTGACAGCAGATAAAGACCAGCATGGAAGTATTTTTTCACGGAGAGAGTGGTAGATACTTGGAATGCCCTCCCGCCGGAGGTGGTGGAGATGAAAACGGTAACGGAATTCAAGCATGCGTGGGATAAACATAAAGGAATCCTGTTCAGAAGGAATGGATCCTCAGAAGCTTAGCTGAGATTGGGAGGCAGGGCTGGTGTTTGGGTGGTGGGGCTAGTTCTGGGCAAGACTTCTACGGTCTGTGTCCTGAAAATGGCAGATACAAATCAAGGTAAGGTATACACAAGAAGTAGCACATATGAGTTTATCTTGTTGGGCAGACTAGATGGATCGTGCAGGTCTTTTTCTGCCGTCATCTACTATGTTACTGTGGTCTGTCTAGTCCACCTAGTAAGGTCACTAGAGTTTTACCTGCTGCTCTGAGAAAGTACAGGTTGCCTCCTGTATATGTTTAAGGTTGTACCTGCAGCTCCATGCAGGTTACACCCCTTCTATGCCTTTTGAAGTATGAAAGTTAATTTGCTTTACTTTGATTCCATCCTCTTGCTGTTTAGTTTGGGTCTAATTTAGCCTGTGGTTGTCTGCCGTTTGAAAAACGCCGATTGCTATGGACTGAATATTGACCCCTAAATTTATTTTTAATGAACTTATTACAGAAGAGGTATGAAGCTTACCTAATGTTTGTTCTGCTGTATCCTGCTCAGTAGGAGCTGCGGATGTTGCAGAGGTAATGGCCAAGATTCTGTCCTTCAAGAGATGTGAACATTACATAACCCCACCACCTGTGGATCTAATCTAGCACATGTCTATTGATTGGACTATGAATGGCATTATGGCCTGTCTTTTTTTCCATAGAAAGGACTATTGTTGAAATGACTGAGGAGGTGAGGGGAGCGCCAGGTAGCAGCAAATAAAGGCTTATGGTGCTGTGACTCTAGCTGAGGTCAGATTTCAAATGAAACCCAAAGGAATAAGTCAGAAACAGAGCTTCAAACAAAATGTATGAATAAATCGTAGAACTATGAGGTCTGAAAGTTATTTGGTGAAGAATTAAGTAAAAAAAAAAAAATCAAATACATTGTTCTTCTTTCAGGAAGTCCAGACTCGGGCTCTCCTTCCAGCAGTCCAACTTTCTGGAATTACAGCCGCTCAATGGGGGATTATGCGCAAACCCTTAAGAAGTTCCAGTACCAATTAGCCTGCCGCTCCCAAGCTCCGTCTGCCCACAAAGATGAGGCTGATCTGAGTTCCAAACAGGCTGCGGAGGAGGTATGAGAGAAATAGAGGTCAATTTATAAAGGTGTTGTCTTTAAGTTAAAAAGTGTCTAGTGTTTTTTAGAGCAGTACAGCACCAAGAATGGAGTTTTTTTTTTTTTTTTTTTTTTTGGGGGGGGGGGGGGGGGGAGAGGAAGATGAGTATGATGACGTTGGACATCTTGGGGGCTAGTAATCAATAAAGAGCCAACCATAACACAGCTTGGAGGGAAAGTAGTTTAGTTTAGTCTTCTCAACTCTTTGATTTACTTACGTTTACTTTCAATTACATGCCTTTCAAAGCTGTTACTGGGATTTTTTCACATACAATATCAGTCCCTCCCCTGCCTTGTCCTTGTCACAAATCAGTGACAAAAGGGATCTGACAGGGCTGCAGTGTGAACAGGTCTGCTCGTAGCCCTTGGAATTGGACTGAGGCCACCAACTCATTTCATATAGACCACCTTAAGTCCTTGCTGACCTGACCTGATGACATAGAAATGAAACACTATTTTGACTGGGTGGCTTAAGAGAACTGAGTGTATGGGGACTATCAGTAACCTAAAAGAGCTACTCCCTGTGTACATCAGCTTGGCTTCTTCAGCTGTGCTGTAATATTCGGGCCCTGCTTTCTCTGGCTGCAGTTTGCCTTTCCTCTGTGCAGCTGCTAAAAAAGTAAACAGATAGTTGGAGTATCTGAAAAGGAACAGAGAAAAAAATAAAAGAATATATATGCCTCTGTATAGGTCCCTGGCATACATGCACCTCTATTGTGTGCTGTTCGGTTCACCCCATCTCCAAAAAGATAATAGTGCAACTAGAAAAGGCTTAGCGAAAGGTGACAAAAATGATAAAAGGGATAGAACATCTTCCTTATGAAGAGAGGCCAAATGGGTTAGAGTCCTTCAGCTTGGAGAACACAACAGAGAGGATGTGAGATAAATTTATGAAAGGATGAATGTGATGAAACACTTAAATAGGGTACGGTTTAACTTATCAAACATAAAACAAGAGAAAACTCAATGAAACGAATGACCAGCAGATTGAAAACAAATCATAGAAAGATTTTTGACTCTGTGCTTAATTTAAAATGTGGAAATCTGTTGCCTTGGGATGTGGTCAAGGCAATCAACATAGATTTAAAAATTCAGAGGAAGTTACAAAAATTCATTGGGTAGACTTGGGAGAGTCATTGTTCATACCTTGAAATGATCTACTATTGGGGCTCTGCTGGGTACTTGTGACCTGGACTGGCCACTGAGTGTGGGGCTTTGTGGACCTTGGTGTGACTCTCTGTGGCTTGTCTTACGTTAGAGCACCTGCTACAGGTAGAAATTTTCAAACCAAAGCTTTTGGGGGGAGAGGGGGATATGGCTAATGTCCAATGTCCTAGAACTTTTCATTTGACAAATCCTGATCCTTTGTTCTGTAGGCTAAAATAAGTACGTTAAACTCTGCTTTCTGAATTATTACTGATTTATGCTCTTTACATCCGTAGAGGTCAGTCAGTTATCCCCTGAATCAGTTCATCTGACTTTTTAGGATCCTGTATAATTTTGGTAATCCTAGATATTTGTTGAGTGTGTTTCTTAAGCCATTCTTTTTTTTTTTTTTTTTCATAGGTTTGGGCAAGAGTTACAATGAACAGGCAGCTGCTGGATCATATGGACTCATGGACTGCAAAATTCAGAAATGTAAGTGTAAATAAATTTTACTAGAGTGGCTCTTTTGTCCTACCATACAGATGTGGTGCTCACAGATGTTTCAGTTGCGGTTGGAGGTACATGACATTAGCTGTCCTGCTGAACTTTGACTTCAATGAGTGTGGGTTTGGGTTCTAGAGGGGTAGGGGGAGGGTCCTACTTAAAAGAATGGTTATATGATACTTGGGTGCTGCACATTGTGTTTGTTCTGAGTTTTTGTTCTTCCATTGTCCAGCAAGTCATTGGTGTAATTCCCTGTTCCACTCTAATAAAGATGCTCTTAACATAGATAAATGTCTGAATCTGTGGTTCTGCTTGTGAAAGTCCTTTTTCCTAGTGATGGTATTAGAATAACTCGTGTGATTTGTTGTGAGAACTTATCAGTTGCAGTAAATTTTATAAATGTTAGTATAATCTCATTGTACAGCGCTGCGCAACCCTGGTAGCACTTTAGAAATGTTAAATAGTAGTAGTAGTATAATCTCTCAGTTGTTTAGTCTGCTGCTAGCTAACAGATGCAAACTTTGTGCAAGTTCAGAGTAACTTTCCAGATCTTGTGTATATGACTAGCTACAGTTTTTGTTACTTTTGGCAATCAACAATATCTGAAGCAGCAGAGATCAAGGAAGATGAGGATGGAGTACAGACCTTTTGGATCTGGCCGGGAATAGGTCATTGGGGACTTTACCAAGAGCGGTTTCAGTTGAATGTAGAGGGTGAAAGCTAGATTGAAATGGATCAAGAATGGCTTGAGATGAAAGAAAGTCAAGACAACTGTGGTGAACGGTATGTTCAAGTAGCTTGGATAAGAAAGGGAGGAGGGAGATAACGCAATTAGTTGGAAGGGCAGTAGGATCCAATGAAGGTTTTTTGAGGAGTGATGTAACGACGGCATATTTGAAGGCATCAGGAATAATTGCAGTGGAAAGTGAAGATTGAGGATATGACACACAGAAGGGATGCGAGTAGGAGAGAGAGTACTGAGTAGATGGGTAGAAATAGAATTGGAGAACAGGTAGTCAGTTTGGAGGAGGAAAGAAAATGTGCAGTTTCCTCTTACAGTGATTTCAGAAAAGAAAGAAAAGGTGACAGAATTTAAGGAAAGAAAATAAGATAAGACCAGATCTTTCCATGGGGTGGGGTGTTCCTCATTCAAAGAGTGCATTACTTTTGATTACCCCTGCTGTCATGTAGTATGCTATGCTCCCTTTTAAGGGGCCCTATTACTAAAGCTTAGCACACACTAATGGACATTTGCGTACGCTAAGTGCCACATGGCCAACAGCTATAAGTAGGACACACAGTATTTAGCATGTGCTAAGCCTTAGTAAAAGGGCCCCAACTCCCCAGGTGCTGACTCCAAAGGCAGAAATGAACATTATACTGCTGTTTGAAATTGGAAAAGGAGCCTGTGGTTTATGTGCTTGTTGTCCTTTCTTGTTTGCCCATAGGATTTTACAAACTTAAGTGGCTCTGAAAGTAACCTCTTGACCCCTGCAGTTCCTGAACTGAAGGGCTATACCTTCTGCATTCACTGAACTTTTTTATTTTTTTTCCCTTCAGTGTCTTGCAAGATATGTGACCTTGCAATGTTCTGTGTATGTGTTGCAGTTTCATTGGTTAGAAAGCTAATGCTCTATTTTTGCCAGAAATCTTCACTCTTGACTAGTGCTAGCTTCCTCTCTCAATATGCCTAGAGTTCAAGATCCTTTCTTTAGTTCAGGTGGTTCCCAAACCTGTTCTGGGGGAGCCAGTCAGGTTTTTAGGGTATCCACAATAAATATTCATGAGAGAGATTAGCAAACACTAACTCTACTGTGTGCAAATCCATTTCATGAATATTCATTGTGGATATCCTAAAAACCTGACTGACTCGGAGATGGCTTTCCATTGGTGATAACAAAATCCACCTTCAGTGATTTTCTGCAGGAATTAACTATTTTATCTGTTGAAACCGGAAAGGTTGAATGCCAAGTCTGGCTCTCTTAGGACCTGGCACCAATTTCAACAAACATGGTCTTTTGGGAATCCTTACCACACTGAGCCCAGAGTTCTTTATTGAATTTATGAATTAGAGTATATTTTCTGAGGGGGGGAGGGGGGAAGTGTGAGGGACTTGTTATATATGCACCAACTGTCTAGTCTTTTGTGTCGTCATGAAGGAATAACGTGGTTGACTTGGGTTGGGATGGTATTTGTGTGCAGATATGGTGGTAGCTTTAGGTTTGGGGGGGGGGAGGGTAATTTGTTCCTCATCAAAAAAAATGTTGGTCACTTTTTTTTTTTTTTATTGTATTGTAAGCTGTGCATATGCCTTTGGTTTTTTTTTTGTGACTTTAGTAAAATTCATAAACTGAGTGTCAGACTTCTCCTCTTTTTGGCCACCAAGAAACACTCATTCCCTGAGTTTGAAAAAGCTGTTCAGTCTTGGTCTGTTCCAGCTAGCCTTTGTCATTGACTTCGGGACCAAGAGCTGATGCGCTCTCCTGCTAGCTTACGTCTTCTCTGCCTCCTTTACTCTTTTTGATTATTTTTGTAATTTCTTGCTGTGTCATGTAAACTGCTTCAATGCTCTGTATCAAGGGGCAGTATAACAAATGTTCATAGATAAAATGCAGCAGATCAGATCTCATATCTCTGCACTGCTTTTGTTGGGCAGATCACTGCTGGAGGTTCTAGTACCACTGGCTAATTACAGTAAAACATAAGTAGGTAATGCGGTATAGGTCCTTTTTTCTTTCCCTCTCATTGCAAGTTTAAACTGGAAAAAAAACAGGTTAGTTTAACCCTATGTGTGTGACTAGATCAATAACAGAAGTGAAGAGTTAAGTGATTTTCTTTGTGTTTAGTCTGGAAGGCTTTTACTCCTGGAAACTGTGACCTGCCTCAATTTTTGTGGTGATCAAGCTCCCAGAAACCACTTCTTGTATTGGGATACTTGCGTAGAGATGAGTGGTAATCCATTTGGTAGGCAGGAGGTTGCCATTTATAGGAGTTGTGGCAGCACCTGCCAGGTAATTAGTGATTTGTTTATTTCAAAACTTTATATAGCGTGTTCACCTAAAGCACCAAAGCAGTCCCCATTTAGAAACAGTGATAACAGTAAGATGTTATGACAGGGTCCCAGAACTGGAAATAGGGCTCTATGGGCTAATACATTTGGGAAGCTTGCCAGGTGCCCTTGGCCTGGATTGGCCGCTGTCGTGGACAAGATGCTGGGCTCGATGGACCCTTGGTCTTTTCCCAGTATGGCATTACTTATGTACTTATGTACTCTTATCTGGGTTCAGTAGTCCCTGGTACTTCCTGAGTTGCCCAGTACAAGGGAAACACATCTGGGGAAGGAAATGAGTTGGAGAGCAGAAACTCTCCAGGGTCCTTCAGGCTGAGTCTTTGCACATTGGTCCAAGCCAATTGATTTGATCCACTGACAGCAGCAAGTTAGACGAATCTCACTTGCTTATTTTAACAAGCCATTGTTTACATTTAGTAAAACGTTGTTCAATGGGCATATTATGTGTACTGCTTTGGTTTCACAATTTGCACAAAGATTTGCAGTATTTTTTATTTTATTTTTGTTAACGTTTGTACCCCGCGCTTTCCCACTCATGTCAGGCTCAATGCGGCTTACATATTGTATACAGGTACTGATTTGTACCTGGGGCAATGGAGGGTTAAGTGACATGCACAGAGTCACAAGGAGCTGCAGTGGGAATCGAACTCAGTTCCCCAGGATCAAAGTCCACCACCCTAACCACTAGGCCAATCCTCCACTGTTGCTACTATTTGAGATTCTACATGGAATGTTGCTATTCCATGTAGAAGTCGTTGGCCCTTGCAGATCACCAATGTGGCCACGCAGGATTCTGCTTCTGTGAGTCTGACGTCCTGCACATATGTGCAGGACGTCAGACTCGCAGAAACAGAAGCCTGCGCAGCCTTCTACATGGAATGTTGCTAGTGGAACAGCAACATTCCATGTAGAATCTCCAATAGTAGCAACATTCCATGTAGAATCTCCAATAGTATCTCTTTTATTTTTGTTACATTTGTACCCCGCGCTTTCCCACTCATGGCAGGCTCAATGCGGCTTACATGGGGCAATGGAGGGTTGTGACTTGCCCAGAGTCACAAGGAGCTGCCTGTGCCTGAAGTGGGAATCGAACTCAGTTCCCCAGGACCAAAGTCCACCACCCTAACCACTAGGCCACTCCTCCACTGTTGCTACTATTTGAGATTCTACATGGAATGTTGCTATTCCACTAGCAACATTCCTTGTAGAAGTCGGCCCTTGCAGATCACCAATGTGGCCGCGCAGGCTTCTGCTTCTGTGAGTCTGACGTGCAGGACGTCAGACTCACAGAAACAGAAGCCTGCGCAGCCTTCTACATGGAATGTTGCTAGTGGAATAGCAACATTCCATGTAGAATCTCCAATAGTATCTATTTTATTTTTGTTACATTTGTACCCTGCGCTTTCTCACTCATGGCAGGCTCAATGCGGCTTACATGGGGGCAATGGAGGGTTAAGTGACTTGCCCAGAGTCACAAGGAGCTGCTTGTGCCTGAATTGGGAATCGAACTCAGTTCATTGGTTTAGTAACTTCTTCCTTTTGTCTCTCTAATATTTTACTAGTAAGATTTGATTTATGATACAATCTGCTTGTGTAAAATAACTTCCAGATAGCTAATATGCTGTGAGCTGAGGTTCCTAATGCTTTGAACTGTACACATTTTTAATTGTGTATTACATTCTTATGATGATTGAAGGGAAATGAAGTAAAATAATTACAAAACTGAGGTCCTGTAACAGGGTGAGTTTTTTATTTTTTATTTTTTTTATTTTTTTTTAACATGCCTTTGGTGTGAGGCATGTTTAACTTGAATGCTTGTTTTTCTTTTGTAGTGGATTAGTGAAACCATATTGGTGCCTCTGGTCCATGAGATGGATTCAGTAAACACTCAGATGAGGAGAATGGGATGCCCAGAACTACAGATTGGAGGTGTGTACATGCCTTTGAAACATTTACTGAATCATCAGTATTATAACTAAAGATGTTAAAATAAGATAGCTACAAGCAGAAAGCACTGGATAAAATTCATAAAATTGGCCTGGATTAGTTGTGATAACCTACAAGTGGTCACACTGGCTGCTGGGAATATATCTTTAGCAGTGTGGACAGGAATAATTGGGACATACCAGAAGGACCTCCTGATTCTTTTTCTACCATCATTTACTGTCGCTATGAAATCATCATGATAAATAAAAACACAGAAATTGACGGCAGATCCAATCCAGTTTGTCCATCTATACTATCACTTCCTCTTTTTGAGATTGTGGGCTCATCCCATGCTTTCTTGAGTTCAGATACAGACTTTATATCCACCACCTTCACCAGAAAGGCCACTCCACACACCCATCACCCTTTCTATAAAGAAGTATTTCATGGAAACATAGAAAAATGTAGGTCTATCCAGTCTGCTTATCCATGCCATCCTCTCTCCCTATCACTCCCTTAGAGATCCTATGTGCTTGTCCCAAGCTGTCTTGAATTCGGATATTGTTTTTGTCTCCACCAGGAGGCCATTCCACAAATTCACCACTGTTTCCGTGAAGAAGCATTTCCTCGGGTTACTTCTGAGTCTATCCCCTTTCACCTTCTTCCTATGCCCCCTCGTTCCAGAGCTTGAAGAGCACAGGTACAAATCAAAGTAGGGTATACACAAAAAGTAGCACATATGAGTTGTCTTGTTGGGCAGACTGGATGGACTGTTCAGGTCTTTTTCTGCCATCATCTACTATGTTACTTTCAGTTGAAAGAGACCTGCCTACTGTGTGTTTATGCTGTGTAGGTATTTAAATGTCTTATCTCCCCTCTCCTGCCTTTCTTCCAAAGAATACATATTGAGATCTTTGTCCATATAGGCTTTATGACGAAGGCCACTGACCATTTTAGTAGCCGCTCTCTGGACCGACTCCATCCTGTCTGTCTTTATGAAGATAAGGGTCTCCAGAATTGTACACAGTATTCTAAATGAGGTTTCACCAGAGACTTATACAGGGGTATCGTTGCCTCCTTTTTCCTACTGGCCATTCCTCTACCTATGCACCCAACGTCGTCCTAGCTTTCGCCATCGCCTTTTCTACCTGTTTTGGCCACCTTAAGTTCATCACATACAATCACACCCAAGTCTTGCTCCTCTTTTGTGCACAGAAATTCTTCGCCCCCTAAACTGTACCATTCCCTCGGATTTTTGCAGCCCAAATTCATGACCCTGCATTTTTTAGCATTAAATCTAACCTGCCAAATTCTGTACCATTCCTCTAGCTTCACTAAGTCCTTCCTCATATTATCTACACCATCAGGGACGTCTACCCTCTTGCAGATTTTGGCATCATCAGCAAAGAGGCAAACCTTACCAGACAGCGCTTCAGCAATATTGCGTACAAAAATGTTAAAAAGAACCGGCCCATGAACCGACTATTGCAGCACACCACTGGTAACATCCTTTTCCTCAGATTGAGGTCCATGTACCACTAACCTCGGTCTTCCACTCAACCAGTTCCTAACCCAGTCGGTCACCTTAAGCACCATACTGAGGTCACTCAGTTTATTTATTAGTTGTCTACGTGGAACCATGCCAAAGGCTTTGCTAAAATCTGAATACGCCATATCTAGTGCTCTTCCTCGATCCAGCTAGATTCAGCTCTCGGGTCACTCAGTCAAAGAAATAAATCAGATTTGTCTGACAAGAACTGCCTGTAGTGAAACCATATTGCCTCAGGTCCTGTAATCCATTGGATTCCAAAACTGTTCTCTGTTTTAAAAGCATGTCGGTTAATTTATTTGCCACAGAAGTTACTTAGCCGCCTGTAGTTCCCAGCCTCTTCCTTCCGCTTTTGTGGAGCAGGACCATATGTGCCACATTGTGCCTGCATGAGTGGGAAAATGTGGGATATAAGTGAACAATAAATAAATATGTGCTATTCTCCAGTCCTCCAGGACCACTCCAGCTCTAGAGAAGCATTGAAAAGGTTTTACCAGCAGATTGTAAGCTCTTTGAGCAGGGACTGTCTTTTTTTTGTTACATTATTTGTACCCCGCGCTTTTCCACTCATGGCAGGCTCAATGCGGCTTACATGGGGCAATGGAGGGTTAAGTGACTTGTTTGTGTATGGTGTATAGCGCTGTGTATGTCTTGTAGCACTATAGAAATGATTAGTAGTAGTAGTAGCCACTAGAACTTCCCTAAGTTCCTTCAGTACACTTGGACGTAAGCCATCAGGCCCTGTCACTTTGTCCATTTAGTTTAGCCAGCTCCTCACAAACGCAATCCTCTGAAAATAGTTCAGAGACTACCACCCCTCTATTCCCATTTGTTTGTTTTTCTGCAGTCCTGCTCCCGGCCCTTCAGCTGTAAACACAGAACAGAAATATTTGTTAAGCGATTCCACTCCTCTGTTCCTATTTGTTTGTTTTTCTGCAGTCCTGCTCCCAGCCCTTCAGCTATGAACACAGAGCAGAAATATTTGTTAAGCAATTCCAGCTATCTTTATCAGCTTCTACATATTCCTCCCGTTCACCTTTGAGTCTCACAATGCCACTTTTGCATTCCCTTCTATCACTAACATATGTAAAAAGTGACTTGGCATGGAAATGAGTTTCACAGTGGTGTGCACAAAACCAGCAACTAGCAAATGCAGCAATAAAACATCTGTATTGGGAGAGCTAGCAACACAACGTTAAGTTGGGGGTTATGTGTTAAAGATGCATTTTTGCAGCATGGGGCTATACCTTCAGACAGCTGCCTATTTTGTGTCTTGCAGAAGCCAGTATTAGTAGCTTAAAGCAAGCAGCGCTGGTTAAAGCACCTCTTATTCCTACCCTCAGTACCATTGTGCAGTACTTGGACATTACACCCAACCAAGAGTATCTGTTTGAAAGGATTAAAGGTAAGCCTCACCTGAGAGCTGTGGAACTGCTTTATTAGAAATAAGACTGCAAATTATTTTGAACAGTGAAGGCAGCAGACTCCCAAATATAACAATCCATTCAAAGTGGTAGAGGTGACAGGAATTTGGGCAACATGATACACAAGGAGAACTCATGATTTTTGCTTTACACCTTTAGCTGAATTCATTAGTATTGTTGCGGTAGGGATTTTGACATTTTGATCTTGCAATTTTAAATTCCTGAAATCTGCTATAAATACAGTGGAGTTTTTTATCTGTTCAGTTTTAAATTTTACACTTGTCCTGAAATGAAGAATGGAAAGATTGAAGGAACTGGACACACAAACTATGATCTGAAATATGATGCTAACATACATCTTGGATGTTGAGAGATTAATATATGGCTGTTGTAACCAGTTATTATAGGCAGATAACCTGTAACAGAAAAATATGCTGTGTATATGGAATGCATGGGTAGCGCAAGCATTTGAAATGTGTAAGTGGTAGCTCGATTTATCAAGGCCTTAGCCTTTGCTACTCTGCAGTGACACATCTTTCATAAGTATTCCTAATGCACTTAGCTTAGTGTGCAAATAGAAGTTAGATAAATTATTGGTCAGATAGCCAAGGAGTACTACTTAGAATGAGCACAGTGGCTGGATCTGTTGTATATGTCCAAGTAGCCCAGATTAGCCACTGTAAACAGAATGCTGAGCTGGATGGACAATTGGTCTGACCCAGCATAGTACAATAGCACTTTGTTTTTTATTCACTCATGTGCTTGGATTAGTAAGTACCAGGCATACCCTGACCGCCTCAGGGGCTTGCTTTAGGAAATTTAAATATCAAAATAGGGAAGAGATGTTTGCAGGGAGATGTGGAGGGGAAGCCACATCGGTGGGAGAAACAGGATTTGAACCCTGGCATCCCTGGTTCTCAGCCTGGTGGCTTTAAAACACTAGACCCCTACTGCAGTCATTTGCTTAGTTGAACATAAATTGAATATATTGCTAGTACTAGCCTAGACCTCCATGTGTCCTTAGTATTTGACATGAAAATAAATCCACTTTTAACATTTGTAAAGATTAGCAGGGCTTTTTTTCCTTAATCGTGTACTTGCAATTTCAGTTCCTTGTCCTTCTGAATTTTTTGTCCCTTTATAGTCTCCAGGGGGCCCTTTTACCAAAATGCAGTAGGATTTTTATTTTTATAATTTTCTTTTTGTACTTAATGTGCTTTTGACAGCAAAAATTAATGCATGGTAAATACAAAGGCAATGTGGTAACTGTTAGAAACATGCCCAGCAGTAATCGCACAGAAAACTTTTTTTTTTTTTTAACCACATGTTAAAACACAGCACAAATGCATTTAACTTTCTTCTCTTGAGGTGATAAAAGCAGCTGTGCTAACCACACAAGCAGCAGTGTATGATAAGTAATGTGTGCTGACTGCAGTGTGCAGTCCGAACCCATGCAGTTACCGCTCCCTAACAGCATGCATTTAATGCACAAATTTAGCATGCACTGCCGTGCCACAGGGGTAAGTTACCTTGCTCATGTGGTTAACAGCACACACTAATTCACTCGGCCACTGCTTAATTCACTTTAGGAAAAGAACCCTCTAAGTAAGTCTACAAAATAGTTTATAATGTAAGACATCTCTTCTTGCAGAGCTTTCCCATGGAGGGTGCATGAGTTCTTTCCGGTGGCATGCTGGAGGTGAATTCAAAGGACGGAAATGGGACACAGACCTTCCCACAGACTCTGCAGTAGGTCTTTTTTTCTCCCTCTCCCCATTTCACTCGTCTCAGACTGAATGTAGCAGACTGCAATGGCTGGGGATAAGGAGATTTATAGCAGACAGCTATGCTTTTCTAACACATTATGTTAGGTCAGATGATTACTATTGATGCTTATTATAATTCATATTGTAGATTGCACAAGAAGTTTTTTTTCTTCTTTTTGAAGATTATAATGCACATATTTTGCACATATCTGGACTCAAGACTGCCGCCTCATCCAAAGTATCCTGATGGAAAAACATTTACCTCTCAGCATTTTATTCAGACACCTGATAAACCAGGTATGATTTCTAAGCCGCTCTTAACTGGATTTATATGGATAAGGCAGGCATTGTCAAGAACTGTTTTTCAAATCTGTAATTGTGATGTTTTACTAGATGCAGTCTCGGGTTTCTAATTAGGCAAAGTGTGCATGTGGGGGGTGGGGAGGAGGCGACCTCTGACTAGAAATACCTTCACTGCAAAAGTTCCTGGTGTACAGGAAAGGCAGCTTTAATTTTTGGCTGAGGATCAGCTCAGTGAGAAGTTAATAGGTCTTCCCTCTTTTTTCTGTCTGCCTAGAGCAGTTGTACTCACTGTCAATCCTTAAGGGCCATCAACAAGTCAGATTTTCAGGATATCCCTATTGAGTATGTATATGAGAGATTTGTATGCATACAATGCAAATCACTCTCCTGTGTATTAGGAATATCCTGAAAAGATCAGACAGAGTAAATGCCACTGGGGGCCCTATGATAAATCTGCGTCTGAAAAGGGAGTTAGGAGTGACAAGCTAAAAGCGATGGGGCTGACTGCATCTCTCTTGGTCTGGGGGGGGGGTATATTTTTGGGTGAGAAAAGGAATAGTTGAAGCCAGCATCAAGAGTCAAGGAACCTGAAGACTGTCTAGCATTAGTTACATACTGGTCAAGGTTTAAAGCTGGCATCAGCATGGAGGTCTTAATGAAAGAGTGAAGTCAGCAGAAGCTTTATATAGTATGGTGGATTCTGTGTCTGATGTTAATACTTCCTTTTTAAATCAATTGCCGTAGACATTTCAAAAGAGAACGTGTTCTGCATTTACCAGAGCAGCATCAGCCCTCCACATTATGAGCTTATATACCAGCGTCACGTGTACAACCTCCCCAAGGTATGGATTGGGCTGCCTTGTTCAGCCAGATGCTTCTGTGACTTGGGGCTACGATGGCAGTACCTAGCTCTCTGATGTCTATTGTGGTACAGTTTGCATTTAATTAAAATCAATCCCAATATACCCTCCCTTTATGAAGAGCAGTAGTATTTATTTCTTTTAATGGGGCTGTCTATTGTGAACAAAAACGGTTAATATTGCAAAAAGGTTTCAGTGTAGTTTGCATAGTGGCTTCAAATTTTTAGAACCAGGTAGTTTACAGACTGGATTGAGATAGATATTTAGAGGGAAAAGGCAGGGGAATAATGAGGTGTAACTGGTGGTATATTGATGACCACTCTGCCTATAGATCTTCTTCTTATAATTTAATATTAAAAATGGCAAATTCTTTTCAGCCTGACTACAATGGAGAAGCACTGGTATGGGTTATGGTGGTAATAATGTAATCCACAGTTAACATGATTTTAAAGGACTCGCCCCCACATGTAAAGCTTTTTATGTAGGCTGTAAATGGTTTGATAACTAACACAAAGAATAAAAGGGGAATAGAAGCACCCCACCTCCTACCTGTCTCTAGTAAAAAGGTGTCATTACTTTCCATTCACTCATATTTGAGCCTGAGGTCTCTGAAAGAACTCTTACCATGATAAGGAACTGTTCTCCCTCCCCTATTCTACGTGGGACCCAGATGAAAAAGCACCACTCCACTCTATCAGACACTTCCATATCATCAAGCTGATCAATCCATAGACTGGTGGGTTGTGTCCATCTACCAGCAGGTGGAGATAGAGAGCAAACTTTTGCCTCCCTATATGTGGTCATGTGCTGCCGGAAACTCCTCAGTATGTTCTCTATCTCAGCAGGTGGTGGTCACACACAGCAGCAGCTCTGGCTAGGCCTCCAAGCCTAATTTTTAGGTTTTGTTGAGTGCCTGGGGTTGAGGGCTCTTCTTGAGCAAGTGCAAACCTGGTGGTGCCAGGTCCCTCCTTTTCTCCCCCCTCCCGCTGGCTCCGTTAAAAAAAAATTAAATAAATAAATAAATAAATTTTGAACGTCCTTAAAGGCGTTTATTTCGACGTTTATTTAAGCGTCTATTGCAGCTACTCACTGGGACACCAGGTCGTTACAACTCGGAGCGGACAGCAGGTAATTTTTACCTTTTTATAGCGGGCAGGGGGTTCCCCGATTCTTCTCCTCGTGGCATATGGCGTCGGAGGGCGAGGGCGCAAAGGGTCGCTCCCC
This sequence comes from Microcaecilia unicolor, assembly GCF_901765095.1. Classification (NCBI taxonomy): domain Eukaryota; kingdom Metazoa; phylum Chordata; class Amphibia; order Gymnophiona; family Siphonopidae; genus Microcaecilia; species Microcaecilia unicolor. The sequence continues at coordinate 17,639,629 of NC_044040.1, forward strand.
GGGTCGCTTGAGCGCTTCTAGAGGGGATGCGGGGGTCTTAAAGCCTGATTCGCCCTTGTTGGGTGACAGTTTCGTGACCGATGAATGTCCCGGTCCTTCCTCCGGCGTGGCGGTTTTTCCCGCCATAAACGCCCATCCCCCGCTCCTCGCCTCCGCCATCTTGGCCGGCCACGCGGCTCGGACGGCTTCTTCTTGGGCCGCCCTTGAGGTTGGAGACATTAATGCCATGAACGCCCTTAATTTGGGCGACGGCACAGAAGCGGCTAAAGTTAAGAGTCGTTCTTCCTGCGCGGCTCCTTCGCGGAGTTTCGCGCCGGACGCCATTTTGGATGCGCAGCATGTCTCTCCCCCGCTATTGCGAGCGCCGGTTGAGGGTGCGTCTAGGGCTGTTGCCCAGGCTGCGGAAGTGCACAGTCTGGGGGGTTTCTCCCCCGAGTTTGTTTTGCTGCTGCATCAGGCCTTCCTCATGCACAACGCTGCCCCTGCTCCCTCGTCTGGTAAAGAGGTTGAGGTTCCCAGAGGTAAACGCCCTCGGGTTGATTCCCAGGCCTTGGAGGAATTTGTCTCCTCCGATGTAGATGAGGGCAGCGTGTCTGAGGTCTCCCAACGGTCCTTTGCGGATTCCTTGGAGGAGACGGATCCCCGCTCGGATGGAGCGGATGACCCCTCTGCAGCGCGGCTTTTTAGCCCAGAGGATTTGCCCAACCTGTTGTTACAGGCCATGGACACTTTGAAGATTTCCTCTCCGGAGGACGTCTCTCCCTCAGCCCCTGTTGGCTCTGCCATTATGCTGGGGACGAAGCGCCCGCCTAGAACCTTCCACGTGCATGATGCCATGCACACCTTAATTTCGGCTCAATGGGATGTCCCGGAAGCGAGCCTTAAAGTGGCTAGGGCTATGTCCCGCCTCTATCCTTTGGCTGTGAGTGAACGTGAGGCCTATCTGTGGCCTACCGTGGATTCTTTAATCACTGCGGTGACTAAGAAAACGGCGTTGCCGGTGGAAGGTGGCACGGCCCTAAAGGACGCCCAAGACAGAAGATTGGAGGCGGCCTTAAGGTCGTCCTTTGAGGCGGCTGCTTTAAGTTTGCATGCCTCAGTTTGCGGCTCCTATGTGGCCAGGGCGTGCCTGACTATGGTGCAGCGGGCTTCCCCCTCAGATCATTCCTTGAGGGCTGATTGGCCGGCCCTGGAATCGGGCTTAGCCTATTTGGCAGACTTGCTGTATGATGTCTTGAGGGCTTCAGCGAAAGGCATGGCTCAGACAATCTCTGCGCGGCGGCTTTGGCTGAAACATTGGTCTGCTGACCACGCCTCTAAATCCCGCCTGGCTAGGTTGCCTTTTAAAGGCAAGCTGCTCTTTGGGGTCGAGCTGGACAAAATCGTGACCGATCTCGGCACGTCTAAGGGCAAGAAATTACCAGAGGTCAGGGCTCGGGCTAGTACTCGTCCCGGTACCTCCAGAGGACGGTTGCAGGAAGCCCGTCGGTACCGCCCGGGCAAGTCGGGTTCCTCTGCCCCCTCTTCCTTCAAGAGGAATTTCTCCCCCAAGCAGCATTCCTTTCGCAGAGACCGCCGTCCCGGAGGTGCTCCCTCCGGTCCTCCCCCAGGGTCTCGTACCCAATGACGGGGTCTTGGTCCACGCCCCAGTGCAGATTGGAGGACGGCTGTCCTCGTTTCTGGGCGAGTGGACCACAATAACTTCAGACGCGTGGGTGCTGGAAGTCATCAGAGACGGCTACAAACTAGAGTTCTCCCGACCCTTAAAAGACAGGTTTGTACTCTCTCCCTGCAAGTCTCCGGTCAAAGCTGTGGCAGTGCAGCAGACCTTGGACAATCTGATCCGCCTGGGCGCGGTCGTTCCGGTGCCAGAAAGTCAGCTTGGCAAGGGACGTTACTCCATTTACTTTGTGGTACCAAAGAAAGGAGGTTCTGTCCGGCCTATCCTCGACCTCAAAGGGGTCAATCGGGCCTTGAAAGTGCGGCACTTTCGCATGGAGACTCTCCGCTCTGTTATAGCGGCAGTGAAGGCAGGAGAGTTCCTGGCATCCTTGCACATCAAGGAAGCGTACCTGCATATTCCCATCTGGCCTCCTCAACGCTTTCTGCGTTTTGCAGTCCTGGGACGACACTTCCAGTTCAGAGCCCTCCCTTTCGGGTTGGCTACTGCTCCGCGGACCTTTTCCAAAGTAATGGTGGTCATCGCGGCCTTCCTACGAAAGGAAGGGGTACAAGTCCATCCTTATCTGGACGACTGGTTGATCCGAGCCCCCTCTTATGCAGAGTGCGGCAAAGCTGTGGACCGGGTAGTTGCTCTTTTGAGCTCCCTGGGATGGATCATCAACTGGGAGAAGAGCCAGCTGCGCCCGACTCAGTCCCTGGAGTACCTGGGAGTTCGATTCGACACCCAAGTGGGCAGAGTGTTCCTGCCAGACAATCGGATTGTCAAACTTCAGGCTCAGGTGGACTAGTTCCTAGTAGCCTCTCCCCTTCGGGCTTGGGACTATGTGCAGCTGTTGGGCTCTATGACGGCCACGATGGAAGTTGTGCCCTGGGCCAGGGCTCATATGAGACCACTTCAACACTCTTTGCTGCAGCGCTGGACTCCGATGTCGGAGGATTATGCTGTGCGCCTTCCCTTGGACCCAGCAGTGCGCAAGGCGCTGAGCTGGTGGATGCAGACAGACAAGTTGTCTGCGGGAATGCCTCTGGTGACCCCAGAGTGGATTGTCGTCACGACGGACGCCTCGTTGTTGGGCTGGGGAGCCCACTGCTTGGGAAGGACAGCGCAGGGGCTCTGGTCTCCTGCAGAGGCAAAGTGGTCTATCAACCTCCTGGAACTCAGAGCCATTCGGTTGGCGCTTTTGGAGTTCATCCCGGTACTGGTGTTGAAGCCTGTACGGGTCCTGTCGGACAATGCCACGGCTGTGGCCTATGTCAACCGCCAGGGAGGTACCAAGAGCGCCCCTCTAGCCAAGGAGGCTATGAATCTTTGCCAGTGGGCGGAAGCGAACCTGGTGCAGCTTTCAGCGGCCCACATTGCCGGAGTCATGAATGTCAAGGCGGACTTTCTCAGTCGCCATACCTTGGAGCCCGGAGAGTGGCAGCTATCTGCTCAGGCGTTCTTGGACATCACGAAGCGCTGGGGCCAGCCGAGCCTAGATCTGATGGCGTCATCGGCCAATTGCCAAGTGCCGCGCTTTTTCAGCAGAGGACGGGACCCTCGATCCCTGGGAGTAGATGCTCTTCTCCAACAGTGGCCGACACAAGAGCTTCTCTATGTGTTCCCGCCCTGGCCCATGTTGGGCAGGGTGCTAGACCGGGTGGCAAAGCATCCCGGCAGGGTAATCCTGGTGGGTCCGGATTGGCCCAGGCGTCCCTGGTATGCGGACTTGATCAGGCTCTCAGTTGACGATCCTCTGCGGCTGCCAGTGGAGCAGGGCCTGTTATATCAGGGTCCCGTGGTGATGGAGGATCCCTCCCCCTTTGGTCTTACAGCCTGGCTATTGAGCGGCAGCGTCTGAGGAAGAAGGGCTTCTCAGACAAGGTCATCGCCACTATGCTGAGAGCGAGGAAGCGCTCTACTTCTACTGCTTACGCCAGGGTTTGGCGTATCTTTGCAGCGTGGTGTGAAGCAGGCTCACTTTCTCCCTTCACTGCTCCAATTTCTTCAGTGTTGGCGTTCCTGCAAGAAGGTCTGGAGAAAGGCCTGTCGCTCAGTTCCCTTAAAGTCCAGGTAGCGGCTCTGGCTTGCTTCAGGGGCCGCCTGAAGGGTGCTTCCCTGGCTTCGCAGCCGGATGTGGTGCGCTTTCTCAAGGGAGTTAATCACCTGCGCCCTCCTCTGCACTCAGTGGTGCCTGCGTGGAATCTCAACCTGGTACTAAGAGCATTGCAGAAGCCGCCTTTTGAACCCTTGTCGAGGGCATCTCTGAAAGACCTGACGTTGAAAGCAGTCTTTTTGGTGGCTATCACTTCAGCCAGAAGAGTTTCCGAGCTCCAGGCGCTCTCATGTCGAGAGCCTTTTCTGCAGTTCACTGAGGCAGGAGTGACTATTCGCACAGTGCCTTCCTTCCTGCCCAAGATTGTTTCTCGCTTCCATGTGAATCAGCAGCTCTGTCTCCCTTCCTTTCGTAGGGAGGACTACCCAGAGGAGTACTCTGTTCTTAAATATCTGGATGTGAGACGAGTTATCATCAGATACTTGGAAGTGACCAATGATTTCCGGAAATCGGATCATCTGTTTGTCCTGTTTGCAGGTCCTCGTAAGGGTCTGCAGGCTGCTAAGCCTACAGTGGCAAGATGGGTCAAGGAAGCCATTGCAGCGGCTTATGTGGCCGCGGGGAAGGTGCCGCCTATCCAGCTGAAGGCTCACTCCACGAGAGCTCAGGCGGCCTCGATGGCAGAGGCCGGATCCGTCTCCTTGGAAGAGATATGCAAGGCGGCAACTTGGGCTTCAGCTCATACATTCTCCAAGCATTACCGTTTGACTGTGGCTGCACGGGCGGAGGCCCGGTTTGGAGCTTCAGTGTTGAGGTCAGGGATTTCAATGTCCCGCCCTGGGTGAGTACTGCTTCGGTACATCCCACCAGTCTATGGATTGATCAGCTTGATGATATGGAAGGTAAAATTATGTATAATCATACCTGATAATTTTCTTTCCATTAATCATAGCTGATCAATCCATAGCCCCTCCCAGATATCTGTACTGTTTTTATTCTGGTTGCATTTCAGGTTCAAGTTTAGTCTTCAGTTACTTCAGAAAGACTTCGTGTTCAAGTTTTTTCACTTGGATTCTTCAAGAGTTAAGACGAGTTTGTGTTACAGTGAGCTGCTGCATTCCTCTCCCCTCCGTTTTACGGGGCTGGATTGAGACTTAAAATTCTGCCGGCACTCCCTCCCGCTTCGTGCGGCTGTAGGGCAGCTTTGTACCCCTCCCGCTTCGGCGGTGGTAGGGTCAGTCAGCTCCTCCCGCGGTTGCGGTTGCAGGATAAGCCAGATCCCCCCGCATCGGCGGGTGTGGTGTCCCTCCCCCGCTCCGCGGGGATGAGCTGGACGGATTCCCCTCCCCCACTTGTGTGGGGATGAGCTGGGTTAATTCCCCTCCCCCGTTTCGGCGGTGGTGAGCTGGGCAGAGTGTCCCTTCGTGGGTGTAATTCTCTAAGTGCTGAGTCCTGCGGATGGAGCTTTGATATCGACATACTGAGGAGTTTCCGGCAGCACATGACCACATATAGGGAGGCAAAAGTTTGCTCTCTATCTCCACCTGCTGGTAGATGGACACAACCCACCAGTCTATGGATTGATCAGCTATGATTAATGGAAAGAAAATTATCAGGTATGATTATACATAATTTTACCTTTCTCAACATCCACAGCTAGAAGCATAGAGGGGGTGCTCTCCTGCCTAAAAATTATGTCCATTTTATTTTTATTTTTTGTTACATTTGTACCCCGCGCTTTCCCACTCATGGCAGGCTCAATGCGGCTTACATATTATATACAGATACTTATTTGTACCTGGGGTAATGGAGGGTTAAGTGACTTGCCCAGAGTCACAAGGAGCTGCCTGTGCCTGAAGTGGGAATTGAACTCAGTTCCTCAGTTCCCCAGGACCAAAGTCCACCACCCTAACCACTAGGCCACTTAGCAGTCCAGACAGGTGGGTTGTGTCCCTCTACCAGCAGATGGAGACTGAGGAAGAAAATAGTTCTCATAACTCACCCCTTAAAGGTGTTCCTTTTCCTTTTTATTATGTTTTTAATTTTATTAACCCGCTTTGACCAACTTTGTTGTATTGGAAGTATTTCAAATTCTTCGAGGACAAGCAGGCTGCTTGTTTTCACACGTGGGTCGACGTCCGCGTCGGCCCAGGAAACGGCAAATTTTTCCCCAGCAAAAAATAAGTTTTGCTAGAGTTTTCTGGCGCGCATGTGCAGATGACTTCCCGCCCGTCGCATGAGCATGCCTCTTCAGTTTTCTTTTCTCCATGTTGAGGTGCGGTAGGTTTTTTCTGTGCTCCTCTCAGGCCCAGGAAAGAGTCTTCGTGACTATTTGCTTTTTTCTCCTAATTTTTTCTTTATCACTAAAAAAAATTAATAATAAAAAATAGTCCCATAGTGTGTGTTTAGTTTTGTCCCCTTTTAAAGTTTCCTTAGTTTTTGCAACACGCCAGCTTATTCTCTTATTTTTTTGTGCCCCCTTTTCTTTTAACAGGCACAATTGCGTCTTTTGATTTCGCTGAAGCTGTTTTCCCTTCCATGTCATCGAACACACCCAGTGACTTCAAACGTAGTCGGTGCAACTGGACCATCTCAGGTACCGATACCCATGCCTGGTGTATCCAGTGCCTTGGGCCCGACCATAGCCCAGCTGCTTGTAGTCTGCCTTCGTATGAAGAAACAGACACAAGCGTCTCGAAGCCCAACGAGAAGCTTTTTTTAGGCTCGGTCAGCTCCTTCAACATCGGTACCAAGGTCGGCGGTGTCGACATTGAAAGGAGCATCGACGTCGGGAAGAGAGGTAATGGCTGCTGGGAGACCAACTCGCGCTAGGAGCAGTGAGGCGTCGAGTGGGTCTCCACCTGCCTCGAGGCCTCCTGTTATGCAGGCCCCCCGGGACCGACCGTCTTCTAATCCAGACGTGAGGATTACCAAAGGTGGCCTATAATAACCTCCAACCAGTGGGTCCTTCAAATAGTCCAGTCAGGATACACCCTCAATCTGGAATCCAAACCTCCAAATTGCCCAACGGCAGCTCATTCTTACAGTTCCCAGCACAAACAGAGGAACTCTCTGCCCTTCTGAAGGCCTAAGTGGTCGAACCCATTCCACCAGGGGAAGAAGGACTGGGATTCTATTCCCGGTACTTCCTTGTGCAGAAAAAGACAGGGGGGGGGGGGGATGCGTCCCATCCTAGACCTGAGGGCCCTGAACAAATTTCTTGTCTGAGAAAATTTCAGGATGGTTTCCCTGGGCAAAGAAAACGATTGGCTATGCTCTCTGGATTTAGGATGCTTACACACACATTTCGATACTTCCAGCTCACAAGAAGTATCTTCGATTTCGGCTGGGAACACAGCAGTTTTAGTACTTTGTACTGCCCTTTGGTCTGGCGTCGGTGCCTAGAGTGTTCACAGACTGGGAGTGCATGTGTTCCCTTATCTCGAAGGTTGACTGGTGAAGAGCACCTCGAAGGCAGGCACTCTGCAGTCCATGCGAATGACTATTCAGGTGCTAGAACTACTGGGATTCGTGATCAATTACTCCAAGTCCCATCTCACCCCAGTTCAAAAGTTGGAATTCATTGGAGCTCTGTTGGAACACAAAGACAGCTTGAGCTTATCTTCCCAAGGCAAGGGCAGACAACCTCCTGTCCCTGGTGTCCATAGTTCGAACGTCTCAACAGATCAAGGCTCGGCAGATGTTGAGACTTCTGGGGCACATTGTCTCCACAGTTCATGTGATTCCCATGGCACGTCTACACATGAGATCAGCTCAATGGACACAGCTTCCCAGTGGTATCAAGCTGCGGGGAGTCTAGAGGATGTAATCCAACAGTCCACAGACTTCCGGAATTCTCTGCAGTGGTGGACGATTCGATCCAATTTGACCTTGGGATGTCCGTTCCAAATTCCTCAGCCACAAAAAGTGCTGACGACGGATGCAGCCCTCCTGGGGTGGGGAGCTCATGTAGATGAGCTTCACACTCAAGGAGCCTGGTCCTTTCAGGAAAAAGGTCTTCAGATCAATCTCCTAGAATTGCGAGCGATCTGGAATGCTCTAAAGGCTTTCAGAGAACAGCTGTCCGGCCAAGTCATATTGATTCAGACAATCAGGTTGCAATGTATTATACCAACAAGCAGGGGGGCATCGGATCTCGCCCTCTGTGTCAGGAAGCCGTCCAGATGTGGCTTTGGGCACGCCGTCACGGCATGTTTCTCCAAGCCACTTATCTGGCAGGCGTAAACAGTCTGGCCGACAGACTGAGCAGGGTAATGCAACCTCACGAGTGGTCGCTGAACATGGACGTAGTCCACAAGATCTTCCGAGTGTGGGGCACCCCCTGGTTGGATCTTTTTGCCACTCAGATCAATCACAAGGTCCCTCAGTTCTGTTCCAGGCTTCAGGCCCACAACAGATTAGCGTCAGATGCCTTTTCACCTGTATTGGGGATCAGGCCCTTCTGTATGCGTATCCTTATACCTCTAATAGGGAAGACTGCTGAAACTAAAACAAGAATGTGGAACCATGATTCTGATAGCTCCCTTCTGGCTGCGTCAGATTTGGTTCCCTCTTCTTTGTCCTCCAAGGAACCGTGGAGATTGGAGTGTTTTCCAACCCTCATCACACAGAACGAAGGGTCACTTCTACATCCCAACCTCCAGTCTCTAGCTCTCACGGCTTGGATGTTGAGAACTTAGAATTCGCCTCCTTGGGTCTTTCAGAGGGTGTCTCCCGAGTCTTGCTTCCAGAAAAGATTCCACAAAGAGATGTTACTCTTTCAAATGGAGGAGGTTTGCCGTCTGGTGTGACAGCAAGGCCCTAGATCCTCTTTCTTGTCCTACACAGACCCTGCTTGAATACCTTGTACACTTGTCAGAGTCTGGTCTCAAGACCAACTCCGTAAGAGTTCACCTTAGTGCGATTGGTGCTTATTGTCGTGTAGAGGGTAAGCCTATCTCTGGACAGCCTTTAGTTCGCTTCATGAGAGGTTTGCTTTTGTCAAAGCCCCCACCAGTGTCATGGGATCTCAATGTCGTTCTCACCCAGCTGATGAAAGCTCCTTTTGAGCCACTGAATTCCTGCCATCTGAAGGTCATTTTCTTGGTGGCTGTTGCTTCAGCTTGTAGGGTCAGTGAGCTTCAGGCCTTAGGATTGCATGCACCTTATATTAAGTTTCATCACAACATAGTCCTCCGCACACACCCTACCTGCCAAAGGTGGTGTGGAGTTCCATCTGAACCAGTCAGCTGTCTTGCCAACATTCTTTCCCCGTCCTCATGCCCACCCTGGCGAAAGCAGTTTGCATATCTTGGATTGCAAGAGAGCATTGGCCTTTTACGTGGAGTTGACAAAGCCCTTCAGATAGTCCGCCCAGTTGTTTCTTTCGACCCCAACAGGAGGAGAGTCCCCATCGGAAAACACACAATCTCCAATTGGCTAGCAGACTGCATTTCCTTCACTTATGCCCAAGTTGGGCAGACTCTACAGGGTCATGTCACGGCTCATAATGTTAGAGCCATGGCTTGGTCAGTGGCTCGCTTAGTCAGCCTCCATTGAAGAGATTTGCAAGGCTGCTACATGGTCATCAGTCCACACATTCACATCTCACTACTGCCTTCAGTAGGATACCCGATGTGACAGTTGGTTTGGGCAGTCAGTGCTGCAGAATCTGTTCGGGGTTTAGAATCCAACTCAACCCTCCTAGAGCTATTTTTGTTCTGTTCCAGGCTGCACTCTGTTAGTTGTTTATGGTTTCAGGTCACAGGTCAATAATGTTATGCCCTTGCTGTTGCCAGGCCCAGTTGACCAATGTTTATTGTTTTGAGTGAGCCTGGATGCTAGGGATACCCCCACATGTGAGAACAAGCAGCCTGCTTGTTCTTGGAGAAAGCGAAGATACTTACCTGTAGCAGGTATTCTCCAAGGACAGCAGGCTGATTGATCTCACAAACCCGCCCACCTCCCCTTAGGAGGAATTAGTTTTTCTATGCTTTTTGATTAAACTGAAGAGGCACGCTCACGCGACAGGCAGGAAGTCATGCGCGCTGTTCGCGTGCCAGAAGACTCTGGCAAAACTTCTCATTTTTGTTGGGGAAAAATTTGCCGTTTCCTGGGCAGACGCGGACGTCGACCCACATGTGAGAACAATCAGCCTGCTGTCCTCGGAGAATACCAGCTACAGGTAAGTATCTTTGCTTTTTAAATCTATTATGCAACATAGAATGTTCAGTATTCCTCTGTTTCCCAAACGGATGGATGACTGGTTAAAGGCCCTGCTCCCGAGCCTAGTTTCTAACTAGTTTCAGTTGAGCTTTAACTACCCTTTTTGGAGCTTTGTACTCCTGAACCAGTTTTATGGTGGTATGAGTGATCTGCATGGACCCTTATTGTCTGCAAGAACTTTTGTGAACAAGTTACCATTAATGTTTTTGTTCCAAGAGGCTGGTCACTTTTATGGTGCACATTGCTAGATGCACTATTGCTCATTAATGGAAGCAGAGGTCCAAAGAGGTTAGGTTAAGGACATTGCTGCTGGATGTCTAGGATGAGATCTGTGGACTTTACTGGATTTATTTGGATGGACTGGGTCAGGTTACCTTGACTTGAGGGGCAAACTTGTGCTTAGGGTTGCTGGGCTGGAGAGAAGTATTTCTGTTTGGGGAGTCCTGCTGCACAGGGATTCACTGTGTTTGCAAAACATCTGTGTGTTCATTTTCTGGTATTTGACATAGTTTAAAAACAAACACAGGGAATACTGCATGTGTTGCTGAATAGACTCTTAACCATGTGTGTGTTGATTTCTTTGTGTAGGGTAGAAACAACCTATTTCACACACTACTGATGTTCCTGTATATTATCAAGACAAAGGAATCTGGAATGCTGGGGTAGGTAGAAATCTGCAACTTTTGTCCTAAGGACAGTGGAGAAGACTAATCTGTCCTCGACTAGGAGATGAGCATGCCAGAGAAATGCAGAATCTCTGAATAATGTTCTGAAGTACATTTTATGGTCTATTACTACTTCTCATTGCTTAGTAATTACTTTTAACATATTGGCATTGGTAATGGAAGTAAACTAAATTCTTCAAAAGATATTGAGCTTTTGATCCTGGGAGGTTTTTTTTTAAGTGGAATGGTGGTGTGCGAATCCATTTATCTTTCAAAGAGTTTGAGGATCCCTCTTGTATTCTCAAATTCTCTCTCCACGCCTTAGTGCTATCATTTTGTCTTCTCCCCATCCTCTTTCTCCTTTACAGTAGGTCCACCATTCTCTTTCTCTCTCAACTGTTCCAGGCCCCACTGCTCGTATCTCCCTTCCAGTTCATATAGCTGATCTAGCAGGTCAGTGAGTCAGCTGGAGTCTAGTGCAGGCAAGCACTATGGGTAGTTGGTGCATCTTTCTCCCTATCCAGTGGCAAACTATTTAAATTCTGTAGTTTAAAGCTGGGAACCTCTGATTGCTGCTTCTCCCAGCAGCCCAAACGTGTACAATACTGTTAAAAGCACAACACACTGACCTGGACTAGGGAAGAGGAAGCAGCCTGAAGCATCGTAGCTGCTGGCTTTAAATAAGAAAATTGATGGATTATTCTGGAAGTGATATTGTTTCTTCTTTTAGTTGGAATGAGAATGGTCTCCCAGTTTTTTTCCTGGGAAGGTGTGTGTGGGGTGGATGGTTGTGGTAGTATTTTCATTTCTTGATGGATTGAGGTCATAAGGAACCACACCACCTTCACTTTTCTTAATGGACATTTGGATATTTGGGAACTTGGGGGGTTTCAAAGTTTATATGTTCAATATCGACTGTTCATCACATACAGTATAAAGAGGATATAGGGCAGAGGAAAGAGGGACCAGAGCTGCTGCTTGTAAACATTTAACAATTTTCCTGTTTATATGTAGCGTTATCGTTTGTCATATGTTCAATAAAAAATAAACACACATTAGAAAATTTGAGATGCATAGCCAGTGGGGGAGAGGGAGTAATGCTGTGGGGGATAGGTCGATTCCACTCTAAAGTCATCTGGCCACAGTGGCAGCAGCCTGATTTCATTAAATTGTCAGAAACTAGGATGATTTTTAAAGGGGTTTTGGTTATAACATGAAACCTAATTTCCCCACCTGGGATGGTTTGAGGTTTTCTAGTTAGAACCAATAATCCAAAGCCCTAACTATAACATTGTAGAATAGGGGTGCTTGCCCACAGGCACAAAGCATATGACTCATCAGTGCTTTCCTTATGTCTTTATGCCACAGCATAAAAAAACTCCGTTAGACCTAATGCTTACATTTGAAAATTTGATTCTCAGAGCTGTTGCATACTTAATAATAATCAACAATCAGTTCTACAGATGTGAAGTTTGGTGGTCGTTTCAGTTGCAGAACTGGAGATGTTGCTGGAACATCACTGTTGCACATCACCAGTAGCTATGAGTTACTTGCATTACTTCCCTGCAAATACATTGGGTTTTTTTTCACTCAGTTCCTTGGAAAACCATACTGATTTCCATTTCCTCTTGCTTTTATGTTGTTTCCTTTCATAAAGATCTGTTGCTATTTTTATAGCTTCCTTCAAATTAGTTCACTTTTGTTCCACTTCCCTTATTTCTTTTCACCCTGACAGACCCTTTTTCAGATGCTTCTCCATTTTATTAATGTTGGCATGTTTGAAATCCAGAACTTTGAGCTTGATATGTCTGGATGGTGCCTTAGTTTTTATATCAAACTATACTATATGGTGGTTTTTATAGTAGCTCCGTGTACCAAGATGGCCTTTTGCCCAGGCATTATACTTACAAATAGTAACATAGTAGATGACGGCAGAAAAAGACCTGCACGGTCCATCCAGTCTGCCCAACAAGATAAACTCATATGTGCTACTTTTTGTGTATACCCTACCTTGATTTGTACCTGTCCTCTTCAGGGCACAGACCGTATAAGTCTGCCCAGCACTGTCCCTTTGAACCACCAGCCCCGCCTCCCACCACCGGCTCTGGCACAGAATACTGGGTTAAGCAGACTATTAAATCAAGAAATGTTTGAATTCAGATTTTTATAGTTTATGTACTAGTGATTTGAGTCTCTACAATACAGACGTAATAGAGCACATGTCTTATATCCAGTGTTGTCCCTTCCTTCATGTGCTCTGTTACGATTTGGCAGAGTTACAGGCCCTTGAAAGGTATCCATCGTATCTCTAATAGATTTCAGACTGTACATCCAGTCCATGTCATACAGGTTGAAATCTTCCGGCACAACTCGTTCCTCTTCATTCCCAACTTTATCTGTTGCCAGATTTTGTCCATTTTTCCTTCTTGAGTTGAATTGTGGAAATATGGATTACCTTTGAAATAGAAAATGACACTACTGCCTTCTTTACTCATGTCTTCTGTGTTTTGCAGTGATACTTAATATCACATAAAGATATGCTAGTCTCCCTTTTCAGCCATCACTGGCCCTCCTAAAGAGATTGCAGCCCAGTATGGCCATATCCCATTCATAGGTCTCATTGAATCGTGTTCCCATGATAACAGTAATATGTTTTGTTTTGTTACATTTGTACCCCGCGCTTTCCCATTCATGGCAGGCTCAATGCGGCTTACATATACAGGTACTTATTTGTACCTGGGGCAATGGAGGGTTAAGTGAGTTGCCCAGAGTCACAAGGAGCTGCCTGTGCCTGAAGTGGGAATCGAACTCTGTTCCTCAGGACCAAAGTCCACCACCCTAACCACTAGGCCACTCCTCCACTGTTGCTACTATTTGAGATTCTACATGGAATGTTGCTATTCCACTAGAAGTCGGCCCTTGCAGATCACCAATGTGGCCGCGTACGTGCAGGACGTCAGACTCACAGAAACAGAAGCCTGCGCAGCCTTCTACATGGAATGTTGCTAGTGGAATAGCAACATTCCATGTAGAATCTCCAATAGTAGCAACATTCCATGTAGAATCTCCAATAGTAGCAACATTCCATGTAGAATCTCCAATAGTATCTATTTTATTTTTGTTACATTTGTACCCTGCGCTTTCCCACTCATGGCAGGCTGAATGCGGCTTACATGGGGCAATGGAGGGTTAAGTGACTTGCCCAAAGTCACAAGGAGCTGCCTGTGCCTGAAGTGGGAATCAAACTCAGTTCCCCAGGACCAAAGTCCACCACCCTAACCACTAGGCCACTCCTCCACTCATAAGCCTGCCCCCACTGTTAGGGCTTGCAAATCCAAAACTTTTACTTAGACTGCACATATTTTTGCTCATTGGTTTCCATTTTTTCTTTTTTTTAAAGCTTCCTCATCTTCTGTTCAGTCTTCGTCCTGGTCTTCTCTTCTACACTGTTGCTCAGCATTGAATTAGCTTTATCTCTAATCCTGGCGGGACAGTAATGTTTTGCTGGATGCACAGCAGCTAGGTTGGTTTTCCCCATTGCTGTTGCTGGGGATGACCACCTGAACTCATCTACTTCCATGTGCCACCACCTATCCTCTCGTTTCAACAATCGATTAGTTTTCTTGAAGTTAAGTAAACTGAGGCATGGTGATGCTAAGGATAGGTTGCTCTTGTAGGTCAGGAGATCTCCTGACTGCAGTGTACCAGTCAGTGGAAGGAAACAACCAAGGGGATCTCTTGTAACATGGTCAGTCACTTTTTGATCATTTAATTATAAACATGTAGTGTGCAATGGATAAGAGTTGAGAACTTAGACAAGTTAACATCTTTAGATTCCTTCAGATAAGGCTTGTGGGAGATTTTTCTTTTTTTAACACCATTTGTAATTTCCTTTGTTAATGCTTTTTATAAGAGGAGGAAAGTATTTCTTTTTTTTTTTTCAAAGGGTAAGACAAATTGATTTGTTTTTAAGATGGTGTATCCCAGGATGGCTTTGGCTTTCGTAATAATTGGAACTTTTTGTTTTGTAGGAGAGTAAATCTTGGTTTATCTGGAGTGAATATTCTTTGGATTTTTGGGGATTATTAAAGTGGTTTCTACAGCTGCTGCTGCCCTCTTTGATTTGAACTAACCCAAAGTTTTAACCTCCTCCCTGGAATGCTGAGAAAACATCACTGTGAGCACCGATTTGATGTTTGACCTCATAGATGGTGAAAATAAGGAGCATTATTTATTTTTTTCTCCCTGAAGTAATGTCCTGCAAGGAAAATGAATCCAATCCAGCATTGAAATGGGATTTCTCGCTCCATCTGTAAAATTGCAGCTTATTCTTTCTGGCTGCACAGTAAACCTCGGATCTTTCTTTTGTGCATTCTTCTATGAAGAGAAATATATTTCTTACAGCGTGACAGTGAACACTAAAACCCCATCTATTTGGATGGTTTGCACAAGAATCAGAAAATATTTTTTATGTTGGAATGTTACATCGAAGTAAAACACATTTTAAAGTACTTCTATTCAGATATAATGCTGTATAAAATTACTTTTGGTATGGCACACATGTGCCTAGTGTGATCTTCAAGTTCTGTTTAGTTTACCAGTTGTTAAATTAACTAGCTGCAACTCTTTTGCTTTTTCATCATTGTTTACACCTTCCTTTTTTTTTTTATTTTGTCAATCAAAATACTTGCTCCATCTATCTCCTCACCAAACCAGACAAGTTCAGAAGTGTATTTTTTTTTCTTAATTATCCTTATATACCCATTTACCATTTTCTCCATTGGGACAAAACAGCATTAAACAGAGTGTTTTCTTAATTGAATTAATCATTTATAATTTGTTCTACCAATTTCTTATATAAAGAATTAGTAGAAATCCAATTATCTACCATTTATAATTTGACAGTTTTCCAGTATCTTTATGCAAGGATTCATATAATAGTACAACTTACAAGTCAGGGTGAGACCAATGAATTTATAACTTTATTACCTTATCTCAAAATTTATTAGCTAGGAATTGGGAGAGTAGAAAACAGTGCCAAAGCTTTTTCCAATTGCATTACAGCTCTTCCAGTTAATCTTACTAAATCTAACTGGGTGCAGTTAATCTGATATCCTGCTCCTCCTTAGCATTTATCTGTGCTGGTCTCACTCAAGTGAGTATGCAGTTCTTAGCCAGCCTATTTTTTTGTTTATCAAGGTTTATTTTTTAACCCCCTCTCTCTGGAAGATACTTTAGACATATTAATTCCCACATATGCAAATAGCCATCTAAAACGGAGGTGTTTGCTATCAAAAACATCAAATTTATGAATAAGACCAGACCACAGACAAGTGCAGATGAGTTCAGAACATTTTAATGAAACAGTGAATATCATTTCTGTATTGACTTTAAAGCAATATTTAGATCATTTTTCTCCCCTTCATGACTTTTGTAAAGTGATTAACGTCCTCAGTTCATGTGGATGCTTTTTTAATACCCTTTTTCTCTTTGAAATTTCTTTCCAGGTTGTGCCTTCACAAAAGTAATCTGTATTGTGTGGTTTTACCTTAAAACTAAACTAATACCTCAAGATATTTGTTGGTTCTTTCCCAGATTTGGTCTACTTGGCCTTTTGCCATGTTCTGTGATGAATTGTTATATTTTTGTATGGTCTTCAAATAAAAGGATGCACATTTTTTTTTATTAGTGTTTTTTTTCCATCTCTTCTTTTGCCCTTCTTTTATTTCTGGTAATTGCCTGTTTAATAAGCCTCAGGTATAAAATAACTTCATGAATGTTTATAATAATTATTTATTTTTTAACAGATTGAGAACTGTGCTTTAACAAATGAGCACAAAAGAAATCTGTTCAGGATCTATGGTCTCTGCCACAGTCTCTAATTTTCCTGTGCTCTTATCTTCCCTCCCCACTATGCGCTGATTGGACTGAAACCTGTCTAACATTGTTTGCGTTTGTATATTAAAAACTTGTTATATCATCAGACACACACACACACACACACATGACACAGGAACATTAACAAAAGGCCTGCTGAAAGAAGGGCTTTAAACTTTTTAAAAGATCGTTCCTGAAAGACTGTTCCAAAGGGAAGGCGCCAGATAGGAAAAAGCTGAATGATGGGTAAGTTTGTGTGAAATTTGCTTAGTTTGCTTCCTCCCATCCCTCTTTACTAGTTTCTCTTCTGCTCTGAGCTTGGACCACTTGGACTGTCCTTGCTTAGCCTCCACTTTTATACGTTCTCAGCTGTGCTCCTCTTATCCCTGTCTTTGCACATATTGCTTTGAATCCTCAAGTCTCTGCTTTTCTTGTACATTGCATGTCGTTTTCTCACCCCCCTCCAATTGCCTCCATATCACTCTACCTTATTTTCCTCCTCCCTTCTGTTCTCCCAGTGCTGTTTTAAAACCTTACCATGGCCTCAAGAATAAGAGAAATTTTTGTTTTGTAAATGTATCTTGCAATCCTGGATTGCAGATGTACTGTCTACCTATTGGGCATGGAGGAATCAAATTCATCAGTTGCTCATTTGGGAGGCTGTGGATCCTCTAATAAAACAGAGGTTTCTATGGATATGGGACTGCTACATACAACATATGACTGCTGAGGAGGAGCTTGCTTTTCAATCTGATATCCCTGGAACATGGCTCTTAAATTATATTAAAAAAAAAAAAAAACATTGAACTTTTTCAGTCTTTTCTTTTCATGTATCTTTATTTACTTGTTCAATAAAAATGTTTTACTCTAAAATCTTACCGCAGCCTCAAAACCCACTACTTGTGTTTCCCCAATTTTCCATTCTAATATTTTTTAGTTTAGCTTGGTCTTTTCAGCACTAGTTCAATGTAAGTTAAAGCTATGCTAGATATTTTCCTTTCCCCAGAGAACTTAACTCAACGTGAAATTAAACTCTGGAATTTGTTGCCAGAGATCGTGATAAAGGCGGTTATCTTAGTGGGGTTTAAAAAAAAGGTCTGGATGGCTTCCTAAAGGAAAAGTCCATAGACCATTATTAAATTGACTTGTGGGAAATCCACTGCTATTTCTGGAATAAACAGCACAAAATGTATTGAACGTTTCGGGATCTTGCCAGGTATTTGTGACCTGGATTGGCCACTGTTTGGAAACAGGATGCTGGGCTTGATGGCTTCAGCTGCAGAAGAAACAGTGGGATTCCTGCTTCCTCACTGCAATACAACTCTGCAAATTTGAGCCATGTGTTGGAAGTTCAGGTTGGTCTCATGAGGTTTGAAACATCAAGACCAACCCTGGCACTACATGACTCAAGCTTACAGAGAGCTGAGTCATGGTGGGCAGGCAGGAATCCCACTGTAAGCATCACAAGAACTGCCAATCTTCCAAGGGCCAGAAAAAAGCACTTGGTGGGCCAGCTTGTGGGCTGTAGGTTGGACAATCCCGATCCAAACAGTACAATAGACTGTACCACCTGGGATGTGGACACTAGTTATCTGGGTAGATTCAACTCTGGAGTTTGTGTGAATTTTTACTTAGCAACTCCTATTTGTATGATCAGGGTTCTGCTGGCATCTAGAATTTGCTGTACACTTAAACATATGTATATGCTCATCTCTACTCTTCTGATTTGATTTGCATCTGCAAATATTTGTCTTTCAAATGTATGCAGGTTTCGGTCTCAGACTTAGTTCCTATAGCCCTCGGGAGCCTTCTGTTCTGTCTTATTTAAATTGGACAGCTTCAGTGGAAAACTACTGCTTGACAAGTACATTTCTACTGTGCAGCTTTTATAAAGGGCCAGTTTTTCACATAGTTTGAAATTTGGTTTCTGAAATTGTCAGACTGAATCAGCATCCTGCTCCTGAAGATGGGGCAAATTTCTTAAAAACTGTTTATGCACTGCTATCTCAAAACTGCTAATCAAAGAGCTTTTTTCTAAAACTCGGCCCATTTTTTTGTTGGTTTTTGGGCTAGGTGATTAACATTGTGTTCATCAAGGCAAAATTCATTTTTTGCACCTTATAACTTAGGGCCCTGTTTACTAAGTTGCACTACACCTTAATTGTAGTTCTGAGCAATGGTTACAGTAAGGTGGGAATGGGGTGTGACAGTAAATCAGGATCACAATGTTGTTGGGTTTTTTAAAGTTTATTATTCTGTATTAGTTTGATATCTTTGCTTAAATTAGTTGTTTGTCGGTTTGATTTGATTCTAAGATCAATTATAAAATAAGTATAAAATTTTGAACTAAGAAGGATATGAAGGGCAGGTGGGAGGCGGGGAGTTTGGGTTGGAAATGCAACTTGTTAAAAAAAATATTGAACGCCACATGTTTCTATTTGAACTAATGTATCTTTATTTATTTGTTCAATAAAAATTGTTTACAAGTACTAAGGTGCGCTAGAGAGACCCATATATTCCTATGGGTGGCTCTAGCATTAGTGCATGCTAAAAATGCTAGTATGGCTACAGCGCAACTTAGTAAACAGGGTCCTTAGTGAGTTGTATAGGAATAAGCTACAGTAAATCTTGCCTTGATAAAATTGATTGCATAGCTCAAAAATGGCAAAATGGACTGAGGTGAATTTTAGAAAATTCTCTTCATAAATGTGAAATGAATGCAAAATAGTCTTTTAAATTACATGTGGATTTTTTTTTAACACTCATGTATTGTAAGCCACATTGAGCCTGCAAAGAGGTGGGAAATGTGGGATACAAATGCAATAAATAATAAATAGCTTAGAATTTAAAACCTAAATTTTATGTTGTAGTATATTTTTTTATTTTATTGTCTCATTTGTATCCCACATTTTCCCACCTATTTGCAGGCTCAATGTGGCATACATAATACCGTAAAGGCATTCGCCTAGTCCGGTAGAGAAACAAATACAAGGTGATAAAGTCGATTATAGATACATGTGTTTAGGTACAATGAGGTTAGAGGAGAGGAAGGTTAAATAGTGTCCATTACTATGGGGATCGAGTAGAGGAGATTGTGTAGTGTCCAATACGATCTTTGGTTTTGCTCTATTGCAGTGTGTAGGTGGTTATGTTGTGTCGGTGGGGTATGTCTTTTTGAACAGGTTGGTTTTTAATGCTTTCCTGAAGTTTAGGTGGTCATATGTTGTTTTTACATCTTTTGGTAGTGTGTTCCATAGTTGTGTGCTTATGTAGGAGAAGCTGGATGCATAGACTGCTTTATATTTGTCCTTTGCAGTTTGGGTAGTGAAGGTTTAGGTATGTTTGGAATGATCTCGTTGTTTCTGAGTGGTAGGTCCATGAGGTCTGTCATGTAACCTGGGACTTGGCCGTAGATGATTTTGTGGACCAGGGTGCAGATTTTGAAAGTGATGCTCTCTTTGATTGAAAGCCAGTGCAGTTTTTCTCTGAGGGATTTGGCACTGTTGAATTGCAATTTGCCAAATAGCCTGGCTGCTGTGTTTTGGGTGGTCTGAAGTTTCTTTGTGAGTTGATCTTTGCATCCTGCATAGATTCCGTTACAGTAGTCTGTGTGGCATAGTACCATTGATTGTATTAGGTTACTGAATGAGACCCTCGGGAGGAAAGGTTTTACTTGTTTGTTTCCACATTGAGTGGAACATTTTATTTATTTATTTATTGCATTTGTACCCCACATTATCCCACCTTTTTGCAGGCTCAATGTGGCTTACAGGGTGTTAATATGATATAGTCATTACATAATATATACAGTTGGTGATAAGCTGGAGGTAGAAGAGGAATAAGTTAGAAGGTGTTAGGTAAGGTCGTGTGAGGGGTGTTTTAAAGCATTTGGTATAAGGAGTGATTTGTTTCATTAAGGATTATTTTTGTAGGCCTTGTTGAAGAGATGTCTTCATAGATTTGCGAAAGCTGGTTAAGTTGTCCGTGGTCTTCAGGGCCATGGGTTCCATATCTGTGTGCTTGCAGAGTTCACTTGGCTTTCAAACGTAAGATTGCGGAGAGTCAATATAGAGTACTCCATAGAGCCTACATATCCCAATATCAGACTGCAAGAGCAGGTTGGGTGCCTGTTGCTCACTGTCCCAAATTTCATGTTTTTGGCGATGTAGTGGCATCCAAGCATTTTGGAGGTCGCTTCATCGATATTTAACATACTTTATTTGCACAACGTGTAGTATATTCTTGGAAGGGAGTTTTGCTGAATAAATGGGAAGCCTATGGGATTTTGGATAAAAAAAATTCCCATTTATTTCTTAGTAAAGCTTATGCAGTGGGAAAGAAATGCATCTTCAAGCATTGGGTATATGAAGAGCCTCCCTTATTCTGGAATTGGAGAATCAGATTGCATGCTCTCATGGGAGGCAAGGGCTGCTAGGAGTTCCCAAAGGGCCGAAAGGCTTTCATATCTCTCTGGAACTGTTAGTTGCATAAAGCTAGAAGTGCTGTACTGCATATGTTTCAGTGTGGGTATTGTTATGTAAAGGATTGTTTTGGGGTTCTTAGATTGGGTAGGGGAGGGAAGAATTGGAGTATTGGATATTTCTTTCCCAAGATGGCCTGGGTTTATGAGTCCAAACACCGGCCATCTTAAAAATCTGACAAGGGAAAGGTTTCAGTAGGGAGGGGATGGGCTTCGAATATTTGATAACATTTAATGGAAAATGGGGTGGTGGGGTGGGAGGTAATGGGAGCATTAACATATACATAAAAAAGGATCATGTGTTACTGGATTATTGCTGATCTTGCTTATTGTTTTGTCATGCTTTCTCAGTGTTATTTGTTGCATTTGTATCCCACATTTTCCCACCTATTTGCAGGCTCGATGTGGCTTACAATATTCCGCCCTGGTTATTGCCATAGTAGAGTAAAGATACATATGTTCTTCTGTAATTATTGTAACAAATGAGATAAAGCATTAGTCATAATGGGATCAGTAATAAAATGGCGGTTATGTAACTGCTTGATGTTTTTTCCTAGATCTGTTGTTCAGTTATATGTTAGGTTTTCTTTGATCCTGAATAAAAAATGTTAAACCTTAAATTGTTCATTTACCCAGATAAAATTACTTTCAGAAATCACCATGTGAAAAAAAGTGGAATATTTAAAAGTCTTATATGTTTTTACAGGATTGTTCAAACTGGAGTGATCATTGATTTGTTGAATTTAATTATCAAACTCTCAGAGTAGGGCCCTAGAGACCTGACAGTTAATTGAAAGGGGTAAATGACAAACTTTGCATAGGATGCCTAATACTCTTGCACCAGCCCTGCTTACAGAAATGGTCATAAGAACATAAGTGTTGCCATACTGGGACAGACCCAAGGTCCATCAAGCCCAGTATCCTGTTTCCAGTAGTGGCCAATCCGGGTCACAAGCACCTGGCAAGAGCCCAGACCAGTAAAACAAAATGTTATGCTACTTATCCTAAATATAAACTGCCTTTTCTCAAGTCCACTGCTTGGCTTCTTTGAGCAATAATAATTCATGGTACTAGCATGAACAGTTCTCTATTATAAAGAACTGATTTACTTATGTACAGTGATGTGACAAAGTTTCCCCCTCTGATTTTTCCCTGTTGTTGAATGTATGTCACACTGATTAGTTTCTGATCATTAAACAAACTATAGAATTAAAGGGAACCTGAGAGAACACACATGGTTTATTATTCATTTATTTAAGGAACAGTTTATGTAACACCTGTGTCACCCATGTGAAAAACTAAATGCCAACTAAGTTACTCAGGGCTCCTTTTACAAAGGTGTGCTAGTGTTTTTAGCATGTGCTAAATGCTAGAGATGCCCATATATTCCTATGGGTGTCTCATGTTTAGCAGGCACTTATCAGTGTCCCTTTGTAAAAGACCCCTTCAGTCAACCACATTTTTTTTTACAAACATTTTTATCATATGCATTTCAATTACATCACTTCAAATAACATCCATGATATCAGAAAATATAAAACAAAAAAGAGGAAGTAAACCAGCAAGAATGGACAAACTTAGAATATGGAACACTACTAGTTGTAGACCGGGGGGGGGGCAGCCATGAATGGGAAGATAGTGGGATGAGGGAGGGGTTGGGATGAGGGAGGGGGAAAAATATAATGTTGATTATGTATTACAGATGAGTTTGAGGAATTTTGGAGAGTTCGTAGCCTTGTGGCTGCAGTTAAGTTTATTGTATGATTTTCTTTATTGAAATGTTGAATAAAAAACTTATTCAAACAAAACAAAAAAAAAGGAAACCAAATCCAACCATTGTCCACCAATATAAAGAAACATTGAGATCCAAGATTCATACAAAATACAAATCGGAAAAATTTAACACGTCCACGTCCAATGAGCCCATAAGAACATAAGCGTAGCCATACTGGGTCAGACCAATGGTCCACCTAGCCCACTAGCTTGTTTCCAACAGTGGCCAAGCCAGGTCACAAGTACCTGGCAGAAACCCAAATTGTGGCAACACTCCATGCTATCAATCCCAGGTCAAGCAGTCTCTTCTCCATGTTTGTCTCAATAGCAGACTATGGACTTTTTCCTCCAGGAAAAAGACTAGGGGACACTCAAGGAAGTTACATAGAAATAATTTTAAAACAAATAGGAGGAAACTTTTTTTTCATTCAATGAATAGTTAAGCTCTGGAACTCTTTGCCGGAGGATGTGGTAACAGGGGTTAGTGTATGTGGGTTAAAAAAAAAAGGTTTGGACAAATTCCTGGAGGAAAAGTCCATAGTCTGTTATTGAGACAGACATGGCAAGCAACTGCTTGCCCTAGGATTTCTAGTATGGAGTTTTGCCATGGTTTGGGTTTCTGCCTAGTACTTGTGACCTAGCTTGGCCACTGTTTGGAAAACAGGATACTGGGCTAGATGGACCACTGGTCTGACCCAGTATGGCTACTCTTATGTTCTTATGTAATTAAAGAGTCATGGTTCTGGTGTGGATTAGGAATTGGTTATTGGACAGAAACTAGAGGATAGGGTTAACATAGTAACATAGTAGATGACCGGTGAGTCTGACGTCGGTGCCGGGCAAGATGGTGGAGGCTATTATTAAGAATAAAATTGCAGAGCATATACAAAAACATGGACTGATGAGACAAAGTCAGCACGGATTTAGTGAAGGGAAGTCTTGCCTCACCAATCTAATGCATTTTTTTGAGGGGGTAAGCAAACATGTGGACAATGGGGAGCCGGTTGATATTGTATATCTGGATTTTCAGAAGGCGTTTGACAAAGTGCCGCACGAAAGACTCCTGAAGAAATTGCAGAGTCATGGAATCGGAGGTAGGGTATTATTATGGATTAAGAACTGGTTGAAAGATAGGAAGCAGAGAGTAGGATTGCGTGGCCAGTATTCTCAGTGGAGGAGGGTAGTTAGTGGGGTCCCGCAGGGGTCTGTGCTGGGTCCGTTGCTTTTTAATGTATTTATAAATGACCTAGAGATGGGAATAACTAGTGAGGTAATTAAATTCGCCGATGACACAAAATTATTCAGGGTCGTCAAGTCGCAGGAGGAATGTGAACGATTACAGGAGGACCTTGCGAGACTGGGAGAATGGGCGTGCAAGTGGCAGATGAAGTTCAATGTTGACAAGTGCAAAGTGATGCATGTGGGTAAGAGGAACCCGAATTATAGCTACGTCTTGCAAGGTTCCGCGTTAGGAGTTACGGATCAAGAAAGGGATCTGGGTGTCGTCGTCGATGATACGCTGAAACCTTCTGCTCAGTGTGCTGCTGCGGCTAGGAAAGCGAATAGAATGTTGGGTGTTATTAAGAAGGGTATGGAGTCCAGGTGTGCGGATGTTATAATGCCGTTGTATCGCTCCATGGTGCGACCGCACCTGGAGTATTGTGTTCAGTACTGGTCTCCGTATCTCAAAAAAGATATAGTAGAATTGGAAAAGGTACAGCGAAGGGCGACGAAAATGATAGTGGGGATGGGACGACTTTCCTATGAAGAGAGGCTGAGAAGGCTAGGGCTTTTCAGCTTGGAGAAGAGACGGCTGAGGGGAGATATGATAGAAGTGTATAAAATAATGAGTGGAATGGATCGGGTGGATGTGAAGCGACTGTTCACGCTATCCAAAAATACTAGGACTAGAGGGCATGAGTTGAAGCTACAGTGTGGTAAATTTAAAACGAATCGGAGAAAATTTTTCTTCACCCAACGTGTAATTAGACTCTGGAATTCATTGCCGGAGAACGTGGTACGGGCGGTTAGCTTGACGGAGTTTAAAAAGGGGTTAGATAGATTCCTAAAGGACAAGTCCATAGACCGCTATTAAATGGACTTGGAAAAATTCCGCATTTTTTAGGTATAACTTGTCTGGAATGTTTTTACGTTTGGGGAGCGTGCCAGGTGCCCTTGACCTGGATTGGCCACTGTCGGTGACAGGATGCTGGGCTAGATGGACCTTTGGTCTTTCCCAGTATGGCACTACTTATGTACTTATGTACTTATGACAGAAAAAAGACCTGCACGGTCTATCCAGTCTGCCCAAGATAAACTCATGTGTATATCTTACCTTGATTTGTACCTGTCTTTCTCAGGGCACAGACCGTATAAGTCTGCCCAGCAGTTTTTCCTGCCTCCCAACCACCTGTCCCGCCTTCCATCACCGGCTCTGGCACAGACCGTATAAAAGTCTGCCCTCCCCTATCCTCGCCTCCCAACCACCAACCCCTCTTCCCCCCACCTGCTCTGCCACCCAATTGTAGCTAAGCTTCTGAGGATCCATTCCTTCTGCACAGGATTCCTTTATGCACATCCCATGCATGTTTGAATTCCGTTACTGTTTTCATCGCCACCACCTCCCGCGGGAGGGCATTCCAAGCATCCACCACCCTCTCCGTGAAAAAATACTTCCTGACATCTTTTCTGAGTCTGCCCCCCTTCAATCTCATTTCATGTCCTCTCGTTCTACCGCCTTCCCATCTCCGGAAAAGATTCGTTTGCGGATTAATACCTTTCAAATATTTGAACGTCTGTATCATATCACCCCTGTTCCTCCTTTCCTCCAAGGGTATACATGTTCAGGTCAGCAAGTCTCTCTTCATACATTTTGGAACGCAAATCCCATACCATCCTCGTAGCTTTTCTTTGCACCGCTTCCATTTTTTTTGACATCCTTCGCAAGGTACGGCCTCCAAAACTGAACACAGTACTCCAGGTGGGGCCTCACCAACGTCTTATACAGGGGCATTAAAACCTCCCTTCTTCTGCTGGTCACACCTCTCCCTATACAGCCTAGCAATCTTCTAGCTACGGCTACCGCCTTGTCACACTGTTTCGTCGCCTTCAGGTCCTCGGATACTATCACCCCAAGATCCCTCTCCCCGTCCGTGCCAATCAGACTCTCCCCGCCTAACACATACGTCTCCCTTAGATTTCTACTCCCTAAGTGCATCAATTTGCATTTCTTCGCATTGAATTTTAATTGCCAAACGTTAGACCATTCTTCTAGCTTCTTCAGATCTTTTTTCATGTTTTCCACTCCCTCCGGGGTGTCCTCTGGTGTTAAATGGTAATTTCTCTCAATGGAGGCGGGTGAACAGTGGAGTGCCACAGGAATCTGTACTGGGACCGGTGATATTTAACATATTTATAAATGATATGGAAATCGAAACAATGAGGTGATTAAATTTGCAGATGACACAAAACTATTCAAGCTTATTAAAACTTGTATGGACTGTGAAATATTGCAGGAAGACTAGGCATCCAAATGGCTAGTCTTTTAAATTAGGCCCTGCTGTGCCTTAGGCTGTGGCAGAAAGTTCAAGTTTTAAAGTTTTAAAACTATAGGGGAAAGGGTTTTATACTATGGAAACTAAGCTGTACTTCAAAACTAAAGTTAAATCTCTAAATGGGTTTCCTGTGACTATCAGCTCTGTATTCCTTATCTGAACTGGCTAAGCTGTGCTTCAAAACTAAAATTAAAACTCTATACTGGAGTTTCCTGTGACTATGAGTTCAGCTCAACATTGATGTTATGGTAAACTCTAGAATAGTCCCTTAACTGCTAGCCTATGACACTGTAATAGAGACTTTACATGCTAAAGAAAGAAAACCATAAATTCCTTAAACTGCCTTTGCTAACTAAGAGGCAGATGCACTAAAGCTAAATGAGCCTTTAATGACCCTCCAACGAGGAAAATTTGATCCGTTGCATGCATCAAAGGGCTTTTACCGAGGAAGCCAGCAGCTAACGAAAACGGAATGGAGATGAGCAATTAGTGTGAAAACCCCATTGAAACGAGATGCACTAACCTTTTCCGATTGCCTTTACGCAGGAAAAAGGCAGGAAATCTAACGAGAGGTCTGGACCTCTCGTTAGGACAGCTCTGTGCCAGGAAAAATCATTAAGTGAAGAAATAAACAAACTTTGAGCCAATCCCAGCGCATTAGCAGAGCTAAAAGCGCTGTGATTGGTCCAAAGGACGTCAGAAAACACATCAAATAAAAAAAATAAAAAAAGGATCGGGAGGGGGCAAGGCCCAGGCCCCGCCTCCTTCTGATGTAAGTAACCTACGTCAGAAGGAGGCGGGGCCTGGGCCAGGGAAGAAGAGACGTCATGGAGACTCTACAACCAACACAATAGATCTTCCTGCCCGTGCAGCGCTTCTGAAAGAGGTGAGAGGCGCTGCTCGGGTCGTTAATAGGGAGGGGGGTCTCGGTGGGGGGGGGAGCGGCGTAGTCGACCTCAGGGGGGGCAGCGGGGGCGGGGCACGGTGCGAAAGAATGACGGGAGGCGGAGTTAGCTCTGCAGAACACAGGAACAGGAAGGGAGGGGGACCGGGGCAGCTAGCATTTTGCTTTTTCGGGGGGGGGGGGGGAGCGGCGGAAAGTGGGGAGCAGTGGGGGGGGGGCAAGGCCGTCCATACAGGACGCTCCTGATGAGCGCCCTTGCCCCCTCCCGATCCTTTGTTTTTGGATTTTGCTGACCGGGTAGCCACGTGTATGTGTTGTGGCTTTTTTTTTTGTTTGTTTTTACGTTTGCAGCATGCGCAGAGCAGCCAGCAAAACGCTTGGCTGCTCTGCGCATGATTTAGGGGCCGATTACCGATGTGTATTGTGATTCTTTGATACATTGTACGTTTGAATACCGATCTGAGCATGTGTGACTTTTTTTTTTGGTGCATTCTTCGTTTTTTAAAAATCGTTAGGGACTTTAACGATTTTGATTTTTTTACGTTTGCTTGATGCATCTACCCCTAAGTAGAGTAACTGAAAAATAAAGATACTGAGATAATCTAGCCTATACATAAGTGAGAAGAGATTTAAACATAAGCTTCTACATCCTCTCTAGCTTAAAAAAAAATCAATAAGTTTAGGATTGAAGAAAAGACTTCCCCTGAAACATTACCATACATAAAAAAGCACAAAAGGACCTACAGAATTGGAATGATGACACTGTCTTTATTAAAATGAACCGACACGGGCTGTGTTTCGGCCCTCAACAGCACCTGCCTCAGGGGTCAAGATAAATGCTTTGTGAGTCTTATAACTGCTTTGTGTCAAGAAACCGTTCCGCAATCCAATGTAAAAGTGCTAAATGCCTTTGAGAGATCGCAATGGAGTTCAGTGTGCATACATAAAAAAAAGGACATTTCAACAAGAAACTTGCCCCAAGGGCCTGAGCCCTAGGACACAGTACCAACAAAGCTTGGCGTCACTTCTGTGTAAATTTTGACAAGTCAGGAAATATATGAACTTTGATCCTAAAACAAAAACCTCAATATATCTGAAATAAAGATGCATAACATTATTGTGGAAATCCACTACAATAAAAAAAAAAAAAATGGGGGATAGCAACAAATATACCACAACCCACAAAAATAGTCCCACCTATCAAAAAAAATCTCTAGCTCAATCTGCAAATTGATAGCCAAAAAATGGAAGGAAAAAGCCTCAGTGAGCTGCTCCATGTCAATTCTGACTTATAGAGCTATAGTGATCAAAACTGATCTGCTCATCATCAATGGTAAAAAAAAAAAAAAAATCTTCCTTACGACAAAATAACAAACTAACATGTGTCCACTTAAATATTGTCCAAAATCACCCCCCCCCCCAAAAAAAAAACTTAAAGGTGAAAATAAACCAATGCACTTGTCTTATACTTAAGGTTTGTTAGATAAGGCAGCTTCTCAATTTCCCCCAGACTGATGTTGGCCAGTATTTTGCATGGTAATTTCTTCTACAATGCTGCTTCAGGGTCCAGACAACAGAGGCTGCCGAAAACAAAATAAATCAGGCTCTATAACTAATCTCGTAAAAGAATAATACAAAATCTTACTTTTTCCGCAGTGCTAGAAATTAAAAAATGCTAATGCATGGCTCCCACTGCAGATCAAAATGGCTTCCTCTTATAAGTGATGACATCAGATGCCACCACAAACTCTGTCCAAGCAGGAAAGTCCTATCAGTAAACAATCTTTGATAATAAAACAAAATGCCATCATTCAATCCGAGAGTTCAAATCCCCAGGATCTAATGAGTACAGGGTAAATATCCATTTTTGTTCCTAAGTGGCAGTTTTCTCTGATCCCCGCCTCTCAACACAGCTACACAACATAGATCATCAAATGAATGACCAGCGTGAGAGCAGAGTACTGCTATTGGTAACCCCATAGTTTGTTTCCGTATGGAGTTCTTATGTTCTGTCAGACGCGTAGATAATCTTCAAGAGGTCTGTCCTACATAAATTTGTTGCAATGGCATATCAGACAGTACACCACAAAATCTGACTTGCAAGTCATTATATACTTCAAATCATATTTTTTCTGAGTCCTGTATCTTAAAAAAAAAAAAAAGACATCTCTAGTATAGTGTCACTAAAAGAGCATTCTCCACAGTTATAATGTCCAAAAATGCTCGTAGATCTTCTCTGTTGAAGAACTGATAATACAGGACTTAACCACTCCTTAAGGTTTCTACCTCAACGAAAGGCAAACTGCAAAGATGAACCAGTCAAAGCAGGAACCGTCATTAATAACTCCCAATGTTTTTTTTTTTACACCATATCATTTTCATTCTCTTGTGCGAGTTAAGCAAGGGTCCCTATCGCTTAGTTAAGGGCATTATTTTATGCCCCCTGAGGGATGCATGGAAGATGCTCATACATAAATTGGGAGGAGACCCAACTGCTACTGACCAGATGCCTTTGAGAGGGAAGGTGGACTTTGAACCAGAGCTAGAGAATCTAATATTTGCTACCTGGGAAACACAGAGAATTACCCTCTTGCAGCATGTATTAGGTGAAGAGGGATCATTATACCTTTTGATATATTGCAACAGTGCATGGGGGTTCATTGGGGCGATACATTTGCTTACTGTCAGCTGACACACTATGTAAAGGAACTAAACAGGGATTCACTTCAACTTCAAGTGGGAAAATGAATTTAACAAAATTTTTGATGATGTATCCCAATTTTCCACTTCCATATCTGGTCTGCACAAAGCCTTCTATAGATTGGAATGTGACAAAAATATAGAGCTGGTGAAGCGGAGGTGGGAGCAAGATTTGGGAAAAAGTTGGGGAGAGTGGGAATTGAGCAAAATAAAAGGGATCCCTGGGATAACTTCCAATGCAAATTATAGGGAATGCTATTTTAGAACATTGTATAGAGCTTACTTCACACAGGTACATCTCTATAAGGCAAGTAGAGTATCCTGTCTACCTTGTATTAAATGTCACATGGCAGACAGTACAATTTATCACTCATTTTGGGACTGTCCTATAATTCAAGGATTTTGGAGGAAGATAACTCATTATGGGCTAGATTCTGTATATGTCATCCAAAATGTAGGCTTCTCTTACCAGTAACAGTATCAAACAAAGATTCCAACTCAGTCTGTAGCAAATGGTATGACTGCTGTTAGCACCTGGGCCCTGACCAATAAACTGAAACTAAATGTGCAAAAAAAACAAGGTCCTGTGGTTCCGAAATCAGGGAGTTGAGGTCCCATCATCAATATCTTTGTCCAATGGTCAAAGCTTTACAGTCGAATCTCAAACCAGAGTATTAGGGGTCTTGCTTGATTCTTCACTCACCTTCTCTTCCCGTATTAATCAACTATGGAAGAAAACACTATTCAAAATGAGACAGCTTTGACTAGTCAGACCATTCTTTGACCAAAAAGCCTTTGCACTACTAGTCCAAATGTTAGTCCTACCTCACTTGGATTACTGTAATGTTCTATTTCTTGGTGTTAAGTGTCAATATTAGAAAAAAAATGAAGATCATACAGAATACAGCTGCAAGACTAATATACAGATTGAATAGATATACTAGTGTTTCAACTCATCTAAACAAACTGCACTGGCTTCCCATAGCAGAAAGAGCCAGGTTCAAAGCTGCTTGTTTAGTTTTTCAAATCTTACAGGGCGTCACCTCTGAACTGCTAAGGCCGCTTCACTATATCTGGTCCAGTCTAACAGACTGAAATAACAACTAATGCTAGCATTACCATTTCAAAAGACAATTCAAAATCAGAAGATTTTCAGCTCTCTATTCCTGTACTTGGAGTCAAAATATGGAACTCTCTACCTATTCCCATCAGAACAGAAAACAGCTACCTCAACTTCAGGAAGAGGCTAAAAAAACTTTCTCTTCCCAAAGACTGCTTCATAATAATCCATCATGACCAACTTCCTAGTATCATCCATTATCCTTTCCTTTCATGTTTTTTATTCTCATGCATTACACCAATGGTCTCTAATGTTTCTTTTACCTCACACTAGCACTATTTGCTTTTGTCTCATCTAGAACGTAAACCACTCTGAACCCTGGAATGGGGATATTAGTGGTATAGAAGAATTTAATTGAATTGAATAATGTATCTAGCGCTATTCTATAAACCATGTCTACAGTAAGATGTGATTTACAGAATAGTGCAAAGGTCAGGGGAACATGCGTACATTTATTCTACTGGTGTAAATGACCATGCCTAAATGTATGTGAGTTCCCCCAAATTCTACAACAATGTGCATAAATGTGATTGACACTCCCCAACACACCCCCACTCCTCCCATGGCCATTCCCCCTTTTCAGCTCTGTGCAATTTATGTGTGCCTCTTTTTAGAATATGCCTAAAAAGAAGTCTGCATAAATTCCAATTATTGTCCATTAGTGATGATAATTGGTTGTTATTGGCCAATTATTACTAATTGGCTTGTTACTCAATTGAGCAGTGCGTGTACACTGGCCATGCGCACAATTTAACGTACACTACTTGCCACGTCTTATATAGAATCCGAGGGTGTATGGTTGTTATTTTAGCAAAAAGACTTGAGGGGTCACCTGAACAATTATTATTGTACAGTTCTGTTTTCTTTCGAGGACATGATAAAGGAGGAACTTTGTTGTTCAGGAAAATTAGCCTTTTGGCACGGAAATATATTTTGCAATCTTGGACACAAACAACACCTCCTGAGAAATCAACTACACTTGTTGACTGTTTGGGAAGCGAGAAAGGCTCATGGTTCCCCTAAAGGTAGAAACATTTTTTTTTCAGATTTGGAATCCTTTTATCCAGTCACTGATCCCATTTGGAAGAAGTCTTATTTTAAACACCTTATGATTACATGTGGAGTTGTGGTGTACTGCTGAGGTTTTATTAGGTTAAGGTTTGGCTGACGAAGGGAGTAGTTATGGGGAAGGTAAAAGGGGAGGGAGGAGATTACTTAATGTAGCTTCAGGGGGTCATCAGAACCAAGGTCATCTGAGGCATGATCTTTGGATACATTTTTGACTGTGTGGTAGGGTTGGGATAGGGTATGGGGGAAAGGGTTTTTCTTTTGGGGGGAGTGCGGCTGGTGTGCATTGGTTTACTTTAAATTGTTGTATTAATATATTGATTGTCGATGTGCTGTATATTTATTTCCATTAAAAAATGTTGACCAGTAAAGGATGCTCCACACAGAACACCCTTTACACTACAGGATATTAGCTTGGCATGGATCATCCTGGCACCTATCTCTGGGCATCGCTTATTGAATCAGCCCATTATGTCTGGCACAAAGCAAATACAGCATCCCACAGTAAGAACATCATACCAACAGTCAAACATGGTGGTGGTGGTAGTGTGATGGTGTGGGAATGCATTGCTGCCTCAGGACCTGGAAATCTTGCCATTATTGAAGGAACCGTGAATTATGCAATGTAGTGCAAAATTCTTAAGATGAATGTCTAGTTATCTGTCTATGAGCTGAAGCATAATTGGGTTATGTAGCAAGACAATGATCTAAAACACAAAAGCAAGTCTATATCTGAATGGCTGAGGAAAAATAAAATAAAATTTTGGGAATGGCTTAGTCAAAGTCCTCACTTGAACTCAATAGAGATGCTGTGGCAGAACCTGAAACAAGCAGTTCATACACAAAAAAAACTAGAATGTGTCTGAATTAAATCAATTTTGCAAAAAAGAGTGGGCTAGGATGCCTCAACAGCAGGGTCGATGTGGGGGAGGGGGGAACAGGGCAGCTCTCTAGGGTGGCCCTGTGGTCCAGCATCTCTTCCCCTTCTCCCCACCGTGGTCCAACATCTTACTCCCTTCCCCTCACCTTCCTGATCTATTTGAAAAGCATGTCCCTTCACATGGACTCTGGCACGGCACTGACTCTGATACACTGCCTGCAGCTGCCCTGATATAGATAATATTTCTGGAAAAGGTACAGCGAAGGGCGACGAAAATGATAGTGGGGATGGGACGACTTTCCTATGAAGAGAGGCTGAGAAGGCTAGGGCTTTTCAGCTTGGAGAAGAGACGGCTGAGGGGAGATATGATAGAAGTGTATAAAATAATGAGTGGAATGGATCGGGTGGATGTGAAGCGACTGTTCACGCTATCCAAAAATACTAGGACTAGAGGGCATGAGTTGAAGCTACAGTGTGGTAAATTTAAAACGAATCGGAGAAAATTTTTCTTCACCCAACGTGTAATTAGACTCTGGAATTCATTGCCGGAGAACGTGGTACGGGCGGTTAGCTTGACGGAGTTTAAAAAGGGGTTAGATAGATTCCTAAAGGACAAGTCCATAGACCGCTATTAAATGGACTGGAAAAATTCCTCATTTTTAGGTATAACTTGTCTGGAATGTTTTTACGTTTGGGCAGCGTGCCAGGTGCCCTTGACCTGGATTGGCCACTGTCGGTGACAGGATGCTGGGCTAGATGGACCTTTGGTCTTTCCCAGTATGGCACTACTTATGTACTTATGTACTTATGTACTTATGTGTAAAGTGTAATCATGTACATAGCTTTTACATGATAGAGTTCCTATTTTAATTACATTTGCATAGTTTTTTTTTAAATATCTGAATGTTTTTATGTCTGTTCTTCCAGAAATCTTGCCCATGACGTAGCAAGTGTCTCTGGCGAAACATGGCCATGTCGGGCACCGATGTTTGAATTACTGGGAGTTTTTAGCTAATAAATAAAGACTGTGTTTCTTACAAGGCCTGCCTCTTGGTTTTATCTTCCATGTTGGATTTGGTGGACCGCCTGCCTTGTTGCTTTTTACTACTACTACTTATCATTTCTAAAGCGCTACTAGACGTACGCAGCGCTTTTTTAGACCAAAATGTGGAGCAGGGACAAAGCTGGATTTGTTTGGCCTTCTCAATCAAAAAAAATGTTCCACTGTAGGGTGCAATGCTGTCTTCCTGAGTCAGTCTGTGATTTTGTGAGAATGCAAGCCCAAAATGAAAAGGAAGCGCTGAAAGCAAGCCCTGCCATGGATGCTTTGTCCAAGAAACTCATGTTAGGAAAAGGATACAGTTCAATGAAAGCTGGGGCCAGAGGAGGCATCTAAGCCCAGAAGAGTCTGGCGGTATTCGCCCATGCTTGTCAGTGTCTGGGCCTATTAACTGCAGTGTTATCATTAAGTACGTTCCTTGCATAACACCATTTTCAGCCCAATAAGACTAGCATCCTGGAGCTGCAGGTGCACCTGCATTGTTTATTGTACCATTGGAAAGCTGAGCATTACAACCAAAATTGTGAGTAGTGGGCTTTACCTGCCATTATTATTGACTGTGTGATTTACACATACCAAATGAAGGGGCCCTTTTACTAAAGGGGCATTAGGCTATTAATGCACAGTTTGGTCCATATTAACAGCTAACCCCAAACTTTTAACTACTTACACAGTATATTTACAGTTAGTATGTGGTAAGTCACTTGTTAAGGCCATTTTTTGGAAGGGATTGGATTTGGGTGAAGAATTGGCGTTGAAAGTGTTTGGTATTTAATACGCTGCACTTATTGCGTGCTAACGAATGCACAGTTAGTGCAGGACCAATTGTCACCACCTAAATAGGTGACACTAAGTACTTCCATGCTAAAGCCAAAGTGGTAGCTGCTGAATACACCTCCCCCCCAACTAGGTACCACATTAATTTTGCACTTGGCATGCATTAATTTCCTGCGATAAACACATAAGCCCCCGGATTCTAAATAGTGCGCTTAGATTTAGGCACTGAAAGCGCAGATTCTATAACACCGCACGTAACTTAATTGGCTTAACAAGCTAATGAGCGCTGATAACAGTACTTAACAAGCAATAATGAGTATTAATTGGCAGTGATTAGAATGTAGGCACACAACTCGCTAAGTGTATTCTGTAATGATGTGTACTGAACTTCTAACACAAGGAGGCAAAAGGGGTGTGGTTATGGGCAGGGAAATGGGCATTTCATGGGTGTTTCAAAATGTAGGTGCCTAGTTATAGAATTTGTCCCAGTGCACCTGAATCTACAAGCTGAGATTTACACCAGGTTTTAATTGGCATAAATGGATTTGTGCAGATATCGGTACTGAAATATAAACTAAGCATATTCTATAGCGCCTAAATCTAGGTACTGACTATAGAATACGCTTAGCACTGATTTCAGCGCCTATTTTTATGCGCCATATATAGAATCTCCTCCAAAGTGCATAAATCTAACACACTGTAGTAAAAGCAGCCCACGATTTATTGATGTCAACCTACCTAGGCTGGTATTTTATAATATAACTAGCCTTTGAGCCCGTAAAAATGGGCTATTATAGGAAGGGGGGGTTGAAAGGGCCGCCCCCTGCCACCGAGTTCGCCGCTGCCCCTCGCCCGCCGAATTCACGCCCCCCCCGAGCCGTCACCACCCACCTTCCACCCGGCCGGCCCTCGCTCCGCTATTGAAACAGCGAGGGTCCGGGAACGCAGCACTGAGCTCTGCTGAGCTGCCGACATCGCCCTTCCTTCTTCTACTATGCCTGTCCCGCCCTCATGTGACGTAACGTCGTCGAAGGCGGGACAGAGGCAGAGAAGAAGAAGGAAGGGCGATGTCGGCAGCTCAGCAGAGCTCAGTGCTGCGTTCCCGGACCCTCGCTGTTTCAATAGTGGAGCGAGGGCCCGACCGGGTAGAAGCTGGGTGGCGGCGGCGACTCGGGTGGGGGGAGCGTTAGACGGCGGTGTCCCTCCCTCAGAAATGCGCAGTACAGACCCTCTCTGTTCCGCCCCCCCGTCATCACGTATTGACGCGGGGGTGGGGCAGAGGTCTCTACTGCGCATTTGCAAGTGAGTACGACACTCGCCTTTTATATATATTGATATACTAATATATCATACTAATACAACCTAAGCAATTATTGTACTTCTGTATTATGTACTACTAGACTTCTACCAATCTAAATTTTGTAACCACCTTTTCAGCAATATGTAAGCCACACTGAACCTACCACACCGTGGAAAATGTGGGATAAAAATGCAATCAATCAATCAATCAATCAATAAATAAAGTGTATAAGTGTTCTTATGGCACAGGCTCACAGCCCATGTAAAGTGGATGCCTAAATTTTGGAGCCCAGTTATAGAATCGCTCCCTTTGTGACTATGGAAAAACATCCCTAGTAAATAGTGTTAAAGCTAGTACCACTATATCCGATTCACTTTTGTTATTAACATTTATATATCTTTAAAGCCAATAATTCCGGGCCCTGTCTACTAAGCTGTTTTTTTTTTTTTCTCACAGACAAAAAAAGAAAAATGTTAGTGAATGACTGTGCCGTGTACTTTGTGGAGTAAGTGTGGGTAAAAGGCGGGAAAGTCAGACTTGGCGGCTGCCTGAATTACAACAATATAACGACGGCACGCTCGCGCGCCACCCGCACGCGCTGGGAGGGCGCAGGCGCAGTTCATTTCGTGTGTGTGTGTTTAAAGCTCCTCCGCGTGCCGGCGCGTGGATAGGCTTCTGTGGTTCGGAACTGTGTGACCTGAAAGCTGGTGGCCAGCTCCGGCCCGCCATGTCCGCCGAGGCAGAGTACACCCACCACCGCAGGAGGTTTACTCACGACGCGTTCGGTAAGAGCTCAGCCCCTGCTGGCGGCCCTTTTTCTCGGCTCCTCGGCACAAGCAGTGGCCCCTCTCTTGCTGCTGTAACGTCCGTCTTGCAGAGGGCGGGGCCCGGCTCTCGCGCTGCTGCTGCGCTTCATGTGTGGTCACGAGAAATGTGGACTCACGCGAGTGTATTTTAAGAAATCTTCGTGGCTTTTAAAGTGCGAAGGGCAGGCGAAACTCACCTACACAAACTCACATCTCTGCATAAACTAAGGGACCTAATTTCTTCTGCCTAGAAAATGTGCTGTTTGTTGTATTTACTAAATTTGGCCCATTTGGAATGTTCTGGTAAACTAAACACAACCCATCATGATAGCCATTGGAGCCCACTCTGTGGGTGCTTGAGCACCCCCAATATTGAGGAAATTCATTGTATGTGTCCAGGGAGGGGTTATTTCCATTGGGCTAAGCACCCCCAATAATTTTGATAAGTTGACTCCTATGACTGATAGCTGACAATAAGTATCCGTTTGTTAAACTGGACTTTAAATACAGTTAAAAAGTTTAAATAGAATCTGATATTTCAGTACATAATTTCTACTTCAGACCTTATCACCTTTTTTTTTTTTTGTAGCCCTGAACTTTGGGCTAATTGGTTTAGCTTAAGCGGATAGTATTGCACTTCTGATCAATCGTGCAAGAATTTATTGTAATTCTTCCTTAAAGGTATGTTCTCTTTTGTGAAGCTAATGTAATTCTTCTGATGCTGTAGCCAGATGTTTTGAATATTGTATTCTAAACAAACTGCCTTGAACCTTATCTTTCAAACGCAACAAAATTCCAACCTAAAGGAATGTTGGAAAAAGAAACTATATGTAAGGGATCGAACGGTGTCTGGGCTAATAACTGTCCAAAAAATGAATGTTGACCAAACTTGATATGGGTGAAAAAAAAAAAATTCGGTGAAAAGACGCATTGAGTAAAAAAAAAAAATGTAATTAAAAGAGAGAGACGGATTAGACTTGGGAGTTACAGAGAAATAAACCACATTGAGCCTGCAAAGAGGTGGGAAAATGTGGGGTACAAATGCAATAAATAAATAAAATTTCCCTCAAATGTCCCAGTGCATTTCTATGGGAGAAACAGTTTAAGCAGTTGTAGCATCTATCTAAATACTTAATCACTAAGATGGCTAGGGATTTGCACACTTGCCACACCCATATTCCTGCTGGACTGGGTTTTAATGGTACATATATGTATTTCATTTTTTTTTTAACTGTAGAGGAGTGTGGTAGCCGTGTTAGTCCACTCTTAAGGTTATCAATAGAAATCAAACAAAATAAAACATGGAAAAGAAAATAAGATGATACCTTTTTTATTGGACATAACTTAATACATTTCTTGATTAGCTTTCGAAGGTTGCCCTTCTTCCTCAGATCGGAAATAAGCAAATGTGCTGGCTGACAGTGTATATAAGTGAAAACATTCAAGCATTACTATGACAGGGTGGGAGGAGGGGGGTGGGTAGGAAGTATGCATGGGGACATCAAAGCATATCATTGATATTCTAACAGGGTGGGTGTGGATAGGTGAGGGGAGGGTGATCAACAGAGACATACAGCTTTTTTTTTTTACTGTGAAACTCATAGAAAACTATAGCTTTATGGTGCTAGGATATCTATAAATGAAGACACTTGTGGACTAGAGAGAGAAAAATGACGGCAGGTAAGGACCAAATGGCCCAGCCAGTCTGCCCATCCTCAGTAACTACTAACTCTTCCTTTCCTAAGGGATCCCTCATTCCTGTCCCACGCTTTCTTACATTCTGACACAATCCTTGTCTCCACAGCTACTAGTTGCTGTGTGTACTGTCTTTTGGTGGTGAAGTACAGCACTACCTGTTGTTTTGGACAAAGACAGTATGGTTACACTATGAAATTGATTCTGTGAAATGTGACATGGGCTGAATGTTATCATGCTTGGTTTCATGTTTTTTTTTTCTTCCCAAAAGGGTGGCATGTTGGGTACTGCCTCACCCTTCTCCCTTCTAGGTCAGACACATGCAAACTCAAGAGTCAGTGCAGATACAAATACATGGCTCACAGAATTCTTTCCAACCCCTTGTGTGTGCACATGTTTTATATGCATTCTCCACAAGGGCTTGGTTTGTGGTCTCTAGTGATTTGTGTCTTTGAATAGTCTACTCAAGGGGGGAGGGACAAAGCTCTCTTTGCTTGTGATTACTGGTTTTAATGTGATTGCTGTTAGTCCACTTGATTGAACAGAAACAAAAGGTAATGAAAAATACCAAAAATAAGGTAATATCTTAGACATAAGGAAGATTGTATGCCACAAAGCAAACAAAGGTGGTGCCTCTAGAGGAGCCAAGATCAGACCACACTATCAATGTTATGTTCAGAATACACAAAGGAAACGTTAAAACAATTCAGGAATGTAAGACTTGGAATTAAGTGTTAAGTTGGGAACTGATTAAGAAAAAAAGCTTACAGACCTAGATGCATAATGAATAGGGCTTATATTAAGTATTTATAAGTTGTACATTGAAGCATTTGTTTTCCAGCTAATAAGGAGTTCCTTGTAGATACCAAAAAAATCTATGTACTGGTGTGTTTGCCCCTCAAGTACTACTGCTAGGTACCGTTTTCTGGTGGAATCAAATAGGTATGTTTGTGAAACTTGATATAAGCACAGAAAAGGCACAGAACTGAGTGGAGAATACAAAATGAACCAAGGCAGAGGCTAAAAGGTACTAGAATAAATGGTATTTTCCAATGTTCATCCAATAAACATCTATTTTAATGTTTTTGCATTTGGGGTGTGTGTTAAAACCTAAATTCATATACCTAGTTATGAGCCAAAAAATGCTGTCACTTACTGATTAGCCTCTTTCAAACTATCTTTTCAATGTTTTTTTTTTTATGATTCACTTTCTTAAAGTATCTTGTGCTATGTTGGTATAAAGGATGCTATGAAGAAAAAACAAAATAACTTTGTATATATTCAGATTGTTAAAGAACTTTGACTATTTCATGTGTAAAAATTATAGGGCTCAGATTTCTGGTCAATCTGTTCCTTTGCAGATTAGTGGCGCACTGAATTCAAAGAAGTCCATGAGAATAGAATTGGGCTTCTTCACATTCAGCGTGCTGCTAATCAGTTGCGAAGCATTTTAAAAGGAGCCCTTAATCTGTTGCTGAAATTGTATCTTAACCTACTGTGTATCTTAACTATTGTATCTTAACCTACTTGAAAGGTTTTAATCCGCAAACAAATCTTTTTTGGAGATGGGAAGGCGGTAGAACTTAGAGGACATGAAATGAGGTTGAAGGGGGGCAGACTCAAGAATGTCAGTAAGTATTTTTTCACAGCGAGAGTGGTGGATACTTGGAGTGCCCTCCTGCGGGAGGTGGTGGAGATGAAAACGGTAACGAAATTAAAAAATGCGTGGGATAAAGGAATCCTGTTCAGAAGGAATGGATCCTCAGAAGCTTAGCAGAGATTGGGTGGCAGCACCAGTGGTTGGGAGGCGGGGCAAGTACTGGGCAGACTTCTATGGTCTGTCCCAAAAATGGCAAGGATAAATCAAGTACTTAGAAATAGAAACATGTTTACATCAGTGTCTGTGATACTAAATTCGAACTCTGTACATAGTATAGAGCAGAATAGTCCACACTAAATAAATAAAAATTAAATGTGAGCAGTGCTCAGAACTGAGTGCATGAGTAAGGCTGTCAGCCAGAACACTCATCACCACAAACCTGCATCATTGCACCGTCAGCCCTCCCTTCCTACCTCAATGTAAATACTGGTGGTGTTATCTTAACCTTCCACTAAGCACCACTACTCAACTGGGGCTGACAGAGCCCAACGCGGTAGACAGCTATACTTGTCCCAGAAGTATGTAACTCTTTTTTACTATATTTGTTTTATGCTGTGCAATCATTGGTGAAGTTAAAACGGTGTATACACTGGTATCCATACTCGCTCACGCTCTCAACATGTAGTCACATGTTTCGCCTAGTGGCATCTTCAAGAGAACGAAATCTAAAACATAAAATGGGTAATAGCAACTATAATGCTCATGCCTAATAACTTTCATCAAAATTTAAAGATTTAAAAATCACTTAGTGGAAAAACCACCAGGTGGAAAACAGTCAGGACTCCCGATCCAGGACGGTAGAACACCAACGCATGCGCTGTATGATTATATACTCAATGCCCTATTACAAGTGGGTAACTGCCCACCAATCGATAGCTTTGTTGAGGCCTCTGGGATATGTAGTCTGCCAGTCATAGATGTATTGGGCTTCCTTCCTCAGTAAATTAGACACATTACCCCCACGTGGTTGTTGAATACAAGCTAAAACAAGAAAACTCAAATCTTCCTCTATATGGCCCACCAGCGGAGCCTCTTTCTTGTGAGTACACAAATTACAAAGATGTTCCCCAATTCTCTGTTTAATTTTCCGTTTAGTTTGCCCAATATACCATAGCGAACGGGGGCATTTGATGCCGTAGATGACTTGTGTCGTATCACAATCCGTTCTATCTCGCAAATGTATGATGGGATTTGTGACTGGATGCTTGACTTGTGTAGTAACCCACGCATAACGGCAATAAGTACAGCCTTGGCATTGAAAATGTCCTCTGTTATGGGCAGGAGTCACAGCGCGTTCCTTATACTTAAGGAGCTCACCCAAGTTCCCTGATCTCGTATAGGCAAAACGGGGCAGAGAGGCAATACGGTGTAACCGCATCATAGGCCAATGGGACTTAATGATACTCTTAATTTGAGATGTCCTCGAGGAAAAAGGTAACACACACATCACAATGTCATCATCATAAACTTGTTATCCTGTCGGGGTTTAAACAACCAACGCCTGCGAGCATTAGCCGCTTTTATGAGCCTGCCTTATGACTTAACGTGGATAAATCAAGGTCAGGTATACATATAAAGTAGCACATATGAGTTTATCTTGTTGGGCAGACTGGATGGACTGTATGGGTCTTTATCTGCCGTCATCTACTATGTTACTAAAGACAAGTAATTACATTTTAGGAAGGGTGACTGGAGGCATCTGCATATAGTAAAAAATGACAGTAACATCTCTCTAAAATGTTTTTGGTCGATGGCATGGTTTGACTAAACTGCTGAGGTTTCACATTTGGGCAGTGAATCAAATCCAGATCAGAGGGGAACATGACTCCCCCCCCCCCCCCCCCCACAGTTCAGACCCTGTGGCATGCTTTAAGTGATGCAAATTTAGTGAAGGCTCAGTTCCTAACATGTTTTGCCAATAGTTTTCATTTTAAATGTAGAAGCTCTATACTTTTTTCCCTCCCTCTTGGCAGGAACTAACTGAATAAGATCTATCTTAAGAACTGGGACAGTCACAAAATTGCAAAGCTAGTACCTCCTACAATAGCTTCAATATAAATACTGCTGAAGTCTGGCCACCACAGGTATTTGTAGTGCTGCTGAGTTTGTTGTGGATAAATACTTTTTCTTGACTCTAGTTGTGTAAACATGCTGCTGCTGCTGAACACTTCTGAGTGAAATTCTGGGCACTAAGGTTTGGTCTATCTTACTTTTAACTTTCAGTAAAGTAATGTGGTTGTTGTGTTAGACCAATTGAAAGGTTAATAGAAAAAAACAAAAGAAATACCCTTATTGGGTAATTTATTTTGACTAGCTTTTGATGACCTGAATCTGAGGAACAAGATTTTGACATTCAAAAGCTAGTCAAAAATGTATTGGGTATCGTCAGTCTTATTTTTTTTTTCTATTAACTCATTTGGCTTATTTCCTTGATTTTACTTGTATCTTCTCAAATGTTCTCATTTTTTTTTCCAGCTCCACTGAAGTTTGCAATT
This sequence comes from Microcaecilia unicolor, assembly GCF_901765095.1. NCBI lineage: Eukaryota > Metazoa > Chordata > Amphibia > Gymnophiona > Siphonopidae > Microcaecilia > Microcaecilia unicolor. Next base: position 17,682,387 of record NC_044040.1, read on the forward strand.
AGTCATAGACCTTTGGGCATGGGGGGAGGGGAGTGGGGGGTGAACACAATGCTGTCAGTGTGGCTTCTTGATTGAAAGATTTCTAAAAGTGAGAATGTGCTTGGTCTCTTCTAAGGTCGAACTCAGGTATACCGCCAGTCATAAAAATACACCTAAAGGTTTTACAAAGACTAAAAATAATGGAATGAGGAATTCATAAAAATAATGGAATGGGGAATTCATAAAAACATCTGCACATTTACAAACGTTTGTTAAAAAATTACATAACACAAAAAGAACGACACAAGAAGAGTGGCATTACAAAGTAAACAGTTCAGTACAAGAGTTGAAGTATAGGGACTAGTGCTAGTAATGCAATGTGGCTAGAACACGGATCTGTAAAACTATACAATCTTGGTTCAGATTTCCCTGTATACCTCGGCAGCCATACTTCACTGAGAGGTGTCGGAAAAGTTTTTTTTTTTTTCCCCCCCCTTAATCTTTTACTCTTTGTATAAATAAAACCTTTTCTCTTTTTATTCTGTTCACAAGCAGGATTGAATTAGTCAGAACCCGTGACCTTGTAATGCAACAATCCATTGGCGCCCTTGGTTTTTGTTTCAATATTTTTAGTTTTTATTGATCTGCCAAAACAGATGTGATAAAGCTTTTTCTCTCAGAATTTTTGATGTCATCTTGTCTTGCTGATTGTGTAGGTTTTTTTTCTTAGATTTTGTTTTTAAACTAGTGTGTTAACATTTGTGTCTAGAACACTTTGTGCCCCCAAATCCTCCTCTTCATTCTCCCCAACCTTTACTGTTGCCCCACCCCCACTCAATCAACATCGTCCTTGTTTCTTAAATATAATAGTTTCATAATAATTGGTCATAACACAGATTGGAAGTAATTATTAGTCTGCAGCTTTATTAATAACAATTATAAATTATAACCAATAACATAAATCCCCCCACACCCTAGCTACCATAGTATATTCAGTTAGAGGTCCTGTTCCTTCACTGCCCTGCCATGACAGCTTAAGGCAGAAGGATATGGCATGGACCTCCATGCCCCTTTTAACCTGGTCACCTGACCCTCTTGGCATCTGGCCCTTTGAGCCTTATATTCCCCCATTTGACCAGAGTCATATTCCATAGGTCCAGCCCAAAGAAACTTGTCCATCAAAACAAGCATTTGAACTTACACTTAAGAGTACTTCATGCAGAGTTATGGTCCAGAATAAACCAATCTTCAGGCCTGGTGCAAAGCAAATAGCTGATGATTGTGACCCAGAATGGCCAGATCATGGAGATGTGGCCTTCATGGACCTTTGCTCTGACTCATGGCATATTTTTCTTTGTGTGAGGCCTAGTAGCTAGCAGGGAGGACTAAGGGGCCCTTTCACCAAGCTGCAGGAAAAAGGGCCCTGCACTAGTGGCGGTGGCTGTTTTTTTTCCTGCGTGCACGGGCCATTTTTTCCACAGCCGGTAAAAGCTCCACCTCCCACGGGAGGGCATTCCAAGTATCCACCACTCTCTCCGTGAAAAAATACTTCCTGACATTTTTCTTGAGTCTGCCCCCTACAGTCTCATTTCATGTCCTTTCGTTCTACCGCCTTCCCATCTCCAGAAAAGGTTTGTTTGCGGATTAATACCTTTCAAATATTTGAACGTCTATCATATCACCCCTGTTTCTCCTTTCCTCCAGGGTATACATGTTCAGGTCAGCAAGTCTCTCATATGTCTTGTAATGCAAATCCCATACCATTTTTGTAGCTTTTCTTTGCACCGCTTCAATTATTTTTACACCCTTAGCAAGATACGGCCTCCAAAACTGAACACAATACTCCAGGTGGGGCCTCACCAACGACTTATACAGGGGCATCAACACCTCCTTTCTTCTGCTGGTCACACCTCTCTCTATACAGCCTAGCAACCTTCTAGCTACGGCCACACTGTTTTTGGGTCCTCACTTCGGTCGGGTCTATCCCTTGATTTTTCTCCATGCCTTGCCCTGTCCCTTTTTCAGTCGTTTTTTTTCTGTCCATGTCCACTAATTTTCCCAGTGGCTTCAAGCGCTGTACCCAGTGCAATCGGACTGTCTCGGGGAAAGGACACCCATTCTTGGTGTCTATAGTGTCTTGGGTCCAACCTTAGCCCTGCTAACTGTCCTGTCTTCATATGAAGAAGACGAACCAGGTTTCCTGAGAGGCTTAATGAGAGAGGATTTTGGAGCCAAGCCCAGTTCCTCGAAATCTGTATCGGCATCGAGGTTGGAAGCATCAGCATTGACATCGAGCTTTGCACCAGTATCAGGAGTGTTGGTAAGCATTGCTACTTTAGACACTGGGAGCAGTGAGGCTTTGATTGGGTCTCCACCTGTTTTGAGGCCTCCAGCTGTGCAGGCCCCTGAAACTGTCCATCTTCAAACCCGACTCCCGAGGCGACGTGAAGATTTGACGTCATCCTCGTTGACACCGAGGAGCCTTTGTGACACACTTTTTGGACAAAGGCCAAGAAGCATTGTCATTGGTCACCCTCAACACATGGTGCCAGGAGCTCAGGTGCGTTGAAGGATTCGGCACGCAAAAAGCGTCGGTGCTGGGAGGATCACGCTCCCTCCATACAGGAGATGCTGATACACCTGTCTCCAAGCAGCCGAGATCCTGCTCCCGCGTCTACCCCAGTGGTTCTGCAACCGGCACCCCAGCTTTTCCTGGTGTCGGCCCTTGATGAGCACATCAGGGCCTGGCTTCCAGAGCTGCTGGATGGCCTCATGCAGCAGTGTGCATCAGTATCGGGGGTGCTTGCGCCTGCCATACCTCCCTTTGCGGCCCTGCCTGGCCCTCAGCCTCCAGTGCAGACTGCCATCCAAGTCGATACCTTCTCAATGCTGCTCTTAAGGACACAGTTCCTCGGCATCGAGGCAGGTTCGATCTCGGCAGTCCCATAAGGAGATACTGTCTGACACCAAGGAGGAGTGCTCATGGGATTCAGAAGAAGATCCCAGATACTTCTACTCAGATGAGTCTTATGGGATCCCCGCTGAACCGTCCCATAAGGAGATACTGTCTGACACCAAGGAGGAGTGCTCATGGGATTCAGAAGAAGATCCCAGATACTTCTACTCAGATGAGTCTTATGGGATCCCCGCTGAACCGTCCCCACCACCTGAAAGGAGATGGTCTCCGCTGGAGAGCCTTTCATTTCCATCCTTTAAGGAAATGGCTGATGCTGGTGAAAGTGGAGGATGAGCCCAGGGCCAAGATGCTTGAAGTCCTGGACTACACATTTCCCCCTAAGGAAACTGTGACTGCCCCTTTTCATGAGGTACTCAAGGAAGTTCTCGTCAGGAACTGGGAGTCCCCTCTGTCAGTCCCTGTCTTGCCCAAGAAGATTGACACCCAGTATCAGATCCACGGTGAACCTGTTTTTTAGGCCTCAGTTGCCTCACAATTCCATGGTGGTGGAGTCCACTCTCAAAAGAGCTAGAAGTACTAGTGACTATGCCTTGGTGCCCCCAGGCAGAGAAGATAGAACACTGGATTATTTTGGGAGGAAGATATACCAGGCTTCAATTCTCATCTCCTGTGTACAGTCCTACCAGCTCTTCATGAGCATCTACTTGCGAAACTTGGTGTGACAGTTGTCTGACTTGGTGAATGCGCTCCCTCTGGAGCAGGCCGAACCTTTCCACCAGTTGGTCATGCAGCAGAAGGCGTGTTGAAGTTCTTGGCCAGGGCACTTATGACACTTTTGATGTGGCATCCAGGATCACTGCTCAGAGTATAGCGATGCACAGACTCTCATGGCTGCATGTTTCTGATTGGAACACTCTGTTTAACAGCAGTTGGCAGATGCTCCTTGCCAGAGGGATAACCTTTATGGAAAGAAGGTTGAGGAGGTCGCTGTCCAAATCAAAAGAAGCATTCTGATACAATCTCCTTTCTCTCTCGCCGGGCGCCTTCCTCATGCACCTCTTCAGCTAGGAGGTTTTTTTGAAAAGCCAAGGAGCGGTCTCTACTACTATTCTAGGTGTAGGTATACTCCTTCGGATCGCCAGCCTACTCAGGCTCAGCCCCAGCACGCTTGTTCGCATCAACAGTGTGCACCTAAGGCCCCTGCTGCTCCCCAGTCAAAGCAGGGGATGAACTTTTGACTGGCTCCAGCAGAGCATAGCTGCAGTGTGTCCATCCCGGACAACTTGCTGGTTGGGGGAGGCTAAACTTTTTTCCCCAAAGGTGGCCTCTTTTAACCTCCGACCAGTGGGTTCTAAAAATAGTCAGTCTCATATATGCCCTCAATTGGCATCTCAAACCTCCAAAGTGCTCACCAAGAGCTCATTCATTCAGCTCTCAGCACAAGCAGGTACTCGCAGAGGAACTCTCACCCTTCTAAAGGCCCATGTGGTTGAACCTGTTCCATCAGGGGAAGAAGTACTTCCTTGTACAGAAGAAGACGGGGGAGGGGGGGTTGCATCCCATCCTAGACCCAAGGGCCCTGAACAAATTTCTAGTCCTAGAAAAGTTCAGGATGGTTTCCCTAGGCACTCTTCTCCCAATGATTCAGAAAAACAATTGGCTAAACTCTCTGGACTTAAGAACGCATATACTCACATCCCTATACTTCCTGGAAGTATCTTTGATTTTGGCTGGGAACACATCACTACCTTCACCAAATGTCTAGCGGTAGTTGCAGCATCGCTACGCAGACTAGGAGTTCATGTGCTCCCGTATCTTGACAATTGACTGGTGAAAAGCAACTCAGATGACGGTGCTCAGGAATCCATGTGGATGACTTGGTGCTAGAGCTACTAGGGCTTGTTTTGAACTACCTCAAGTCCCATCTGCACTCTGTCCGGCGATTGGAGTTCATAGGAGTCCTGCTCGACACACACAGGGTTTGAGCCTACCTCCCGGAGACTAGAGCGGGCAATCTTGTATTGCTGGTGTCCAAGGTTCGAGCCTCTCAGCAGGTTTCAGCTTGGCAAATGTTGAGATTTCTGGGCCACATGACTTCCACAGTGTACTTTATACCCATAACACATCTTCATATGAGATCAGCTGAATGGACCCTAGCTTCTCAGTGGTATCAAGCCACGGGGAGTCTAGAAGATGTCATCCAAGTGTCCCCAGAGCTTGTACACTCTCTTCAGTGGTGGACAATTCGATCCAATTTGACTCTGGGACTTCCATTCCAAATTCCTCAGCCATAAAAAGTGCTAACTACAGATGCATCTCTCCTGGGATGGGAGCACATGTAGATGGGCTTCACACTCAAGGAGCTTGGTCCTCCCAGCAAATGAATCTTCAGATCAATCTTCTGGAGCTTTGGCAATCTGCAATGCTCTAAAGGCTTTCAGATCAGCTATCATCTTATTGTTTTCATTGCAACAGTCAGTCAGGTTGCAATGTATTACACCAACAAGCAGGGGAGCACCGGATCATGCCTATGTCAGGAGGCTGTCCGAATGTGACATTGGGCTCACCTACACGGCATGTTCTTTCAAGTCACTTATCTGGCAGGCAGAAACAATACCCTGGCCAACAGGCTGAGCAGGATAATGCAACCGAACGAGTGGTCTCTCCATATGGGCATGGCCCGCAAGATCTTCCTAGTGTGGGGCACGCCCTCAGTGGATTTGTTTTGCCACTCGGATCAACCACAAGTTCCCCCAGTTCTATTCCAGGCTTCAGGACCATGGCAGACTAGCATCAGGTGCCTTCCTCCTCTATTGTATGCATATCCTCTGATACCTCTAATGGGAAAAACATTTTGTTGAAACGTAAGCAAGACCCCAGAACCATGATTCTGATCACGCCGTATTGGCCGCGGCAATTATGGTTCCCACTTCTTCTGGAATTATCCTCAGAAGAACTGTGGAGATTGGAGTGTTTTCCGACCCTCAGCACTCAGAATGAGGTCACTTCTATAATCCCAACCTCCGGTCTCTGTCTCTCACAGCTTGGATGTTGAGAGCCTAGAATTCACTTCCTTGAGTCTTGCTGGTGTCCAGGAAAGATTCCACTAGGAGGTGTTACTCTTTTTTTTAAATGGAGGAGGTTTGCCATGTAGTGTGAGAGCAAGGCCCTAGATCCCCTTACTTGCCCTACACAGACCCTTTTGAATGTCTTCTGTACTTGTCAGAGTCTGGTCTCAAGACCAAATCCTTAAGGGTTCACCTTAGTGCAATTAGTGCTTATCAACGTGTAGAAGGTAAGCCCATCTCTGGGCAGCCTTTAGTTCGCTTCTTGAGAGGTTTGCCTTTGTCAAAGCCCCCTGTCAAACCTCCACCAGTGTCATGGGATCTCAACATTGTTCTCATTCAGCTGATGAAAGCTCCTTTTTTTGAGCCACTAAATTCCTGCCTTCTGAAGTACTTGACCTGGAAGGTCGTTTTCTTGGAGGCTGTTACTTCAGTTTGTAGGATTAGTGAGCTTCAGGCCTTAGTAGTGGATGCACATTATGCACCTTATACTAAGTTTCACCACAACAGAGTAGTCCTCCGCACGTACCCTAAGTTCCTGCTGGTGGTGGTGTCTGAGTTCCATTTGAACCAGTTGATTGTCTTGCCAACATTCTTTCCCCAACCTCATGCCCATCCTGGCGAAAGTAGCTTGCACACCTTGGATTGCAAGAGAACATTGGCCTATTACATGGAGCGGCCAAGGCCCCACAGACAGTCCGCCTAGCTTTTTGTTTCTTTTGATCCCAAAAGTATGGGGGTCTCCATCGAGAAGTGCACCATTTCAATCAATTTGGCTGGCACATTGCATTTCCTTCAATTATTCCCAGGCTAGGTTGGCCTTGGAGGGTCACGTCACGGCTTATAATGTCAGAGCCATGGCTGTGTCGGTAGCCCACTTGAGGTCAGCCTTCATTGAAGAAATTTGCAAGGCTGCGAAGTGGTCTTCAGTCCACACTTTCACATCACATAAATGCCTTGAGCAGGATACTTGATGCGACAGTTGGTTCGGGCAGTCAGTGTAGAAGAATCCAACTCCACCATCCTAGGCCCATTTTATTCTGTTCCAGGCTGCATCCTCATTCAGATTGTATATAATTTCAGGTTAATCTGCTGTGTCCTTAGCGTTGCGAGGCCCAATTGACTAATGTTTTCAGTGAGCCTGGATGCTAGGGATTCCCCCACTTGTGATTAAGATACAAGCCTGCTTGTCCTTGGAGGAAGCAAAGATATTTACCTGTAGCAGGTATTCTCACAATCACTCCCACCTCCCTTTTGGTGTCATCTCCTTGGTTATTTTTTTTTACTTTGTTTTGCTTTAGTATTAAAACAGACTATATTCGCGCAACGGGCAGGAAGGCTCTTGCGCTTGCATGGTGGAGCGCGACTTACACTCCACAAAGCTGTTAAAAAAATTTTTTTTTTTTACTATGGCAAAAGCCGGACCCGGCGATTATGGATCAGCATCACCCACTTGTGAGAATATGAAGCCGCTTGTCCTCGGAGAATACCTGTTACAGGTAAGTATCTTCGCTTTACTCTGGGCCTGGCATTATCTGTCTGGGGACCAGTGTGAAAAAAGTACTATTTTCCATTCATAATTGGAACTTTAATTTTAACTATCTTTCAGATTTTCCCAAGGAGTTTGAACATCGAGCTGAGGCTTATCATCGGAGAGGCTCACTATGTGACAAGAACTGCACCATCAATGTGCCCATGGATCTGGACATGCATTCGGGGTCCCATCACCATAGCTTACTGATGCCCAGGCTGCTGCCAGGTTAGAGAGAAGAGAACCTATAATCAGCCTGGGTAAAATGTCGTTTGGAAATGACAAAAACCTTAAATTACACATTTCTATAAGATTAAGAGCTTAGCGTCAAAGGGAGAGGTCCTAAAGCAGTCTTGTGACTGAATGCTATGGTGTAGGAAATTTTTGTTTTTAAGTTGCCTGTCACATCGGGCTTGGGCATATTGCAAGGTGATGCAATTGAGGCACGTGGGGATGTATGGCTTTCTTGGAGTGATGCCTTCTGGCAGAAAAGGAATAATAAGGAATTGATCTCTGAGGAAATGTTGCTGCAGCATTTGATAGTGTTATGCCATGCAGTTACCTAGATATACTGTCTGGGATAGAATGGGAACACAGTGTATAGTAAATGTGTGTGTGTGTGTGTGTGGGGGGGGGTTAAGTGTATCTGAATTTCTTTTTTGTAAGGATCCAATGGGCAGTTGAAAACTTTTTTTAGGTAATGGTGGTTTGTCTCAACAACAACAAGAAAAATCACTATTTACAGTACAAAATCGAGGTTGTTTTTTTTTTTTTTTTTTTGCTGACATCAGTGCAACACCATACAAGATCTTCGAGGCAATAGTTTTTGGGGGGTTTTACGTGTAGGGTATTTGCTCAGTAAATCAGGCTTACATCTCAGGAACTCGCCCACCATAGAGGGCTCTCCTCAACCAGCACATATCATTTCATTTAACTAGGTTCTTTGGACACACAAGCCCAGTAGGGGGACCAAATACAATCATGCCTTGGCGTAAGATAATTAACAAGCATATAGGTGAGCCACTCAAGCATGGCCACTACAAGTTGCTTTTTCCAATATGACAACATGGTGCTGATGTCAATACATAGTAAACTGTGCCATGTGTAAACATACTGAGCAATTTATACTACAGACCCTTTAGATGCACTTGTTAAAATACCTAGCAAACGCTCCTCTGCTGCCAACTGCAAGGGACAGCCAAACATTCTAGCCATTTCCTGCCCCAAAGGTTCCAAATAAAGGAACCTGTCCACCAGCAGTGCAAATGCGTACCTGACTCACTGCAGTGCTGAAAGCAGAAGTGTGAAAAAATCAAGGGCTATCTGTATGCCCTTTTGCAGCAGCTTGACCTTCAACTCCACTCTCTGGCTACAAATAAAAACTTGAGCTGCTGTCGTTGCTCTCTCTAACACCGAGGATAAACTGAAATCCTTATTTCACTGCTCTTGCAGTGCAACCAGTGGCTCTTTACAAACCTGCATCTGTACAATGTTGTTTATACCTTTGTACCTGATTGACTACTGCTTAGTGATTCTGAAGTAAATTTCATTTTCTTCTGCTGTGAAATCTGACCGAATTGTTTAAAACCATACTTTTGAAATCTATTCAGTGACATCTCATGGTCTGATATTTATTTATTACATTTGTACCCTACATTTTCCCACCTATTTGCAGGCTCAATGTGGCTTACATAGTACTGTAAAGGCGTTCGCCAAGTCGGTTGATAACAAATGCAAGGTTATATTCTGGAAAATGATGTGGGTGTGTGTCGGGCTCCATGAGGGTCAAGGAACGAAGGTTGTAGATTGTCCAGTACGATCATTGGTTATGCTGTGTTGGGTGTGGGGATTTTCGTTGGATCGGTGGGTAAGCCTTTTTGAAGAGAGTGGTTTTCAGTGATTTCCTGAAGGTTAGGTGGTTATGGATTGTTTTCACAGCTTTTGGGAGTCCATTCCATAGTTGTGCGCTTAGGTAGGAGAAGCTGGATGTGTAGGTTGTTTTGTATTTATGTCCTTTGCAATTTGGGTAGTATAGGTTTAAGTATGATCGTGATGATCCGATTCTGTTTCTGGTTGGTAGATCTATGAGGTCTGTCATGTATCCTGGGACTATGCCGTAGATAAGTTTGTAGACCAGAGTGCAGATTTTGAAGCTTATCCGTTCTTTGATTGGGAGCCAGTGCAGCTTTTCTCGGAGGGGTTTAGCACTATTGAATCGTGTTTTACTGAATATCAGCCTGGCTGCTGTGTTTTGGGTGGTCTGGAGTTTTTTTGTGAGTTGTTCTTTACATCCCGCATACATTCCGATGCAGTAATCTGCATGGCTTACTACCATTGATTGTATTAGGTTTCGAAAAATTTCCCTCGGGAAGAAAGGTTTGATTCGTTTAAGATTCCACATTGAATAGAAAATTTTCTTTATTATGGAGTGTACTTGGCTCTCAAGAGTAAGGTTGCTGTCGATTGTGACGCTGAGTATTTTTAGGCTGTCTGAGGTAGGGAGGGTGTGTTCTGGGGTGTTTATGGTTGTGGGTTTGTACTTGTGTTGAGATAAGAGGATGAGGCAGTGTGTTTTTTCAGTGTTCAGTTTCAATTGGAATGAATTTGCCCAAGAGTCCATGATATTTAGGCCGTCATTGATTTCATTGGTTATTTCTGTCAAGTCATGTCTGAAGGGAATGTAGATTGTAACATCGTCTGCATAGATGAACGGGTTCAGGCCTCGATTTAGATAAGGATTTTGCCAGTGGGATCATCATCACGTTGAAGAGTATTGGTGATAATGGTGATCCTTGAGGTACTCCGCAGGCTGCTTTCCACGGTGGTGATATGTTTGAGTTTGATTTTACTTGGTATGTTCTGGTGGTTAGAAAACCCTTGATCCAATTAAGTACATTTCCAACAATCCCGAAGTGGCTGAGGTTTGGCTATTTTCTGCTTGTTTGGCCAGGAGAGTGACTATTACAGTTTCAGTACTATGATGGGGGTGGAATCCTGATTGTGATTAGTGTAATATTGTGAACTTGTCCATGTATTTCGTAAGTTGTTTGGTCACCAAGCTCTCCATCAGTTTGATTACTAGTGGGATGGACGCAACTGGGCGGTAACTGGTGAGGTTGCTTGTGTTTTTTTTAGTGTCTTTTAGTATTGGGGTGAGTAGGATGTTACCATATTCCTCGGAGAAGAGACCTTGTTGTAGCATGAAGTTTAGGTGGGATGTGAGGTCTGCTGTGAAGCGGTTGGGGGCGGATTTAAGTAGATTACTGGGGCATATATCCAGTTTGCAGTGGGTGTTGGCGAACCTGCGAGTCGCTTGTGTAACTGATTCAGTGGTGAAGAGAGTAAATGTTGACCAGATAGGGTCAGCTGGGTATCTTCCAGGGATTAGGTCCAGGTCATTGAAGAAGTTTTCGTTGTCAGTGTTGTGATGAGGAAGTGTGCTGTGTAATTATCACACTTTGAGTTTCATTTTGTTTTTTTCCAGACTAAAACGTCATTCTTACAGCCCCCTTCCCTTACCTTCTAGGTCAGATTCAGATGCATACACATGAACACTTGCACATTTGTAGAGGTGTTAGAAAAAACATACAGAGTATGGCTCAAGGAATTCTATTTCATTCAAAAATATAAGAGTAGCCATACTGGGTCAGACCAGTGGTCCATCTAGCCCAGTATCCTGTTTTCCAAACAGTGGCCAAGCCAGGTCAAGTATCTGGCAGAAACCCAAATAGCAGCAAATTCCATGCTACCAATCCCGGGGCAAGCAGTTGTTTCCCCATGTCTGTCTCAATAGCAGACTATGGACTTTTCCTCCAGGTATTTGTCCAAACCTTTTTTTAAACTCAGATATGTTAACCACTGTTACTACATCCTCCAGCAATGTAACTTCCTCAAGTGTTCCCTAGTCTTTGTGCTTTTGGAATGAGTAAAAAATCTGTCCCAGTATGGCAATACTTATGTACTACTTGTTCTACACCACTCAGGATTTTGTAGACCTCAATCATATCTCCCCTCATCCATCTCTTTTCCAAGCTGAAGAGCCCTGGCCTCTTGAGCCTTTCCTCATGCGAGAGGAGTTCAATCCACTTTATCATTTTGGTTGCTGATTGAACCTTTTCTAATTCCGCTATATCTTTTTGAGATACGGCAATCAGAACTGAACGCAGTACTCAAGGTGCGGTCACACCATGGAGCAATACAAAGGCATTATAATATTTTTGGTCTTATTCACCATACTCTACTCTTACTCCACACAGTGCAAAAACATTTCCATAACATTGCTTCCCATTATTCCAGAACCTGTGGGATGATAGTGTCATGTCCATCAAAATTAAGCTGAGACATATCTGTCTTGGCATCCAGTTCAGCTGCTTAGTATTTTCTATCTCCAGCAGGTGGACGGATGCACTTTTCAGCCTCTGGTTTTGAGTGCTTTGTTCTTGTTCCGATTGGTCAACTGGTCCTCAGTTGAGCTTTGCAGGTAGCTTTCTCTTTCAGATCCCTGTCTCTGGTGCCTGACAAGGTTACTCCTTCCCTCCCTTCACCTCTTCCCCCGTGGAGCTCTCCTTTCCTGGGTAAATAGGTTTGCTAGAGAGCATGGGAAGGGAAAATAGGTTTACTGGAGAGAGTGAGACAAAGTATCAGGCCTGAGCCTTTTTCATCTGTAGTAAGACTTGAGGAGACTGATCTTGGGGGAGCAGCCGCCAGTGGTAAGTTTGGCTAAAGTGCGACTCAGAACAGCTTGGAGGGCTGCAAATTCTACTTGGTACAAGAAAGGGATCCTGACTCGCTGCTTGAGATGTGCAGCGCTTGTGACAATTGGGGTGAATGATGACTCCCACGAAAACAGTTAAGCAGTGTTCTTGCTGTGGGACCTTCTAGCTGGTATTGAAGCCTTTCAGTGCGTGCATGCCAGGAATCCCACAGGACGCAGAGGAAATGGTCATCGGCAGCACATCTTGGATTTGATACAGCATCCGAATATGCTGTGGTCTTTGGGCTCTCCAGCTGGGCCGGTGCACAGTTTGATGCAGGAGAGCACGAGAATAGGTGCCATTTTGTCAGGGCAGATTGGCAGTGAGGAACAGCCTCTGATCGCACACAGAGCACAGCCGCTGTTTCAGTCTCAGGGCCTGACAGAGCATTCAGCTGCATCGAGATCTTTGTTTTCTCCGGAGTTTATATTGCTCTTACAGCGGGACTATTTACTGAAGCAGGGATAGTCAGTTGTTGAAAGGCTCTTCAGTTTCTCGACCTGCTGCCCCTCCAGTTTCTTAGAGATCTCGTTTAGACCTCCAGGAGTGGCTAGATGTTGCCTTATCTGATCTAGCTTCAATCTATTCAGAGGAGCCATCATTGAATGAGCTGTTAAAGGAGGGAGAGCACCTCCTGAAGAGGGGGGGGGGGGTGATTAGAAAGTACCAAGGTTGTATCATAAAGAGGAGCTTGATACTATTTCTGTGCCAGTGCTTTCCATTGAGTAGCCGCCTTCTTTGGTGTCGGGAGTTCCATCTTCGTTGATCATGAGGGGGGCTTATAAGTCCTTCCAAGGCCTTCCTGATTTGCATCTAGACATTCAGGATCTGATCACAGCAGAATGGTTCTCACCAGACATGGGGCTGAGAGTGGGAAAAGCCATGGCTCACCTCTACCAATTTGTTCTGGAGGAGAAATATAAATTGCAGGTAACTGACTAAGAAGACCACCTTGCCAGTGGAAGGGGTATTGCCCTAAGAGACCTAAAGGATAGGAAGCTAGAAGGCTCACTGAAACGAGCCTTTGAAGTGGCCTCTTTGGGTCTTCAAGCAACAGTGTGCAGCTTGTTGGTGGCAAGAGCATGCTTGAAGTGCCATCAGCAGTTGGTAATGCAAGACAGTCACTGTAACACCCAGCTGGAAGCGGGGTTGGCCTACTTGGCAGATTCTATTTATAACATTATGGGTTGCAACCTGCAGTATGTCTTTGGCTGTCATGGCATGTCGGCAACTCTGGTTGCGGCATTGGGCAGCAGATGGCAGCGTTGGTCATGTTGAGTTAAACTGCCTTTTCAGGACAAATGGCTATTTGGAGAAGATCTCTAACTTGGTAAGAGACCTGGGGAAACTAAGCCACAGTGGTTGCTGGAGGATAAGCCAAAAGCCTCTGATCATCAGTCTTCAGGGGGCTCTCAGTCTTGATTTTTTTGAGACAGCAGATGGTACCGACCTGGTGGTCAGCAGTCCTGCTTTCAGTCACAATCTTCCTTTCGTGTGGACAGGAAGTCCTCTGTCAGAGCACCCAGTACCTCCAGAGCTTTGCGAGTCTGGTCCATTCTTACAGCACTGGGAGGAGTGGGACAAAATTGCATCTAATCAGTGGGTTCTGGATATTCTTACAGAATGTTACAAGTTGGAGTTCTCTTGCCCTGCCACTCCTCTTCTTGCAGCCTCCTTGTCAAAAGGGATCCAAGGTAGTTTTGCATGGAGACATTAAGAGCAGTTGTAGCCTCAGTTCAAGTGGGAGAACTTCCTACCGCCCTCCATCTCAAGGATGTTCTGATTCTACTGAGACAGGGAGGGGAATGACTGGGACTTGCTTCTGATTGGCCTGTCAGGGATTGAGCTGACGTCTGAAGCAACAAACATCAGAAGTCAAACCTATCTAAACTTGCCTCTCCCTACAGCGGATGCTCTAGCGTTAATTCCTGTCAGCTGAGCTCTGGTTCTCTTCTGTGCTCGTGGCACAGTGTGTATTTTGAGGAGTTTTGCTTGCTCTCCTTTTGTGGTCATGTGTGTGTTCTGGTTGTAACCAGCGTGTCCTTGATTGCTTCTCTACAGTGCAGCTGGTTCTGTCTTCTGCCTCGTTTCTCACTGCTTCTGTTAGGCAGCCTTTCTGTCCGTGGTAAGCTCGTTCCTGCTTTGTTTAGTTTCCCTTTACTCAGTGTTAACCCTTTATGTGCAGAGCTTGGCATTTGCCTTCTGTGAGTTCTGCCTCTGTTAGCCTTTCTCTGGTGTCTGCCTTATCCCTTTCTGTTCTCTTGTGTGCCTGCTTCTTTCCTGTCCTTATTTGAAAGCAGCCTTTTCCTTCAGTCTGTTTTTCCCTGTTTAGCCATTCCTGTGGAGCTTTTCTCTTGTAGATTGTTTCTATAGTGTCCCATTCTGTCCCCTGGCTTTCCCTTTTTTCCCCTGTGGGCTTTGCCCTCCACTACCTGAGTTTCTGTGTAGCCTTTGTTTGTATTCTCTCCCTCTGGTCATAGGCTGTATCTGCCAGTTTTGTGTCTGTCGTGCTATGTGTGTTGCTTGAGCTCCAGTTCCTTCGGGGACCCCTCGTTCTTTTCCCTTTCCCAAGTGTATGATTCGGTTCTAGGTTGGCCTTGCAGCCCGTAGGCTTGGACTCTGTACGAGTGGGTTCTGGATCGGCCTTGTGGCTCGTCGGAGTGGTCTGTCTCACTTTTCTGGTGGTGCTTGTTGATTGTCCTGAGTGTGCGGGGCTTTGTGGCCCGTGGTATTGCTTAGCGCCTGTTTGGTCTACCCTAGGCCTTGACCAAGGTCCTTTCTTTAGCCTCGACCTAGGCACAAGGGCTCACAATCAGATTAACAAAGGAGGTCTACTTGCATATACCCATATGGCCACCACATCAGAGATTTCTACGTTTTGTGGTGCTGGGCTATCACTTCCAGTTCAAGGCTTTGCCCTTCAGTCTTGCTACGGCTTCAAGAATGTTTACCAAGGTTGTGGTGGTGGTGGCCTGCCTTCAGTGCCAGGGGATCAGACTTCATATGTATCTCAACTTGCTCATTTGTACATTGTCCTATTCAGACAGCATGGTGGCGACAAAGTTGTCTGTCTTCTGCAGTTATTGGGTTGGGTAATCAATTTTGAGAAGAACAGACTAACTCCTTTGCAGATGCTGGAATATCTGGGCGTTCAATTCGACATAGCATGGAAGAAGATCTTCCTCACGGAGCACAGGAGGTCAAAGCTGGTTCAGGGCTCCTGTGTGGCCATTACAAGAGTCTCTTCTCAGTCACTGTCTCCGGTGTCACAGAAGTACGACCTTCATCTTCCTTGGACGCTGGTTGCCAGACTGAGTATACAGTGGTAGTTGTCGCCCATGAATTTGATCTTTGGCACTCCCTTTCCGATAATGTAATGGGGAAGTGGTGACAATGGACACCAGCAAGTCATGTTGGGGAGTTTATTACAAGTTCCATCTGGCTCAGTACACCTGGGTAAAACAGCAGTCTTGGTGGTCAATAAATCGCTTGGAGTTCAGGGCAGTGCGGAATGCCATATGCAACTTGTCTGCCTTTGGTGAGGGCCCCGGTTTGAGTTTTCTCCAACAATTCGACAGTGGTGGCTTATATCAATAAGCAAGGTGGCACCCATTGTTGTCCTCAGCAGTGGAGACCTGCCTCCTCCATGAGTTGGGCAGAGAGAAATAATCTCTGCTTTGTTGGCAGCTCACATTGTTGAATGTGTAAGCAGACTTTCTCAACAGGCACTCCTTGGACTAGGGAACTATCCAACCAGTATTTTCAGCTGGTAGTGGACAGTATAGCGTTTTCCACTTCTGGACTTGTCAATGAAAAGGAATGCCAGGGTGCCTAAGTTCTTCAGTTGTCTGAAAGAACCGGGCTTGATCAGGCTTGATGCCTACTGCAGCCCTGGCCGGAGATGCATCTAGCGCATGCTTTCTCTCCTTGGCCCATGATAGGCCATATGTTGTAAAGGATCACATTCCACTGGTGTCAAATAATTCTCTTAGGCCCCGATTGGCTGCGGAGTCTGTGATATGTGAACATGATTTGACTGCTATGGGGCCCTCTCAGTCTCCTGCTGGTACACAGGCTATTGAAGCAAGGTCCGATGCTCATGGAGGATCCATGCCCCTTCGGTCTTATGACTTGGCCATTGAAAGGGCTCTGAGATGAAAAGGTTATTCTGATTCGTTTATTGCTACCTTGCTTCAGGCTTGGAAATGCTCTGAAACCATGGTGTAAATGAGGGTGTGAACTACTTTAGGGCTGATATATTGAGCGCGGACTTCCTCCTTCTCTGCTCAGATCACGCACATCCTAGCTTTTCTCCAGGCAGGTCTTCAGAAAGGATTGGTGTTGGGCTCTCTAAAGGTTCAGGTTGTAACTTTGGCCTGTTTATGGGGCTGACTACAGAAGACATCCCTTGTGGCTCACCCAGATATTCAATTCTTGTGGGGAGTGGACTTCTTGCTGCCACCTTTTTGTATGCTGTGTCTAGAGTAGAACCTTTAATTTGGTCCTCCAGGCTTTTCAGAAGCCTCCTTTAGAGCCTTTCTGGAAGGTCTCCTTGAAGATCTTATGCTAAAGACAGAGTTCTTGGTGGCTGTTGTATCGGCATATAGGGTTTCAGAGCTTCAGATTCTCTTGTCAGGATCTCTTTCTTCACTGTTCAGAGGTGTTGGTCTCCTTGTGCATGGTTCCGTGCTTTTCTTCTAAAAGTGGTATAGGCATTTGAACTAATCTGTGGAGCTTCCGTCCTTTTGCAGAGAGTATGAGGAGTCTTCGTATTTCTTGAAGCTTCTTGATGTGTGTAGAGTCCTCATTAGATATATCTGGAAGTCATAAATGAGTTTTGCAAATTGGGGCAGACTATTTGTGCCTTTTGGTAAACTTAGCCTCATGGCTTTGAAGCCCACAATTGCTAGATGGCTTGAAGACACTATTGCATTAACTTGCTTGCAGGGAAGTAGGTTCCTCAGGCCTTGTGGGCTTATTCTATGAGGTATACAGCGACACCCTAGGTGGAGACTACCTTACTGTCCCCAGTGAATATTTGCAAGGCGGTAACATGGTCAGTGCTACATACCTTTACCAAGCACTATAGGGTGGACGTTGCGCCTTGCTCAGAAACCAGTTTTGGGGCTTTGGTCCTCAAGAGTGGCAGCACCATGATCCCACCCTAGGGATTGGTTTTGAACATACCACAGGTTCTAGAATACTGGGAAGCTACATAATGGAAGGAGAAATTAGGTCTTACCTGATTAATTTTCTTTCCTTTAGTCCTTTCCGCTATGCCAGAGGCCCACCTGACGTTTCTGAGATGTTTAGTTGGTGCAAAGTAATGGGTCAAATAACGACGGACACCTTACATGGTGCTTCTTGTATATCTTTCTCTTCTCTCAAAATTGTCCAAAGATGAGTGGTCCACACATGTTTCCTCTTCTGGTTGGTGGACCAGAGGAGTTTAAGGTTGTGTTGTAGTTGAATTTCTTACTGCTTGTCTAAGTAAATATTGAGGAGCTAGACTGGATACCTAGAGAGATGTTTCAACTCAGTTTTCAGTTCTCTTCCTGCTGGTGGTTGGGCACAACTATCCCACAGGTTCTGGAATAGTGGGAAGGACTAATAGAAAATTAACAGGTAAGACCTAATAGAACTAAAAGGAGACCTTGAAGCACTATGCAAACAAAATGATAAAGCTGAGAACCATGTAGTTGATGATTTGAGGAATCTGCTTTAGTGAACACTAAACATCTTAGAACTTACATCTTTCTGCACACTGAGAGCGTGGATACTGCAAGTTAAAGGCCTCTCATAATCTAGCAAAACCAAGAATCAACAGCTCCATCTCCACTTCTCTTTTTTTTTTTTTTCTGCCCTTTGTGTCTAACAAATGTATTTTCAATGTAACTCTATGAATGTATCCCATTAACATGGATGCCTTCTTGAAGGGCCTGTTTTGGGTAAACAATAAGGTGAATAAATGCTTTTCATCTGGTGTCCTTCCTTATCCCACAGTGACATCCTCAACCCCTACTCGCTGCCCGCATCACTCAGAAGAGGTGCCCATGTGCGAAGGCTGTCTGACAAAGACTACTATCACCGCAGAGAATGAGGTGGAGGCTCAAAAGCTCTCAAACAACTATAAGGTCTGCTGTTGCTGACTTCATTATGTCTTGGTATTGTTTACTCAGCAGATAGTTGATAGTCCAAATGGAGGTGTTCTTGCCACAGGTGTATGTTGTGTACCAGCTAATGTTCTGAAACGAGGCAAAAACAGTACCACCTTAAATTATTCAGCTCTTCTGTGACCTTCCTCTTTTGTTTCTCATAAGGTTTTTTTTTTTTTTTTTTGCTTAGGCTTCAGTACAGTTTACAAAAAATAAAAATGTTAGGCTGCGTGTGGTATGTCAAGCATGTAAAATAAACAATGGCTATATCTAGGTACTTGTTCTGTTCAAACACTGTTTCAAATGTGCAGCAATACTGGCTTCTGCTTCAGCCTGTTGACTCTTCTTGCTTTTTGTTTCATGGGAGTATGGATAACCTAACCAAGTTTTCCTTTACAGTAGCTGTCTGCCAGCTACACAGGATTTACAGATTAGTAAGAAACTGTCTGAATTAGTGACTGCTGAAAAACTTGGCACTGAGTAGTACAAATTACATGCACATTACCTTGAGTGTTTGTCATGGTTGTACTTTAAAACAGCCTGTGTGAGTTATTACAAGATGTCACCACTGACTTCTAAAAGCAGGTTTACCAACAAAGTATTCTATTTTTCTA
The DNA here is from genome assembly GCF_901765095.1 of Microcaecilia unicolor. Lineage (NCBI taxonomy): Eukaryota > Metazoa > Chordata > Amphibia > Gymnophiona > Siphonopidae > Microcaecilia > Microcaecilia unicolor. The sequence continues at coordinate 17,701,402 of NC_044040.1, forward strand.
TTGTTATACCACAATTAGTCCAATCAGAGACAAGACCTTCAAAAATTGAATGAAACTCATTAATGTTCCTCTCCATTGAAATTACTACTACTACTACTATTTAGCATTTCTATAGCGCTACAAGGCGTACGCAGCTCTGCACAAACATAGAAGAAAGACAGTCCCTGCTCAAAGAGCTTACAATCTAATAGACAAAAAAAAATTCTTTAGTAAAAAGCGAAAGATTTGTTTGGAAGAGAAAGCAAAGATTATAACTTCCATGGTTCACATCACCCCACACAAGACACAAAAAAAAACAATACCTAAATTGATTAGGTAGAGTTTCTTATAAAGATGGTTATGTAGCATAGGATAAAACCAAAGCATAAACTAACTGTGAGTAAAAAATCTGAATAGACAATGTGATTACCGTAAGTATCTAATAAACATTGAATTCAGAAATGTGTTGCATGGCATTAATGGTATGCAAATGTAAAATGAGTAACGTCATCAGACTACTCAGATTTCTATACCCAAAATCTGCTGCTCCTTTCCCCTTTTTCTCTGGAGAAAGCAGCATTAGGGATTTTAGATTTAATTACGTACTTTTCTAGAACAAAGCTCAAGGCAAGTTACAGTTGAGTGCAGTAGGGAGTTAAAATGAAGATTAATCTTTACTTGGTATTAGGTATTTTGATGTTTGCAAGGGTTTTAGTATTAAACTTAAAAAACAAAATTCTACCTTGGGCTGAAAAAAACCCTGCAGCTTCACCATATCTAGCCACACCCACGTGTGGTCAGATATAACATATGGTCCTATCTCCACCTTAATTACAGAACCAAACAATTCTCAGGAGATTAATAGATTGAGTGGCGTGTGCTCTGGACATGTGGGTATAATCCCACTCTAGGATGAGGCCTGCTTGAAACCACTTGATGTCCCCTGCCTATAAGACAGGCTGTTTTGCCCTAGTGGGTAGGGTGTCCCTCAGAACTGCAGTTAAATGGAAAATTTAAAAAACAAAACAAAAAAAACTCATGTAGAGGTGACATTCCATCTATCTGTAGATTTTACTTTTTTCCATGTTGGAGGCACTGGAACACCTTTTGAGCTCGAAGATTGGTGAAGGAACAGAGTAGCAACTATATCTGAACCTATTCCCCTACTGCCACTCCTCCCCTTCCCCCCCCCCCCCCCACCTAAAAAAAAACCCTACCTAATGCTATATAGGTCCAAGAAACTAGCCCATTTTGCTGCCCCTGTCATATCTAGTAACATAGTAGATGATGGCAGATAAAGACCTGTATGGTCCATCCAGTCTGCCCAACAAGATAAAATCATTACATTTGGTATGTGATAATTCTTATGTATACCTGGTCTTGATTTGTCCTTGCCATTTTCAGGGCATAGACCTTAGAAGTCTGCCCAGCACTTTCCTTGTCCTAAAATTTCTGAGGTTAGCATTTGAAGCCCCTGAAAATCTCCACTCCAGACCATCCAAATCTGTTCAGCCATGATCAGAGCACAGACCATAAAAGTTTGCCCAGCACTGGCTTTGCTTCCCAATTACCGGTGTTGCTTCCTAATCTCCACTAAGCATCTTCGGAACCATGCCTTCTAAACAGGACTCCTGTGTGTATCCCACACATTTTTGAATTCCGTTACTGTTTTCATCTCCACCACCTCCCGTGGGAGAGTATTCCAGGTATCTACCACACTCTGTGTGAAAAATACTTCCTGATACTATTCCTAGCCTACCCCCTTTCAACCTCAATTCATGTCTTCTAGTTGTATTGCCTTCCAATCTCTGGAAAAGGTTTGTTTACGGATTAATACCTTTCAGATATTTGAATGTCTGTATCATGTCACCCCTGTTTCTTCTTTCCTGTCCTCCAGGGTATATGAGTTCAGGTCAGTAAGACTCCTCGTATATCTTGCAACGCAAATCCCATACCATTTTTGTTGCTTTTCTTTGAACGGTTTCAAGTCCTTTTACATTCTTAGTAAGATACGGCCTCCAAAACTGAACAGTATACTCCAACTGGGGCCTCACCAATGACTTGTAAAGGGGAATCAACACCTCCTGTTGGTTATACCTGTATGCAGCCTAGCATCCTTCTGGCCATGGCCACTGCCTTGTCGCATTGTTCTTATGGTTTCTACTCCCTCCAGGGTATCCACTGTATTGGCTAGCTTTTGTGTCATCTGCAAAAATGCAAACTTTTTTTCCTTCTAATCCTTCAGTAATGTCTCTCATATATTAAACAAAATTGGCCCCAGCACTGGTCCCTGAGGCACTCCGCTACTCCCCTTCCTTTCCTTCGAGCAGATTCCATTTTCCACCAGCCTCTGTCGCCTGTCACTCAACCAGTTTCCTATCCATTCCTAGCTTTTCTTATTTCCCCAATATACCCGAAAAAGATCGTCACCTCTCTTTAACATCTTTAGCCATTTTTTTCTTCTGCCTGCACTTTCGTTAGCCATACTCCCCTCTTTGCTGCTTTGAGTTTAATCCGATAATTTTTTTCTGTGATCTTCTTGTTGCGTTCTTCTCTATTTCTTGACCAAAGCCTCTTTTTTTTTTTTTGCCCTTTATTTTTTCAATCATTTGTTTGGAGAACCATATAGGCTTCCTGTTTCTCTTGTTTTTGTTTACTTTCCTTGCTTTCAGCTTGGACCACTGCGCTTCCACTTCACCTATGCCTACCCATGCCATCAGTTCCTACTCAGTTACCAAAATCAGTACGTCTGAAATCCAATACTTTTGATTCTCCGAGGACAAGCAGGCTGCATGTTCTCACAAGTGGGTCGACGACCGTGGCGGCCCAGGAATCGGGAAAAACATTTTGCAAGCATCGTCGCGCGAGCATGCCTCTTCAGTTCTTTTCTATCCGCGGTGAGATGCGTTCTGTTTTCACGTCTCTCCTCTCTCAGGCCCAGGAAGAACTTCTACTGTGAGATTCTCACCTCTTTTTAATTCTTTTTCTAAAAAAAATAAATATATATAATATATGAAACAAGGAAAAAAGTATCCAAGTTTTCCTCAAAACATCAGGGCTTGCAAATCTTGACCCTTTTACTTAGACTACGAGCATTTGTGCTCATTGCTTTCTATGCGCTAAGTGAGTTTGGATGGTTTTCTTTATTTGTGACCTTTTCCTCTGCTGTCATGTTTTTTTTTTTTCTGGGGGTGACTTTTTTAATTCCCTTGTTTCCTTTTGTTACCCCACCTTCTAGTTTAAATGTCTAGAAACTAGAAAATGTCAGAATTTGTCCCCCAAGGATCCTTTTTCTTTTCACAGAAAGATGTAGCCCATCATTACAGTACAGCCTTTTATTTTTCCACATGTTACCCCATATTCCTATGTATTTAAAACCTTCTTTACACCAAGATTCAAGCCACTTACTGAATTCCTATGTTTTACATAGTCTTTCCTCTCCCTTCTCACGTGTAGGCATTCAGAAAATGCTGCAGTCCAAACCAAAGACTTCAGTCCCTCCTCAAACTTCTGGAACACTGTGTTCTAAACTTGGTATTGTTGGCCAGGTCATTTGTTCCCAGGTGGATTACAGCATCAGTATTAGAATCCTTGCTGTGTTCTCGGATCATGTTCAGTATTATTTTGGAGTCTGTCAGCTGTGGATCCTGGAAGGCATTTCACTAGGTTGGGGTCTCCTTGTAAAAGCCATGGTAAAAGGTGACCTGTGGCAGTATGGATGCAACTTTTAGGCATGTGCTGGGCCTTTTTTTTTTTTTTTTTTTTACCGCAGCTGGCGAAAAGGCTATTTTTTTAATGGGCCTGCACTAATATTAAAACTAGCATTTGCCTATTTATGGCCTTAGCCCCTACCGCCACCCATTAACAGCAACGTACCTGGGATAGTAGAGACATGCACTAAGGCTGGTTCTAAAACCCAGCAATTGTGGGTCCCCTGCTGAGGTTTTTGTGGTATGACATCTAGACTAATGTAAGTTGAAAAGGATAGGATATAAAATAGCTCATAACAAATTTTTCCTTCCTGATTGTGAAGCAGATCTTGTTACAAGAAATGATTTATTTCGGGAAAAGAGCTCTAGAGCACTCGCTACTGTTTATAATTTAAGAGCAGGTGCTGTATTTATAAGTTTTAGGATATTAATTTCTCCACCAATCACCAAAGGTGATAATTGCAATAAATTAAATAAAGTATATATAAAAGATACCATATACTCAGAACACAAGGAGACCGTATTTTTAGCTTCAAAAAGGTTGATTTAATATACAATTGCACACGAGAGGTAGGTTTTAAGAGATCTTTTACAGATAATCTGTGCTTAAGTAAGGTAAAGTAGAGTAGGTCTAGATCAAAAGTTATGTTACTTACAAGTCCTTGTTACACAGTATGAACAGCATTAGGTAAGCACATGTTTGCAGGACAGGAGAGCTTCTGCAGTGAGTGGATCTGAGTTGCTTGCAGTTGAAGAGAATCTGAATCTTGGGGAAACAGCTTTTGCTTTTATATCTTGCAAGCTGTTGGAGGCAGGGGCGTATCTGGAATCCGGCGGGTGGGGGGGGGGCCAGAGCCAGAGAGGGGGGGCACATTTTTGCCTCCCTCCCCCGCTGCTTACTTTTGCCAGCCGAGGTCCGACCCGCAATCTCCATATTTCGTCTTCCTCCGTGGCCATGTGCTTCAAGGAAGTAACGCTGCAGTGCTGATTGGTTGAATCCAGTTCAGCGTCTGACGTCGCAGCGACGTCAGACGCCGAACTGGATTCAACCAATCAGCACTGCAGGCTGCAGCGTTACTTCCTTGAAGCACATGGCCACGGAGGAAGACGAAATATGGAGATTGCGGGTCGGACCTCGGCTGGCAAAAGTAAGCAGCGGGGGAGGGTTGACGGCGGGGAGGGGGGCCAGGGCGAAATCTGCGGGGGCCCAGGCCCCTGTGGCCCCACGCAGATACGCCCCTGGTTGGAGGATATGCCATGTGGATCTTTGTCCTGGTTTCCTGGTTTCCACACGACCCTTGGGCATTTGCAAAGCATTGTGGTATCTTGGTCTCATGTCTTATGACATCACAAGACTTGCTGTCTGGATCTTGCTGACAAATGGTCTTTTGATGTGAAAAGGCTTCCTGCTCAGTCTCTGGAGCAGATACACATTACAAGTCCTTCCTTTCTGCACATGTCTGAAAGCTGATGGGAGGGGCAGGTATACCTTTGACAAGCAAATGTCCTGTTTATGGTTTCCCCTCTGAAGTCTTTGTCTTCAATGGGTTCTCCAGACTTTCGGTCTCTTGGGTCTTTGGTTTTCAGAGATGTCCTGATGAGCGTCCAGGTACCCACCTTAGTCATGCTTTTGCTCAGTCCTTTTAGGTGGGAGGGCAGGGAGAGTTTTATTTCTCTTTGTTAAGTGTTTGTAATTGACTATCCCTGCTTTCAGAAGTTCCCAGAAAAAGGGATGGAGAGAGAGAGGCTTGAAATGAAACTATTTTCTCTGCTGCAGTGTCAAATATATATATATATATTTAAAAGCTGCACAAATATATTGGTGTATATATATGTATCTGATCCAACACAACATCATGCTACACATTTAATTCTGATGATTGGCTTATACCATAACAATCTGACGCTTGAATTAAATCTTTCTCCTCCTACAATCTACTCATCACTCAAGCTTTTCTTAATCTGCTTACACACACAAGCTTCTGCTGCAGGTGGGAACTGCTGAATTAGCACATTGTACAGGACATCCCTAAACATTTGGGCATGTGGATAGTTTGTCTGTGTCTTAAATCTGGCCCTGCTTTTTCTCTTGGCTTATTCTAATTTTGTGATGTTAGCATACAGTAAAATTGTTTTGTGTTTCATTTCAGTTTGGTTTTAAGAAATGGAAAAGTCATGTGACTGAGAGGCCTTGGGAAGACCGGTCAGAAATTGTGAAAGAGCTATACTCTGATCTGAATGTCCTAAAGGGCTCAGGTGAGAACTCAAGCTGCTGCAATGTGCTGAATGGGTGTTTGAACATAGAAGGTTGTGATGCTTCCTCTGTTCACTGAATTAACACCTTTCTTAATATTGTTTCCTTCTGCTGACTTTGGTGTGGTGGGCTGATGGTACCTGCACTTGCCCATTCCATGGAAGTGGCTCTTGTAGAACTGTATAACTTTTGCCCTCTTTTTTTTTTTTTTTTTTTCTTTCAGTTGCGTGCTATAGTTCTCATCTGTGCTTTTTCTTTGACTATATATATGTATGTGTATGTATGTATGTATATATATATATATATATATATATGTGTGTGTGTGTGTTTACTAGTAAAAGAGGCCCGTGTTTGACAGAAATGAAACGGGCACTAGCAAGGTTCCACGCCCCCTCCCCTTCGAGTTTCAGGACCGTCCCCCTCCCTTTCGAGTTCCAGACCCCCGCGCCTCCCTCCCTCTCTCTCTCTCCCCTCCGAGTGTAAGCATGACCTGTCCTTCGCCTGGCCCTCGCCTTCCTGCGTGCCGGCTGTAATTTAAAAATTCTTACCTCGGGGTCCGGCGTCAGCAGTGAAGGCGAGCGGCGCTTCAGCCTGCCTTCCCATCTGTCTCAGCTCTGCCTCTGGTCCCACCCTCATTTCCTGTTTCCGGAAGGGTGGGACCAGAGGAAGAGCTGAGACAGATGGGAAGGCAGGCTGAAGCGCCGCTCGCCTTCACTGCTGACGCCGGACCCCGAGGTAAGAATTTTTAAATTACAGCCGGCACGCAGGAAGGCGAGGGCAAGTCGTGCTTGCACTCGGAGGGGGGAGAGAGAGGGAGGGAGGCGTGGGGGTGTGGAACTCGGAGGAGAGGGGGGCATGGAACTCAAAGGGGAGGAGAGGGAGGGGGCGTCCTGCAACTCGAAGGGGAGGGGGGGCCTGTAACTCAGAGGAGAGGGAGGTAGGGGGGCATGGAACTCTGAGCGGAGGGGGGGGAGAGGAGGGCCTGGAATTCAGAGGGAGGATGGGGGGGATGGAGGGGCAATTCTCTTCTCACCTCCAACGTTCTGTGGCTGGCTGGCTGCTGGCTTCCCTTCCCTTTCACTGATCCACCCTTTGATGTCATCGCCAGGGCAGACCAATGGGAAGTGTGTTTCGAACCCAGGCATCCAGACGTAGAACGTTGGAGGTGCAAATTATTATATAGTATGTATGTATATATATGTGTGTGTGTGTGTGTATAGCTATAGCTGTAGGAAGGTTCAACAGTTTGATCTCTTCTACCTTCTGGAGCTCTTTGGGGAACATGGGTGAGGGAAGGTGCTTGATGTACTTGCCAAGAACTCTGAGGGAAAATGAATGTGAATAGATTCTACATGAAGAAAGGTCAGTTACCTTGTACTCATATTCACTCTCTGTTTTTCCAGGGAGCACCTTTACTTGTGGAAATGTTCTTTATCTGCTGATGTTTGGGTGGTGGCTTTCCTTCTTTTATCTCTTGATTTCACTGCTGATGTTTATCTCCATACTGGGATTGCCATATGGTAAGTGGAAAGTTCTTTTGTTCACTTGTTTCTTTCTTGCTAGTCTCCCATTATTTGAAGGGAGGCATAACCCTAAACAACAAAGGGGGCAGTTTATGGCTGCTGCAGTAAGCAAAATTCAGTTTCCTTTTTAAAAATGGTACGATGGTTGGGCTGGAGCAGTTGGAGGTCACCTGTTCTTGGCCAGAATAGTTATCTCCAGTGTATTCTGTCTGAATCTGTCTCTGGGAGGACTCTTTCACCTAGAAATCACAAGAAAATTCTTTAATCTTTTACTACTATTAAGATCCTGTTACAGTGGATAAGGTGGGAGAGCAAGAATTCTGAGCTGCTTCTGATGTACAGTTTGTGTATTGCTCCCCAAGTTTCATACATGGTAAAAAAAAAAGCAGATTCTTCCTTTTCATCAATAGCAGATGAATTCAGGAACTTATGGGTTATGACCATCTACCAGCAGGAGATAGACAACACTGAACTCTGTCCTATAAGACAGTATGTATCTTTGTTAGTATTTCTGTCTCAGCAAGCAGTGGATGGTTTCTCATGAGCTCCTGGTTTCTTCTGTTGTGGCTCCTATTCTCAGTTTCCTGGTTCAGTTGAGCTTGGAGGTGTTTAGGTTGCCTTGGAGCCTACTCTAGGGGTACACCAAGTGATGCTAGGTCCTTCCCTATTCTTCCTCTCAGAAAAAAAAAAAATAGGTAAAGACAGCAAACGGGTTGAGAGCAGAAGTTCCACTTCAATGGCTGTTTTAGGAGGGGGCTTGCTGCCACTGTTCATATCTATTAGCCTTCTAAGGGAAAGGGGCTGACCGGGTAGTGTTTGCACAGTTTGAGTACATCTTTACACTTTCCTGCACTGTCGGGGTTTTTAATCTTTTCGTTGTTTTTTCTTTGCTTTTTTCCTTTGTGGCAGAGGCTTTTACTACTGTTTCAGCTGTGGGGAGCCTGGGGCAGCGTTGGGAGTGTGCAGCAGCCGTTTTTTCACCTGTTTGCATCGGAAGCCATGTGAGGGACAGCGGAGCTATCTGGTTCCCACATGGAGGATCTTTTGGTGCACATTCGGGTATTTTCCCAGCACTGCTCCTTCAGTAACCTCAGCCATGTTGGAATCCCGCAATTTTTCTCCTGCGGGTGAGTGCTTGGTTGTATCGGAATAGTAAGTCATGCATACTGCAGGGTCTGATCTGGGGGCAGCTGCAACAGCTTTTTCTGGGTCTGCTGGTTCCAGTCTAGAGCTTTTCTCCTTGGAGTTCATTCTCCTCCTGCACCAGGCTTATTTAAGTGCTCCAACCACACCTTTGAGCCTCTGCAGGTTTCTCAGCTACCATTGCTGGACTTTTCTAAGAGGAGGCATTTGGACAATCCTTTTTGAGGTGAAAACAGTTCCTCCTCCATCTCCCTCTCACTCAGTTGGTGAGATAGAGGAGGCATTGTCTGTGGCTTCTGGAAGAGGGTGAGATTATCAGAGGCTGCTGACCCTACAGTGTTGCGGGTTTTCCATAAGGAAGAGTTGCCATCTTTTATTACTAGGGCTTTAGAAGTTCTCAATATCTCTCTTCCCAACCCTCAGGCTTTAGCTTCCACTAATCCTAAGATGGGAAGCACTAAATAGCCTCCCAAATACTTTCCAGTGCATGAGGCTATGCAGGAATTAATTTCAGCCCAGTGGTCTACTCTAGATGCCAGCCTTAGGGTGGCACGTACTACGTCCCGCCTTTCCCATTGCTTCAGAGGAACTGCATAAGGTAAAGCTACCAAAGGTGGATTCTTTAGTGGCTGCAGTGACTTAGACTACCTTTCCAATGGAGAGTGATAGCCCTGAAGGATGTCCAGGATAGGAAGCTTGTCCATATTAAAGCTGTCCTTTGAGGTTTCTGCTGTCTTGGCAGCAGTCTGTAGTTCTTACATGGCTACAGCAGGCATCAGATTCCTTGGCTGACAGGTACCCAGACTGACTTTGAATTCCTTGCTGTGAGACTGGATTAGTTTACCTAGCTGACTCTATAATCTAGTTAGGGTCTTCCAAGGAGATGGCCTCGGCTGTCATAGCTAGGCATTTGTTATGATTTCACCACTGGGCAGCGGAAGCTGCATCCAAGCAGCATCTTAAGTTACCTTTTTAGGGGACAGTACATAAGTATTGCCATACTGGGACAGACCAAAGCTCCATCAAGCCCAGCATCCTGTTTCCAAAAGTGGCCAATCCAGGTCACAAGTACCTACAAGATCCCCAAACACTACAATATATTTTATGCTGCTTATCCTAGAAATAAGCAGTGGATTTTCCCCAAGTCCAATTTTAATAATGGCTTATGGCCTTTTCTTTTAGAAAGCTATCCAAACCTTTTTTAAACCCCAATAAGCTAACTGCTTTTACTGCATTCTCTGGCGGAGAATTCCAGAGTTTAATTACATGTTGAGTGAAGAAATATTTTCTCCGATTCGTTTTAAATTTACTATTTTGTAGCTTCATTGTATGTCCCCTAGTCTTAGTATTTTTGGAAAGAATAAACAAATCGATTCACGTCTTACCTGTTCCATTCCACTCATTTTATAAACTGCTATCCTGTCTCCTCTCAGCCGTCTCTTCTCGAAGCTGAAGAGCCCTAACCCCTTTAGTCTTTCCTCATAGGGAAGTCCCATCCCCTTTATCATTTTCATCACCTTTCTCTGTACCTTTTCTAATTCCACCATATCTTTTTTTTTTTTTTTTTTGACATGTGACCAGAACTACACACAATATTTGAGGTGCAGTCACACCATGGAGCAAAGAAACCTTTTCCGGAGATGGGAAGGCGGTAGAACTAGAGGACATGAAATGAGATTGAAGGGGGGGCAGACTCAAGAAAAATGTCGGGAAGTATTTTTTCACGGAGAGAGTGGTGGATACTTGGAATGACCTCCCGCGGGAGGTGGTGGAAATGAAAACGGTAACGGAATTCAAACATGCGTGGGATAAACATGAAGGAATGGATCTTCAGAAGCTTAGCCGAGATTGGGTGGCAGAGCCGGTAGGGGGAGGCAGGGCTAGTGCTGGGCAAGACTTCTATGGTCTGTGCCCTGAAAATGGCAGATACAAATCAAGGTAAGGTATACACAAAAAGTAGCACATATGAGTTTATATTGTTGGGCAGACTGGATGGACCGTGCATGTCTTTTTCTGCCGTCATCTTCTATGTTACTATGATACAAAGGCATTATAACATCCGCATTATTTTCCATTTTTTTCCTAATAATACCTAACATTCTATTTGCTTGCTTAGCCGTTGCCACACACTGAGCAGAAGAGTGCCCTGCCACGGGAGGTGTTGGAGATGAAAATGTAATGGAATTCAAACATGCATGGGATAAACACAAAGGAATCCTGTTTTGAAGGAATGGATCCGCGGAATCTTAGCGGAGATTAGGTGGCGACGCCGGTAATTGGGGAAACAAAACCAGTGCTGGGCAGACTTCTATGGTCTACGCCCTGATCGTGACAGGATAGGGATGGGCTGGAGTGTAAATTTTAAGGGGTTCGACGTTAACTTCAGAACTTAGTACAAGAAGAGTGCTGGGTAGATTTCTACGGTCTGTGCCCTGAGAATGGCAAAGACAAATCAAACTTGGGTATACATATAAAGTATTGCATACCATGTAAAATGAGTTTATCTTGTTGGGCAGACTGGATTGGACTGTACAGGTCTTTATCTGCCATCATTTACTATGTTACTGCTCTGGTACTTCCCATCAGTAATTCTGGGTCTGGAGGGATACTAAGGAAGGAGAAATTGTCCTACCTGCTAATTTGCTTTCCTTTTAGTCTTTTCGGATCAGCCCACATCCATCCCTATGTGGAATCTGATTCGTTCTGGTCAGTTGGTCTGTGGTTTTGCTCGTTCCATTCACTCTTGTCTCTGGGGAGCTGTTTAGAATTTAAAAAAATAATAGGTGGTTACAAAATATGTACCCTACTGGTGTAACTGACCCAGTATAGTGTAGTCAAACTATTGAACTGGTGCCAGCACTGTTTTGTCTATAGGTGGCTGTGGGAGCCGAGGGTGCACAGATATAAGGCTTCTTTCTTTCCTCTTGCTTTGTTACATGAATACTGAGGCTTTCAGGGCTGAGTAGGGGTCTTATTGGCTCGCTTAAGAATCGGTGTTATCTGTCTCCACCTGCTGGTAGACGTTCACAAACCATCAGTCATTCTGGGCCAGTCCGGAGGGACTAAAGGAAAGCAAATTAGCAGGTACGACCTAATTTCTCCATGTATTTCAGCTTGTTTTAAAAACTCCTTCATTTTGTTTTATGCTCTTGCAGAGATAATGTTTTGTCTCCAGCTAGCCTGATGAGTAGCCTTATAAAGCAGGGGTTCCCTGAGTCTCTGCCTTCATCCTCTAATTTTCAGAGCTCAGCCAGACTTCAACTGGTTCTTCATCTCTAGTATTGAAACAATATTTTTAGGCTGTCTTTTTCTTAGGTTGTGAATCACAATAAATGTTTTTCTTTCTAACAGGGAAGCTGTGCTGGAAGCTTGCATGCTATTTCCTTTGGCCTTTTGGGAAAGTGATTCAGAAGGTAAAACTCGCATACAGGCCATATAGCTTGATGGGACCTGATTTTTTTTTTTTTTTTAATTATTCTCTTTCTCTCCCCCCCCCTTTTCCTATTAAAGAATGTGGGAGCTTAGTAGATAAGACCTTGTTTCAGAAGGTTGAAATTTGATGCATGTCCTGGGAGTGACTGTATGTGGCGTTTTCAAAGGCATCGTTCACTAGAGCAGGAGCATGTACTGTCGGTTCATCCGTCAATCTGTGCACTTATTACAGGGCCTTTTTCCGTGGACTAATTTCGATGAAGTTAGCTGTTTATCTTGCTGACCTGTTGCCACTCATATCGTATTTCAGCCACCTCTTTCTTATTTATTAAGATTTATTTATTGCCTTTTTGAAGGAATTCACTCAAGGAGGTATACAGCAAGAATAAGTCAAACATAAGCAATAGACAATTACAGCAGTAAAAATATTCAAACAATAGAAAGTGTGACAAAGTATGTGTCAACACAATACATAATAAAATATTTTCATTGACAGGCTAGAGTATAAGCAAAGATTGAACATATAAGAGAGTAACAGGTGTAAGAAAATAAGGAGATTAATTTAAAGAAAATTGCAAATGAGGTCAGAAAGGCACTTTAGCATTCTTAGCTAGGGTAGGAGTGGGTAAACATGTCCTGCTATAGTATGTGCAGCCAGTGTCATTTACTACTTCCATTAAAGGCCTGGTTGAAGAGCCAAGCTTTCACCTGCTTCCTGAAATATAGTCTATTAGATTGTAAGCTCTTTGAGCAGGGACTGTCTTTCTTCTGTGTTTGTGCAGCGCTGTGTACGCTTTGTAGCACTATGGAAATGCTAAATAGTAGTCTTGTGTTGAGCAAAGCCACCCAAAAACTACCTTATGCATTGGACCGTATTTCAAAAGCTGAGTGAATGTTAGGTGCCTTACATAGTGTAAGTTTTTTGTGCACCCCCCCCCCCCTTCAGTTTTAGAATTATCCAGGCTGTTGTGGAAATACCAAGTAAAATTGCGAAACAGCATGATCTCTTGTTCTGCTAATCTTACAATGTGTCTCATTATGGACAAAATCTGTTGCTTCAGATTGTGAGAGTATAACAGTGAGCATTTTAGTACTGTGCATTGCTCAGTGAACAGTGAGGGTAGGCAAGGCTTGGCCTTTGGAAACAATGTTTGATTCCTTTAGCTCCTGAGGAATCCTGTTCAGAAGGAAAGGATCCTCAGGAGCTTAACCGAGGACATGCATCAACCGAGATTGGATAGCAGAGCCGGTAGTGGGAGGCGGGGATAGTGCGGGGCAGACTTATACGGTCTGTGCCAGAGCCAGTGGTGGGAGGCGGGACTGGAGGTTGGGAGGCAGGGATAGCGCTGGGCAGACTTATACGGTCTGTGCCAGAGCCGGTGGTGGGAGGCGGGGATAGTGCTGGGCAGACTTATACGGTCTGTGCCAGAGCCGGAGGTGGGAGGCGGGGCTGGTGGTTGGGAGGCGGGGATAGTGCTGGGCAGACTTATACGGTCTGTGCCCTGAAGAGAACAGATACAAATCAAAGTAGGGTATACACAAAAGTAGCACACATGAGTTGTCTTGTTGGGCAGACTGGATGGACCGTGCAGGTCTTTTTCTGCCGTCATCTACTATGTTACTATGTAATCAGATTTCTTTGCTAAAAGAATCTTTCTCTTTAGAGTAGGGTGGCTCATAGAAGGTGCTGTGTGAGGTTTAATAAATGTGAGGCTATCCCAGAGGCAGATGAATTAAGGGAGAAGACTCCTCTCCTTGCCAACTTTGAGAATGCTTACAATCTTCAGAAGGGCTCTTCATCATCCTGTGGAGTCAGGTATTGGGTAAGTAATCCTGTCTGGATCAGATCTTAATTTCACCTTAACCTCTCTACTCTTTGTGAGGAAGGGTAGAAGTAAAAAGATGTAGGAAAGCTGTTTTCAGCCCAGTTCTGAGTAAAGTAACTTGTCACATCTTTACCCAAAGCACTGTTGGTTGTATTAACAGTACAGTTGACACATTCAACTGTGTCTTGTTCTATCTTATGTATTAAGTACATTTTGCTGCAGCAGTAGTACTTATTGGGGACGGGTCGGTCTGTAACCATGCACATTGGTTTGTGTGTGATTATATGCTAATAAGTGACATTGTTTGTAGTTAGACATTGTTTGTGGATAGCAGAGCCGGTAGTGGGAGGCGGGGCTGGAGGTTGGGAGGCGGGGATAGTGCGGGGCAGACTTATACGGTCTGTGCCAGAGCCAGTGGTGGGAGGCGGGACTGGAGGTTGGGAAGCAGGGATAGCGCTGGGCAGACTTATACGGTCTGTGCCAGAGCCGGTGGTGGGAGGCGGGGATAGTGCTGGGCAGACTTATACGGTCTGTGCCCTGAAGAGCACAGGTACAAATCAAAGTAGGGTATACACAAAAGTAGCACACATGAGTTGTCTTGTTGGGCAGACTGGATGGACCGTGCAGGTCTTTTTCTGCCGTCACCTACTATGTTACTATGTTATCCATTAGTTTTTCTCCTAGAATGGGTGACTGTAGCCCCCACTCCCTTCTGAGATGTATTGCCCCTTCACTGTGGCCCCATGATCAGTTTCCATTTTATCCTGTTAATGAAGGATGTACATCTTTCACCCACACAATGCTTGGTTTTCACTTTCAGTGTCGCATCAGCACGTATGTCTGGCTGTTGCTGGGATTCCCTCCTCTTGCTGTCATCCATAGCCTTGTGTGCTTTTTCTCCTGGATTCTGGTGTTCTTCATACCCATTGCTAAGATGAGCGCCAGGACTGTAGCAACTGTTCTCCTTATGCCTCCAGAACACATATACATACAGCAGATGAGGAAGGTATTTATCTGCACTGGATTTTATATTTATTGAACTTTAATAATTCAAGAATGTCTTAATAAAATAATATTGAATTAACACAAGAGTTTTATAGTAAAATCTAAAAAGAAAAAAAAAATGAAGGCTAGTATTAAAGTCCACAATAAGAGGTTTGGGCTCTAATAATCCCTTTCTGTCCACCATACTCAATCCTGAAATTTACAGCGAAAAGGTCATCTGTCTACCCAACTCTACCCCCACCATACAGGGTGAAAAGATAATCCTAGGCATTTCAAGTAAGGTCATTGCTCTCCTACTACATTTAAGTACCCTACTACGTACCATAGTCTTCTCCGAGGACAAGCAGGCTGCTTGTTCTCACGACTGGGTTGACGTCCGCGGCAGCCCCCACCAACCGGAAAAAGCTTCGCGGGACGGTCGGCACGCAGGGCACGCCCACCGCGCATGCGCGGCCGTCTTCCCGCCCGTGCGCGACCGCTCCCGCCAGTTACTTTTTTCCCGCGACTGAGAGAGTCGTGTTTTTGCAACTCTCTCGTTTCAGCCGCCGGAATTTTCGACCGCGTTTACGCGGGTCGTCGCTCTTGGCCTTTTTGGCCTCTTCTTCTTTCAGTTTCGTTTGTTATCCAAAAAAAAAAAAAAAAAAAAGAATTTTGCGCGTGTGGAGCACGCGCTCCTCCTTTTTCCCTCGCTTTCTAGCGGGGACGCCTCGTTGCGGCCTAGTGGCCGCTCGGTCGGTTTCAATTTTCGTGGTGTGATTTTAGCCACCATTGCCGACTTTGACTTCGCCGACGCGATTTTTCCGTCGATGTCCTCGAAGGTCCCGAGTGGATTTAAAAAGTGTGGTCGCTGCGGCCGGCCGATCTCGCAGACCGACACCCACGCTTGGTGCCTCCAGTGCCTCGGGCCGGAGCACAATCTCAAGTCGTGTGCTTTGTGTCTCGGTCTCCGGAAACGGACTCAGGTTGCGAGGCAAGTTCTGCGGGACCGTCTTTTTGGAACTTGCGCCGGCCCCTCGACGTCGACCTCGACGGCATCGGTATCGAAGGCCGGTTCTTCGGTACCGGTATCGATGCCCGAGACATCGGCACCGATGGCAGCGACCCCAGGAGAACAGGTCCCGTCGGCCCGCCGGTCCGCCGGCGAGAGTGGGGTAGAGAGACCGCGTGGGCAGTCGGCCCCGGTCACTCCCTCAACTCGTGAGCCACGGGACCGAACCCTGTCGGACCCGGTACCTCGAGACCGAGGGGGATCGACCTCCTCCTCCTCCATGCCCTCCGGCACCGGTGACGTGCACCGGAAGAAGGACAAGAAGCGCCGTCACCGGGAGCCCTCGGTGCCTGAAGAGGTGTCGACGCCGAAGCGTCATCACAGAGAGGAGAGATCTCCGTCGGTGGTGGAGGTACCAACGCGTCGGGGTTCCGGCACCTCGGTGCCGTCTCCTGGCCCCCAGCAGCTTCTGGCACCGACACCCTTGCCGGCCCCACCGCCTTTCTCGGCAGCGGGCCTGGACGAGTGCCTCAGAGCCATCCTTCCGGGGCTCCTGGAAGGGCTGATGCGCCAGGCTGTGCCGGCGCCGGGGGTGCTTGCGCCCTCGGCGCCGATGACTGTGGCGCCGGCGAGCTCTAGCCCGGCGCCGGGGCAGTCGACACCGCCGCCGCTTGCGGTGCCGGTCTCGACAGCCACGCAGGTGGAGTCCCCGTCGACGTCGATGGAGGGAGCTCCGTCCCCGCCGGCGCGGGAGTCCACCGCTCGACGACACCGAGGCCTCGGTGCCTCGACGTCGAGCCGGGCCCGGTACCGGACTCAGCTACATGAGCTAATGTCCGATACCGAGGATGAGGACTCGTGGGGGGAAGAGGAGGACCCGAGATATTTCTCCTCAGAGGAGTCTACGGGCCTTCCCTCGGACCCCACGCCGTCACCGGAGAGGAAGCTCTCACCTCCTGAGAGTCTCTCCTTTGCCTCCTTTGTGCGGGATATGTCTATAAGCATTCCCTTTCCCGTGGTCTCTGTGGAAGAGCCGAGGGCCGAGATGCTCGAGGTCCTCGACTATCCATCACCACCTAGAGAGTCCTCCACGGTACCGCTGCACAATGTCCTGAAGGAGACGCTGCTCCGGAACTGGGTGCGACCATTAACTAATCCCACCATTCCCAAGAAAGCAGAGTCCCAGTACAGGATCCACTCTGACCCAGAGCTCATGCGGCCCCAGTTGCCCCATGACTCAGCGGTCGTGGATTCTGCTCTCAAGAGGGCACGGAGTTCGAGGGATACCGCCTCGGCGCCCCCGGGGCGGGAGTCTCGCACTCTGGACTCATTTGGGAGGAAGGCCTACCAGTCCTCCATGCTCGTGACCCGCATCCAATCGTACCTGCTCTATATGAGCATCCACATGCGGACCAATGTGCAACAGCTGGCGGACCTGGTCGATAAGCTCCCGCCGGAGCAGTCCAGGCCTTATCAGGAGGTGGTCAGGCAGCTGAAGGCGTGCAGAAAGTTCCTGTCCAGGGGGATTTTTGACACCTGTGACGTGGCATCTCGTGCTGCGGCCCAAGGTATAGTGATGCGCAGGCTCTCATGGCTGCGTGCCTCTGACCTGGACAACCGCACCCAGCAGAGACTGGCCGACGTCCCTTGCCGGGGGGATAACATTTTCGGTGAGAAGGTCGAGCAGATGGTGGACCAACTGCATCAGCGGGAAACCGCTCTCGACAAGCTCTCCCACCGGGCGCCTTCAGCACCCGCCCCCACGGGTGGGCGTTTTTCCCGGGCACGGCAGGCTGCACCCTATTCTTTTGCAAAGCGTAGGTACAACCAGCCGGCCCGAAGGCCTCGTCAGGCACAGGGACAGCCCCAGCGCGCTCGTTCTCGTCAACAGCGTGCGCCTAAGCAGCCCCCTGCGCCTCCACAGCAAAAGCCGGGGACGGGCTTTTGACTGGATCCACGGGAACATAGCCGCCCTACAAGTGTCCGTACCGGACGATCTGCCGGTCGGAGGGAGGTTAAAATTTTTTCACCAAAGGTGGCCTCTCATAACCTCCGACCAGTGGGTTCTCCAAATAGTGCGGTGCGGATACGCCCTGAATTTGGCCTCCCTGCCTCCAAATTGTCCTCCAGGAGCTCAGTCTTTCAGCTCCCATCACAAGCAGGTACTTGCAGAGGAACTCTCCGCCCTTCTCAGCGCCAATGCGGTCGAGCCCGTACCACCCGGGCAGGAAGGGCAGGGATTCTATTCCAGGTACTTCCTTGTGGAAAAGAAAACAGGGGGGATGCGTCCCATCCTAGACCTGAGAGGCCTGAACAAATTCCTGGTCAAAGAAAAGTTCAGGATGCTTTCCTTGGGCACCCTTCTGCCAATGATTCAGAAAAACGATTGGCTATGTTCCCTGGATTTAAAGGACGCATACACTCACATCCCGATACTGCCAGCTCACAGACAGTATCTCAGATTCCGCCTGGGCGCACGGCACTTTCAGTATTGTGTGCTGCCCTTTGGGCTCGCCTCTGCCCCACGAGTGTTTACAAAGTGCCTCGTGGTGGTAGCGGCCTACCTACGCAAGCTGGGAGTGCACGTGTTCCCATATCTCGACGATTGGCTGGTCAAGAACACCTCGGAGGCAGGAGCCCTCCGGTCCATGCAGTGCACTATTCAACTTCTGGAGCTGCTGGGGTTTGTGATAAATTACCCAAAGTCCCATCTCCAGCCAACTCAGTCTCTGGAATTCATAGGAGCGCTGCTGAATTCCCAGACGGCTCAGGCCTACCTTCCCGAAGCGAGGGCCACCAATCTCTTGGCCCTGGCTTCGCAGACCAGAGCGTCTCAGCAGATCACAGCTCGGCAGATGTTGAGACTTCTGGGTCATATGGCCTCCACAGTTCATGTGACTCCCATGGCTCGTCTTCACATGAGATCTGCTCAATGGACCCTAGCTTCCCAGTGGTTCCAAGCCACCGGGAATCTAGAAGATGTCATCCGCCTCTCCACCAGTTGTCGCACTTCACTGCTCTGGTGGACCATCCGGACCAATTTGACCCTGGGACGTCCATTCCAAGTTCCGCAGCCCACGAAAGTGCTGACGACGGATGCATCTCGCCTGGGGTGGGGAGCCCATGTCGATGGGCTCCACACTCAGGGTCTGTGGTCCCTCCAGGAAAAGGATCTGCAGATCAACCTCCTGGAGCTCCGAGCGATCTGGAACGCACTGAAGGCTTTCAGAGATCGGCTGTCCTGTCAAATTATCCAAATTCGGACAGACAATCAGGTTGCAATGTATTACGTCAACAAGCAGGGGGGCACCGGATCTCGCCCCCTGTGCCAGGAGGCCGTCGGGATGTGGCGTTGGGCGTGTCGGTTCGGCATGCTCCTCCAAGCCACATACCTGGCAGGCGTAAACAACAGTCTGGCCGACAGACTGAGCAGAGTCATGCAACCGCACGAGTGGTCGCTCCATGCCAGAGTGGTACGCAAGATCTTCCGAGCGTGGGGCACCCCCTCGGTGGACCTTTTCGCCTCTCAGACCAACCACAAGCTGCCTCTGTTCTGTTCCAGACTTCAGGCACACGGCAGGCTAGCGTCGGATGCCTTTCTCCTCCATTGGGGGACCGGCCTCCTGTATGCTTATCCTCCCATACCTTTGGTGGGGAAGACCTTACTGAAGCTCAAGCAAGACCGCGGCACCATGATTCTGATAGCGCCCTTTTGGCCCCGTCAGATCTGGTTCCCTCTTCTTCTGGAGTTGTCCTCCGAAGAACCGTGGAGATTGGAGTGTTTTCCGACTCTCATTTCGCAGAACGACGGAGCGTTGCTGCACCCCAACCTTCAGTCTCTGGCTCTCACGGCCTGGATGTTGAGGGCGTAGACTTCACTGCGTTGGGTCTGTCTGAGGGTGTCTCCCGGGTCTTGCTTGCCTCTAGGAAGGATTCCACTAAAAAGAGTTACTTTTTCAAGTGGAGGAGGTTTGTCGTGTGGTGTGAGAGCATGGCCCTAGAACCTCGTTCTTGCCCTGCACAGAACCTGCTTGAATACCTTCTGCACTTATCAGAGTCTGGCCTCAAGACCAACTCAGTAAGGAATCACCTTAGTGCGATTAGTGCTTACCATTATCGTGTGGAAGGTAAAGCCATCTCTGGAGAGCCTTTAGTCGTTCGATTCATGAGAGGCTTGCTTTTGTCAAAGCCCCCTATCAAGCCTCCTACTGTGTCATGGGATCTCAACGTCGTCCTCACCCAGCTGATGAAACCTCCTTTTGAGCCACTGAATACCTGCCATCTGAAGTACTTGACCTGGAAGGTCATTTTCCTGGTGGCAGTTACTTCAGCTCGTAGGGTCAGTGAGCTTCAAGCCCTAGTAGCTCATGCTCCATATACCAAATTTCATCACAACAGAGTAGTGCTCCGCACTCACCCAAAGTTCCTGCCGAAGGTGGTGTCGGAGTTCCATCTTAACCAGTCAATTGTCTTGCCAACATTCTTCCCCAGGCCGCATACCCGCCCTGCTGAACGTCAGTTGCACACATTGGACTGCAAGAGAGCATTGGCCTTCTACTTGGAGCGGACACAGCCCCACAGACAGTCCGCCCAATTGTTTATTTCTTTCGACCCTAACAGGCTAGGGGTCGCTGTCGGGAAACGCACCATCTCTAATTGGCTAGCAGATTGCATTTCCTTCACTTACGCCCAGGCTGGGCTGACTCTTGAGGGTCATGTCACGGCTCATAGTGTCAGAGCCATGGCAGCGTCGGTGGCCCACTTGAAGTCAGCCACTATTGAAGAGATCTGCAAGGCTGCGACGTGGTCATCTGTCCACACATTCACATCTCATTACTGCCTCCAGCAGGATACCCGACGCGACAGTCGGTTCGGGCAGTCGGTGCTGCAGAATCTGTTTGGGGTGTAAATCCAACTCCACCCTCCAGGACCCGAATTTATTCTGGTCAGGCTGCACTCTCAGTTAGTTGTTCTTCGTAGGTCAATTTCTGTTGTACCCTCGCCGTTGCGAGGTTAAATTGACCTGGGTTATTGTTTTGAGTGAGCCTGAGAGCTAGGGATACCCCAGTCGTGAGAACAAGCAGCCTGCTTGTCCTCGGAGAAAGGGTATGATACATACCTGTAGCAGTTGTTCTCCGAGGACAGCAGGCTGATTGTTCTCACCTTCCCTCCCTCCTCCCCTTTGGAGTTGTGTTTCATACTTTATTGCTTGTCATTCAACTGGCGGGAGCGGTCGCGCACGGGCGGGAAGACGGCCGCGCATGCGCGGTGGGCGTGCCCTGCGTGCCGACCGTCCCGCGAAGCTTTTTCCGGTTGGTGGGGGCTGCCGCGGACGTCAACCCAGTCGTGAGAACAATCAGCCTGCTGTCCTCGGAGAACAACTGCTACAGGTATGTATCATACCCTATATGGCTGAAACTTTATAATACTGATTTTTTTTTTCCTTTTGATGGATCAACTCATTAAGTTCCAATTGGATAATAAGGATTCTGTTCTGTGAGCTAGGGTGCATTCCATATAGCTGATGAGCCTGATAGAGTTGACGTTCTAGGCGTATTATTGCCTGGGCATGCATTTTCTTAAAGCTAACTTAAGGTATAATTTCACTTCTTAGCTGTATCCCAGAATAACATAGGATTAGTCTCATGTGTCTTGTAATTAATGGCATAATTCTTCCATCTCTGAATAAGAGAGCCTCAAAAACTTTATATCAAAATACAACTGTAGACCTACCACCCAGGAACTCTAAAAAAAATCTTCCTTAGCATCCCTCCGGACCGGACCAGGATTGGACTGTTGGGTTGTGCCCGCCTACCAGCAGGTGGAGACTGAGAAAAAACTCTGACTCTAGAGAGCCAATAGGAGCCCTGGCCATGTGACCTTAGCCTCAGTATTTTCTCAGTCTCTCAGCAGGTAGGAAGTGAGCCCATTAGTCTCTCTCTCTCTTTTTCACTATAAGATATTACAGATATATTTATAATACTTCTTCTGTGCCTGGAATCGTAATTAGAGGCTTGACAGGGTTTCTTTTCTTTCTTTGACAGCCTCTGGGGTGTTAAACTCGGGTGTCTCGAGTCCACCCCCCTTCCTCCCCATCTCCCTGGCTTAGCAGGGAAGGGCCGTCCCTTTCTCTGGAAAGGTGTACCGTCTTTGGGAGAGGCAGCCACTTTTAATAGGCAGCTGTTTTTAAAGAATTAAATCAAGTAAAAGAAAATTAAAAGAATTAATTCAAATGAAAGGAATTTAAAGGAAGTAGTTTTTGATTTCCCCAGGCTTATAACGAGCAGGTAGCTCTTCTGTCTTATTCTGTTTGAAGAGTCTTTATTTTCTTTTCTGGCGGAGCTATTTAAAAAAAAAAAAAAAAATGAAAAGTCAGCGTCTGTGACTTTAATCGGTGGTTTTTTGTTATCTTCATTATTTTTCCTCTGCTATCCGGCGTTGTTAGCGGCGGTAGTTGTAAAAAAAAAAAAAAAAAGAAGAAGAGGCACGAACTGTTAAGCGCGTGCTCGCTCTTGGACAGGTCTGTATAGCTTGGGAGCTGTATTGACGGTTCCTGTCGGGCCAGAGGCTAAACCATGTTTTGTGCGACATCGGAGGTTATCTGTTTTTCAGCGGCACGGATTTCCTGCTTCTTCGTCGGTCTGGTCAGTGGTTTTCTCCCCCGAACTTTATTCTTCTCATTTTGGCGCGCTTGGCCGCCATTGTTTTGCTTGCAGCTGCAATTTCCATTGATGCGGCAGCGTTTTTCTGCTTTTACTGTGTTTGGCTGTTTGTGCAATGGAAAGGAGATATTGTTTCTCCGGTAGTTGGGGCAATTGGTAGTATATTTTCCCCGCAATTAATTTTTACATGTATTTTTCAAGCTATTAAAAAAAAAACAAAAAAAAAAAAAAACGAAATGTTACGATGCGAATGGCGCTCATTTTGTTTTTCCCTCTGTTTTTTCTCCGTCGGGGACTTTTTGGTTGCTAGCAATGTTGTGAATTAAAGTGCAGCTCAGTTGGCGATTTCTTTGTTCTTGGCAAGACTCCGATTTCAAAGTGCAGCTCAGTCGGGAATTCTCTGTTTTAGACAATGGGGCGAATTAAATTATATCTCAGCTCCAAAATAACCAATTTCCTATTCCTTTCCCTTGTGTGTGATGTTTGGAGGAAAGGTCTTTGCTATTGTCTAGCGCATTTTTTATGGAGGTCCAGTGTGTGTCACTCTGTGTCTTTCTCATTTCCTGGTGAATAGGACTACATTGTCTAATAGTCAATTGATTAGTACTTTACAAATCTGGCCATAATATCTTAGCTCCTTTCAAGCATTTCCCTTCATGGCTATGATGTTATACAGTGTTTTAAGAACTTAACAAACATTTTCTATGGCATAGGCTATCTGGTTCAGGTGCCATTGTTTGGTACTTTACAATGCTGGACATAAGATCTTAATTCCTTTCAGGAAATTTTCCTCCGTGGCTATGTTCTTATACAGTGTTTTAAGATCTTAACAAACGTTCTCTAGAGCGTAGGCTATATGGTTCAGATGCCATGTGCAATGAAATACATTGTCTGATACTCAATTGTTGCGTACTTTGCAATTCTGGACATACGGTCTTACTTCCTTTCAGCAATTTTCTTTCATGGCTATGCGTTCTCTTTGGCATAGCAGATGACAGTTGCATAGGCTACATGGTTCAGATGGTTCTCATATTCTAGGAGACTCAGTCCTGTCTACCGAGCACCCAGTTTTCTCAGATGCCTTAGAAGGCATGTTTTATTCACATCTTCTCTACTTTCCAACTGTCTTGGAGTTTCTCATGTGTTATCTTAGTTTTCTTCTAGGACTTACAAGATATATGTCCACTTAGGGAGTAAAGTTATCAGGTCAATTTGCATTTTCTCCCACTTAGGATAGTGGGAGGTCCTCATGCCATCTACTTGTATTTTTGTTTCCTCTATCTATTCAGCCTGGGCACATGGTAAACATTCTGGTTTTGTCCAGTATGACCATCCATAACATCTGCTATCCCTTTCTCTTCCTTACAGATTTTAGGGTCTTGTTTCAGGCTTTCTTGACGTCAGGTACAGTCTTGTCTCCTGTGGCACAAATTCACCACCTTTTCCGTAATAGGTATTTTCCAGGTCTATTCCTTTTCATTTTCATTTTATTCTTCCTCTCTCCAGAGTTTTTTTCTCTTGGAAGGAGATTCACTCATTTTCTGTGCATTTTTTGCCATAAGGGCATAAGTGTTGCCATAATGGGAAAGGCCAAGAGTCCCCATCCTGTTTTCAGATGGGGTCAATCCAGATTGCAAATACCACATTCATTCTTGTGAGTGTGCATCTGTTCATCTCTGTACATCTCAGTGAGGAAGGAGACATGACATGATACGAGGTTTGGGGAGATCCGGTAAAATTAAAGGCCAGTGTGTCTCAGTCCACGCTCAACATATGGTGATCCTTTCATTTTCATTCTATATGTCCTCATTCCAGACCTTCCTTTCAATTGGAAGGGGATTCTTTCACTTCCTGTGCATTTTTGCTATTAGTATATGAGTATGGTCATACGGGGAAAGTCTAAGAGTCCATTAACCCCAGCATCCTGTTCTCAGTTGTGGTCAATCCAGGTTGCAAGTACCACATTCATTTCTTATGGATGTGGGTCGGTACATCTTAGTACAGCTCAGTATAGGAGGAGTAATGTCCGTGATACGAGGATGATAAGGTCCTCATTACCAGTTTTCTTGCCCTGCTCTTCGGTCTCGCGTCGGCTCCGCGCACTTTTTTCTTAAGTTATGGTCATAGTAGCAGCGGCGCTCATGAAACTACGTCTCGTCGTTTCATCCTTTCCATAGATGTCTGGTTCATTACAGACAGTCTTATTGGCAGAGTTGTCAGGTCAAGCAACAGGTGGTGCATTTCAGGCACACCCTAGGTTATGGGGTGCATGTAGCCAGGTCTCTCATTTGAGCTCTCTTTTGAGCTCTCGTGTGATCTCATTAGATTTCATAGCATGTTTCTATTTTTTCTCTCTTTGTTTAGTCAAGTTGGCGCAGACTGTTTTTGTCTTCTCTACAAGCGTCCCACTTTCTGTTTTCTCTGGATGTTCTTGGGCCTTCGGCCATTACCTTGCTCTATTTTGCAGAGTAAAATTTTACTTTCTAGCTCCCAAGAAGGAATTTTTTCTTCATTCGCTTTGGAGTCTCGGTAGTCTTTTTTGGGCAGCTTTTCACTCTGTCAATTTTGTGACCATTGAAGAAAAAAAAAAAAAAAAAAGAGTTCTCAGTGGATAGTACCTTAAGGGGAGGTCCCAGTTCTACAACTATTTCTTTTCGCTCTGACCTTCCATGTGCCTCGCTTACTCTCTTGCTAAAAAGACTTGTCAGCGGCAGAGATAGATGCCCTCTCCTATCCAGATATTTATCTCTGATGGAATCCCTCCGCTCAGTTGGCCTCTGTATTCTCACTAGTGGTCTGGTGGTTGAGATTGAGCATTCTTCCTGCAGGTGTGCCGGGAGCATATACACAGTGACCAGTTTTTTGATGGCTGCATCTGTGAAAATATATATGTATATTTATAGTTCTACTACATAAGTACATATGTAATTCCACACTGGGAAAAGCTCAAAGGTCCTATTGAGCCCACCTTTCTGTCCACGGCCAATCCAGACCATGAGCACCTGGCTAGATTCCTAAACGTACAAACATTCTATACATGTTGTTCCTGGAACTGTGTAGTGTTTTATGGACTTCTATATGTTTCTAACAGATGAAAGGTACTAACAAGTGTCTACTGTTGATTTATTCCCGTTTTCACTAATTGGGGTCTACGACAAGAGTCTCAGGTGATTGGCTTGCAGAGGCAACAGCTACAGATGATTCTTTCTCTCTCAGTTGAATTGCGCTCTGAGATATGGTTTTTTTTTTTTCATGTTGGGTAACTGCAGCGGCTGTCAGTTTATTTGGACCTTCAGTCTAGTTTGCAGCAAGGATTTAGGTACCTTCTTCTTCTGCATACTATTTAACTGCATTCTTGTTTTTACCTATTTAGCTTCTAGTGATCAGGTACTTTCTCACTGACAGGCTTGACATACTTCCAATCTGTTGCTAGGTCAGCAATAGTCTACAATATCTGGAGTATTGTACTTCAGGATTTCGGTTTCCACTTTCTCAGCTGAGGTAGTTTCATTGCAATTTTTTGTTTCCAGGCGGCTCTGCTTCTACCTTTGTCATCCTTCTTTCAGTCGTTTTTTCTCGAGTCTCTCTGTCCTTTGCGCTGCACTGATGCGGTAGGGGACAATATATAGCGGCCACTTGGTAGGGGACAATGTTCAGCGTCGCTTGGACTTTTCAGCCTCAGCTTTTTTGCTTTGTAGTCATTCTATTTAGTTTATTGGCGGTTCTTGGATCGTCAAGCTTTGGCTTCGTATTAATCCTAGTTTGGGTGTCTTCAGGGACTCTACCACATTCTCAATGTCTGTCCCTCCCGTAAGATTACTGCTTTGGTACTTCCCAACAGTCCAATCCTGGTCCGGTCCGGAGGGATGCTAAGGAAGGAGAAATTAGATCTTACCTGCTAATTTGCTTTCCTTTAGTCCCTCCGGACCGGACCAGGCCCCTCCCGTGTTCTATCAACTCTTTAGATTCTTTTATTAAGTTTGGAAGTGTACTCGTTCCTTTACCACACGTGGAATGTTTAAAAAAAAAAAAAAAAAAAAAAGATTTTGCGTGGTCCATACCACTTCTCTGGTGGTTGCTGGTGAGCTCGGTTGCTGGAATATATATAAAACCTTAATGGGTCATACCACTTCTCTGGTGAGAGTTGCTGGTGAGTTCAGTTGCTGGAATATATATAAAGCCTTAAATATGTCATACCACTTCTCTGCCGAGAGTTGCTGGTGAGCTCAGTTGCTGGAATATATATATATAAAACCTTAATGGGTCATACCACTTCTCTGGTGAGAGTTGCTGGTGAGCTCAGTTGATGGAATATATATGAAACCTTAAGTGAGTCATACCACTTCTCTGGTGAGAGTTGCTGGTGAGCTCTAATATGAATGGGCCATGCCACTTCTCTGGTGAGAGTTGCTGGTGAGCTCTAATATGAATGGGCCATGCCACTTCTCTGGTGAGAGTTGCTGGTGAGCTCAGTTGATGGAATATATATAAAACCTTGAGTCATACTACTTCTCTGGTGAGAGTTGCTGGTGAGCTCTAATATGAATGGGCCATGCCACTTCTCTGGTGAGAGTTGCTGGTGAGCTCTAATACAAATGGGCCATACCACTTCTCTGGTGAGAGTTGCTGGTGAGCTCTAGTACTCGGTTTTGCCGAGGAATTTGTGGCTGCTAGGATTCCATACGGCACAGAAGTTCTTTCTTTCTTTCCTGCTTTGTTATTCAAATACTGAGGCTAAGGTCACATGGCCAGGGCTCCTATTGGCTCTCTAGAGTCAGAGTTTTTTCTCAGTCTCCACCTGCTGGTAGGCGGGCACAACCCAACAGTCCAATCCTGGTCCGGTCCGGAGGGACTAAAGGAAAGCAAATTAGCAGGTAAGATCTAATTTCTCCATCTCGCACATGCTTGAATCTCCACTTCCCCAGTTGCAAAGGACTAAAATACAAACTAATACATGCATCCAGCTTTTCCTACATAGGTACGCAGCTTTGGAATGCATTACCACTGGATTTGAAAACAAATGCGTGACCTAATCAATTTTCGGAAATCACTGAAGACCTACCTCTTCAACAGAGCATACCATAACGATCCATCATATGAACTCTAAAACATTACCGCTTTATCTGTTATTCCGATAATGATTTCTTTATACTTTATGCTTTACTCCATTATGTTACCCATGTTTTTATGTAATTACTAATTGTATCTTTTATTCTGGTATGGCGATAGCCATAGCGGAACAATGTAAGCCACATTGAGCCTGCAAATGGGTGGGAAAATGTGGGATACAAATGTAATAAACTCCAAGGGGAATTTCCAGGGACGGGGGCCTGGCATTACAGGACCCATCTCCAATACAGCAACCCAGATCATGGCATGGTCAGACATCTCACAATTTTGAATGTTTATAACCAATGATCTGGACACTAAAATATAGTCAATTCAAGATTTGTGTACCAGGGTCCTGGAGTGGTATGTGTAATCAGTTCATGCAGTTGTAGCATGTACCATACATGAAGCAGGTCAAATGTCACATAATAAAGGCAGACCTTTATAGTCTCATCCATCATATCTTCCCTCATGTTGTGGGACTTATGGTCGAACTCTATTACAATCACCCCAACCATCTAAAACTGCTTTTAATTTTTTAAATAAATTTCTCAAATATTGTATGTAAATGTTACACAACACTGTCTGTTGGCTCTCTATACCATGAACAAGTACATATCTCCCTTATTCATATGTCACTACTTTGAACGTCAACATCCATGCAAATCAATACAGCCACTCCTGCTTTTTTAGCAAGTGCAGGGGCCTGTACGCCAGTATTTCCCAATCTTTGTGTCCTCTTGTGATGGCTCCCTCTATGCTACTGGTTATGAAATATGAAAAGTGTCTAAGAAGCATTGTTTTCTTTTAATTTTGTATCTTCAGACAGATGTTGGATATGATACAGAGGTGATACTTTGCAGCTATGATACAGAGGTGATACTTTGCTGCTATCAGGCCTCGAATATCTATTACTACAAATATACTGTAGATGGCATCAGTGTGTTTGCTGTCAGTATCCTTTATAGAGAGCCCTTCAGCATCTACATCAGCTTCATAACGGATATGGTATGAATGGTCAGACTGGATAGGTCATATAGGGGGCAATTCTATTTCTATAACTTGGTGCCAAGATGTAGGTGCCATAAAGGGATGCATGGCACTTAAGCGTTTCCAAGACATTATAGAATACTAGTGCAAAGCTTTGTTAATGCACCAAAATATAGGTATGCCCACTTAACGGCAGCTCAATGGCTGGTGTAAGCTGGCATGGCTAAGTACACCATGCAATGCACACAACTGAGTTTCCTTATCGTCTGCTCCAGACTGTTCCTGATGAGTGGGTATATGCACTCCTACCAGCAGAGGGCGGCTGAACTACTGTCCCTGTATAAGCTCCTGTGCAACTCAGACCCATTCAGTATTTCTCAGTCTCCCAGCAGAGGTAGGTGAGTTACTGTGCAACCCTGCTTCATCAGTTTGGTTTTGGGTATGCTGGCTTGGCCCCACAACAGAAAAATAAATACAGCCAGAGGAAAGAGGAGTCTTGAGCTTCATGATCATTTCGCCCTAGAGGGTGTACATTCTGGTTTGCTAGGTCTCTCCCCACCCTCCATCCAGAACATGTTGTGCCTTGGCCTCCTCCCCCAATCTCCTTGGGAGGGGTTCCTTGAGTGCCTCCCCTTGGGGTGTATGGAGCAACCAAGAGGTGTGTGGGCTTTTGTGGGGGTGGTTTGTTTTTTTGTTCTTTATACGTTTCAAAAAATTTATCATGTGTTACAGAAACATAGAGCATATGAATTATAGGAATATCACCATATACAAATTTTGGTTACTTATAGTAAGGAATATCCAACTTCTCTAAAATAAAATAAGAGGACCGAAAAAGAAGAAATAAAGAAAGGAAAAGGCTATGTCTCCCTAGTCGTATTTCTTATCTGCAAACTAAGTAGGCAGCACACAGATCTTTTTTTTTTTTTTTAACTCAAGAAAAGACTTAAAGCTGATTAGGAGCAAAATATATATATTTAAGCCCCAAATAACATATCGCACATTTACAAAGATAGCTCAAAAGGAAAGAAGCTCCCCAAATCCTTGGAAAGCCAAAAATGCCTTCCTCTTTTCCTGTGTGGATTTAGTTATATCTGAAAAAAGCCAGTTTTTTTTGTCCAAACACTTCCAAGATCTTATAAAATACAAACGAAGAACAGTTTATATCATAGTAACATAGTAAATGACGGCAGAAAAAGACCTGCATGGTCCATTCAGTCTGCCCAACAAGACAAACTCATGTGTGCTACTTTTTGTGTATACCCTACTTTGATTTGTACCTGTTCTCTTCAGGGCACAGACCGTATAAGTCTGCCCAGCCCTATCCTCTCCTCCCACCACCGGCTGGCTCTGCCACCCAATCTTGGCTAAGCTCCTTAGGATCCATTCCTTCTGAATAGGATTCCTTTATGTTTATCCCACGCGTGTTTGAATTCTGTTACCGTTTTAATTTCCACCACCTCCCGCGGGAGGGCATTCCAAGCATCCACTACTCTCTCCGTGAAAAAATACTTCCTGACATTTTTCTTGAGTCTGCCCCCCTTCAATCTCATTTCATGTCCTCTCGTTCTACTGCCTTCGCACCTCCAGAAAAGGTTCGTTTGCAGATTAATACTTTTCAAATATTTGAACGTCTGTATCATATTACCCCTGTTTCTCCTTTCTTCCAGAGTACACATGTTCAGGTCATCAAGTCTCTCCTCATACGTCTTGTAACGCAAATCCCTTACCATTCTCGTAGCTTTTCTTTGCACCGCTTCAATTCTTTTTACATCCTTCGCAAGGTACGGCCTCCAAAACTGAACACAATACTCTAGGTGGGGCCTCACCAACGACTTATACAGGGGCATCAACACCTCCTTTCTTCTGCTGGTCACACCTCTCTCTATACAGCCTAACAACCTTCTAGCTACGGCCACCGCCTTGTCACACTGTTTTGTCGCCTTCAGATCCTCAGATACTATCACCCCAAGATCCCTCTCCCCGTCCGTACCTATCAGATTCTCCCCGCCTAACACATACATCTCCTGAGGGTTTCTATTCCCTAAGTGCATCACTTTGCATTTCTTCGCATTGAATTTTAATTGCCATACCTTAGACCATTCTTCTAGCTTCCTCAGGTCCTTTTTCATGTTTTCCACTCCCTCCCGGGTGTCTACTCTGCAGATCTTAGTATCATCCGCAAATAGGCAAACTTTACCTTCTAACCCTTCGGCAATATCACTCACAAATATATTGAACAGAATCGGTCCCAGCACCGATCCCTGAGGCACACCACTACTCACCTTTCCCTCCTCCGAGCGAATTCCATTCACCACCACCCTCTGGCTTCTGTCCGTCAACCAGTTCCTAATCCAGTTCACCACTTCGGGTCCTATCTTCAGCCCTTCCAGTTTATTTAAGAGCCTCCTGTGGGGAACCGTGTCAAAAGCTTTGCTGAAATCTAAGTAGATTACGTCCATAGCTTGTCCTTGATTCAATTCTCCTGTCACCCAATCAAAGAACTCAATGAGATTCGTTTGGCATGATTTCCCTTTGGTAAAACCATGTTGTCTCGGATCTTATCTTAAACACAAATTTCACCAATAGAGTTGGATGTTCTAAAACTTCAATAGTGTGTCCTCCAAAAATGCTGTTAAATTATTCAAGTCCACTCTGTTCATTTTCAATCTGCTGCCATTCTTATATAAGCTAAATCTTTAGGTATTTCTTCCAGACTTAGAGGAAACTGACAAAATGTAAGTCTTGGTAACAGGAGGCATCTGGTCTGAATATCTGCCAAGTATTTCTTAAAGGTATCCAAAGGAGTCATACAACTCAATTTTGGAAAATTTAGCAAGTGGAGATTGTCTTCTGTTAAAGTTTTCTAATTGTTCTATTTTACTATGTATCGGCAATTTGTCTGTAACTAAAGCAGCAGTTGCTTCCTGATTAGTTTGTAAGTCTTTATTTGCTGTATCTGTCCAAAAAAACTCTTTAATATTTCCCATGTTTGTAGAGATTAAATCAATTTTACTCACTAAAGACACTTCACTGCAGTCTTTGTTGTCTCTTCCAGCTTTGATAACACTCTCCAAACGCCTTGCAGCGTTGCCTCACTTGGGGCCAAAGATTGTTCCAGTCCTCCAAGGCCACCAGCAAGTCCCATAGAGGGCAGGGCCTCCTCCACCCGATAGCCAGGAATGCCTTCTGCAACTGGTTGAACTGGCGCCCTTACCCTCTCGCTTGCTGGACAAGGTGTCTTGCAGAGTTGGGGGAAAAATAGTCCATTCCCAAGCTCTCCGGGACTGTTCTATCACGGAGAGCAGCAGGCACACCAGCCCCACTTGCACCTTGGGAGGTCCCAACCGCATATTGGTCGATGTTGGATAGGGGTTGAAGTACACCCCCAATCTCTCCCCTCATCTCCCCCCCCCCCCCAACCAAACCAAGGCTCCAGTCATTGAAACAGTGAGAGTTATATGTTGCTGTTCCCAGTGAGTGAGTCAAAAAGTCCAGTTGATCTGTTCTTCAAGAAGGAGAGTTGGTCAAGACAGAATCCTCTGTAGTAGTAAGATACAGCAGTTTAGTCCAAAGCCATTTCTGAGAAAGGGCAGCCTCACTACCATACCAGTTCAAATGCCAGAGTTCAAATTGGGCCACCTTGTGCATATGACAGACCCAACTGGTGAGTGATGGAGATTTAATCCAATATTGCACATTAAGTTTATGCAAAGTAAAAATGCCACTCATGATCCTCTTTTTCCTTGTAGCTATGCACTCTTGTCCTTCCCAATTTCCAAGCAGCAACAAATCAGAAGTCCAAACAATATCCCCACCTACAACTTGTCCGAGAAGGGACCCATACACGTCTCCAGAGTTCATGTAAACAAGGACAGTCCAAGAAAGTATGCACCCAGGTGCACAGCTGGAAAAAACTTTGTCTGGCTATATAATTCACGTACCCAGTGCATAAGCGTCACCACATTGTACAGCCAGATATCTGGAACTTCCAGCCACCCCCCTCCCCCCCCCAGCCTAGTCAAAACCATCTTACAAAGAAACTTATACATGACACTTGGCCTTTCCATAGAAATTGTCTATACTCTGAAACCATTGCTTATCCTTAATAGTAATCCAAAAAGTGGCGATCTGCAATGTATATAGAATTTTAAATAAGGCAGTCCTGCCTAACAAAGAAAGGGGCAAATCTTTCCACTTATCACACAATTTCCTTATACTGTCTTATCTTATCCCACACATTCAATTTATAAAGCTGTTTAAAATCAGCACTGAAATAGATACCCAGATACTTAACGCCAGGTGCCCTTTTCTTCAATGAGGGCTGCCAATCTGCACCAGCAGAGCTGTGGCTCAAAAATTCCGATTTATGATAATTGATCTTTAAACCCCAAAAGGATCCAGATTGATCGATTGATGCTGATCACCTCACGTAATGTCTTAACTGGGTCCCTCAAAAACAGCAGCATATCAGCAAATGTAGTTTTTGTTCCGTGGACCACAAACAGATACCCAAAACAGCAGAATGTAATATTTTAATAGCCAGGGGTTTTCTGGGTGAGTACAAAAAGTAGGGGGGGAGGGACAAAGGTCAGCCCTGCTGGGTACCTCTACACAGAGAGAACAAATCGGTAAGCACCTTAGTCAAACAAAGCTATGTCTCAGAGACCACACAGAGGACATGAACCCATTGCAAAAATCCTCCCCCACCCCAAAATGCCCTAACACCCACTGCATATAGTGCCAGTTAACTTGTCAAAAGGCGTCCAGGCTAACCTAAGCCGCCACCCCCCAAAATGCCAACACCATCTCAACAACGCCCTAATAATGTTGGTAGAGGCATAACGCCCCAGTACAAAACCAGTTTGGTCTGTGTGTATCAATTTAGGGAGGACTGTAGTCAGCCTGGACGCCAAAACAGAAGTTAATAGTTTTAGATCTTGATTAATTAGAGAAATTGGGTAATACGAGCTCACCTGTTCCAGATCTTTTCCTGGCTTGGGAAGGAGTACTACACAGGCCCTATTTTGGTATAATCCCATTGTTCCAATTGTAAAAAATTCTTGATACCTAGCACACATGGTCTTTTCTGCTAGATATGCCATAAACTTACAGAATTTACTGCCAAAACCATCGGGCCCCAAAGCTTTAGCCATTTTTAAGTGGCGAATGGCCTGTTGGATCTCTCGAACAGTAATAGGGCACTCTAGCAGAGTAGCCTCGATGTTACTTGCAGGAGTTGGATATCCCCATAAATCGATACCATTTTGTTTTTGCCATACAATTTGTTGGTAAAAAGCCAAAAAAGTCTGTTATTGATATCGGATCCTGCATCAAGAGATCATTAACCCTGATCTTGGTGACACTCTTCTGAATTTTAATCAGCCTGACGAGATTAGCCAAAAGCTTACCTGTCTTATTCCTCCACTTATATGACTTATATTTGTACATTAAGAAGTTAGATTTGGCCTTTGGTTCAAAAGGGAATCGCTGCAGATCCTTGCTTTTCCTCCAATATTGCAACTGAGTAGTGAGTTCCAACAATTGTGCATCTCTACATTTTTATACATGACTAACATATCCAATAATTTTCCCCCTTAGTACTGCTTTGGCTGATTCCCACAGCACTGTAGCACTAATAGCTTCCTTCTCACCATCTGAATGGACAACACTAGTAGTAAAAAAAAAAAAAAAAAAAAAAGAGGCTAATCTACTATAGGTACTCTATGTCTAAGTGATGGAGGGTATGCCATGCATCTATAAGCTGCAAAAGGTTACCCCTTTATTTAGATTTTGCTCACACCTTGAGGCAGACACTCAAGGCGGATGACAAGCTACCACGTTAAAATCTCCCCAAGTACTATGGCGTAGCCTTTGAAGTGCCCCAACAGTGCCAAACATTGCAAGAAAAAAACATGATCATAGGTTAGGAGCATAAACATTTCCTAAAATCAACTTACAACCCTTTATCTCACCCACAGAAATCACATACCTCCTATTCTTATCAGTTAATTTGTCACCATGTCCAAACCCTTCTTTGCTAGAATTGCTACACCTCATTTCCTGCCATCAAAAGCGGAGGCCCATACCCAATGCATCTCAATTTTTGTGATCAAAATCAGATAGGGTTTCCTGTAACAGGGCCACCTCAGCGTGATGCTTCTTAAACAAAATAAATATTTAAAACCCTAGTTCTTTTATGTTTCAACAGTTTTTATTGAAAACAATACATAATGGCTTTCGACAACATGTCTGTCAAACATTACAACAAACAATAGATTACTATCATATGCAAACATTTATGTAAGTCATACGCACTGCTTTCAACTTACTTTATTAATTCTGCAATCCTACCCCCCACCAGCTAACCCAGTCCTCTTCCCCCCCCCCCCCCCTCTACTCCATTACCCTCCCTGCCCAACAACTCATTTCCCCAAATCCTCCCCTCCCCTCCCACCCTCTTCCCTCCCATGGAAAACTCTCAATCATCCGGAGGAGGAAGGATCTCAGCATCCAAATTCAACCTAGTATTCATAGCACATTAAGTACAAAACTCCTATCCTTGGCGGACAAGGTATCTATATACTTCCCCCAAATCTTCAAAAATTGGGTTTTTCGTTTTGGGGAACCCCTAGCTTCTCTTGCCTCCCACATCAGCAGCTGATGCACCAGGTTTCGCCAATGCCAAAATTCTGGTACTGCTTCTGATGTCCGGTATTGTAGTATACATTTCTTTGCTAGCAGACACCCCTTACGAAATAGCAGTGTCTCCTCTGGTATGTTTCCTCTGAAAGACCCATACATATCCAATAGCATCTATTTCTGTTGATGGCTCTCTCATTCTCCCTGTCTCCTCAGCTCGAAACCTTGGGGTCATCTTTGACTCTTCTCTCTCCTTCTCTGCTCATATCCAGCAGACCGCCAAGACCTGTCGTTTCTTTCTTTACAACATCCGTAAAATCCGCCCCTTTCTTTCCGAGCACTCTACCAAAACCCTCGTCCACACCCTTGTCACCTCTCGTTTAGACTACTGCAATCTGCTTCTTGCTGGCCTCCCACTTAGTCACCTCTCCCCTCTCCAGTCGGTTCAAAACTCTGCTGCCCGTCTCATCTTCCGCCAGGGTCGCTTTACTCATACTACCCCTCTCCTCAAGACCCTTCACTGGCTCCCTATCGGTTTTCGCATCCTGTTCAAACTTCTTCTACTAACCTATAAATGTACTCACTCTGCTGCTCCCCAGTATCTCTCCACACTCGTCCTTCCCTACACCCCTTCCCGTGCACTCCGCTCCATGGATAAATCCTTCTTATCTGTTCCCTTCTCCAGTACTGCCAACTCCAGACTTCGCGCCTTCTGTCTCGCTGCACCCTACGCCTGGAATAAACTTCCTGAGCCCCTACGTCTTGCCCCATCCTTGGCCACCTTTAAATCTAGACTGAAAACCCACCTCTTTAACATTGCTTTTGACTCGTAACCACTTGTAACCACTCGCCTCCACCTACCCTCCTCTCTTCCTTCCCGTTCACATTAATTGATTTGATTTGCTTACTTTATTTATTTTTTTGTCTATTAGATTGTAAGCTCTTTGAGCAGGGACTGTCTTTCTTCTATGTTTGTACAGCGCTGCGTATGCCTTGTAGCGCTATAGAAATGCTAAATAGTAGTAGTAGTAGTAGTAGTAGCATCTGAGAGGGAGTTCCCGCTACATCACAAGCCAACAGATTTGACAGGTAAGTAGCCACTCTGGACCAAAAGCCCTGAATAGCATCACAGCTCCAAAGAGCATGATAAAATGTATTGTCTGTTCTTTTAATTGGTGAGTGGATTCTGTCCACATTCAAAGAAAGTATTCGAAAAGTACTCTGTATAGCTCAGAATAAATCTGAAAAGAAAAAGTGGAAATCACATACTAACAAATGGTGCAGGGACCTCAGCCCATTACCCCCCCCCCCCCATATCCATCTCTACATGCACAAAAGATCCTCCCCTCCCATCACCAACACACCTTTTCTTATCTATAGATCATAGCATTAGAAAAACTGGGTGATACGAGCTTATCCTCAGAGCCAAACATCCACATCCCCTCACATCCTTGCAGAAGTACACTATCCACGCACATAAAAAACGTGCTCTCCACCCACACACCCACTATTCATACGCGCTGTCCAGCCCCAACCCCTACAGACCAAACCCATACTAGCAAAAAAAAAGCCAGCCCCCCCCCATAGTATTCACTCTACCCCCGTCCCCTATCCCACACCATATTCACAAATAGTCCATTGGAAATAGCAGTATCTGAAAATGTGACAAATGGGCAGTGTTTGACACTCATAAAATCATGTCAACAAAGGCAACACCTTCATAGTCTGTCTACCACCTCAGATCATGAAATCCCTAAAAAACGGGATTAACAAAGTAGAGAGGCATAACAGAATGTCAGATATCCATGGGCCCAAGGGTGCCCAAAAATTGAAACTGCAATAAACAGTAATGAAGGGCACAATGGAAAACTTACAGGTGACGCACAAAGTAAGTCACACCCTGTGCAGTCCAAATTAGAGATCTCTGCATACAGGGATCAACGTAAACCTTGCAAAAAAGCTTTGTTCTTCCAAAGTGTTGGTCAATAGGGCGCCAGAGCGTGTCTGTTGGCTGCCACCTGACCACAAAGGTCATTAAGCAGAAGCAGCTTGCCAATTTCAATGTGCAGGTTTTATGATTATAGATCAAGTGCTCTTTCTCTGCAAAATTGAGCACCCGGGCCAGCACAGATGGAGGCTGTTGTGTGTCCAGTCATTGAGGTCCAACATGATTAACTCACTCAATTTCAACATCCATACCTAGCTTCTGCAGGAGCCAGGTTTCCACAAGTGTCAACAAATCCTTTGACACTGCTTCAGGCACTCCTATGATGCGCAAATTATTCTGCTTGCCTCCGTTTTCCTGATTTTCCAGGAGGTTGAGTAGATTTGCAGCGTTCTGCCAGGCCCTGCACCTTCCCTTCCAGTTCCCCGTGCTGCAGTGTGCAGTGTTCCACATGTGTGAGCCTGGTCACCTGGTTCTCCAGGCCTTTTATCTCATCCATAGTTGCCTGTAGTTTAGCCAGTTTGATTTCGGGAGAGTTCTACGATTGCTTCCTCCTGGTGGTGGTGGCGGTGAGGCACATGATATCATTGTGGATGACTCGGGGCTTCTGCTTTGCCGGTCACAGTGTGTGAAGTGGCATGCCACATCCATGGTCCCCCACCAGTAAGTACCAGTGTTTGCTGCCCACCAGAAAGTCCAAGAAACTTGTGAATTGCTGCACATTTGAGGCAACATTATGAGAATTGAGAGTGGAGCTAGACGCAAGAGCCACCGCTCAGAATGCCGCCATCATGTGATCCTTGCTAGTGTCTTCGTCACCTCAGTTGAGACCCCCCTCCCCCCGTGCACAAGATCTTGCTCCGGCGTCTGCTAGGGCTGTTGCATGTTTTCCCTCCTTGGCTGCTAATAAGCCATATTCTTCAAAAGATTCAGTCAAAGCAGTCAGGTGGTGGTAGTGGCTCCAGTGTGATCGAGGCGCTCTAGGTACAGGGTTCTGGTTTAGTTGCAAGTAGGTGATCTGGTTCGGCTGCCCTCAGTAAACAATCTGCTCCTTCAGGGTACTGTTCAGATGCCAGACGTGGCTTGGTTCTTGCTTACGGCTTGGCTGTTGAGCAGGCAAAACTGCTGAAGTAGGGTTATTTGCCAGGTATCATTCGCACGTTGAGTTCTAGGAAGCAGTCTACAGCCTTGGCATATATTCATGTCTGGCACATTTTCAAAGCTTGGTGTCAGGACAGGGTCGTTTAGAGAGAGGGCCAGTCTTCCCTTCATGTGCATTTGGTTTCAGTTGCTTTCAGGGTTCGGTTTAGGGTGGGACGATTGCTAGGCATATGGACCTTTTGCGGGGTTTTTTTTCCTAGGGAGTTAAGTAAGCCTCCTTTCTCCGAGGACAAGCAGGCTGCTTGTTCTCACTGATGGGTGACGTCCTCGGCAGCCCCTCCAATCGGAATCTTCCTAGCAAAGACCTTTGCTAGCTCTCGCGCGCCCGCGCGGCCGTCTTCCCACCCGAAACCGGCTCGAGCCGGCCAGTCTTCTTTCGTCCGCACTCGGTACGGCTGTGTTTTTGTCGTGTCGAGCCCCGGAGAGTCGACCTCGCGCGTCCGTTATCTTAATCGACGTGTTTTTCTTCGGAAAAGTTGTATTTTCGTTCGGAAAGTGCTCCGAAAACCCCCTTGGGTTTCGTTTGCCCCTTCCCGTATTTCCAGTTTTGCCCCGGTAAGTTTTCTTTCGTCGTCGGGGTAGGCCTCTTTTCGGCCTCGGTCGAGATTTTTTCTCCCTTAAAGTTTTGGTGCTCCAAATTCGTCATTTCGGATTTTGACTTCGCCGGCGTGATTTTTCCGCCCATGACATCGAAGCCTTCCAGCGGCTTCAAGAAGTGCACCCAGTGCGCCCGGGTAATCTCGCTCACTGATAGGCACTCTTCGTGTCTTCAGTGTCTGGGGGCCGAGCACCGTCCCCAGAACTGTAGTCTGTGTTCCTTGTTACAAAGGCGGACTCAAGTGGCGAGATTAGCCCAGTGGAACGTTTTGTTCTCGGGCTCTTCGTCGGCATCGGCACCGGGGTCATCGTGTGCATCGACGTCATCAGCGTCCAGACCTTCATCCTTGGCTGCCAGTGCATCGAGTGCATCGAGGCATCGGCCCTCTGCATCGGCGCCGAGACATCGGATAGCTGCATCGACGTCGGTGGTACCGGGACCTCGTCTCCTGATGTCGTCGGACGGTGGTGCATCGAGTGGAGTGCAGGTGAGGGCTGTCCATTCCCCTGCTGGTGGCGGTGAGCCCTCGGGTGGGTCTCCTCCTACCCTGAGGGCTCCTGCGGTACAGCCCCCCCGAGATCGACCCTCTTCGGTCTCGGCCCCGAGGAAGCGACGGATGGATTCTACGTCCTCCTCGTCGGTGCCGGGGAGCTCCGGTGACATGCTTCGGAAGAAGTCGAAGAAGCATCGACACCGGTCCCCTCCCCGCGTCGGCACCGAGAGCTCTGGGTCGCCGAGGGATTCGGCACCCAGCAGGCATCGGCACCGAGAGGACCGCTCACCCTCTGTTCAAGAGGTGTCGATGCGCTCCACTCTGGCCAGCCCGGAACAGCCTCCACGCCCGGAACAGGTTCTGACGTCGACGCCTGCATCGACCTCTATGCCTTTCTCTGCAGCCGCTCTGAACGAGAGCCTCCGGGCCGTTTTCCCAGAGATTCTGGGAGAGCTGTTGCGCCCTACCCCTCCGGTACCGTCGAGCGTGGCGCCGGCTGGCCCATCGCCCGGGGTGAGGTTCCCGACGTCGGTACCGCGTGCGGTGCCGACTGCGGCCACCTCCCAGGAGGGCTCCCCGACTACGTCGGCGGAGGGAGCTTCGCCGATGCGGGCGAGGGAGTCTACCTCTCGACGCCCCCATCGTGGACGTGGCTCCACGGAGTCGAGCCGGGCGCGGTTGCAGACGCAGGTCCGTGAACTTGTGTCTGACACCGAGGGTGAGGCCTCGTGGGAAGAAGAAGAAGATCCCAGATATTTCTCTGACGAGGAGTCTGAGGGTCTTCCTTCTGATCCCACTCCCTCTCCTGAAAGACAGCTTTCTCCTCCCGAGAGTCTGTCTTTTGCTTCCTTTGTCCGGGAGATGTCTACGGCCATCCCCTTCCCGGTGGTTGTGGAGGACGAGCCCAGGGCTGAAATGTTTGAGCTCCTGGACTATCCTTCTCCACCTAAGGAAGCGTCCACTGTTCCCCTGCACCATGTCCTCAAAAAGACATTGCTGGCGAACTGGACCAAGCCTTTAACTAATCCCCACATCCCCAAGAAGATCGAGTCCCAGTACCGGATCCATGGGGACCCAGAGCTGATGCGCACTCAGTTGCCTCACGACTCTGGAGTTGTGGATCTGGCCCTAAAGAAGGCTAAGAGTTCTAGGGAGCATGCTTCGGCGCCCCCGGGCAAAGACTCTAGAACCTTAGACTCCTTTGGGAGGAAGGCCTACCATTCCTCTATGCTCGTGGCCAAAATTCAGTCTTACCAGCTCTACACGAGCATACACATGCGGAATAATGTGCGACAGTTGGCGGGCTTGGTTGATGCTCTTCCCCCTGAGCAAGCCAAGCCTTTTCAGGAGGTGGTCAGGCAGCTGAAGGCGTGCAGAAAATTCCTGGCCAGAGGAGTTTATGACACTTTTGATGTTGCGTCCAGGGCCGCTGCTCAAGGTGTGGTGATGCGCAGGCTCTCATGGCTGCGTGCCGCCGACCTGGAGAATAGAATCCAGCAGCGGATTGCGGACTCGCCTTGCCGTGCGGACAACATTTTTGGAGAAAAAGTCGAGCAGGTGGTAGAGTCTCTCCACCAGCGGGACACCGCATTCGACAAGTTCTCCCGCCGGCAGCCTTCAGCTTCTACCTCTACAGGTAGACGATTTTTCGGGGGAAGGAAGACTGTTCCCTATACTTCTGGTAAGCGTAGGTACAATCCTCCTTCCCGACAGCCTGCGGCCCAGGCTAAGCCCCAGCGCGCTCGCTCTCGTCAGCAGCGTGCGCCTCAGCAAGGCCCCGCGGCTCCCCAGCAAAAGCAAGGGGCGAGCTTTTGACTGGCTCCAGCAGAGCATAGCCGACATCCAAGTGTCAGTGTCGGGCGACCTGCCAGTCGGAGGGAGGTTGAAAGCTTTTCACCAAAGGTGGCCTCTCATAACCTCCGATCAGTGGGTTCTGCAAATAGTCCGGCAAGGATACACCCTCAATTTGGCCTCCAAACCTCCAAATTGTCCACCGGGAGCTCAGTCTTACAGCTTCCAGCACAAGCAGGTACTTGCAGAGGAACTCTCCGCCCTTCTCAGCGCCAATGCGGTCGAGCCCGTGCCATCCGGGCAAGAAGGGCTGGGATTCTATTCCAGGTACTTCCTTGTGGAAAAGAAAACAGGGGGCATGCGTCCCATCCTAGACCTAAGGGCCCTGAACAAATATCTCGTAAAAGAAAAGTTCAGGATGCTTTCCCTGGGCACCCTTCTCCCCATGATTCAGCAAAACGATTGGCTATGCTCTCTGGACTTGAAGGATGCCTACACACACATCCCGATACTGCCAGCTCACAGACAGTATCTGCGATTTCAGTTGGGCACACGCCACTTCCAGTACTGTGTGCTACCCTTTGGGCTTGCCTCTGCGCCCAGGGTGTTCACAAAGTGCCTAGCTGTGGTAGCAGCGGCGCTTCGCAGGCTGGGGGTGCACGTGTTCCCATATCTCGACGATTGGCTGGTGAAGAACACATCCGAGGCAGGAGCCCTGCAGTCCATGCAGATGACTATTCGCCTCCTGGAGCTACTGGGGTTTGTGATAAATTATCCAAAGTCCCATCTTCTCCCAGTGCAGAAACTCGAATTCATAGGAGCTCTGCTGGATTCTCGGACGGCTCGCGCCTATCTCCCAGAGGCGAGAGCCAACAACTTGTTGTCCCTCGTCTCGCGGGTGCGAGCGTCCCGGCAGATCACAGCTCGGCAGATGTTGAGATTGCTGGGCCACATGGCCTCCACAGTTCATGTGACTCCCATGGCCCGTCTTCACATGAGATCTGCTCAATGGACCCTAGCCTCCCAGTGGTATCAGGCTGCTGGGGGTCTAGAAGACGTGATCCACCTGTCCACGAGTTTTCTCGAATCCCTGTATTGGTGGACAATCTGGTCCAATTTGACTCTGGGACGTCCTTTCCAAATTCCTCAGCCACAAAAAGTGCTGACAACGGATGCGTCTCTCCTGGGATGGGGAGCTCATGTCGATGGGCTTCACACCCAAGGAAGCTGGTCCCTCCAGGAACGCGGTCTACAGATCAATCTCCTGGAGTTGCGAGCGATCTGGAACGCTCTGAAGGCTTTCAGAGATCGGCTGTCCCATCAAATTATCCAAATTCAGACAGACAACCAGGTTGCCATGTACTATGTCAACAAGCAGGGGGGCACCGGATCTCGCCCCCTGTGTCAGGAAGCCGTCAGCATGTGGCTTTGGGCTCGCCGTCTCGGCATGGTACTCCAAGCCACATATCTGGCAGGCGTAAACAACAGTCTGGCCGACAGACTGAGCCGGATTATGCAACCTCACGAGTGGTCGCTCAACTCCAGAGTGGTGCGCCAGATCTTCCAAGCGTGGGGCACCCCCTTGGTGGATCTCTTCGCATCTCGAGTGAACCACAAAGTCCCTCAGTTCTGTTCCAGGCTTCAGGCCCCCGGCAGACTAGCATCGGATGCCTTCCTCCTGGATTGGGGGGAGGGCCTGCTGTATGCTTATCCTCCCATCCCTCTGGTGGGGAAGACTTTGTTGAAACTCAAGCAAGACCGAGGCACCATGATTCTGATTGCTCCTTTTTGGCCGCGTCAGATCTGGTTCCCCCTTCTTCTGGAGTTATCCTCCGAAGAACCGTGGAGATTGGAGTGTTTTCCGACCCTCATCACGCAGGACGAAGGGGCTCTTCTGCATCCCAGCCTCCGGTCCCTGGCTCTCACGGCCTGGATGTTGAGAGCGTAGACTTTGCCTCTTTGGGTCTGTCAGAGGGTGTCTCCCGCATCTTGCTTGCTTCCAGGAAAGATTCCACTAAGAGGAGTTACTTCTTTCTGTGGAGGAGGTTTGCCGTCTGGTGTGACAGCAAGGCCCTAGCTCCTCGCTCTTGTCCTACACAGACCCTGCTTGAATACCTTCTGCACTTGTCTGAGTCTGGTCTCAAGACCAACTCTGTAAGAGTTCACCTTAGCGCAATCAGTGCATACCATTACCATGTGGAAGGTAAGCCGATCTCAGGACAGCCTTTAGTTGTTCGCTTCATGAGAGGTTTGCTTTTGTCAAAGCCCCCTGTCAAGCCTCCTACAGTGTCATGGGATCTCAATGTCGTTCTCACCCAGCTGATGAAACCTCCTTTTGAGCCACTGAATTCCTGCCATCCGAAGTACTTGACCTGGAAGGTCATTTTCTTGGTGGCAGTTACTTCAGCTCGTAGAGTCAGTGAGCTTCAGGCCCTGGTAGCTCAGGCCCCTTACACCAAATTTCATCATAACAGAGTAGTCCTCCGCACTCACCCTAAGTTCTTGCCAAAGGTCGTGTCGGAGTTCCATCTGAACCAGTCAATTGTCTTGCCAACATTCTTTCCCCGTCCTCATTCCTGCCCTGCTGAACGTCAGCTGCACACATTGGACTGCAAGAGAGCATTGGCCTTCTATCTGGAGCGGACACAGCCCCACAGACAGTCCGCCCAATTGTTTGTTTCTTTTGATCCCAATAGGAGGGGAGTGGCTGTAGGGAAACGCACCATATCCAATTGGCTAGCAGATTGCATTTCCTTCA
The DNA here is from genome assembly GCF_901765095.1 of Microcaecilia unicolor. Taxonomy (NCBI): domain Eukaryota; kingdom Metazoa; phylum Chordata; class Amphibia; order Gymnophiona; family Siphonopidae; genus Microcaecilia; species Microcaecilia unicolor. The sequence continues at coordinate 17,745,411 of NC_044040.1, forward strand.
CTTACGCCCAGGCGGGGCTGGCTCTTGAGGGTCATGTCACGGCTCATAATGTTAGAGCCATGGCTGCGTCGGTAGCCCACTTGAAGTCAGCCTCTATTGAAGAAATTTGCAAAGCTGCGACGTGGTCTTCTGTCCACACATTCACATCTCATTACTGCCTGCAGCAGGATACCCGACGCGACAGTCGGTTCGGGCAGTCAGTTCTTCAGAACCTGTTTGGGCTTTAGGATCCAACTCCACCCCCCGAGGGCCCTGTTTGTTCTGTTCCAGGCTGCACTCTCAGTTAGTTGGTAAATTTTTTAGGTCAATCTCAGTTATGTCCTCGCCGTTGCGAGGCCCAATTGACCATGGTTGTTGTTTTGAGTGAGCCTGGGGGCTAGGGATACCCCATCAGTGAGAACAAGCAGCCTGCTTGTCCTCGGAGAAAGCGAATGCTACATACCTGTAGAAGGTATTCTCCGAGGACAGCAGGCTGATTGTTCTCACAAACCCGCCCGCCTCCCCTTTGGAGTTGAGTCTTCCCTTGAAGTGTATTGTCTTGCTACATACTGGACTGGCCGGCTCGAGCCGGTTTCGGGCGGGAAGACGGCCGCGCATGCGCGCGAGAGCTAGCAAAGGTCTTTGCTAGGAAGATTCCGATTGGAGGGGCTGCCGAGGACGTCACCCATCAGTGAGAACAATCAGCCTGCTGTCCTCGGAGAATACCTTCTACAGGTATGTAGCATTCGCTTTCCAGCAGGTTGTCCCTACGTGAAATTTGAATTTGGTGTTGTCTGCCTCGGTCAAGATGCTGTTTGAGCCCTTAAAGCAGGTATCCCTTAAGGCTCTCTCTCTGAAGGTGATATTTTTGGTAGCGATCACCTCAGCCAGGTATATTTCTGAGTTGCAGGCTTCAATCACGTAGGAAGCCTTTCCTTATCTTTTCTCAGTAAAAGATATCCTTGCATCTTTTCTCAGTGAAAGATATCTTTGACTTATACGGTCTGTGCCCTGAAGAGGACAGGTACAAATCAAAGTAGGGTATACACAAAAAGTAGCACATATGAGTTTATCTTGTTGGGCAGACTGGATGGACCATGCAGGTCTTTTTCTGCTGTCATTTACTATGTTACTACTATGTTCCTTCCTTTCTGCCTAAGGTGCTTTCACCATTTCATGCCGGTCGACTTCTTTGCCTTTTTTTGTGGGAAGGATTCCCCCAACTCTCTTCCATCTTGATATCCACTGGGCTTTGCGGTATTACTTGCAGAAAACAGAGGAATTTTGTAATACAGACTGACTTTGCACTCTTTGCTGGTTCACAGAAAGGGAAAGCAGCGTCCAAGGCCTCTGTAGTTCGTTGAGTTAAGACTTTTCTTCGACATACTTGCTCAGTGGCAGCCTGGTACCAGAGGTGTTGAGGGTGCATTCAACTAGGGCTCAGGCTGAACTTTCTTCCTGCAGGGTCGAAACTTGGTGGTTGTTTTGTTCCTTTGTGAATTATTATAGGCTGGATGTCCAGGCAAAAAAAGATTACACTTTTGGGGCTTCAGTGTCCTACCGTCATACATAAGTAATGCCACACTGGGAAAAGACCAAAGGTCCATCGAGCCCAGCATCCTGTCCACGACAGCGGCCAATCCAGGCCAAGGGCACCTGGCGAGCTTTGGTATTTTCCACTTGTAGGGAATGGTCTGGAGCAGGTAATAAGGAAAGAGAAATTAGATCTTGCCTGCTAACTTTCCTTGAGTCTCTCCAGATTAATCCCAAATACCACCTGGGAAGCTGTTCTCTGAACAGTGTGTATTTGGGGTAGGAGGTCTTGAGCTGAGCTTTGTATGGTCTATTTATGTCAGTCATTTCCTTCCGGGTTATATTTGGCATACCAAGGGCGGGGCGGTGGGGGCGGTCTGCCCCGGGTGCACGCTGCTGGAGGGGTGCAGAGAGCAGCTGCGCGCGCCTGTCTGCTCCGCTGGTTCCCTGCTCCGCTGGTTCCCTGCTCCCTCTGCCCCGGAACAGGTTACTTCCTGTTCCGGGGCAGAGGGAGCCAGCGGAGCCGACAGCCGCGCGGCTGCTCCCAACACCCCTCCAGCAGTGTGTGTTGATGCCAGGTATGCTGATGCTTTGGGGGAGGGGGGTGTTGATGCTGCGGGGGGGGGGGGGGGGGGGCAGCGGCGATCTGCCCCAGGTGGCAGCCGACCTAGGAACGCCACTGGTTCGGTTGCTTCCTTCTCCCCTTGGGATGACTAGGGAATCTATTCTTGATCTTGTTCAGGTTCTGGGATTGGTGATTACCTCTGCTCTGTCAATAAAAATACTGAATGGGTTAGGATTGCAGAGGACCCTTATACAGTGACATCAGTCAGTAGTTCTCAGTCTGCCTCTGCTGGTAGGTGTGCATATACCCACTCATCGGGAATGGTCTGGAGAGATTCAAGTTTAAATTAGGTAAAATCTAATTTCTCCTTTCTATTAGTTGCATGTGTCACATGACACACCCATGGTCCTTCCATCTCTATCCACATATATTCTCCTTTGCAGTTAAGTGCCAAGTGACTGTGGTGTGTACTTTTTAGAAGAGTGCCTAATACTTAAACACATACATGTCAGTTTTTTGTGCCTGTGTCCCACGTAAGGGCTACTATTTCTATAAACTGTGAGTACTTGGTCCCTAATAAGTTAGACTACCCCCTTCGTTCTATCTGTTTTCTGTTTCTGTATAATTCATTGGGCAATGCAAGTGCTTGTGAATAACACTAGAGGGAGGGATGGCACCGTGTAGATCACTGTATATATTTATATGTAGTCCTACTAATATAGCTTCATAGTGACCTGCAGCGTCTCTGGATTCAGTATGGAGACACCTAATTATAACTCTGTAGTATAGGTTTTGCTTAGGTCTGCAGGATACCAAAACCATTCCTAATATAGTTGAAGCTCAGAACCACAAATGCACCTTGTCCTGTCCCTTGAGCTGAGAGTTCTTATATATATATATATATATATATATCAATTTGTTACATTTGTACCCCACATTTTCCCACCTATTTGCAGGCTCAATGTGGCTTACAAAGTATCGTAGTGGTGATTGTCATTACGGTTGATAACAAATACAAATATATCATGTTTTGCCTGTAGTTTTTGGAAGTGGTCTTGTTTTAAAATGATGCCCACTCTGCCAAAAAAAATTAAGCAACTTTGTGTGTTAATCCTTTTTTCCTTAACCTGCTGTGTGCACAGACTTGATGCTTCTGGTGATTGTCACACTAGGTCTTGGATACTCTGACAGTCAGAACCAGTACTCCAGCTCTCCTGTCAAATTCACTCTCTCATTGGTCTCTATTATGCCTCTTTCCTACTGCATTGGCATGGCTATTGCCAGGTGAGGCTAGACTTGACTGCAGATGGGGTGGGTAATCATCTTGTTTTGTACCTTTTATTGTGTATTTTTTCAAGATGGAATGTTCCTCCTCAGACAGCAGTAGGAGGAGAGGGGAGAGAAAATATTCACATATGCTGCTTATTTGTAGGTGAGTTCTTGGTGGTTTAAAATTTTTACACAGTTCAAGTGAAAAGATTTTTTTTTAAGTTTGTTTTTATCACTTGAGATGGTGCAGTCTGTCACAAGACAGTGAACTCTAACTGACTGCAGCTCGGGAAATGGAAAATAGAACAAATCCCAAAATACAAATGTGTTGGTGGTGTGATGAAACAGCCCAGCAGATGTAATTCTTGCTATAGATAGTAGCAATCCATTCCTTAGCATCCTTACAGCTTATTCCAGACACATGGGTTATGCACTTCTGCCAGCAGATGGAGACTGAGAACAACTGGTTTCAAAATTAACACAACTGCGCTGTTCAGTCCACAGCCAACCAATATCTCTATCTCCAGCAGATAGTAGGTGTGCTAACCTTTATTGTCTAGAACTGGTCAAGCTGAGTCAGGCCTCTGTGGAGGCTTTTAGCCCAAAAGGAACACTGTAGAGAAGGGTCAGATCCTTCAAACACACAAAAGTCAGAGGAACTTGACTGAAAGGGCATTGAGTAGGGGCACTTGCCCTAGTCTCCTGATTTGGCGTGCTACACCCAGGTGTCTGGGTCCCTCCTTCTTCCCCTCTTTATAATGGAATTGGTATGTGCTTTGGCTCCCCTCTCTTCCCTGGGGAGGAAACATTAAGAGCCCTATAGAGTATGCCTAGTGTAATTCTAGAGGGGCCTCTGTTTTGTTGTCAATCCAGAGTGTCTGCTTTGCTCAGACTTGGTGAGTGCTGGTACAGGCATGGAGGAGGGGAGAGGAGTTTAATAAGGAGCAGGGGGTTTACAGAGTGGAGCTATGAAGCTTTGGTTTGCATATGGCAGTGCCCGGAGATGAGCTATTGTGTTGCCTTGCTTGCAGCAGCTGGCACAGGATTGACTTGCTGAGTGGTGGATGCCATGTGTGCAAGGCCTTGTGTAGTGTGGGAATTTTATAGCTACCTAATATTCTGTGCTTTGGGCATAAATTGCCCATACCAGAGTGACACATAGCTATGTGAGGTCTTTCTATTTGTTTCTCAAGTTTTTTTTCTTTGTTTCACAGACCATAACAGTTTTGCTAACTCCTGAGGAAGGCTGATAAGCAGGCACTTCTGTTCACTAGAGACATCGATCTAGAGACTCTTTCACTTCTGTGAGATTATTTGCAAGTTTAATTGAGGGGGAGCTTCAGCAGGATATCAGAAATTTAGAGATAAGTACATAAGTATTGCCATACTGGGAAAGACCAAAGGTCCATCGAGCCCAGCATCCTGTTTCCAACAGTGGCCAAACCAGGTCACAGATACCTGGCGAGATCCAAAAAATGTACAAAATATTTTGAACTGCTTATCTCAGAAATAGTGGATTTCCCCCAAGTCCATTTAATAATGGTCTATGGACTTTTCCTTTAGGAAGCCGTCCAAACCTTTTTAAAACTCCGCTAAGCTAACCGCCTTTACCACATTCTCTGGCAATGAATTCCAGAGTTTAATTACACGTTGAGTGAAGAAACATTTTCTCAGATTCGTTTTAAATTTACTACCTTGTAGCTTCATCGCATGCCCCCTAGTCTTAGTATTTTTGGAAAGCGTGAACAGACGCTTCACATCTAACCGTTCAACTTCACTCATTATTTTATAAACCTCTATCATATCTCCCCTCAGCCGCCTTTTCATATAGTATAGGTTAAAGATATGAACTTTAATTCACAGAGTTCTGTTTATGGTTTCATCATTATGCATATCATCCTGATGTTGTTTGATGATCCAATTGATTCAGATCGCTGGAGGTTTTTTCTTTTGCTGTTGTAGATCCAGCTCATCAGAGGAAAGAGAGAGGTTTCTTGCTTGTAAAGTGCAGGGAGAGAAAAAGTTGCTTTTAAGTGAAGGGAAAAAAAAAACCCTCAAAATAAACTCGGGGCTGGTAACTCAACATATACTGAGCAGACGTATGTAAGAATTTGAGCAGTAAATAAACAAATAGTGTGTTGTTTAGCCTGAAATTTTGGATCCCGATGTGAACACAGCCTGAAAATTTGGATCCCGATGTGAACACAGCCCAGTACAAAAATACAGATCTTAATATTGCGATGGGTTTGGCCGCCTTGGTGGATCCTGTATATGACTTGATTAGAGCCTTGGCTAAGGGAATGGTACTTCTTGAGCCTGCACCCAGATTTCTTTTGCTGTTCCACTGAGCTGTAGACAGGTTCTAAGGTGAAGCTCCGTAAGCTCCCCTTTTAGGAAAAAATTGTTCAAGGATGATATCGAAAAATTTAGTTGAGAGCTTGGAGTCCAAGGTTCCTTGTTTACTAGAGGAGTGCAAGCTGGAGTTCTTCAGCCAGGGGGTGTTTCAAAGAGGCTAGGAGGTACTGCCCAGGAATAATTAGTGACACCGTGCTCCAGGTTTTTTCAGAGAGGGCTGTTCTTTCGTTGACTAGAGGCAGTTGTGATGCAGGACCAGTGAAGGTGTCGGCACCCACCTTCTGGTCATGCAATAGGTTGGTTAAGACTTTTATCAAAGGTGGGTCTAGATAACTGGGCTACTAGATCCTAGAAGTCCTCAGCAAGTGATATACTCTGGAGTTTGCACATTCTTTGTTGGATGGTTTTATGGAGTCTCCTGTTGCTGTTGGCAAAATGTGACGTCAGTTGGAGTGACCCTAGGGAGGTTAGTGCAGCAAGATGTGGTAGTGCCCATTCTACCAAAGGAGTGAGTTAAAGGGAGCTATTCCATCGACTTTCTACTGCCAATGGAAAAGGGAACCTTTAAGCCTATTTTAGATTTCGCAGGTCAGTAAGGCCCTCCAGCCTTCCATATTCTGCATGGAGACTCTGTGGTCACTGTGGCAGTCAGAAAATGGGATTTTTACTCACCTCCTTGGACTTGAATCGGGAACGGATATGCTTCTGTCATCGGGGACATCAAAGATTCCTTTGTTTTGCAGTTTGTTTTAAGTTGACATTTCCAATTTTATATTGTCGTTTGGGTTGGCAATAGCCCCAAGAACATTCTCTTGGGAGATTGTGGTTGTGGCAGCATTACACAAAGAAGGGATCTTGGTGCATGTGCATACTTACCTGAACAATTAGTTGATCTAGGTAGTCCACCAAGGAAGGCCAGCCAGATGAGTCATGGTCCAATTCTTGGAGCAGTTGGACTGGGTGGTCAACCAAGCCAAGTGCAAGCTTATTCCCAGGAGTTGGAGTATCTGGGAGTGCTTTTTGATATTCAGCAGGAATGAGAGTTTCAAACTGGAGAGCAAGCCATGATCAACAGAGCAATGCTACCTGCAGGTTTTGAGGTCCATAGCTGCAGTATCTTGCACTTCCAAGGGCTGTGGAGTGCAGTCGGGCAAGTTGTGCAGGACCTTTGGTCCAGGGCCTGAAGCAGAGTGGTATATAAATAGGTTGGAGACCAGAGTAATTCTTCTGGTGCTGCAGGTGTTTTTCCATTAGTCCACAGCAAGGCAGTTGTCTTGTCAGACAGTGCAAGAGGAGGTGGCCTGTGTGAATTAGCAAGTTGGTACAGAAAGCCTCCTGGTGGCAAAGGAAGAAGCAGTGCCAATGGAATGGGCTGAGAGTCACCTGCTTGATCTTTCCATGGCACATATAGCCAGCTTGGAAAATGTCTCAAGTTGATTTTGAGCAGAAACATACTGGATCCAGGAGAGTGAAGCCTGGGGCAGGGTGCCCCCTTGAGGATTGTCAGAACACTGGGGGAGACCAGTAATGGATCTGATGGCAAACAGCAAATGCCAAGGTTCCCAGGTTCTTCAGCTACAGAAAAGAATAGGGATTGGAAGGGACTAATGCATTACAACCATAGCTTCCATCTGATCTCCTTTGACTGCCTTCCATGGCCCTTGCTGGGTAGGGTAATCCAGGGTAGAGAAGCACGACATTTCTATGTTGCTAGTGGTCCCAGACTAGGCCAGGGTAGTTGGTGTGGCTGATAGTAGATGGGCTATTGAATCTTCTGCACAAAGGACCAATTGAGGCCAGTCCCACTACAGATGCAGGACCTGTCTCCATATTGTCTTATGGCTTGTCTTTTGAGAGGTTGAGGCTGGAAAGAGGGTATTCTGGTATGGTGATTTTTGCCACCATGCTGTGCTGTAGAAGACACTCCACCTTCCTGGCATATATCAGGGTGTGGCAGATATTTGAAGGTCATATTTCCTCTCTGTTTTAAAAGTATTTCTGTATAATTTCATTGAGTATCCCCCTGGTCTTTGTACTTCTTGAAAGAGGAAGAAATCAATTCACTCACCCATTCTGCACCACTCAGGATTTTGTAGAACTGTATCATATCATATTCCCCCCCTCCCCCCACCTCAGCCGTCTCTTTTCCCAACTGAAGAGCCCTAACCTCTTTAGCCTTTTCTCATATGGGTGGAGTTCATCCCCTTTGGTTGCTTTTCTAACCTTTTCTAATTCCGCTGTATGTTTTTTGAGATACGGTGACCAGAATTGAACACAATACTCAAGATGAGGTTGAACCATGGAGCCCTACAGAGGCATATTATTCTTGGTCTATAGTGATGGGCATTTTTGTAGTGTGTGGGGGGGGTTGTTTTGGTTGTTTTTCAGAATGGGCTGGATAGAGGGTTGGTGCTGGCCTCTTTTTAAGGTGCAGATAGCAGCGTTAGCTTGCTTCTGAGGTCCAGTTCAAGGCAGGGCGTTGACCTCCCATCTAGATGTGGTGCATTTCCTAAAAAGCGTAAAACTACCCCGACTGCTAAAGCATACGGTGATTCCTCCTTGGGACTTGAATCTGTGTGTGGCTTTGGTTTAATCTCCCTATTTAGCTTTTGCAAGTTCCCTCTTTATGGACATACCCTGATGGATTGTTTAAACCAGAGTGGCAACTGTCCACTCCTTAGGGAATAAAGTCATGTGGTGTGGCAATAAAATACGTACATGGTAAGAAAATTAACATAAAACATATAGGCGGACACTCTGACTTATATTCCTTTGTGGCTGAAACAGCATATAAATCCTGAAGACAGACCCCAGTGAACATCGGTGATATTTATTAGGGACGGGCACCCAGAATATTTGTCATATTTGTTTGGAATTTATTTTTGGTTCCAACAAATATCGTTGTTATGCCCTCTTCTTAAAGAGAACACCTATGTTGTAGATTCAAGAAAGAACCCATATTTTTTTGTGCTTAATTTCTGGTGCACTAATTTTATCATTTCAATTGCATGCAAAATGGACATTATAGAATAGAGAATAGTCAGCATGCACGTGCCTAACTTTAGGCATGAGCACTTAAGCCATGTCAAAGGCTGGTATAAATGGTCATGCTTAAAGTTGGTAGTCACATAAGTGATAGTATTCTATAGCTTATGCATGCAACTCCAAGACACACCCCCTTTGTATCTGTGGCTATAGCATTTAGGTGCTAAGTTTACAGAATGGCACCTGCAGTTACACGTGTAACTATATTTCTCCGAGGACAAGCAGGCTGCTTGTTCTCACTGATGGGTTGACGTCCTCGGCAGCCCCCTCCATCGGAAAGTTTACTAGCAAAGGCCTTTGCTAGTCCTCGCGCGCCCATGCGCACTGCGCATGCGCAGCCGTCTTCCCGCCCGAAACCGGCTCGAGCCGGCCAGTCTTCTTTCGTCCGCGCTCGGTACGGTCCTGTTACGCCGTTCGTGCCCCAGAGAGTCGACCTCGCGCGTCCTTTTCGACGTGTTTTTCATGTACTTTCGTTGTCGGGGTAGGCCTAGTTTGGCCTCGGTCGAGATTTTTCTCCCTCTAAATTTGGTGCTTCAATTTTCGCCATTTCGGCTTTTGATTTCGCCGGCGTGATTTTTCCGCCCATGACATCGAAGCCTTCCAGCGGCTTCAAGAAGTGCACCCAGTGCGCCCGGGTAATCTCGCTCACTGATAGGCACTCTGCGTGTCTTCAGTGTCTAGGGGCCCAGCACCGCCCTCAGAACTGCAGTCTGTGTTCCCTGTTACAAAGGCGGACTCAGGTAGCGAGATTAGCCCAGTGGAACGTTTTGTTCTCGGGCTCTTCGTCGGCATCGGCACCGGAGGCATCGAGTGCATCGACGTCGTCAGCGTCCGGACCTTCTCCCTTGGCTGCCGCTCCATCGACTGCATCGAGGCATCGGACCTCTGCATCGGCGCCGAGGCATCGGGCGACTGCATCGACGTCGGTGGTACCGAGACTTCGTCTGCTGATGTCGTCGGACGGAGGTGCATCGTCAGGAGTGCAGGTGAGGGCTGTCCATTCCCCTGCTGGTGGCGGTGAGCCTTCGGGTGGGTCTCCTCCTACCCTGAGGGCTCCTGCGGTACAGCCCCCCCGGGATCGACCCTCTTCGGTCTCGGCCCCGAGGAAGCGACGGATGGATTCTACGTCCTCCTCGTCGGTGCCGGGGAGTTCCGGTGACATGCTTCGGAAGAAGTCGAAGAAGCATCGACACCGGTCTCCTCCCCGTGTCGGCACCGAGAGCTCTGGGTCGCCGAGGGATTCGGCACCCAGTAGACATCGGCACCGAGAGGACCGCTCACCCTCTGTTCAGGAGGTGTCGATGCGCTCCACTCTGGACAGCCCGGAACAGCCTCCTCGCCCGGAACAGGTTCTGACGTCGACGCCTGCATCGACCTCTCAGCCTTTTTCTGCAGCCACTCTGAACGAGAGCCTCCGGGCCGTTCTCCCAGAGATTCTGGGAGAGCTGTTGCGCCCTACCCCTCCGGTACCGGCGGTGCTTGCGCCTCCGGTACCGTCGAGCGCGGCGCCGGCTGGCCCATCGCCCAGGTTGAGGTCCCCGACGTCGGTACCGCGTGCGGTGCCGACCGCGGCCACCTCCCAGGAAGGCTCCCCGACTACATCGGCGGAGGGAGCTTCGCCGATGCGGGCGAGGGAGTCTACCTCTCGACGCCCCCACCGTGGACGGGGTTCCACCGAGTCGAGCAGGGCGAGGTTGCAGACACAGGTCCGTGAACTTGTGTCTGACACCGAGGGTGAGGCCTCGTGGGAGGAAGAGGAAGATCCCAGATATTTCTCTGACGAGGAGTCTGAGGGTCTTCCGTCTGATCCCACTCCCTCTCCTGAGAGACAGCTTTCTCCTCCCGAGAGTCTGTCTTTCGCTTCCTTTGTCCGGGAGATGTCTACGGCCATCCCCTTCCCGGTGGTTGTGGAGGACGAGCCCAGGGCTGAAATGTTTGAGCTCCTGGACTATCCTTCTCCACCTAAGGAAGCGTCCACTGTTCCCTTGCACCATGTCCTAAAGAAGACATTGCTTGCGAACTGGACAAAACCTTTAACTAATCCCCACATCCCCAAGAAGATCGAGTCCCAGTACCGGATCCATGGGGACCCAGAGCTGATGCGCACCCAGTTGCCTCACGACTCTGGAGTTGTGGATCTGGCCCTAAAGAAGGCTAAGAGTTCTAGGGAACATGCTTCGGCGCCCCCGGGCAAGGACGCTAGAACCTTAGACTCCTTTGGGAGGAAGGCCTACCATTCCTCTATGCTCGTGTCCAAGATCCAGTCTTACCAGCTCTACACGAGCATACACATGCGGAACAATGTGCGGCAGTTGGCGGGCTTGGTTGATGCTCTTCCCCCTGAGCAAGCCAAGCCTTTTCAGGAGGTGGTCAGGCAGCTGAAGGCGTGCAGAAAATTCCTGGCCAGAGGAGTTTATGACACTTTTGATGTTGCGTCCAGGGCCGCTGCTCAAGGTGTGGTGATGCGCAGGCTCTCATGGCTGCGTGCCGCCGACCTGGAGAATAGAATCCAGCAGCGGATTGCGGACTCGCCTTGCCGTGCGGACAATATTTTTGGTGAAAAAGTCGAACAGGTGGTAGAGTCTCTCCACCAGCGGGACACCGCATTCGACAAGTTCGCCCGCCGGCAGCCTTCAGCTTCTACCTCTACAGGTAGACGATTTTTCGGGGGAAGGAAGACTGTTCCCTATACTTCTGGCAAGCGTAGGTACAATCCTCCTTCCCGACAGCCTGCGGCCCAGGCTAAGCCCCAGCGCGCTCGCTCTCGTCAGCAGCGTGCGAATCAGCAAGGCCCCGCGGCTCCCCAGCAAAAGCAAGGGGCGAGCTTTTGACTGGCTCCAGCAGAGCATAGCCGACATCCAAGTGTCCGTGCCGGGCGACCTGCCAGTCGGAGGGAGGTTGAAAGTTTTTCACCAAAGGTGGCCTCTCATAACCTCCGATCAGTGGGTTCTGCAAATAGTCCGGCAGGGGTACACCCTCAATTTGACCTCAAAACCTCCAAATTGTCCACCGGGAGCTCAGTCTTACAGCTTCCAGCACAAGAAGGTACTTGCAGAGGAACTCTCCACCCTTCTCAGCGCCAATGCGGTCGAGCCCGTGCCATCCGGGCAAGAAGGGCTGGGATTCTATTCCAGGTACTTCCTTGTGGAAAAGAAAACAGGGGGGATGCGTCCCATCCTAGACCTAAGGGCCCTGAACAAATTTATCGAAAAAGAAAAGTTCAGGATGCTTTCCCTGGGCACCCTTCTCCCCATGATTCAGCAAAACGATTGGCTATGCTCTCTGGACTTGAAGGATGCCTACACACACATCCCGATACTGCCAGCTCACAGACAGTATCTGCGATTTCAGTTGGGCACACGCCACTTCCAGTACTGTGTGCTACCCTTTGGGCTCGCCTCTGCGCCCAGGGTGTTCACCAAGTGCCTAGCTGTGGTAGCAGCGGCGCTTCGCAGGCTGGGGGTGCATGTGTTCCCATATCTCGACGATTGGCTGGTGAAGAACACATCCGAGGCAGGAGCCCTGCAGTCCATGCAGATGACTATTCGCCTACTGGAGCTACTGGGGTTTGTGATCAATTATCCAAAGTCCCACCTTCTCCCAGTGCAGAGACTCGAATTCATAGGAGCTCTGCTGGATTCTCGGACGGCTCGCGCCTATCTCCCAGAGACGAGAGCCAACAACTTGTTGTCCCTCGTCTCGCGGGTGCGAGCGTCCCAGCAGATCACAGCTCGGCAGATGTTGAGATTGCTGGGCCACATGGCCTCCACAGTACATGTGACTCCCATGGCCCGCCTTCACATGAGATCTGCTCAATGGAACCTAGCCTCCCAGTGGTATCAGGCCGCCGGGGGTCTAGAGGACGTGATCCACCTGTCCACGAGTTTTCTCAAATCCCTACATTGGTGGACGATTTGCTCCAATTTGACTCTGGGACGTCCCTTCCAAATTCCTCAGCCACAAAAGGTGCTGACCACGGATGCGTCCCTCCTGGGATGGGGAGCTCATGTCGATGGGCTTCACACCCAAGGAAGCTGGTCCCTCCAGGAACGCGATCTACAGATCAATCTTCTGGAGTTGCGAGCGATCTGGAAAGCTCTGAAGGCTTTCAGAGATCGGCTGTCCCACCAAATTATCCAAATTCAGACAGACAACCAGGTTGCCATGTACTATGTCAACAAGCAGGGGGGCACCGGATCTCGCCCCCTGTGTCAGGAAGCCGTCAGCATGTGGCTCTGGGCTCGCCGGAACGGCATGGTGCTCCAAGCCACATATCTGGCAGGCGTAAACAACAGTCTGGCCGACAGGTTGAGCAGGATTATGCAACCTCACGAGTGGTCGCTCAATTCCCGAGTGGTGCGTCAGATCTTCCAAGAGTGGGGAACCCCCTTGGTGGATCTCTTTGCATCTCGAGCAAACCACAAAGTCCCTCAGTTCTGTTCCAGGCTTCAGGCCCACGGCAGACTGGCATCGGATGCCTTCCTCCTGGATTGGGGGGAGGGCCTGCTGTATGCTTATCCTCCCATCCCTCTGGTGGGGAAGACTTTGTTGAAACTCAAGCAAGACCGAGGCACCATGATTCTGATTGCTCCTTTTTGGCCGCGTCAGATCTGGTTCCCTCTTCTTCTGGAGTTATCCTCCGCAGAACCGTGGAGATTGGAGTGTTTTCCGACCCTCATCACGCAGGACGAAGGGGCTCTTCTGCATCCCAACCTCCAGTCTCTGGCTCTCACGGCCTGGATGTTGAGGGCGTAGACTTTGCCTCTTTGGGTCTGTCAGAGGGTGTCTCCCGCATCTTGCTTGCTTCCAGGAAAGACTCCACTAAGAAAAGTTACTTCTTTCATTGGAGGAGGTTTGCCGTCTGGTGTGACAGCAAGGCCCTAGATCCTCGCTCTTGTCCTACACAGACCCTGCTTGAATACCTTCTGCACTTGTCTGAGTCTGGTCTCAAGACTAACTCTGTAAGGGTTCATCTTAGTGCAATCAGTGCATACCATTACCGTGTGGAAGGTAAGCCGATCTCGGGACAGCCTTTAGTTGTTCGCTTCATGAGAGGTTTGCTTTTGTCAAAGCCCCCTGTCAAGCCTCCTACAGTGTCATGGGATCTCAATGTCGTTCTCACCCAGCTGATGAAACCTCCTTTTGAGCCACTGAATTCCTGCCATCTGAAGTACTTGACCTGGAAGGTCATTTTCTTGGTGGCAGTTACTTCAGCTCGTAGAGTCAGTGAGCTTCAGGCCCTGGTAGCCCAGGCTCCTTATACCAAATTTCATCATAACAGAGTAGTCCTCCGCACTCACCCTAAGTTCCTGCCAAAGGTCGTGTCGGAGTTCCATCTGAACCAGTCAATTGTCTTGCCAACATTCTTTCCCCGTCCTCATTCCTGTCCTGCTGAACGTCAGCTGCACACATTGGACTGCAAGAGAGCATTGGCCTTCTACCTGGAGCGGACACAGCCCCACAGACAGTCCGCCCAATTGTTTGTTTCTTTTGATCCCAATAGGAGGGGAGTGGCTGTAGGGAAACGCACCATATCCAATTGGCTAGCAGATTGCATTTCCTTCACTTACGCCCAGGCTGGGCTGGCTCTTGAGGGTCATGTCACGGCTCATAATGTTAGAGCCATGGCTGCGTCGGTAGCCCACTTGAAGTCAGCCTCCATTGAAGAAATTTGCAAAGCTGCGACGTGGTCATCTGTCCACACATTCACATCTCATTACTGCCTGCAGCAGGATACCCGACGCGACAGTCGGTTCGGGCAGTCAGTTCTTCAGAACCTGTTTGGGCTTTAGGATCCAACTCCACCCCCCGAGGGCCCTGTTTGTTCTGTTCCAGGCTACACTCTCAGTTAGTTGGTAAATTTTTTAGGTCAATCTCTGTTATGTCCTCGCCGTTGCGAGGCCCAATTGACCATGGTTGTTGTTTTGAGTGAGCCTGGGGGCTAGGGATACCCCATCAGTGAGAACAAGCAGCCTGCTTGTCCTCGGAGAAAGCGAATGCTACATACCTGTAGAAGGTATTCTCCGAGGACAGCAGGCTGATTGTTCTCACAAACCCGCCCGCCTCCCCTTTGGAGTTGAGTCTTCCCTTGAACTGTATTGTCTTGCTACATACTGGACTGGCCGGCTCGAGCCGGTTTCGGGCGGGAAGACGGCTGCGCATGCGCAGTGCGCATGGGCGCGCGAGGACTAGCAAAGGCCTTTGCTAGTAAACTTTCCGATGGAGGGGGCTGCCGAGGACGTCAACCCATCAGTGAGAACAATCAGCCTGCTGTCCTCGGAGAATACCTTCTACAGGTATGTAGCATTCGCTATAGTGCCGATTAATGCCACTTTAAGGGCTGTTAGTGCAACTTTATAGGATCTGACAATGTATGCACATTCTTTCCTGATGGGTGTGCTTTCACAGCAGTTGCACATGCACTCTAGGGGGAACAGAGTGTGCACTTAGTGCACCCTCTTCTTAAAGGGTACACACTATTACCATCGGATGACATTTGTTTCAAACAGCCGATTCTCAGTATTTAGTCTAAAAATCATTTTCTCTGGGGCTGTTTGTGTCTTGGATTGCATTCTCTTGTTTTCCTAGCTTGGCAGTTTGTAATATCAGAAGCCTAGCATGACAGCATACCTTTTCATTTTGTTTTTACCGAAAAAAGGAGATCTAGGAATTGGGTTGTACAACAGAGAAGCTACCAGATTGATTATTCTGAAGTCTTTCTAGTCTTGTAGCTTGAAACATGAGTACTCTGGGGGTTTCTTCCACATCACTTTTTTTCTCTTATTCTTGTACCTTGCAGTATCTCGGCACAGAGTAGCTTTGCATTGGGCGCTGTAGTGAATGCGACATTTGGATCCATCGTTGAGCTGACATTCTACATCACTGCACTGATCAAGGGTGCCCGGGAGGGGAATTCGTGCTATGAGGAGGTGGTGAAGT
This sequence comes from Microcaecilia unicolor, assembly GCF_901765095.1. NCBI lineage: Eukaryota > Metazoa > Chordata > Amphibia > Gymnophiona > Siphonopidae > Microcaecilia > Microcaecilia unicolor. The sequence continues at coordinate 17,761,096 of NC_044040.1, forward strand.
CTGCTCTGACCGGTACCGTGCTGGGCTGTGTCCTCTTTGTCCCTGTGAGTTCTGCTGAAGCCATGTCCTTCTCTTAATATTGTGCCTTCCCTACCTTAGAGCAGGAACATAGTGATCAGTTAAGCAGTGGGGTGGGAGGAGTAAACTTGGAGAGGGTCAGCTGACACTATTCTTTTTTTTTCTTTGCTTCTAGTTGGATCTGTACCCTCAAATAAGGGAGCATGGACAGAATTAGTAAACTAGGAAAGAAAATGTGTAAAGTCTCTTGCAATCCCAAAGTTGCTTTTAATATTATGCTAGCTTTTTCTTTATTACCTTTTTCATGAATGTTATGGTGTTAACACATTGGTATGTCACAGGAATGGCTGAATTGCTTATGATTTTTAAAGCATAGTAGTATAAGACATTCCCTTATTCTATGGTTGTATATACCTGTACTGCTGCATTACCAAAAGATTCTCAGACTGCCTCTCCCCTTTGCTTAGTGCCCAGTTCATGGCCTGAGATGCAGAACTTGAGACCAAGTGCATTAACAGTGTCTCATTCCCTTTTGATTCCTCATTCCTCAGGGCCTGTGCATGGTGATAGGAGGCATCAAACACCAGGAGCAGAGGTTCAACAGCAGGTCTGCTGGGGTCAGCTCTGCTCTGCTGTTCATCTCTGTGGGAGGTAAGCTGAAAAAAGGTATTCAACTAGCCATCCCCCAGCCCTGTCTGGAAGTTCCTATTTACTGTATGCCTTCCTTTCAGTAAAGGGACTGGAGCCTTTTGTACACTGTTGCACGTCCAAGTTTTTTTTCTCCATGTTAACATAGTAACATAGTAGATGACGGCAGATAAAGACCTGCATGGACCATCCAGTCTGCCCAACATTGCAGTTGTGCATAAGTACATAAGTATTGCCATACTGGGACAGACCGAAGGTCCATCAAGGCCAGCATCCTGTTTCCAACAGTGGCCAATCCAGGTCACAAATACCTGTCAGAAACCCAAAGAGTAGCAACATTCCATGTAGAAACCCAAAGAGTAGCAAGATTCTAAAATTCTAAAGAATAAGATTCTATTTAGAACCCCAAAGTGTAGCAAGATTCCATTCAGAATCCTAAGTATATAAGTGTTAACATACTAGGACAGACCAAAGGTCCATCGAGCCCAGCATCCTGTTTCCAACAGTGGCCAATCCAGGTAACAAATACCCGGCAAGATCCCAAAAAGTACAAAACATTTTAGACTGCTTATCCCAGAAGTAGTGGGTTTTCCCCAAGTTCATTTAATAACGGTCTATGGACGTTTCCTTTAGGAAGCCTTGCATTTGATATGTGACAAAACATTGATACCCTCTTTTAAAAGGGCCAACAATGACTATATGAGCGTCTGAGGCCTCAGACATTTCATTAAATGTCTGAAGAAATGTGAGGTCTCCTAAAGATTATGTACTAGATTTTATATATTTTAATTTTAAAGCAGTAGTTAAAAACAGTGTTACAGCATACTAAGATTCCAGTTGTTTCTAGAGCCGGTACAGCTACTAGTACTCTATTGTAAACGTTAAGTATCTTACAGTTGTGTTTAAAAAAAAAAAGAAAAAAGGCTTGAAGGCACCTCCATGCAGTGTAATCCCCTCCTGCCTCCACAAAGGATCCCCTGCACCTAATCAATATCCTGGACTGTGGTTACATATGAACTCATATTGGAACAGGTTGTCAGGCCTGGCTGTATCCCATTGCATCTATAGTCCATGCATGCATTATTGCCACCAACTTAAGCTCATCAGTGCTTGTTCTATCCTAATGGAAATGGAGATATGAATTCCCTCTCCTCTTTCTATTTTTATAATGCTAGCAAGTCTACTTTTGCCAGGTTTTTCTACAGCCTAAAACCATTTTTTGTTTCGTAAATATTGCTGTCTGTACTTTTGCTGCTTTTTCTAGACTGGCTTAATCTTCTGTGTTTGAAGTGTATGACCCCCCAGCTTTGACTGTAGTCCCAGCTGGTATGATTTGGGTAGGTAGTGACTGTAGAAGTCCTGCATAATCTCAAATTCTTCTACCTTGGTTTGAGTATTACTACTATTTAACATTTCTAGAGCGCTACAAAGTGTACGCAGCGCTGTACAAACACAGAATAAAGACAATCCCTGCTCAAAGAGCTTACAATCTAATAGACAAAAAGTAAAGCATTTAAATTTAAAATATTTAAGCAGTCAAGCACAAGAGAACAGTCACAGAAGGACTGAAGATGTTGAAGGGTGGTCAGTGTGATCAGGTGTAACTCTGGTTGGAGTAGTGGGAGAAGGTGATAGAAGAATAGAAATGGGTGATGTAAAAGTAATGAGTGGGTTGATAGGGAGGTTATATAAGACATGTCACTCTAGGGTAGGGTGGGCGGGACTAAGTCTAAAGCAGGAGAAAGTTTTCTCTGCAGCCTATCTGTGAGATGGAAAATGCTCTCTGAAGCTGCTGCTATAAGTTAGTTTTCTCTCCCTGAAAGAGATCCAAGCCACACCCACGATGATGGCCACTTGGTGTACCTTGCATACTTAAGCTGTTAAGGGACCTAGAAAAACATTTGCAGTAATAGCTTAGCATTGTCTTGTATGTGCCCTGTTATAAAGAGTACTGCTCCTCTAGCCAGTTGTCTACTGCATCTGTTCTGTGATCTTCTGCTTTCCTATCTAATTGATGGAGTTCTGTTTCTTTTCTTTTTTGATATTTGATTGCAAACTGCTTTGGTGTTTGGTTACGAAGGGCAGTATAGCCAATGAAAATAAGCATAAATTAAAAACAAAAAACGATCCCCCCCTTCTATAACAAGTTGCCTAAAATTAAGCACCATTTGTGCACTTAAATTTATAATACTGCCATCCATGTGTGTAAGTGTACACTTAAGGCATGTAAATAGCAACTGCTTGCTTCATGCTGTTATAATCTTAACAGCATGTAAACACGAGGTAGTGTTCACATGGACAGAGCATAGGCGTGGCCTACGTTTATGCACTTAGGACTTGGATAAAATTGTTAGACTTGGGCAACTCCAATGAAAGGTTGCCGAAGGACAAGCTGAAGTATTTGTTCTGTTTCTCCAGTTCTGTCCCAGATTTTGCAAGGAGTTGTAGGCTGTGGAAATCTAGTTCATATCAGCAGCTGTGCTTTCAGCAGAAGCAGCAGTCCTTTTGTGGAGACGGGCATCCAGCAGCTGCCTCCGCTGGAGCTGCTCAAACATCCCATTCCTCCGAATGATGAGTCTTGGTCCATTCCTCCAGGCTTGCCATTGGGGGATGGCTGTTCCTCTTTCTGGTGGAATGTACCAAAATCACTACAGACCCATGGGTCTTAGAGGTCATATGGGACATCAAGAAGCAGGAATTCGCTCAGCCACTGGCAGATTTTTTTTTTTTTAATCTAGCATACCCAAGGAAAGCTCCCACCAAGGTGGTGGCGGTCTGATTCACTCTGTGAGCTTGTGCGCTTTGGGACTGTTCATGAGGTGCCCCGGCAGAAACTGGTTGGGGGCACTATTCCATCTATTTCGTGGTCCCTAAAAAGGGCAGCTCCTTACATCCCATTCTTGACCTCAAACAAGTCTACGGGGCACTCGAGTAAGGCATCTTCACATGGAGACCTTGCGGTTGCCATAGCATGTGTTCAGCCCAGAGAGTTCTTAAACCTATCTGGATCTCAAGGAGGCATATTTGCATATCCCTATTTGGCTGCCCTATCATAATTGCTTTCACTGTGGTGCTCTGAAAACACTACCAGTTCCAAGCCATGCCATTCAGTTTCGCAAAGGCACCTCGAACATTCTCCAAGGTCATGGTGGTCATTGCAGCCTTTCTGCGAAAGGAGGGCATCAGAGTTCATCTTACCTGGACAGCATCCTCTTGGTAGGAGTGTGTGTAGGCCACAGACAGAGTGGTCAGTCTTCGTTGTTCTCTGGGGTGGGTAGTCTTTCCAAGAGGTGACTAAACCCATCTCAGGCCCTTGAGTATCTTGGGGTTATGTTCAGCACTCAAGTGGAGAGAGTATTCCTTCTGGAAGTTCATTGGCAAAAGCTACTATCGCAAGATTCCAGCTATCTTGAGCTCCTGACTCTGCGAGTATGGGACTACATGCAGGTCTTGGGCACCATGATGTCCAACTTGGGTGTACTACCTTGGGCTCGGTTTCACATGAAGGCATGAATAAATGTGAATAAAGTGAGTGGGTTAATGTAGGCCCCTCTAGCTGTTGCTACTCAGTCGTTGATCTCCACTGGTCGACTACTATCTTCGCCTCCTGTGGATGGTGCAGGCCAAGTTCAGTGAGTGCTGGTGGCTCAGTGGGAGCAACTTGGGGAGGGGCTTTGTTCCTAGAGTCACCGGACTGGGTGGTGGTGACTATGGATGCCAGGGAACCCACTGGGCAGAATGGCACAGGGTCTTTGGGCATGACAGGAGGTATTGTATCGTATTTATATAACTACCGGATTGGCGATAGCCTTTTCGGTTTATTGTAAGCCACATTGAACCTGCAAACATGTGGGAAAATTGTGGGGTATAAATGTGATAGATAAATTGTGGCTCATCAACCTCTTGGAGTTATGGATGGTGCGAAAGACCTTGTTGACATTTGTAGAGCTGTTGCGGGGTAAAGCTGTTCAGGTTCTCTGACAACATGACAGCAGTGATGTACATCAATGGGCAGGGGGGCATGAAGAGTGCTCTACCGGCTCGGGAGTCGGCCTTTATTTGTCATTGAGTGGAGACTTAACTGGCACAGCTTTCAGCAGCTCACATTGCAGGTGACCTGAATGTTGAAGCGGATTACTTAGTCACAACCTCTTGGCTGTGGGGGGAGAGGGAGCTCTCCTGGGAATCCTTCGATCGACCAATGGGGGATGAAAGAGATAGACCTGATGGTGATGATGGACAATGCCAAGCTGCCCTGGTTCTTCAGCAGAAGAAAAGACTCCACTGTGGAGGCCCTGGACATGCTAATATAGCCCTTGCCAACTGATGAGCTGCCTTTCCACCATGGCCAATGATCAGCAGGCTTCTAGGGCTCATCATGTGTCATCTGAGACCCATGATTCTGATGGCTCCAGAATGGACTCAGCGACCATGTATGCATATTTAGTCAGACTTCAGATTGACTGCCTCCCGTTGTTTAGCAGGCCACTGGGGGCTTCTGTCACAAGGGTCAGTTCTCATGGAGGATCCATCCCCCTTTGTTCTTACGGCCTGTCTCTTGAGATGTTGAAGTTGAGGAAGAAAGACTATCCAGATGCGGTGGTAGTCACGCTGCTACAGGAAAGGAAGAGATCAACCTCTGCAGCTTGTGCACAGGTTTGGAGGGTCTTCAAGCCTTGGTGTTGGGCCAGGGATGTGGTGCAAGCTTCAGCATTCTTGGCTCACATTTTTATCTTTCTTGCAGGACGGTTTGGAGACAGGCTTGGCACTGAGTTCCCTAAAGGTCCAGGTTGGCAGTATTGGCATGTTGTCAGGGTTGTATACACAGGACTTTCCTGGTGACTCATCCAGATGTTGAGTTTTCTGCGAGGTGTTAATAATTTGTATCCACCCAGGAAGCTAATTTGCTTGGAATGGCACCTTATTTTAGTCCTGTGGGCCTTTCAGAGGGTGCCATTTGAGCCATTGGTTAAAGTTTCCCTGAAAGATCTGATGTTAGTTTTTTTCAGATGGCCGTGGCTTCGACCAGAAGAGTATTGGAGTTGCAGGCACTCTCGTGTCGGGACCCTTTCCTCTGTTTCACTGAGGGTGGGCGTAATGATCACGATAGTTCTTTCCTTTCTTCAGAAGGACATCTCAGGGCTCCATTTCAATTGGCCAATCTTTTTATTCTGTAGGGAGGATAATCCAGACGACTTTCAGGCTCTTTGCTATCTGGTTGTTCAGTGGATCCTTTTTCACTATTTGGAGGTGATCAAGTTCCATTGATCTGATCATTTTGTGTTTGGCCACAAGAAGGGTGGCCAAGTGTCCAAGGCTACCATAGCATGGTGGCCTAAAGAAGCCATCTCATCTTATCTTACATCATGGCAAGGAAGGTGCAGTCTACACAGGTGCAAGCTATGTCCTTTGTGGAGGTGCAGGCCTTATCTATTGAGGAAATCTGTAGATCTTATGTGGTCCTCGGTTCACACCTTTTGCTAGACACTATAGGTTGGACATTTTGGCCTGAAGGGATGTGGCCTTCGGGGCCTCTGTTCTGACAGCAGGGATTGCCAGGTACCAATCTCCTTGAGGGACTACTTTGTTACATCCCACAAGTCTCTGGATTGATCTTCCAATTTCTATGGAAGGAAAACATATTTTTATACCTGGTAACTTTCTTTCCATTAGTCCCTACAGATCAATCCAGAGGACCACCCTGTATCTTGGCAATCTTCAGTATCTGTCCGATTAGATCTCTCGAAGAGGAATGTTTGCAGAAGTGGTTCACAAAGAAACCTTCCAAGAAAGGTGAAAGAAATAGGGCATATTCACACCTGGAGCACATACACCTGATGTTGGGGAAGCACATCGCAGGCGTCTGCATGTCAGACGCTTGGACGACTTCAACATTTGTGTTCTGCCAGTTCTCTTGGTTTATGGAGCTGGTCTGTTTGAAGAGGCAGGAAATTTCTCTGTCTCTCGTCACTGCTTTATCGACAATACTGAGGCTGCTGCATAGGGTAGCCTTACAGGAGCACACAGCTATGGAATGCATTACCTACAGACCTGAAAACAATCATTGAAATAACCACCTTTCGCAAAGCTCTGAAGACACACTTCTTCAACAAAACCTACAATGAGAACCGATAATCGATAACATTACTAAACCACCCCACCAACCTACTCAGTTATGAAAGTCCACCTTCTATAACTACCCTAATCAATCTCTTCTTTCCTCTCTCTTCCCTACTTAATCTTTACACAATACTAACTGTAACTGATATCCTGAAATGACAATGCTATTAAAACTATGTAAGCCACATTGAGCCTGCAAATAGGTGGGAAAATGTGGGATACAAATGCAATAAAATAAATAAAAATAGTCCTATATGGTAGAGCTTTGGTATTCTCTATCTCCATCTGCTAGTAGATGAGCATAACCCGCAAATCTCTGGATTGATCTGTTGGGACTAATGGAAAGAAAATTACCAGGTATGAAATTTTCCATCTTAGCACTCAAGTGTTGCTTATATTTAGGTGCTAAAATGCCCAGGAACCATCCAATATTATTTTGTCATCTGATAAAATGTATGTTGTAAGTTGTGCCAATTATGGAGCCAGTATTCAAAAACTTTCCATTTAACTTTGGAGTTTAACACAAAAGTCATTTGCTTTTAAAGTTCTGCCCCTCAATAGACAGTTAAGTTAAAGCACATAAAGAGGAGAAGAATTAGAGGTGGGGTGCAGTCAGAAATTCAGCTGGTGACTACATTTAGCTGCAATACAGAATTCTGTAAAGGGGTTCCTAGACTTTGACACCTAGAGGGTGGCTATGTGTAGCCTATTCTATAAAGAAAGTAGATGCCTACTTTCCCTTACAGAGTACTAAAATGTGTATAAATATATGTCCATTTCTGAAAAATACACTTGAATATATGCACATATTTACAAACTGATAGCCATATTTTTGGCATTTACATGGATATGTGCAGGCATTCTGGTCATTTGTGTGTATTTGCAACATAATTCTAAAAAGGTGTTATCACTGATCCATGCCAGAGGTCTTGATTTTGATTTTTTTTTTTAAGAAAATTGTCACCTTTTCCGAAGGTGTATAAAAAAACTTTCCTGTTTCACTCACATTGAAATGTACAGGTCCTATTGATGTGATAAATCTATGCTGCTTTAGTCCTTTCATTTTTGTACATTGTCCCTTCCCCATTAATTTGTCTTGCTTTCCTTTATATGTTTTACCCATTTTCTGTTTCTTTGTTCTCCACACCACCCCTACCCCCTGCCCATGACATTGTCACCCAACCAGAACTAGACACCATACCTGTAGCATGGAGAAATAAAACAAAGGAAACCTAGGATAAAATCCTAGAAAGGATGCAATAGTGAAAACAAGCACATTGATTCTGTGGAATCTGGCTATTGCTGCCCTCCTGGGACTTGAATAAGTAGTTGAATGTAATCCCTTTGCTCATTGCCACCTCTTGATGATTTCTCCTCCGCTATCATCAGGTATATTTGCTCCAACTATGTTCTCCAAAGTCTACGGGAAGCTTGTATGTCATGACTGCTGGCACACTGGCCAGAACTCCTCACAGCTCTTCCTCTGCCAGAGCTGTCAACCAGAAACGGTGGGTGAAAGTCTCCTCTAGTTGTCCTTTTAGAGCAACCGCTAGTAGGGATTCTTGCCCTCTGCTGTAAACGCTTTCAATCTCAATCTTTCATTTTTCTCCTTGTAACTTGTTTTGGGTGATATCTAAGGTGACATTCTTCCGACAAGCTTGTTAGTAACATTGAGCGGCCTAACCTCATCCTCCTGAAACGGGGGGAGCTTACGGCATATTGAGTCTCCTGCAAGGGGTCATTCTTGCTTATCTAAGATTGAAAATAACATGCTGTGTGTAATACTTACCCTGGTTGCTACTTTTGGAACTCAGTGGAATTGTGCTGCCTTCAAATGTTCTGTGCTGTTTTAATATTTCTCCGAGGACAAGCAGGCTGCTTGTTCTCACTGATGGGTGACGTCCACGGCAGCCCCTCCAATCGGAAACTTCACTAGCAAAGTCCCATCTTCTCCCAGTACAGAGGCTCGAATTCATAGGAGCTCTGCTGGATTCTCGGACGGCTCGTGTCTATCTCCCAGAGGCGAGAGCCAACAACTTGTCCCTCGTCTCGCGGGTGCGAGCGTCCCAGCAGATCACAGCTCGGCAGATGTTGAGATTGCTGGGCCACATGGCCTCCACAGTTCATGTGACTCCCATGGCCCGCCTTCACATGCGATCTGCTCAATGGACCCTAGCTTCCCAGTGGTTTCAGGCTGCTGGGGATCTAGAAGACGTAATCCACCTGTCCACGAGTTTTCTCAAATCCCTGTATTGGTGGACGATTTGGTCCAATTTGACTCTGGGACGTCCTTTCCAAATTCCTCAGCCACAAAAAGTGCTGACTACGGATGCGTCTCTCCTGGGGTGGGGAGCTCATGTCAATGGGCTTCATACCCAGGGAAGCTGGTCCCTCCAGGAACGCGATCTGCAGATTAATCTCCTGGAGTTACGAGCGGTCTGGAACGCTCTGAAGGCTTTCAGAGATCGGCTGTCCCATCAAATTATCCAAATTCAGACAGACAACCAGGTTGCCATGTATTACATCAACAAGCAGGGGGGCACCGGATCTCGCCCCCTGTGTCAGGAAGCCGTCAGCATGTGGCTCTGGGCTCGCCGTCATGGCATGGTGCTCCAAGCCACTTATCTGGCAGGCGTAAACAACATTCTCCGAGGACAAGCAGGCTGCTTGTTCTCACGACTGGGTGACGTCCGCGGCAGCCCCCACCAACCGGAAAGAAGCTTCGCGGGACGGTCGGCACGCAGGGCACGCCCACCGCGCATGCGCGGCCGTCTTCCCGCCCGTGCGCGACCGCTCCCGCCAGTTCCTTTTTTTCCGCGCCTGGAGAGAGTCGTGCTTTGCCGCTCTCTCTACTTCAGCCGCCGGATTCTTGCGATCGCGTATACGCGGATCGCGCTTCGTTCATTTAGTTAATTTCCTTTTATTATTTTTCTTTTACAAAAAAAAAAAAAAAAAGAAAAGACTGCGCGTGTGGAGCACGCGCTCCCCTTTTCCCTCGCTTCCAGCGGGGACGCCTCGTTGCGGCCTAGTGGCCGCTCGGTCGGCTAGTTTTTTCGTGGTGTGATTTTAGCCACCATTGCCGACTTTGACTTCGCCGACGCGATTTTTCCGTCGATGTCCTCGAAGGTCCCGAGTGGATTTAAAAAGTGTGGTCGCTGCGGCCGGCCGATCTC